>NW_028301608.1:47500000-48125000 GCF_987345545.1 Pholcus phalangioides | reverse complement strand
GAAAAAGAAAGGCCACAGCCTTCGCAATACTAATTTACCTACATAATGATAGACAATAAAAAAGAATTAACGACATAATGGTAGACGAGCGATGAACTCTGCCGATAAAGGTCCACTTCGCGCCTCGTACCATTAATTTTGGAGGCGGAGTTGCAGAAACGAAAAAAAAAGGAGAAAAAAATACTATTCGGAACAATACCGCTTGCTACCGTACATCTCAGTTTTTTTATTCATTATTATTATTATTTGTCTCATTCGCGAGCAATACCCGAGCATGACCAACGCTACAAAACCCTGCGAACTAAAACCCGCTTTTCCAGCGTTATCTGCCCTTTACCGCGGTTATCCAGGGTATAGATAATGCAGTTTTCTGAAGAGCAAACTGAGCGGCCGAACTACTACTGCCCACCTCCTGTATGATGATGATAATAATAATAATAATAAAAGGAAAGAGGTGGAGAAAAGCTAT
Source organism: Pholcus phalangioides (assembly GCF_987345545.1). Taxonomy (NCBI): domain Eukaryota; kingdom Metazoa; phylum Arthropoda; class Arachnida; order Araneae; family Pholcidae; genus Pholcus; species Pholcus phalangioides. Next base: position 48,124,531 of record NW_028301608.1, on the reverse strand, counting down.
ACAAAGGATTTCAGCCAACAGTCTTCATCCGCGAGAGAACAAAATAATAATAATAATAATGAAAAAGGAGAGGAGGGGATGGAAAAAAAGGTAGCACTGGGGGCCAAACTATTCGTGCAAGAGCCTCCTGGAGCGTGGAAATGCCCCATGCAAATGGTCTTGCGAAACAATGAGGAGCCATGTATGCATGGAGACACCAATGGATATATTAAAAAAAAAAAACCAACTCAGTCGCTTGGTGATCCGGTGAATGACTTCGCGTCCAGCGGAAGTATTCAAAATAGTACAAGTAATAATAATAATGATGATGATGACGATCGTGACGAAACACAGAGGTATCACAGTAAGCACGTACACAAGTGATGTGCGTCAGGACAAGGAAGCGATACGCGAAAGCTCGGGAAAGAGCATTACAGGGTCCATCTGTCCGGCTGTTGGAGGTAATTCACGCTGTTTTATTATCTCGAGAGGACATGCCGATTCGATTGTATTTGTGGACGGGGCCAAAGGAATTACGGTCCCGCCAAACATATATCCATCCGCGTTGCCGCTTATCTGCTTAAGGCGATCCGCATGATTTCCACAATCGCTCCAAATTGTCATGTATTCAAGATAATTATGTCTGAGACGAGTAGAAACAAAAAAGTAAACCCTTACAATTGCAAATCGGTCAGACCTAGACGTTTTTTCCCCTCTTTCGTTTTAAGAGGACGATTCCATTGTTATTTTATTGTCATCTAAATACCTTTTGGGCTTAGGAACTTATTCTTATCTATATTGAACGAAGAATTGATGATACGAAAATATACTACAACATTTGAACATACGTGATGATGAGCGAGCATACGTGACCACATACGGTATCTTTTCAGTGAATAATAAGAGATTTAATTTCGGATTTTCACTAAGTATTCAGTTTTTCTTTACAGGGTTTCCATAAAAATCTGCTCGATCATTACCCTAACCAAAACTTAAATATTTCTCTGACGTTTCTTGACAAAACTCAAAAAATTCATCTGACTTGTTGAAACTCCGGTTGAAACTCAATAATTTACTCGACATTTCCTGACCAAAACTCAATAACTTCTTCCACGTTTTTTGACTCAAGCCAAAAATATTTCCCCGACCAAAATTCCTCAAGAAATATAATTCAAAACCTCTCAACCTTTCAAATGCTTTTCGAGTTTCAGTTATTTCACTTAACAGAATTTTTCCCTGATTTCATCATGTATAGTATTTGCATATTTCTTTGACTTTTGTCAAATATTTAACATTTTCCCTGACCGTTGTTCATTTCCCTGACTTTCAAGGTCATAGGGAATCTTGCTTTATTCAATGAATAGTCTGTAGCTGGCGTATCTTTTCCGAAAAAGAAACAAAATGACCTGAAGAATGAGAATGAAGAAGAGTCATTCATAAAAGAACAGAATACCGAAAATAATAGAATACACGCAATATTCTAAGTACCTCAGTCAGTCTGAAACAACGGTATATAAATTATAGACTAATCATTTTGATGAATTCAAACACAAAGATGATACAAAAACAATTTTAATGAAAAATCACATCGTTCTCTACATGTATAAAAGAACGAAGCATTCAAACGAATTCGAAGAAGCCCCGAACCCGCAGTATGTGTGTCTGGAAGTAATAGGTATTCTGCCTAAACAAAGAGGGTTCTTTTCTTGCCACGTTTCTTATTTTAGTTGGCCTTGACCGAGTTCAAGAGCGTCACTGCAGTCCCAGATGAGACACAGAGAATAAGCGAGAATTCCCGCTGTAGTACGGTTCGGTTTTTTTTCTTCACTATATAGAAATAGAAGTTTAACTAATGAACAGCAAGACTCAATGTGTTACAGCAAGGAGAAGGAAAAGAAGAAAGCAGAGGTGAAGGAGAAGAAAGCGAATCTGTTTAGACTCAACTATCAAATCCCTGTAGAAGAGGAAAACTTGCAAGTCATTTCAAATGAATTCCGTTCGCTTCTTTCACAGAAACTAGAACACACGAACCAGATGAACTACAGATTTAGGTCAATTATGGGTGATACTATACACCGTAATAAGACACGGAATAACTTGTGCTGCACTAGGCCCAATATCTAAGTGAATTAATTAGGATTTAAGGAGCGTATAGTAACGAAGAAGTTTCGTGAGCCCATACAAGAATTCACAATGATGCTCAATAGGTTAAACCTAGTCACGAATTCAACATACTAATTTGAACTCGCATACATTCCGGATGCATGAAAAAAAATAAAACTGTTTCAAGAACTGTCATTCATTTGCGTTGAAAAAGTAAAATATCAACACATACGTGGCTTAGCACTAATGTAAAGAAGAAATGTGTTTCTACCTTTTAATTTGATGTAATGATTGGAGCCAACAACGAAAAAGAATTCGAAAGGCGCCATCTCTCTCTCTCTGCCTCTCCTATCTGATTACCAAGACAAACTCGAATTTTGTAATTTTTTCATCAATACAGTAAAACCTCGTTACAACGATACTCGATATAACAATGAATTTCTCTACAGCGATTTATTCTAAATCTTAGTTAGAATTGCGTATAGTCTAAAATGTTAAACTCCTCCAGATAAAACGGTATTTTTTGAAAAAATTTTGAAATCGTTACGTCGATATATTTTTTTCTCTCGCTCAAAATCATCTTGATAATCATCATCATAAATTTTGAACTCGTTATATGGTTTTTTTTATTTCTTATGCGTCTAACAATATCGGTATTTTGCACCATCTGATCACCAAAAGTGTTAGTGAAATCGTCGTATTGCTACTTTTCGCATAATATACAAAAAGGTGTAATGCTGTAAACATCTTTTACAGGAACAAAACATTCAACAGAATTTCATTAGTCAACTAATCAATTGTAATTCAACGATATTCCCTCTACAGCGATATTTTTGTAGGAACGTAGAGTATCTCTATATTTGGATTTTACTGTATATTATATCATAGCATCAATAAGCGGTTATCATGATGGTACCGTTTCATAAAAGCCATGGTTCGATCTCTGTAGATGTCAGAGTGATGGCGTGGAGTTGGTTTGAATGCGAGCCGGCCTCCACTTTGAAAAGTCTACTCACAGAGATAAGCGGACCCGCAAACATAAATATAAACCATGGGCCAGGGCCGTAACTAGGATTTTTGCCATCCCCACAACTTTAAAATTCGATAACTTTATAACGGTGTTCTTGTTCCCACCTAAAATTTCTACCCTTAAATTTTTCCGCCCCGGGGCAGTTATCCCCCCCTCCCAGTTCTGGCCGTCATGGGCGTAATTCATACATCTGTTTACATACAACTTCTTACTCAGAAGAAAAATCGCAGCACTTCGAACTCATAACACGCACACCTCAAAAACTCATAGACATTAGAGCAAAACTCGCATATTGTCACTCGCACGCTCGAAGCACTAATGTGCAAATTTTTCCTTTTTTTTTATCAGCTGGTTGGATAAATTATTTTGCTATCTAAGTTTTGCCTGAAACACGAATGTTTATCCCTGTTGAAATACATGTTACAAAACATTTTAGGAAAACAAAGTAACGTAGGTAGAGAAAACATTCAAACGTCATTTCCCACGTTTCTCTTCTCCCCCAAGGACATTGCATATTCGTGCTTCTGGCATGAGGGGACGATATATCTACGTGCAATGCTTTTCGGCATACAGGTTAGAATCTCCTCAGAGGTATGTTTACGTGGTGTATGTGCAGTTTGGTAGTGGTTATATCAGAGGTCTTCAACCTTTTTCTAATTGAGAAAACTGCCTGTACTCATCATAAAAAGAAGAGCACCTTTTCAGCAAGTTTGACATATTGAATGTATGGAATAAGGGTTTCATTCCTTGATTGAAATTTCGTACAATGTGTTTAATCAGATCGTTGATCAAGTGCTTGCGAACACGAAATCAACATACGGATATCGAGCATTGTGGTTGCTTCGGAGAGCACCGTGGTGCTCGCTAGCAACAGGTTGAAGACGCCCGGGATTAAATGAACAAGAACGTACCCAGATGATAATTTGCCTTTTGAAAACGAGCATGTCAATTTCTTTAAAATCAACAACCGTTCCTGAAACAACGTTTATGAACAACTGACACGTATGAAGATGCACGTGCGTTTTAAGGGAGGCGCATAAGAATATGCATGGCATACGGGGGGGGGGGGAACACACACACACACAAGTGAAATAGTCAAATACCACAGGGTAATGATGATAAATACGTAAATGAAAAGGACTAGAAGCCTGTTTCATTTGGCAATTACAGCGACGATACTTACATTTTTTTTAAAGAAGAATAAAAGCAAAACGGGATGAATAATCGATGACTATTCTCTTGAAAACCGCAATCTATTAAATGTACAGTAGAAATATTTGTAACTGTCCTTGAAGAGATAAGATAAAAATGAATCTTTGAATACCGTAAGAAACCTCTTTCCCCACACACGTTCAGCTTCTCTTCTGCCTACTTCATTAACATGTACCTAGACTTGAAGAAGTAAAAAGAAATCGAGGGGGTGCATCTTGATTCTGACCATCACCCCTGGCCCGTCTCTTTAAAAGAAACCGTTTTTGAATAAGGTTGCCGTTTCTATGCATATAATAACTATTCAGATGCCATTCTGACAGAAACCGGTTTTATCAGTTATGGTTCCGTTGATGTGGAACATTCGCGACCCTCCACCCCAGCAGTTCCCTTACACAGACTTGACTTAATTTTTTTTTTCACTGGTACCTCTACTCTAATAGTATAATAATATCCCTAGACAAGAAATAAAATGAGAAATATACACTGTTCTCTTGATATTTTTCTATTACATTATAACAGGCATCTCTTCTTCATTTTCGATTTTCTTTTTTGTCTGCGGTTTTGGCTCAAAGACCGTTACGAAGTAATCTCTTCTTTTAAAGGTAATCTTCGATCGAATATTCGCTGTAACTCAGCCGTGTAACTTTCAAGGGAAAGGAACAATGCGCCTCAGAGCTGTACATTAATTACGTGATTTCAGGTCAAAAAATTCTACATAGGCTCCATTTATGAGCAATGCCGTCTTAACGCATGGGCCCACCCGAGCACGGCCCGGAAGGCCTCAAGAGAAGAGGGACATCAGAAAAATGAGAAGTAGTTGAATTTTTCGAGAATTTGCCAGGTAGGGCCTCAGAAAAATCACTTGGCTCGGGGGCCCATGATGCTCTCAAGACAGTTTATGAAGTCAGAATGGGCCAAGTCAAAATGAATATACATGTTCTTTTTCTAAGTTTTTTTTTAACGTATTACATAATTGTGATTTTCACTTACTGTGTATTTTCCTGCGTATAACTCTAATGTTTTTTTAAACCCATAATCTTAAGAATTTTTTAGTGCGGGTTATCTGCAGTTTCTCTTTCTTAGAGGTTGGAATAGAAATACATACTTTGAATATACTAATTTTGTGGAAAATATTATTTTGAATGTATTAAATATATTCACAAAAAATATTTTTAACCTATTGGTGGTTTTTCTACCTAAGCAATTTATAAAATTTATGAAAAAAAAATGACATAGGTAGAAAAAACGTCTCTTTTTCCCGTTCACAAAAACGTGACAAACAACCACTTTTATTCTTTAAGATTTCATTATTTATGAACGGAATTTTCACCTGCGGATTATACGCCAATGCGGGGACTACTATACAAAGATACTTTTCCCCCTCAAAGTGGTGAAATTTGTATCCGCGAATTACGCAAGAAATTACGGTACCTGTATCTCACGGAACGTCAAAAGATCGAAGTAATATTACGTTTTAGAAAGGTTTCCGTTTTATAAAGGTCCAAAAGCACTGATGGAACTATATTTCGATTCCATTAAAGACAAGATGACGTCTCATACGGTGCCCGTCTCAGTCAGGTTTCATTGTATTTGGAAGACGAATCAGATTCGTGAACAATTAAAGTGAATTTACATACTATTGTTTTTTTATTTCATGAAATACCATCTCCTGATCTGCATAAACAAATGCTTGAATAAGATTCAAACTTCATGATGCGGCGAAGAATCCACAGATGCAAATTTTATTCATCAATAATAAAATCATGGAGAATTAAAGGGGTGGTTTCTGAAAATTCAAAAAAAAAGTTTATTCTCTGCTACTCGCGTCCATACCCTCTTTGCTCTGGAGGTGTTATCCCATTTTTAACAGTTTTAAATGGTTTCTGGACCTCTAGTCGAGGGCAACGCGAATATTGCGTTTTACATACTCTATAAAATTTAGCGGGGTACGCTATTGTCGCGTTCTATATCCGTAGCGGATAAAAATACCCCTCGATTTTGCACAGAAAATTTCAAACACCCCCTGGAGGGTTAGTGATTCTTTTTTCAAGTTGACTTGAGGTATGCGTAAGGGTACCTAACTCAAATGGTCTTAGTAAAGATATCGGCTGAACTTAATTTTATTAATACAAATACAAAAACAACGCCACAACAGGCAAAACGCCCAACGAGGTGGCTGAGAAAGGACATTTTGGCATACCATAAACACAAATCAATAAAAGAAATCATTTTTTAAAAGTCAGTTTTGGCTCGGATTTGAATAAGATACGCCATCTGTAGGGTACTTTCGTTTCAGAACTTTTTTTTTTTAAGTACTTATTTCTGTTCCAACCTCTCAGAAGAAAAAAAAAGGTGTTAATAAGACGGATGAATACCAAGAAATACAAATTTTGAAATTTTTAATTAGTTCAGTTAGTTCTTTTACATATAATTCGCGAATTATACGCAGAAAATATGATACTCTGGGGGAATTTATTATAAAAACTACTCCTAATTAATAATATCAAGAACAACTATAGGCAACCGGAGGCTGAGAAAAGACATTCCAAAATAAATGAACGAAATCGCACCCAACACAAAATGAAAACAAATTAAATTTCTAACGGAAGTGCTCATTTATGTTGCCCATACAAAATAGCTAGGAGGGAAAACCAAGGGACCAAAGTATAAAAAAATGCGCCTACACTTGTCAACAAACGCCTTTGAAGACAAAGTCGAAATAATACCAACTAATAACTCTTGGCCACCCCCTCAAGTTGTCTCAAAATAATTTTTCTATTTCACTTTCAAGGTTACTGAGTGCCTTAATCTTCTAAAATAAAAAATAAAATTACAGATATAAAAAGTTTAAAGGGGGGAAAAAAAAGGAACGCCATAGGGGCGTTTTTCACTCCACTTGTCTTTATAAAAAGAGCAGAAAAAAAAAAATAACCACTTAAAAAAAATCGAGAAGATGTAGACCCATTCTGGCCAATTTTGGCTATGGTATTCTATCCCTTATACACAAGGACGATGTTTCGTAAGCAGGAAATCGGGCGGTCATGCACCCCCTGTTATTTTTTTATATATTCTGGTTGCTTCGCACATACATACACATACGCACACGTACTACATCCCTCCATTCCATTTCCAACCACCGCCACTGAAAAAGCTCAACACATTACCCTATAGTTCCAACTTTAGGGTATTAACATCCTAGAGGAAAAAAAAATAAGTCCCCTGAAACGGGCCCCCTCATAAGGCGGGGATGCAGAAATGGGCTCGTGGATGAAATAAATGTATATATATATATATAGGAGAAGAGAGAAAAAACAAGGCTACAGAGGTTCAGTAGCAGCGCAAGCACGAAATACTGATGCGCTCACTCGTAGGGCCCCCACAAACGGGCCCCCACAGACTCGCTAGAGTGAATAATAATACTTTTCTCTTTTCCATAGTGGGGAAAAAAATGAAGTGGAATAGTTTGGAAGGAACGAGAGGGGAGGAGGCAATTTTGCCCAGTTCTTGTTTATTTGATTCGGGCGCGTGTTTTGCTGCTCTATTTGTTGAAGTGCACAAAGAGTGCAGCTTTTAAGAGCCCTCGTCACAGAAGATTGAATGTCAACATTCGGTGGTATTTTTTTTCTTTCCGAGAAACTACACGAAACTTGTAAATCTAATCTAATACAAAATTCTGAAAATTCCTATAATTTTCCAAAAAAAAAATATTCCGTTCGGTTGAGAGGAAACACTGATGAACGAGGTATTGCAAAATTAATTGCTAGGTAAATATTTTGATAGCGATTTTGCTCCAGCGGTTCTCGAACTTTTGCAAGCTGCGCCTGCTCTGGAATCGTTAATATGTTAATATTTGTCTGTGTAGAATGTTCTAGGAAAGAATCATTTCAAAGCATTACACAGAGGTGCACACAAATATTGCCGACTTGCCTCCACGGCCCTGGGAGTAACGAGTACGCGGGATTGACTTTTGGAGGGGAGCACAATGGATATGTTCCACAGAATTTTCAGTTACTAACCACATCAAAAAGCTTTTTAAATTAACTTAATGGTAAAAAAATTGAGACAGACAAGAAATTGACTGAAATAACACGGGAAGGTATTTTATTCCGATATTTTGATCATTCTATACAAAGATATTCAAAAATATATATTTTTTAATTTTGTCACCTCGGGGTGGAGAACGGGCCTCCAATCATACGCCTCTGCCTGGTAGACACAACAAACGTTTTCAGAACCCCACTTCTTCAATATAATTATTAATTCTGAATTTTCTTCCATGGCAATTTCCCGCAATATTACATTGCCACATAAAACTGAGAGTTTTCCAATTAAGTGTATTAGTTACCAAAAATGTGAGGCTATAGATGTCAGATACTCCTACTACGTACTCGGAGGAACAATAATTTTCCTAAAAAAAAAGTAATATCAAGGTTGATAGCGAAATTATATATTGAAATATTCAACGAGGAACATCGGTTTTGATGTTAACATGGAAGGATATGATTGACTTACAATATTTTAACTACCATCATAACTAATAGGAAAAATAAGCATAAATACGATAGTATATACAGGTCGGTCCCGCTTAATCGGGTAACGGATAATCCGATGTCTTGCTTATACTGATAAAATCCTCTGGAACCAAAATTTTCCCCACAGAGACAAATGATAAATTTAAAGTTTCCCGTTTACTTTGATAATTTCTAAAATTTTTTCTCGCTTAATCTAATATTAGAATTCACACGACAACTGTAAAAACCTATCACCCACTACGTACATAATATTTTTATTTAATAAAGCATACAGAAATTGGGTAAAATAAGTGAGCAGTTAAAATTTATAAAAAATTCTGAATTGGTGCCCTGCAATGTCAAAGTAATCTTCATTACGTTTAAAATTATTTCATCTTTTATCTTTGTGTGGAAGCATATAATTGATAATTACAATTAGAACTTGAAATTTCATATTTGTTGATTTTCTCTCTCAGCATTGAGCTAATTTGCTTTTGAATTCATTTAATATACACAACACTAACTCAGCTAGAATATATCCCACTACATATTATAGCTGCCTTTGGCGCTGATATTAGTATGTTATTATGAATATTAAACTTTAAATTTGGTATTTAATTCATTCTGGTCTGGTATATTTCTGCGCGGATAATATAATGATTATATCTGTATGATGAATGTAAAGGGCACCATGTCACAGAAGAGAAATTTTACAGGAGAGCTGTTTAAAGATTTTTTTAGCATGGTTTTCTATGGAGCTCGCTTATTTTATAAAGTACAATATCTCTGTTGTATATTCAAATAGGATTCAGTGCCCTATACTTATGTGCAGTGTAAGGAAAGTACTGCAAATTAATAACGTTATCTCAATATTGACGAAAATTGACAGTGTTTTTTACAGCCGGCATACATAGGCCTACACTGTATTTTTTCAATATAAAATCTTTTCTACGGTATGAAACAGCAATGCAATTTAACTGTTCCCCGCTTAATCGGATATTATGTGCCGGAATCGTTGATATCCGTTTAAACGGGGGCCGACTGTATTTGTAAAAAGCCACGTACAAAGGACTAATCACTGCGGAATTTATCACTACCAATACATCGTTCCTATAACAAATTTTTGAACTGCAACGATGTAAACGTATAAAAAAAATCAGGAGGAAAAAAAAAAACAGTAAGAGATATAGAAAGAGAGCTAGCTCTAAGCTTAATATATTATTCCAGTCGAAACACACACACACACACAACATGCAACAAAAACGAAGTAGAAGGAAAATGTCCACTATCGCAAATATATCTCTCTCCATCTATCAAAAAATATAAATAAATATAAACACGCATAAGGCTTGGGAAAAAATAACAAAAAGTGGAAAAGAAGGGGGTAGGTTTTGATGTAAGAACCAACAGCGAACCCTTTTCCGAAAGATCGTGCGAAGAATATGCCCCTTTCAGACAAATCAGATTGAAAAATCGGGACCCGATTCTTAACTCTGGAAGCATGCAATTCGTCAGAACTCACCATAACATACACACACGCGATTCGAAAAAGCTTGTTGTCACAAATGCGACAGCAGAGGCCATCTAAGAAATAAATTCATACATACATACATATACACACAAACAGAAACGCGTGCGAATGGGAAGAGAGAGAGAGAGAGACACCAAAAAGGAGATACAAATAACCCAGTGTCCACCTCAACCTCTTTCATTCCAGGCGATGCTCCTCGCAGAATCCGAAATGCGATCAATCTGCTTAGATGTCCCGAGCCAGGATTGGAGGACCAGAGAACAGGAGAAAGAGAAAGAAAAGGAAAAAGACATATCTATATATACATTTGGAAAACTAGGAAGAGTGGTTGGTGGTTGGTCATTCATCTATCCATCTATCGCACATTTATTTGTCGTGAATATTTGACAGAAGTCTTTGATCCCCGAGGGCATCAGTAGCAGCAAAGAAGATGCCCCTTCTTCATCCCTTAAGAAAAAAATTTTTTTTTTTTCCCTTTCTCCTTTTTTTTTTGGACGCCTAGTGATGATGGATGGATTGGGATTTTGAACGCGAGGAATAGAGATCAGCACACTTGACTTCTTTGTTTTCCAGCGATGATCTTTTCTTTTTCCCATTTCTTACCATTTCCCCCCCCCCACCCTTTTATTTTGTCTTTCTGTTACTATTCTGTTATTTATATATATAGCACATCTTTTGATCCTTTGTCTTTTCTTTGGTTAAGTTCTTACACTTCAAGACCGATATACGTATTTCAACAACATTAAAGTGATTAAGAGAAAAACGATAAAATAGTAGGAATCAAAGAATATAAGTTCATGACGATAAATCAATACAATATACCGAGATTATTTACAAAAGCTTCAAATCAATTTATAAGAAAGTAAGTTCTCCACGTCCAAGACATCTATTCAACATTGTCTTTTATTTCACAACACTAAAGAACTATTTCCCATTCTATACAAGAGCATAATATTCAATAGGAACTGTTTTACCATTTATCAGTCGCAACTGCAAATGAAAAAATTTCTTTTCATTTAATAATGTGATGAACTAAGAATTAACAACTCAAAAGAGAAGATCTTGTTTCTAGATGATAGTAGCCACCTATGAAATAACTCATGAACTCCGATAATTCACTCTCTCAGAAAAGCTAATACCCGAACAGCACTAGTGTTGTTTCCCTCCATATTTATTTATTTTTGAATGGAAGAGAGGAATCTCGGGTACACAGAGGAGACTCAGTGGCGTCGGAAGCGTTTTAGACCCGTGGGTGTAGGCTTAAGCTTCATTACGAGTATGAAATTACGAGTATTGAATTAATTTTGGGAGTGTGAATCTAATCGGGCCAGTGTTATAAATACTTTAGGTTAGTGTTTCTTAATATGTGTGAAGCTGGAGACTATTCTGGGGAACCGCTGATTGACTGGGCAAAAATTGTCTCTGCTGACAGACCGGAGTTGCGCTCGATTGGAATGAATGAATGGGCAAAAAAGGCGCGGGTGACAAAAGTTTGAGAACCACTGCTTTAGACATGGGCCTTCACAGGAGTGGGGCTGACAGGGCTCCAGTCGAATATCGGAGACCCGAAACGATTCTTTTCAAAATTTTGGTTCATACTAAATTCACTACAAGGGGGACCTCCTAAAAAAATCTCAGCTGAGGGCTCCAGCAAAGATCCCAGCTACTACTGAACCACAGATCCATACTAATACCACAGATCCATACATGTTGGAATGTGTGTATATGTGTATTGAACGTGCTAAGGAATGTAGGGCAATGGCCTTAGAAGCTTCAGCAGTGACAACTCCGATGCCACTGAAGTTGACTCCATGACAATTAGATCTGGAGCTGTGATTTTGAAAAGTCTGTGAATTGGTATGTTAGTATTTCCGAGAGGTAAGAAGAGACCCCAGAACATTTAATTTTTTTTTTTGCCCCATGCCCATGATGTTGTGACGGCCCTGAATAACTTCCCCAATGCACTAGACGTCACAACAATGGGATTTTCAAGACGGATGCTGTGGTTTTCTTCATCTAGAGCTGTTTACGGACTTTCTACTTCCACTAGTATAATACTAGTAGCATACGGGGTCTGACTAGAATAGCGAATGCCCTGCTTGTGCAGTAACTTGGGTCCCCGTTCTATGCTGAAATATCATATATATATATATATATATATATATATATATATATATATATTTTGGTATATATATATATACAAAATATATGTATATGTTGGAATAAAATTTAGAATTAAGTTACTTTTTGTGAAGTTCAATATAATTATCGTACATCATTTCCCTTTTTTATTATTGTAAACTGTTTAAAATTGTTTTCATATATCCTTTTATATACCCTTACAATACAATCATGAAAACGGTTTCGTAATCTATGCTTCTAACGAAGTCAAATATTATGATGTTTTTATTATTATTAAGTTGATTTTCAGTGTGAAAAATATTTCATATATCTGCTCTTTTTATATAATGTTTTATTAGGTTTAGGCACTTGCTATACTCGATATTCGTAGTTCTAAGTATATTAATTTTTCGTGAAGTATTTTTCATTTAGTTGTGAAAATTTGATAACTCTGAACATAAAGTTGTCTCAAAGATAGATTATGGCATTGTATTTCGTGTTTTTTATCCATTAATGATTTTGAATAATTTGTTCATAAAAATTTATTACTTTTTGTAACAATCGAAATCATTCTCGAGTTTGGTAGGAATAAGTGGGTCGCATGAAAAGCATAGGATTTTCCGACTCTACAAATTTTCGGAGAGCGAGTTATTCCCAGAGACGAAGAGAGGAGTGACGAATAATAAGTACATCGGTAAGACAAGGGAATGCCGAAAACGGAAGGCCATAAGGAAAGAGACCGAACCTACTACTACGTGACTGTGATAGAGCGAGGGAGGAATAGAAGAGTCCGTACATAGATTTCCTATTGAATATTATATCGGCAAGTACAGCACATGGGAAGGAAGGGAAAGACTTCATTGGATGGACTGAAATTCCCCAGTGCTCACGAAAATAAGCTTATCAATAACTGATGTCCGGTCCTGACGGGCCGCAGCTAGTGGTGGTTGGTGGTCGGTCGAAGGGCGAAAGGGATGGGTGTCAGTCTAACGCATGGAGATGGCTCCATCAACGGATAATATAAAGAGATCGCGACACAAGGACCGGAGGATGTTAGGACAGGTCTCCTCGTGACTTGGGCGTCTTGAATATTCCTGAATAAACTGCGATGGAGGCAGAGAATAGAAAAGGAGGAGGAGAAGGGGGGCGAGGACTCCTTCCCCTTAATCAAGGGGAAGATTCCCAGGGTGTGGTCCAAGTTTCTTCTCGGTTATAATGGAAGAGAACCAATATTCTTCAGTCATAATGTGCACGTCGTGTGTGTGTGTGAGTGCCAGGATTTTCCGAATTGCCATTTTCGTTCACAAGATTGTTATGCCTTATAGTAAAAATCCACACGCCATCTGAAAATCTGAAGAAAATTATGCTATCAGAACATTTCCAAAATCTTTTTGTCCTCTTTTGTTATTCCGATATCAAGAAATGGTCCGATATGACTTGGACAGCAAGCAATATATTTGAAGATTAGAGTTTCCACCCAAACACCCTACGGATAGGCTCCAACAGGGCGGAAAGAAATTTTTTCTCAAGTCTGATCTCAGTTGTTCAACACATGATCGAGTTTTCACGATAACACATAACGTAAAAGGGGGAAAGTTTATGCATTTTGCATATATGTATTACTGAATTTTCGAATGTTAATATCAATTCAAATTTATTGCATAGCGTCAGAAAAAAAAAAGCTTTTCTCCGAAATAAACCAATTTGAATTACATTTATTTTTAAATTTGAATTACAATTCATCAACGTCGTCAAAGAATGTGTTGCAAAGAATGAAAGAAAACTATCCTTTAGTTTAAAGCACCCAGTTTCAACGGAAAATTCCCGCTTCAAAGGTTCGTCCCAAAATGTAGAAACTGAATCAAAGGAATCTACCGCGACCGATACATGAATAGTGTCGCACAGAATACCAGGAGAAAAACATCTTTTCTTCTATTTCTAACCCCCCCCCCCCCCCACAAGAGAAGACTTCTAATCTATTTCCATTGCAAATGAACAAGAGGGTGACAAATGAAACAAGAATAGGGTGAATAGAGTACTTACTCCCCCTTTCCGTATACATCCAGATTTTGCCTCTCTCTCGCTCCAAGAAATATTCTTGCCAAACCCCCCTTCCCGAAATCCCCCCCCCCTTTTCCTTGATGTATATGTATAGCCCTAGATTACCCTGAAGGCCAAGCAAAAAGGACTAGCTCTCCACCCCGAGCTCCAACTCAAGCACATGCATCTTCTCAAGCAATTATTTCACAAAACCAAAGATGGGAAAAAATACAGCGCGCCCATCTATTTATTTTACTTTTTTCTCCCATGTTTATGCCTGACCTATCCATATTATAGAAGGAGGAAATTTGGCTACAAGGGGAATAGCAAAAAAAAAAAAAAAATCGGGGGAATCTTCAAGAAGCCATAACAAGAATAGTTAAATTGAACATCTCATAAAGATGAATGCTTGCATACACAGGAGGCAAATGCCTATTTGCAAGTTCGAAGAAAATAGAAAAGAAAGCAAGAATATCAAAAAAGTCTGGAGGACGGGGGGGGGGGGGGGAGAAGAATTATCTTGTAAATGATGGGCGGTCTTCTTTCCTCTCTGCTTCCCGTAGAATTGGGTGTGTAGGGCGACGCCCTTCAAATAGTACTGACTACTGTTCCCGAAGTAACAAATGTTTCTTAGTACATAACCATCTTTCTAACGCAAGGTAATTATTCAATTGGAATAGTCATGAGACCAAACAACATATTCCTCGAGGGTTATGATAGTTAAAAGAAGAAACGGCAATATAGGAGAAAAACGAAGAAATGGTCTTGTTATTGCTAAAGAAAGACCACCACCAGATGGTTGGAATTGTTTGCCCGTGAGATGGAAATCGGAAGCAGGTGGAAAACGTAAGGACTATTCGTACATAACGGAAGTTCAATGGAAATGTCCAAATGACTTGAGCGGTATGAGTAAAATTTTAGATGCTTAATGGAGAAAAACAATAAGAGTTAATGAACGTATTAGAGAGCAAACAAAAATTCTTTGATTGTTACATTTTAACTAAACAGCCAATAGCAAGACCAAAAAGAAAAATGCAAGCAATCATGAGTAATTAAGTAATGCCAAAATTATTTTTCATGATGAAGTTACAAAATTTTTTTTAAAGTAACGAAACACAACAGAATATAAAAATGACCAAAAAGTGAGATTACGGTAGAATCACCATAAAGTATTTCAGTAAAAAAGGTAATAAACAATTGAAAAATATACAATTTCTCTCAAATTGTAAGGATGTAAAAAAAACGCAATTTAAAGGTGGCAGAAATGTTTCCTCGTGAGAAAAATCTATGAGGAGGAAAAAAAAGTAAAGAATGGAAAAAAAAGTAAAAAGAAATGTGCAAAAGCCATCTACATTATTTTTTGCTCCCCCCCCCCCTCCCTTTCCAAACAATTTTTATAAGGAGCTCAATGAGAAGCAATTGTGAAACTGACTTCCCAGATATGAATATTCATCTAGGAATGTCGTAGATCTGGATTAAAATATGGAAGAGGCGATCATCTGGGGAGTATTTTAGCTTCATGACCTCAACTGCGTGCACTGAAACTATGGCGAAGCATGTGATCACTGGCTTCTCGGTGTTTGAATAACATGAAAAAGTTAAACATATCTTCCGCTGGAACGTTATTCGCACTCACACACACCAAACATGCAGCTAGCTATACTTAAAAAAACTGATAAATGTCGATGTTATTCTACCAAGTAAACGGCAAAAAAATATGCTCCAGTATTGCAAAAGAAACTTAATAACAATAATTTACAAGTAAACTAGGCATTATCCATTCAAGGAAACTGTTGAGCCTCCGGGCTGTAAACTGCTTAAATTAACTACTTCCAACGTTGAGTTGGTAATTGGCATATGAGGGCTTCCACTGCAACCGACCCACACCCTCTGAACTTGAATACCGCCGAGGTCGAGGATCAGAGACTATCATTACGGGAAAGAGAGAGAGAGAGAGAAAAAAAATACGGGGGTTTGAAGTAAGGAGTGTTTAAAGACGTAAACAATTTTGCAAATCCCTCTTTATTGTACTGTTCAATTTTTCAGAAGAGAGCTGGTGGTTGCCATCATTCCTCACAGTCACTTTTCGAAGTTTGCAATTTAGTGTTTAAACGAATCGAGAAAGAAAAGGGATGTTTGTTAAAAGCAGCAGAAACCATCGCTTGCACCCATTCGCTATTTGAAAGGAATAACCATTAATATTCAACACCAGCAGAAAATGGTCTAAAGCTATTGTTTTCATTTAGTTTGCTCGAAAATTTCTCTCTTTCTTAATTCTTGGTTAGCCTTCACACATTTACTGTCTTTCAATGCATGTATCGCTTTGGATCAAAGCAAGCTCGTAACATATATGCTCATATTATTTCTAAACAAATTACAGTGAAAACCTGGTGTAAAGATATTTTGCAGACCAAGAAAAAAATACAGTTGTAGAAGAATTATCGTTATAGCGTGAGGCATCAATATTATCACGCATCACCAAACTTATGCTGCCA
Source organism: Pholcus phalangioides (assembly GCF_987345545.1). Lineage (NCBI taxonomy): Eukaryota > Metazoa > Arthropoda > Arachnida > Araneae > Pholcidae > Pholcus > Pholcus phalangioides. Next base: position 48,107,509 of record NW_028301608.1, on the reverse strand, counting down.
TTGCCATCTCTCCTAAATCGCTCTTGTTTGTGCAACCAGAAAATAAATTTATAACAATTTATTTGTCAAATAATTAATTACTTAATTGATGAAATTCAGTTGCGTGTCTTGCTCCTGCACTACACTTCAGTATGATATATTGAAAGTGGATATATGTGTGTGTGTGTGTGTGTGTGTATATATACAACTTTATGAATACTTTCGGGGCTCAGAGAGTGCAAAACACTGATGTTATCAGACGCCTTCGGAAAAAAGTACAGTCAGGAGCATGAAAATATATTTGAGGCAATTTTTGAAGAGATGTGAAAAAATATCGTTGAGGTATTTTCAAAATCTCTTCAAAAATATCATTATGGGGGAATTTATTTCAGTAAGGGATATCGCTGTATCGAGAGGAATTAAACTTTAGACAACAGACATAGGAAATTATATACAAAAATAAAAAAATATATACAATGAAACCTCACTACAACGATGCTCGAAATAACGATATTTTTTTCAAGTGTTTCTGGAAATGAAAATGTAGCCTACTCTAATATAAAACCGCTGCCTCTCGATACAGAAATAATTCCTTTGCAACGATATTTTTTCCTTGATTCACAGAATATCGTTATATCGAGATTTCGTTGTATATATCGTTGCAGATGGATTCATCTTTATATCAAGTATCGTTGTAGCAAGGTTTCACTGTAATCGTCAAAGTTGCACTCGTATCTAAAAATAACAAAGTTCATTTTATTTACATAAGAAGATCAAAGAATACAATGAAGATATGTCACATATCTTCATATCACAATGCATTCATGATCAGCAACAAGAAAATAATTAAAGGTGAAAGAGAAGGAGTTCTGATTTCGCTCATCGTCGACTTCAATTCTACTGTGATAATTGTGGATTAAAATAATCATGAGCATAAACCGGAAGATTTGAAAGTTATTGGCTAAGAATTTCGAAGTAAATCGATGGACATTATACTGCGTGGTCGTTAAGTTTTAAAAAGGAATAAAATTTGGCATCTTAACCCTTAAATGAGTGATCTTTTTTTCGAGCTGATAATTTTTTTCGCAGTTAATTACAAGTATAAAAAGCCATAAAAATGATTTTAAAAAAATTTACTCCGAATTATGCAGGGCTTTAAAGAGGACGGGTACAAAGCCTTAAAAATCGTATATGAAATAAATGTATTGAAGTAATATTACTTTCCAAATGCATAACTATATTGTTTGTGATTCAAACTATAGTACGAGAAGAAAATTCGAATCGAAAACTTCAAGGTAAAAAAAGAAAAAAAATTACAAACAAAATATTTAAACAATCAACGCGAAATCACAGCCACACATGCTCTGCAGCGAACGAAGAGTTGTTGTAGTTAATTGGGAGATCTGCTAGCAAATTCAAAATATAAAATGGAAAGAAAATTACCTCACTTTTAAGGCTATTCTCAATTTTCATCTTCAAACTGGCTGCAATGATGAAAAGTTTATTTAACGCTTTGCACACATGTATATCTATGAATTTAATTCAAGTAGGGTAGTACAAAGGATTGATTTTTGAAGGGGGTACAAGAAATATTGGGGGGGGGGGAACAAAAATTTTCTTCCCGAGAAATTTCGACTTACCACCCTTGAAAAAGCATTTAATTTAACATAAATCGCTAAATTTCGCATATAGAGTATTTTCTTTCGGTATTACAAAATTTTCACCGAAATATTACATTTTTTTAATTAATTATTGGTCAGTTTGGGGGAGGGTGGGGTGCATGGGCCCCCTGAGCACCCACCTGCATATAAGAATTGAGAAGATTCCATATTCGGACGGAAAACATTGTACAGTATTATTCATTTTGTTATAATTTAAGCCGCAGCAATGAAAATGTATCGCGTTAAAAATGATAAAAATTAAATTTTTAAAGTACAAGAACCAACAGGTCAAACATACTTGAGAAAGGATTTTGTTAATTTCTTTGCAATAGAATGAGCGGGACGACGCGTATGAATTATGATGTTTTAATGGATTGAATGGTTTTTGCAGGTCGTTGAAATTGGATTGAAAATAAGTGAATTATACAGAAAAAAAATCTCGGACTTTTCGTACCAGTTGTTATAATGGAACAGACGTTATAATTACCCCCTCCAGCGTCGACTGCACAGAAGTAATTCATTGAGAATAAGATGAAATCTTAACAAATTTTTGTCATTCAAAAAAATTAAAAAAAGATTATTCGTGCTATCGCACATTGTGCGACCGAAATATTAGCATAACTACCCCGGCAATATCTCAGACAGACAGACAGACAGAGGACGGGGAGATAGATCATATAAATCTCAATGACTAGGACGAATCATTTAGAGTTGATGAAAACAGTTCAGATTAAAGGCTTGGGAGAAGGAAAGGCGGGAGCCACACACATCTCTCACAACAAGAATAGAAGACGCTAAATCCAAAAAAAGAAATAAAATAGTGGAAAGGGGGGAAAATGAAGAAAACAGTGGTAGCTAACGCCTTCACAGCAGGGGGCGGCGCGGACGCCATCGTGCTCTTTCTGAAACCCCTGCCCGTTAACAGCCCTAACATTAGCTCTATAGGAAGTGAGAGAAGAACGAACGGGTTATAGCACTCCTGCGGTCGATTACCACCACCACCACCGGCGCTCTGCTTCAGCTCCCTATCACCCTCACTCTTTCTCTCTCTTGCTTGTGTATCTTCACAGTTAGTAAATCCGTATTTTTCTAACCCTTTCCTTCCTACGACTAACACTTTTTTTTCTGTTTCATTTACTTTTTTTTTCACTCTTGCTTTTTCTCTAACCCTTTGAGTACCGCCCAAAAGCCCAACGTAACATGGCGGGCGGCCTTGACTAACGGAAAAAGACAGACAATAAAAAAAAAAGTGAAGGGCGCCAAACAATAAAAGATTGGGGAATAATAATAACAAAATAAAAAACTTTTTCCCAAGTTCAAGGTCAGGGATAGAAACCTGCCCCCCCTTACCTCCATCGTCTAAGCATGTAATACCAAGGTTGAAACGATCCAGCGTTTATTTATTTTTCCTTCTTTTATCAGGACATTTCATTCAAGTACCATTTCCGTGTTTTTTGGGAGGCATACTGGCGCGGTTCTTGTTAAACTTCAGTTCGGAACCATTGGCATGGACACTTCCAGCGACAAGAATAAATACTGAAGATGCCAGAAATGAGTCATAAAAAAAACAAAAACCCGTCCCCAGGAGAAATGGATCAAAAATCATAAAAGTGCCTACGTACAGCACAGATTTCTAATTGGTGGTTCCGTGAAAGTTTCACTGGGATTTCGCAGAATATAACGTTTTACGGAACCTTCAAAAATCCTGGAACACAGAAAACTTTCAAGGAAAAAAAAAAATCTTGTTACTGGTACTCGTATTGGCTGGAGTTTTTTTCCTTCTTCTTTGAATTACAAGTCCATGCATCGATGAAAGCGAAATAAATATTATTTTAATTTTTATCGGGAAATTCCAAGTAAAAAATGACTAAAATAAATTTTAGGTGAAATTACAGGTTAAAAAAAATTTTTTTTACTCTGTATTTTTAAAACTGTATCGCTAGAAATGAGGATTCTTGAACCATAGAACTTACGTGATCACACTTCTGCATAAGCGATGGAAACCTGGGTGCACCTGGTTGAGCTCAGGCGCAGAGCTTATGTGAACTTTACGGGACTTCCAGGGCCGCCAGAAAGCATCAGCCCACCTAGGTACGGCCAGGACGCCTCAGCTGCTTAGCAGATCTGGCATTATGATTTCAAGGGGGGAAGAGTATGTAAATCAGGAGTCGATGACCCAGCTTATCATTTTAACGGGTGCTAATCATGCTGTAAGAACGGCCGTGGGAACACTCTGTATGTTAGATACATGTTCTCATTTTGTTCGGGTTCCACGGAACAGCTTTGTAACCATCAAGGGTTCCGCGGACAGACTCATAAACATTACGAGTTCCGAGAGAGCTTTTGCATTGGAAACCTCAGATGTAGAGTATGAAAAAGTGTAACAAACACAAACTTGACAAAAATTTACAATAACAAAAAAATTTTTGATCAGAATAGTAAAACAGAAGAGGAAACTACCCCTCTAACAAAATTATCATCGAAAGTTTACAAATAAAGTTTATAATTATTTTTGATATCGCACCAGGTAGAAAAGAATGCAGAGAAGAGAAAATGCGTATAATGCACTACATACATATGAAGCCCTTTTTTTGATTCCGAAGCTGCAACCTTCTCTTTTCCTTTCTTTCAAAACGCAAGGGAAAATAAGGAATATCTACGCGTGCGCCGTCTGTTTTTAAAATCCGACGAGTGAGGAGCACGGATTTAATCCCCGTGGCGGGCATGCGCAGAAAAATCTATGACCCAGGGAATTCCCAACCCCCTTCGCGAAAGCCTTCGGGAGATTTTCCCATTTTATGCATTTTATCCTCTCCAGATAAGATCACGAGTAATGAAATATTCGCAGAACATTCGATTTGAATAACAAAGTATAATTCATAATTTTGCAATAAAAACCAATTCGAGATTTATTTCAAATATTCAAAAAAAAGTCCAGCTTGTTTTAAAATAAATTTCACTCCCAAAAAAATTATAATTCAGTAAAAGTCAAAAGTCATGCTTCACAGAAACGATGAATGGAGAAGCAAACAAAACATTATATCTGGAGAGAAATGGTTTCTCAACCTGCGGTCCGCGGACTACCTATGGCCCAAGATGATGGCATAGGTGGTACAGAGGCAGACTTGAAAATTCGATTCCAACTGAATGAAAAATTATTAATTTGTTGTAATTGATAATAATAATATGCGTTAAAATAAAAATCCAACCTTCATATTATTAGGTTCACCATACATCATCGAAGAAAATGCGGGAAATTTTTTATCCTAAATATGGGATATCACTAACCGTAGTAAAAAGATGCAATTTATCACAAGTTCGTTTCTTCTTTTACTTCTCCTTAGGGGCCGTTCAAGTATTATGTCATCATCGATGGGGGGGGGGGTTTCCCGATTTGCTGACTTTTGATGACAAGGGGGGAGGGGGGGGTTTGGATAATGCTTACGTCATCAACCACCCTTTATGAAAATATGAGTTAGGATTCAGAGGGGCAGAGCTGATGACGAAATTTTGCTGACTTTTGCTGACGGGGGGGGGGGGTCAAAAATGGCTAAAAATTTGCTTACGTAATACTTGAACGGCCCCTTAGTTCATACAAGGCTTTACGCAACTAAAAGGCCATCTCTTGTGCAATTGACTAATAATTCTAAACAATATTAAATATAAATAAGTTCATATAAAATATGTCTGTAACATGCTAGTAGCAAAATATTTCAAGATGGTGTAGAACAAAGACAAGGTAGATTTAATGTTAACCGGGGTGCATGCACCACGAGGAGTAATCTACATCCCAACAAGTTTGCTGATTACTGCTAAAATGGGTGAAGGGTGGGGAAATGAAGGGCTGTTACAAATCGAAGAGAACAAATATTTTTTATTTATAGCCATTTATTCAAATAACTAAATAACCATATTCCATTGAGGAAAAATAAGGGGAACTAGGATCTTAAATACGGTAAAATATGGGAAAATTGCCTATTGCTGTCAAAAACGTTGTGATAAGTCGACAAAAATCTCCTATTCGAGCTAAAATCGCTGAAAAATTGAAAAAAAAAAAAACATTGAATCTGACAAATATGTAAGATGAATATTTGTATTTACAGAGATAATTATCGTAAAAGTTAAACATCGTTTATTCACAAATTCGAGTAACCATCGTTAAAAAACGGGAAAAATGCATAAAACCATTCGGAACTAAAATACAGGAACGTTCCGTAATTCGGAAAAAACGATAAATCCCTCTGCAACAGTGATTTTCAAAGTGGGCAATATCACCCCACTTGCGGGCGATGGAATGGTCCAAGGGGCCGATAGAAGCTACGAGCATAACATAGGATCCTATAGGTTCGCTTGAGTTGGGGGCGATGGAACTAAAAGTTTGGGAAACTATGCTCTACAACAGGCATCTTCAACCTGTTGCTCGCGAGCACCTAATCAACGTCCAGATTAAACACCTTGTAGAAATTGCATTCAAGGATTAAAATCACCCTGATTTTTCGTGCATTCGTATATCAAACTTGCCGTAAGAGTGCTGTTCTTTTGATGATGGGTGTAGGCATGATGGTGAGTAGAAAAAGGTTGAAGACCTCTGCTTTACCACAATATTTTTTGGAACAGTCTATATAACAACAACATATTTTTTATATATATCTCGTTCAAAATCACTTCTAATGTTGTTTTAAACCCGTTACCTGTTTTTGCATATGATATCGGCATTTTGAATCACTTAATCACCAAAAGTGGTGATGAGAAGTCGTTAGTACTGCTACTTTTTGTGTACGACACAAACGTGCAATGCGGTAAAACTCTTTACATGTGCAGTACATCTAACTGAATTTTATTGATTAATGAAATCTATATCTTTTGAGTATTTTCAGGTGGTTCGAAGAACGCTGATTTAGAAAAGACGCAAACAACAGAATAGATTTAGTAGCGAATGGTGATAATCCCTTTACAACGATATTTTTCCTTGGTTTGCAGAATATCGTAATATTGATGTTTCACTGATTAGAAACGCTTTAAACACTTGATTGAACGAATTTTTTTTTTTTTGTAATCGAAATACAAAGCGTGGTATTTGTTGTTCCTTTGTTTTTGACTATTTGCAGCCGTAACTTATTCGTCACAAAGCTATGAAACTTTGGAAATGGCCCCATGAGAAACTAGGGAGAAATTCTTCGAAATGCTTCCGGTACAGAATTTCACCAGCAAAGCACATTCTTGTAAAACCAACAGCATAGTCACTATTGAAGAAATGGAAATGGTTTTGCTGAAGATTTTCAGAATCTCTGCCAAGGAGCTTGAGCAGATGGATAACACGGTTAGAAAAATTAGCATGTGCGCTACTATTTGCGTAATGAATAGCCTTCCATTGGTGTGTGCATGTCTGATTTTTTTTCCTCTTTCTTTCTCTCTCTCTCTCTAAATTGCTAACTTCTTAATGAAGGGACAGAGAAGTGAAGTTTATAGCTTGATGTATAGACAGATGAATAATTACGGCTGCAGACAGATCTCAACAGAGATAATAGGAAACTGATGATAGACGTGTAGATGTATTCTTAGAAGAACAACGTTTTAAAAAGCGAGTTAATAATGTATGATCAGAATTATCTATTCTCTAACAACATATTTAAGATCTCAAAAGGATCTGAAACAACATTAGCCACTAGGCTGTGAATACTTGAAAAAGTTTTGACAAAAAAAAACCACACGAATAATCAGGAACACTAAAGGAAAACAACACGGTGTCCGCCAAAATCACGAGAAACACTCGTAAACAAAGATCGGCCGACCGTGAATCGACCGCTCTCCTCCTTAAATAAAAAAAACAAAACAATTGGCTTATTTCGTCACGGGAACCAGATGACCAGACACGTTTTAGCTGGTATGTTCGTACCCCATCTTCCAAAGTATAACGATGTAGCATGCACCTCATCATCTACCGTGATCGGTGTCGTTCGTCTCTTCGAGACATCTAAAAATTAGTTATTGCTTTTGTAATCTCAAGTTCGAAGAATTATGGCCGAGATAAACGGGAATCGTGTGATTATAAGAGGAAAGAAAGGCTTTCAACAGGGTTCTACTGCTGATAAAAATGTCCTCAACCGGAAACCATAAAGAAAAAAGAGGAATAGACCAATTTAGACCAGGCAAGAAACATCAATGGTGAATATGCTTGCAGAGTTGGAAGAGAGTGTGATGGCTAGAAAGAAACCGGTTTTCTACATGGAAACAACAAGGGGACTTATGGAAACCATTTGTAGAATATTTAAATTCATTTTCGATTCGAGTTGGAACTTGGAGTAACATTGAACACGTATGAAAATTACTTTTCATGCTTCCTCATGCCCATAAATTACTCACAACAATCAGAATATGAGTGAGCTTACTTATTAATTTGTGATTACGTGGCAATATCCTGTTAGAGCAACGTACAAAATGAACTCGAATTAATTTCAATGTATGACTAATTAGGGTTTATCAAACAAAAGGCGTGTGTTAACGATTTTTAAAAACTAGGTTCGTTGAATCAGAATGCTTGTTCTCCTAAAAAGCATGCTAATTAACCAAAAAACTCATTTAAAAAGAAAGACTCGAAAAATCCATATAATCAACCCCATACCCCCTTGTGCCAAATGTGTTCATGATTCCTTGCGTGTAGGGTACAGAACAAACACAAACGCACCCTAAAATATTTTACATAGTTCCGCCCCCTCAGTCTTAACCAGTCTCCTCCCACCTTCATCAAGAAGCAATCCTTTTCTACTTATTGAATTGATTTTTTCAGTGAATTTATAGTGAACAAAAATTTCGTTAATAAGTTCGATCACCGAGCCCCAGGGCCACAGTTGTTCCCACTTGGGGAAGTTCTATGCAGGGCTGTCTCAACATCCAATGGCAATAATGAGCTTATACAGTATATACAAAGGCCTGCGATAATAAAGAGAAAACTCTTCCTTTGACTAAGCAACTGAGAAAAGAAACGTGGTATCGTCGAGACATAACGAAACATCATATTAAAATAAGCACATCGTGTTACATTCGGGACAAATAAAAGAATATATAAGCTCAAGGATTTACGTGAAATTTTAGTTCTGGATTATCTTTCAATCATTTCATCCTATTGATAATTTACTCATCGTCATCACTGATACCTCTTTCAAGGACTTAAAAACCATCTGAGAACCTTGGGCTCACAGATTCAATTCCAAATTATGCTCGAGTTTTAAACACGTTGCACATATTATCATTCTGAATAAGAGCTTATAATTCAATATCGATTTCTCAATACGAAAAAATGTGGATAAGGTAATTCTTTACAATCTGATGCAATATTCAGCACACACCTAAAGGGGTGAACGAACGAAATACACGTGTGTGGCAAGTTATAGGTAAGAGAATATAGGTGAGGAGAAAAAAAGGCACCTAAAAACAAAAGGGAAGAAGCGGAAATAGGTCAGCAAAATGGAAGTCGAGGTAAAAAAAAAAGCTAAAACAAATTTTCTATTTTTTTTAATTTTTGGTCTTTTACTTTTTGTTATAGACGAACCTTTCCGCTTAACACCAATAGTTTTTTTCCCTTCTATTATCAACGCATTTTATGGCGAAAGTCATTACCAGGTCTTCTAAAAGCCAAGGCCATGCACAGCCACACAATTTCTTGACCTTGACACAAGTAGGGTCACAATTAAGAAAGAAATCTAGTCTACTTCAAAATCGATTCCTATTTCCGGAGATACAAATATAGTAATATCTTTCTTACATGAATACAGCTCGTAAGATTCAGGAAACTTCTTAAGTTTCTAACCTAGTACACCATTAAAATAATTTTCAATACGGTGTTCAGTATATATCCCAAACCTATTAGTCAAATATACATCATGTTACATATTTTAGTCATGCGACAAATTCCCTCAAAATCGATGAGGAATAATCTGTACACGCTGCATATATCAGTACTGCGTGAAATTAATATGTACCAGAATAGGAAGCAGAGGAAAAAGTATTAGTCATACAGCGCCATCTGTTGATCGGATGAGTAAGGATGCATAGTACGAGCGAGCATAAACGTGTACAGAAGTGTTCTACCTTTCTTGAATAGCAAGCATAGCATTTGATTACAATCAGGTACCATGTCGATGATAGCACGCATTTAGAAATGAGTATAGTGCTGATCATTGAATGGAGTTTTCTCTTGTGACATGAACAGATAGGTGTAAAGTTAATTGAAAGTACGTATTGGGAAGGGGCAATATTAATAAATTAGGCAAATAAAAATATTAGAAGGTGGGGGGAGGGGCGGCTAAAACCCAATACAGTCAACCTCCGATATAAAAAGTACGGCTTACAACGAGTGATTTGCAAATGATTAGTCAAATAGCTAATGCTGAAGATACAAAAAAAATATAAATAAATAAATAAAATCGTTATAGCGAGTTGAAAATTACGAAGCATTCGCTATGACGTCAAAAGACTTCTCAAAAATACTAGCTTTTCTTTTCTTCCTCTTCAAGAATTAAACATGATGATTCTTATAATATGCTCCTCTTAACAATTACTCTGAGGTACTATGAACAAAGAATGGACACAGAAGAGTCTAATTTTTTTAAACTTCTTTTCCTATACTTTTGGGCTGGCCCACTGTTCACATGGGATATGCGATGCTTTTATTCGGCTCTTGTCTTTGTCAGTGACAAGAGACCACGAACCGAGCACTTAAGTTTACAGTCGTTTCCAAACGACAGAAAATAATCATGCTAAAAAAACTCTCAAACTAAAGCAGCTGAAAAATGTTGACGAGTGCTTACAGTCATGCAAGTGAGCAGTGATATAATAATTAAGGATGTTTTAACTGTTCAGTTGGTCGACTAAAAATTGCTTTGATATTTTATTTTATTTACAATAACCCCCTTCGAATGAGGAGCTAGGTCAAAATCATGAATAGTGAAAGCAAATCTTACGTAAGCAACGCATGCAAGTTCTGATAGCAGACTGTTCCCCATTTCAGCCACACGGCATCTGTACCCGTGAAAATAGCAATCTCTTCCGGCCGTTGGTATTCTTTGTAGCATATCTTCAGATCTGCAGCGATTTTACGCCATTCCAGTGAGTGCAATCCACAACTTGAAGCCTCTCGCAATAAGATCAGCTGCTCATACCAGCTCTTCGTTTGCCCGAGTGGAGCAGTGGCAAGATGCTCGTCTTCCACTATTAAGATTACCGTCAATGTCCATGGGTTCAAATCCAGGCATAGAACATCAGAAACAAGTTCTTTACCTACCGAAACTGGGGCGACCACCGATAGATAACACCTTTATTTTTCATCTTCATTTCAATTTTAGTATATATATTGCCCAAGCGAGTACAAATTGATATAAAATTCTATGCAGGAATGTTTTACAGAATCAGCTGATGCGAGACCAAAACTCAGTTCATCACAAGACTTCTGTTCATTCATTAATATTAGACCGAAATTATCTAAAAGACGTTTTAATACAGATAAGATAAAAGCAGCAATTTTCAACAATTTTATATCCTGATTAAGCAAAAAGTGGTAATTCGCTCACAATGAGAAATTTATTATAACGACAATTTTCCTCGTGATTGTGAACTTTCTTTTTCTTTATAACGAACTTTCAATGTATTCTCTATAGGTATTATAGAAATACTGGCAAATTGAGGGCGGGCTCGCGCCCCGTGGGCCGGATACAACTTTACGCCTATGGAAAATAACTCGATATACAGTGTTAAAAAAACAGGCACAAGCATCAAACATTCTTGGGTACTTTAGTGAGGACCGCGGTAAGCAATGTACATTTTTTCCCAGCAGCCCTTGATTTTAACCCTACGCGTGTACTTTTCGATACGATAAACTTTTCACACCTTCTTGACTCGTCCTGCCCCCTATCATACTCTTTTTACCCCGGAGGTGACCTATCGGTTAGAAATTCTTAGGAATATAGACTCGGTCGCCATTTCGGTTAGTAAGTAAGTGAGGACCGCGGTAATCGTGAGCAACAGCTTGAAGATGCTTGGACTAACAGCTTTGATGCACATTTTTTTATTTATTTGAAAAAAAAAAAATCGTTAATTTATTCATTATGTTCGAAATACTCCGTAGCGAGTTATTAACGAGTAAATTCTGGTGCAATACACTAAGCTGAGCTAGTATTAAAGCGGGGGCTTGATAACTCTCATTAGATATGACGCCAAAATGAATTAGCATTGGTGCCTAGAATTACGCATGATTACTAAAATGGAATATGAAGACAATAGAGAATTTTTTTTTGGAATTTAGGTCCGTGTGGGAAGAAGTAACGAAGTCCAAGAAAAGTCAGAAAAAATTATTATGGTTGTTTTTTTCTGGGAGGAAAATATGTCTGGCTACAACTCAACTGTGCACTCATCTCGTACACATTCCACTGCGGAATTTCTAACGAATCGGTACACGCAGGAACGTATTGTGTGCGTGTGTGTGTGACTAGTGTATTTATGTTGTCAGAGTTGTGCTTGTTTTGTGTTCTTGCTGCTGCTACATGTTTTCGATATTTTGAAGTGCAGATGATAAGTTTAATTTTCTTGTTATATAAGTATTGTATCAAGTTTGTCTGAATATGCTCGGCTTCAAAGAAATTTTGCTGGAGCCAATTTTTCCCCCCAAAAAGGTCCTGCATAAAAATGCAGTAATTTATATAAGTTTCGAATTTATTCCCAAGTAATTCATATAAAGTCATAGATTCTTTCGTTTCGATTCAATCAGATGTATTTTCTTCCTTAAATATCACATTTGAATTCAAACCGTTATAAACAAAGAAATTCCTTCAAACTTCGGAAGGTAGCAAATTGGAGAAGAATACGGTGGAAGGATACGAAAAAAAAAGGAAAAACCTGAGAAGTATTGTGCTGAAAATCCTGAGAAATGCAACAGGAGGAGGAAAAAGAAGAAAAAGAAATGTTGCAGGATATGAAAAAAGGCGGGTCCAAAACCAAAACAATGGGCGAAACAGAAGAGGAAAAGAATATGAACGCAGATTCCTGAAATTCCTGGAAACGACCTATCCAGGAACCACAGACGAGAGAAAAAAACCGGTGCGAAACGGTGGAATGAAGGATAAATAAAAAAAAATAAAGTGGGGTGGGGGGGGGGGGCATAGGAAAAAAGCAATATGTGTAAGCAAATAGTTGAAGGGAATATTGAGGCCAGGTAAAAGGAATTGAAGTCACTGCCCACTGGTCAGAGGGTATGAGAAAAAAAAAAAAGAAGGAAAAGCCCGGTTATGACTGACCACGTACCGCAACGTAGCCACCAACCCGCAGCATGACTCTTCTGAGGCAAAATTGGTAAAGAAAAAGAATTGGGAAGCAAATTTCACAGCGTTGCGTAGGCGGAAACAACGTTGATATGAGAAGGGTACAGGATTCCCATATCATGGGCTGACTTAGCAGCAAGTCTCACTGCCTAGTAATATATATACGTATTTCCATTCTAAAAGAAAAAAAAGTAGGAAGAATCGTATATCACCGAATGCAAGAAGATGGTATGTGGAATGTGTATGCGAAGCAGTTTTTCAATCCCATGAATATTGCGATGGTTCTGTTTGCCACTTTCATGGTGGATCAGACTTCAGTTAGTCGACCGTAAATACCAAGCCACAAAAACAGAAAAGGGGAAAAAACCCCCCATAGTAACGGAACATAGGAGATTAGATAAAAATACAAAAAAAGAAAATTTGCCAAAAGGTTATAGATGTCAAAGCGAGGGAAAAGAATTCTTCTCAGCATCTTCTGCATCAACTGTAGCGTCTCAGAGCTTATTAAAAATTAGACACAAGTGATTCCCAAAATGGCACGTCATGAGATATTTTTGGGTAAAATTATATTAAGCATTTTTTTGTAATAGGGTTGTAATTCTTTATCAGTGTGGCCACGACACCGCCGAAGTATAACTTTAACACCGCAAATGGTAATAACTTTAGTGTAAAATTTGGGGAAAAAAGAAAAAACTGTACACAACAGGAAAAGGATGTCCAAAGTTTTACTTTATGAGCGTGATTGATATATGGCTCCTGGCTCCTTTAAGTTGTATTTGGAAGCCCTGACAACCATGTTGACACGTTTTCAGCAGTTGATGCCACTGCACGCTCACACTACATGTTCAGTTAATGATTTATGTTTATTCCTTATACCAGTGATTTTCAATTTGGAGCCATACAGACGGATTTCCAGCTTTGCAGCCTGTGGGCTATTGAAATTTTGCCGCCCTTCTTCCGTTGTAATTTAATGCACTTGGTCCGGCAGGTACTCAGGTTTACTGCCCCTCCGAACTTACCGCTCTCGGGTATAGCCCGCTCTTAGCCCCCTCCCTCTCCTATAAATACGCTTGTAGTTCTGGGATAGTGGAATACGATGAGAAAAAGTGTAACTATTTTCCGGGATCCAGCATAACTGTTCATAGAAATAGTCCACATAAACGCATGGAGCCCATCTGGGCATGATCCAAGGGCCTCGTGTCTTTTGGGAGGCTAACATAATATGATAAATTCTGGTACTATGATTATCGATAGAAAGTATATAAATGCGCGAACCATCATTTCCAACTAAGTAGTGGGCTTTCAAGAACATTTTTCTTTTACTCGGGGCCCGTGATATTGAGACGGAGACGGCCCTTCATAGAATCAGAACAAGAAAGAAGCTCACGAAACTACTTTCTTGCGAAGCCCAGGGGTCCAGAGACCGACCATATTATTAAAATTTTTGATCGATTTAAATGACCAAAAAGACAATAAGAGGAAAGCGTATCGCTCTTGGATGAGGGTGAGAGGTCTCTGGGGAAAAGACAGGGGAAGCACGAGTAAAAGATATACAGTATTGTCTCGAAAATCCGAGTTTTCGGATAATCCCAGGCACTAAAAAATTTCGAATTTCCTTCTTGAGACCCTTTTCTCTCTTCCCCCCTCTTAAAGACCCCCCCCCCCCCCCACTAATTTCACTATGAAAAAGACTAAGCAGCTCCAACCTTATAATGAATAACTGGTTGCATAAAATATGACTCGCTTCGATGGACAGTCTATTTTAACTTTCGGAGGGGGGGGGGGGTCCGCTGAGAAAGAGAAGCAAATTTTACCGACTTGTAATTGTGGGCAATGGCATCGTTCCTTAATCGCTTACGTAAAATCATTGGGAAAGCAGTTGAAGGCATCCACTGTCTCAGCGTCGGTCACCATCAAAATCCCATGCCAAAAAAAAAACTCTTCTCAATCACTCTCTCTCAAATCTTCGCGCCCTTTTTTAAATTCTTCATTTTTAGGACCACATAGTATGGCACTTATATCTTATTCAAGAATAAAAATACAATAAGTATGGCGGTACTGCTCTTTTTGCTTGTCTTTTATTATTTTAAGTAAAACAAAAATTTAAAGCATTTTTTTTTTCGGATATTTCGAGCTACAGGTCACAAGAGAAATTTGGGAGCTACCGATATGGGTCGTATAAATCCACTTACAGCCAAGGATTCTTGAAGAATGGATCACGACTCAAAATGGATTCACAGGGGTTTCCAAGAATGGTCGTACGAATCCACTTACAGCTAGGGTTTCTTGAGCTACGAGTCCTGGCCCAAACTTGATTCGCAGGGGCTTCAGATATGGGTCGTAGAAATCCACTAACAGGCAGGAACTCGAGCTATGGGTCATGACCACAACGTGATTCGCAGGAGGCTTCCGAGATGGTTCGTACAAATTCACTTACAATCAAGTGGTTTTGACTTATCGGTCCCGACCCAAATTTATTTCGTAGGAGCTTCCGAGATGGATCGTACAAAAATTCCCTCACAGCCAGGGACTCTTGAGCTGGGTTACCCAGACGTGATTCGCAGGGGGCATCCGAGATGGTTAGTTCAAATCCACTTACAGCCTGGGACTCTTGGGTTATGGGTAACCGACCCAAATTTGATTCGCAGGGCGTCCCAAATGGGTCGTAAACATTTACTTACGAGCAAGGATTCTTGAGCAATTTGTCACGACCATAACTTGATTCACAGGAGGGAGGGGGTTCCGAGATGCGTCGTACTAATTTATTTACTGTTATAAATTCACTTATTACGTCCCTGGTTTCACTAATTTCGAAGAGTAAACATAGTTGCATGGGTCGCAAAGCTAATTTCATGGTATAAAAGGTCAAGAACCGCCTGCGCTAGGTATTTATCGTGTTGTCTGTATTCATACTTTTTCACTGGAACACCTTCCGCGGACCGGATGGAACTCCATGGTGGGCCGGTGGTTCGCACCCCTGTTCTAGAGAGTATCGTTACATAAGATTTTGTCTTTAGTTAATTGATCCGATGAAGAAATATGTTAAATAGAGATTGTTAAATAGAACATAGCAGCCAAATGAAATATGCGTTCGCGAGAGATAAACTTCACTAAACTCACAGATTTGTTTATAGATTTTCATTTCCTTATGGAACTAACCCTGTAACTGCCCTTAGACCTTGGAAGAAAAATGCGAAATTTCGAAACTATACAGGTTTTTAAAAGACCGGGGGAAAAAATTAAATCTAAAAAAAAAAGTTTAACGGCCAACAACGAAGGTGAGAGAGAGAAAAAAAATTCAATTACATCTTGAACCAGGAACAAGAAGTTTTACATTATTTATCTCTAGGTGGTTTTTTTCTTCCACACAACATCATCTCTTTTAATCCATACCCTGAATTCTTTACCCGTCCATTTGCGTCATCTAGTACTACAATATGATGAAATGGTTGATAATAATTCGCCCCTCATTTCTCTTTTGCTTATAGGCATTTTTTTTAACATCCACGAACAACATTTTCAACGTGATTCAGGTGCAAAAGTTGATGACCACACGGTCATGGGGCCCTACGTAAGGGGGTCCCTGATGTTGCAATTCTCAGTCCCAAGGCCAGGGAGAGAGAGAGATAAAAAAAAATTTTCCATTACAAATTACTAGTTCTGAGGTCACACTTGGCTAAGGGTTAAAGAAACGCATGGATGACCGATTCCTTAAGTTTTTCCTCACTCGCGTTAGCTACACATTTTGAATTCAGAATATGCCAAGTGTAGCCAAAAGAGGATGAGCTCGGAATTTGCCTCGTACCATAATTAAATGAGGGTAGACACAGGGCGAATATCTCATTTGGCAATTACTCGCTTCCTCTTCTAGAAAAAAAAGAAAGTGCAGTTTAGACGTGCCGTTTCCCAAATTTCGAAATGATGTAATAAAGTAGACCCAAGAAACGCACAATTGAAATGTGATATAATTAGTAGAATTTGCATCGTTACATAATCAATCTTCATTTTCAGCGAAATCTCGCTACAACGATATTTTTTTCGAGTTCCGCAGAGTATCGTTATATCGAGATTTCACTGCATTCAGGTTATTCTGAAAAATGTAGCCGGCTATATGCATGATCGTTAGTTTGATATCGTTCTATGTATAAGTTAAAGTTCGAGGTCTAGTGTCTTCGAGAAATGGCTGGTCACTTCACACGTGGTGGCCATTTTACAAAGTGACTGACCAGTTGCTGGTCACTTTACAAAAACTATATGTCAAGAGGGGGGAAGGGGGCTTCGCGTTCGATACCGAAGTTTTTTAAATCCTTCGAAATATCTAAACAGTATTTCTCAAAATATAAAAATATTTGCAAGTCAAGTTTATCGAACCCAGATGCGACATCTCATACAAGGCACAAACAAATACTCAACTAGTGTACTGCAAAGTCGCATCGGCCATTACTCGATCACGCGAGTTCAATATAATAAGATACTATTACTTATAAATTATGATCTGGATATAATTACTCTATTAATATTTCAGAAGCAATCTCTTGTTTCTCCAGAACTAAGCGTTCATACAGAGCCATTGAAAGTCCATGGGGAAAAAAAATATCATGAAGCTGATTCCAACGTGAAGAATGCTGATGCAGTGTTCCGGATTTTCTCTCACCTTATATCAGTATTCATGAACCGAATGCAAAAAGAGGAATTGCTTACGACAATCCCCCATAATACGATTCATATCCATGTATGTTGAACTGCTAAAAAAAATTAAAATAATAATATTTTTTTAAATAAAACACTTGCCTGACAATAATAACAATGTATTTACGGTAATCGCTTCCTATTGACAACATTGATACTCTTCTAACATAGAATACCTTCGGAAACTATTTTTTTGAACAAACTTCAACGAAAACACGTTTTCAACAATATTTAAGAAAAAAAATAACTTATCACTGATAATTTTGAGCTATACAGGGTGTTTCAAAAAGAATCACCCGATTTCAAATGCGTATATTACGAAAAAAATTGAACATAGACACTTAAGATTAACTTTATATTACATGGCTAATCATAAAGTTTTTTTTTACAAACCAAATTAAAGGTGCTCAATATGTCCACCTTGGGATGCATTATATATGTCTATACGGTAGTCAAATTCGTGCGAGCATGAAAAAAACTTTTGCGAGCATGCTTGCATCCACTGCGAGTGGATTTCCGTGGACTACGCTCGAAATTCTGTCAGATGAGTATCTGACATGCGAGGATGGCCAGGGGATTTCCCTTTACACAGACAACCCGTGTCGCGGAACTGTTTATATCATCGCCTAATGCTCTGAGCGGTAGGCAGTTCAACATCAAAGTATTTATCGACGAAAAGCACGATTAACAGTTGTTACGGACTCACGCTTCGCGAAGCTTAGAACACAAAACGATTTCTGTTGTGCAGTAGCTATCTTGACAAACACTGAAGCGGCGGTCGAAGGACGAGCGTTAGCGCCACCTGTCGGCAACTGCGTGAAAATCGAGATATCTCACTTTCTACCTATACATTATTCGATCAAAACGGATTAAAAGCTGAATAGTTATATATATATATTTTTTTAATTGGATGATTCTTTTCTGAGACACCCTGTATTATCGCCAGCAGTGCATAAGCTTGAAATAATATAACAATGACTTCGTTTGCCGTGATATTTTTTTTTTTTCATTCTTCATACAGCTAACGAAATGATACTTATTAATGAGGAAAGTATTTCGACGGGTTTCCTGTCTACACTGCTACCACATTTTTTGTAAGGAATGAATTCCTTGTAAGCTACATTATATAAGAAACATAAAAGTTAGAGTTTTATATGTAAGGTAAGTTTTTCATGGTAAAAAAACGAAATTCTCCTAAAACAATTAACTCAATTCAACAAAAAACAGTTGCAGTATTAATGTTATGTTTTGATAAACATAACATTAACAGTTTCTTATCAAACATCAAATTTACTAAAGAAGTGAATTGTGCTTTGAAAACTGATGGGGAATCATATAAATCTCTTACTTTAGTTGGACCCGAAGCTTATTTTCCCTTTTCTTTCTTCCGAGATTTACTTTTGAAGAAGCTTCGTGAAAACTCACGTAAATAACAATCATTAGCACTGTACTCTCTCTTTCTCTGTTATACGACACAATTCGAACTAGCCCATCATCCCTAGCTCTACCAAACATACATCAATTTCTAGGCTTAGTATCATGAAAACTAATATACGAATAACACGCCAATAGATATTGGTCACTTAGGTCATACTTTAAAAAACCATCCCAAAAAAATCTGCACTAAAGTTTCACGATTACTTTCATCTTTTTTATTCTTCAAGTTTTTATTTACATAATAATT
This sequence comes from Pholcus phalangioides, assembly GCF_987345545.1. NCBI lineage: Eukaryota > Metazoa > Arthropoda > Arachnida > Araneae > Pholcidae > Pholcus > Pholcus phalangioides. Next base: position 48,088,187 of record NW_028301608.1, on the reverse strand, counting down.
ATTTATACAATTAATATTTTTTAATCATATATTTTTTCAAGGGAATATTTCACTACCGCTTATCGTTCATTTTAGGACATATTTTTATGCATTTTTAAACGCACATTTTTGCACTCCTAAAAATGCACGTTTTCTTCATTTTTTCCAACACTTCTTTAGTTCTACTTCATATTTTTCTTTTCTTTTAGTCCATACTGCAGAGCTTTCAATACGCATATTTTTTGTTTTTCACTTCTGTACATATTTCTGCATTTTAAAATGAACATCTTTTTGATAATTTTTTTACTCTTTAGAAAAACTGAAGCATTTTTAAATGCACATTTTTTCATTTTATGCATATTTCGACCGTTTTGAATGCATATTTTGAGAATGTTTCTGAATTTTTTCATTTTTCGGCACTTTTAAATGAATTTTTTTAATCATATTTTTGTGTATTTTCCATTTTTAGTGATATACTTCGGCATTATTAGATGGGTTTGTTCTCATTTTTCACACATACTTTTGATTTCCTGGTATATCTCGGAATTTTTAAGCGCAGATCTACATTTTTAGTTCATATTTTGCCACTTTTTTTAGAGTATATAATCCCAGTTCTATTTATCATTCTGTGTTTATAATTTTTAAGAAATATGCAATTTTGAAATTGGGTGAGGGTGACTCAGACTCACCCAATTTCAAAAGAGTCACCCATACGTATGAACTTAATATACTGATTATTGTACAAGTATAATTTCATAAAATTACATTGTATTGATGCATAGTAATTAGCTCAGCTGATTAAAGACTTCACATATTTGTTAAAATAAAAATGAATTACTTATTTCTACGTTTTTATTTTGGAGAACCTCTTGTGAACAAGCTAGTTCATTTACGCGACCCACACTTGGGGAACCACTGATCTGTATCAAGGGTGTTCAACGTTTTGGAGTGTAAGGGACCACTTCATTGGTTTGAAAACGTGTGGCTAATTGAATGATCTGGAAATGTGCAGTGGACAATTTAATTTAAGTGAGAATGTGTTAAGAAGACCTCTTAAATGATTTGTAAATCTGCCCCAGACCGAAACAGGTGCAGCTGACAACTTAATTGAAGTGAAAATGTGCCGCAGGAAACTTAAGCAAGTTGGAATATCGCCCCAGATCACTTTAGTGATCTGGTAATGTGCAGTTAGTTATTTTTTACAAAATTATGTTTTAGGTCACGGGTCACATTCGTCCCGCACGCCATGGGTCAAGTATGTATGGTCTACATCTGCATTTTCATAGGTGGGAAAATTTCGCACTTCAGCGATAAATTCTACATCACTCAGGAAAAAAATTATCCATAAGGTAGACCGACGTCAGTTAACAGAGCTCTGGAAAAATCTATGTCCTATTGCATTTTGAAGCGGTGACACATCTGCATGAAAAATGAGTTAAGTCGCTTTACAAATTAAAGCTTTGTTATTTTACTAATGGCCAATTTATGTCTTGGATATTCTCAAGTACTTTATTCTTATATAAGCATATGACATCCATATTTTTATGGGCATCTTTTTATCAGCCACCTCGTTGGGCATTTTGCCTGTTGTGGCGTTGTATTTGTATTTGTATTTGTATATTTTGAGCTCGTTTCGGCATCATTGATGCTTCTAAGCAATTCCTGAACGTTTGATCTTTACTAGTAAGCTGTTCATGAAGTTTCTATAATTAACAGCAAAATGGCTCAAATATACACATTTATCCTATTTCTTGACAGTCCAAGCACCAACGATTTTTGACTTTGCACTTTGGAGGGAAATACCATGTGTGGAGGGGACATATATTACTGTGCATTCTTCAACAATGATACAAAAGTAAGTTGGCAAACAGTCTGTGTTCCCTGAAGAACAACATTCCATATTTTTTTAAATATTGGCAATAAATTATTTTTGTTGTCATGCAATAGAATTCAGGGTAATTTACTTGGCATAACCCCTCAAACTTTTTCTCCTTTGGATATTTCAATGCTCTTGCCAATGAAAGGGTTTAATAATTTACATGGAAATCCTTTTATACAACGGATTGTTTCAAGACATAGTTTGGTGTAGATCTAAATAGGTTTTAGAAATAATGGTGTAGCTGACGGTTCGTCAGTTATCGCATTTTGCAATTGTAGAAGCCAATTGAATTGTAAAAAAGAATGTAGAAGAAAACAAAAGGGTAAGGACAACGATGGCGAAGTGAAGTTTTGTAATTCGATGGGAATTTAAGGCAATTGCGTGGATTCGTCCGCGAAAGAAGGCAATGACTTGCGTACCAGTACTAGGATGGATGGAGAAGATGCGTGTGTGTGTGTGGGTATTCGCGCAACAGAAACCACCTGCAACCCTACTCTTCCAAAAGGAAGTTCACATCAGTCCAATGCATGCAATTTTCTGAGACATCCAACTGACGTCATGAAAATGAGGCCCCGATACAGGGTTTTATATAGTGAAGGAGGTAGAGCGAAACACACAAGAGAACGGCGACGCCTTGAGGATGAGTGGGGCCCCTCTAAGGGTTCCCTACTGGTAAATCGAGTTGGGGCCCCTTCGAGGAACCCGAAATCCATCGGTCATTAGTCAGATAGGCATCTTATTTCTGTTTTTTTATGTATCTCTTCCCTCGACAACGGCATACTGATTAAGCAAAGTCGTTTCAACAACAACACTCTTGCATACGGATACCATGCAGAAGGGTATTATGCTATGCCAAAGACGCCATTTTATACTTGCTTAAAAGATGGCGGTTCACAGCAAAAATTGAAGACGAGCCATTGGTCCGTGGCCCGTAGAATTAATGGAGCATCGGAATGTCGGTGACATCACGAGAGGGTACTGTAGATGACAGATACAGAAGAAAAAAAATTAAGAATTTATTTTTTCAAGGATGAGAAAAAGTGCAAAAAAAGAACTTTTCTTTCTCTTCAACATCGAATCAGAATGCACCTGCTCAGAAGAAGAGCACATGACCCCTTCACCAAATACCCTGTGCACGATTAGGTAACATCGATGAAAAGCAGGTGTAAGATGGGTAATAAAAACGAAAAGGGTCTCATACAATTATAACGCGCGGTAGGTTCGAGGAGACGATACAAAAATGGTTTGAGTTCGAATTTCCGCAGGCACCACATAATTACGAATCATGTAGGTTTTTTTCTGTCCTCATATCAGATCGTGCGTCATTGGTGATTCCCACAATGAATGCGAAAAAACTTCTCTAAAAGAGATGCAGTTCGAGAAACATGACATATGATTGAAAATACGTATCCCTTCAAAACCGAAAGCCGCATGACATACGCGTGCATATAGTTTATAAAAACCACCAAAAAAAATTGTGAATTTCAATTATTTATAGCAGTGGTTCCCAAACTTAGGGTTACGACTCCTCTGCGGCAACGTAATTAAAAGATGGGGGTCCTCCATGAAAGATCTAAAATTTAAACATTTCAAAATAAACTTATTTTATTCTTTCGTAATGTAAATAAATTTTTGTCACTCCTAAAACACACTCTGATTCTTAGATGAGCTAGCTGCTTATTATCCATGTACACACTCACTAGTCAAAAATGAAGAGCGCAACTAATAAATTAGAAACTACAAGATATCTGGAGAAAGAAACTTTCCCATTAAAATTGAAAATCTTAAAAACGGTTATATTAATGAAAAAAAAAAATCATTGTTTTTTCATGATTGCAGACAGCCCTGCAAAATTTTAATTATCAGGTTTGACGAAATCATGTAGTTGCAGATTTTGAAGCGATAGGAAGCCCTACAACAATCATTCAACTCTCATTGGCTATCAAATACAGGTTGATGTATCCGCTGCATATACAACCACGAGCACCGACGTATCTCGATAGGAAAATGTCAGTTTTTGGAAAAAAACAGATAGAAAAATGCAGAGTTGATTGAGCACGTATGAATATTATTGATGTAACGCCATCTATCAATTAAATTTTAACTGAAGTTGTAAAAAATGAGGGGGTGTCAGAAATAAAATTCTTGTCGAAAGAGGGGGGGGGGGGTCACGCTGCAAAAAGCTTGGGAACCACTGATTTATAGTATTCAGCAACTGTTTGATGAGAATGCAATTTATACTGCTGAAAATATCGCATGAGTTTTTCTCTTGGAAATAAATGAGGGTGGTTATAATCAAAGTTGTCTTCTTAGTTGTCTACAGCTTCAACTACTCATCAGAAAGCTATGAAATATTTGCAACGTGATAACGAAAAGATGGAAAATAAAATAAGTTTTGAAATTAACCACTAGGGCGTTTTCTATGTATGTACAGGGTGGGCAAAAAGTCCGTGAGAACTTTAAAAATTCATTAAAACACGAAAAATAACCGAAATAAAAAACGGTTTACAGGGTTAGCAACGCTACGTGACGGGAACTTTTACGACAGGAAAAAAACCTCCAAAACAGCTGATAGGTGGCGCTGACGTACACAAGTCAAAGGAGAGATACGCAAATTACCGAACAGAATGCCTGCAAATCGTTTATTACAGCAGTATGACCACCACCACAGGGGATAACACATTGCTGGTGAGTCACAAATCCAGTAACGGCAGAGTGCAGCAGGTCCACATACACGGTTTACAACGGTGAACTGGTTGTGGATTTAGGAGCGCAACCTATCGGCTGTATCTTGAGTTATTTTTCCCCGTCTTAGAAAAATTTCCGTGACCTAGCGACGCTAACCCCGCAAGCAGTTTTTTCATTTCGGTTATTTTCCGGTTTTTATGAATTTTTAAAGTTTCTACGGACGTTTTGCCCATCCTGTACATGTTTCTATGTACGTACGTACATAGTGGTTAATAGTGGTACGCGCTAGTGGTTAATTTCAAAGCTGATTTTCTTTCTTTTCCATCCTTTCGTTATCACGTTGCTAATATTTCATAGCTTTCTGATGAGTAGTTGAAGCTGTACACAACTTAGAAAATGACAACTTTGATTATAGCCACCCTCATTTGTTTCCAAGAGACGTCGGACCAAGCTATTCCAACTTCATGGAACGGTGTCGAAACATTTTCAGCAAAAATATTTCTATTCCCATTTCACCACTAAAGTGTATGACGTTGTCTTCAAGGGGTTCTCAGTAGAATTTGATTGATCTCATCAATCTTATTTCCCTTAACAAAAAAACTCTAAAAGAAATATAATTCAAAAGCTTCCAGTTGTTTTTTGAGTTTAGATATTTTCCGTTCACAGAATTTTTCTCCGACTTTTATCAAATATTTGCATATTTCCCTGACTTTCGCCGAACATTTCCCCCGATCACTTTTCATTTCCCTGAATTTCTAAGTCGCTGAGACAACAACATGCTTTGTGGGTGAAACACTTTTACAAACACGATAATTAAGAAAAAGATAATTAAAAACATTATGAGGAGATTTTCGATCTGTCTCGGTCATAATTCTTCCCCATCCATTCACAAAGACGTTCCCGAAGTTTCATAATTTTCTGAGGAATACTTAAGGCTGCAGAAAGCTCAAAACACGTTGACTTCAATTATAGATACACAGTATATTAGACATAATTATCGATAAAAAAAAGTAGAGAAAAAGTCTACATTAAATAAAGCTTGAAAAGGACACGTTAGAACTGTTCGAAACTTGAGAGGTACTTGATTCCATCAAGCTCAAAACTGATTCATTTAAGGGGTGTAAAACTGCCGTATAGCACACAAGCATTTTTATTTTCAAAGATACGAGCATATATATATTCCAAAACCTCAATCGTAATTAAATACGAGAACACACTATTTTTAGATCGACTTCGAGCCCTCACGAAGCTTTCAAGTATTTGAGAACATGGATGATATTTAATCTCCCGAATTGAGGCCACGATTCGGCCAATAGTGATAAGTGCAAGTTGGTAGAAAAAAGAAGTGACGGAGGGAGGCAGAGTCTCTCGATGTGGTAATTAAGCGGGCTCATTCTCTGTAACCTCGAAAAGTGCTACCTATAAAAATCATTTCAACACTAATACACACAGTCTAGTTTCCCAAAAGATTCATTATTATTAAACAACAACCAGTAGCAGCAAGTACGAGAAGCATTGGAAAAAATGCCATACCTCCCTAAACATATTATTCGTATGCATGTAATGTGTGTGTGTGTATATATACACACACTCATTCCCCACCTCTCGAAACACGGTATTGAAAAAGGCAGTCTTGTAGAGCATTAAGAAGTCAACGAGCTGAAAAAAAGCCAACTACTTAACATGGACAATACGAAGCATCTCATTAAGACCGTTTAGTATTGGAGGGGGGGGGGGAGAGTTTCCCAACTAAAAAAAAGAAAAGGAAAGATAATATAATAAAAAAAAGCTAATGCAAATTCGTCTGACGAGGCCGATTATTATTATCGTCATTACCATCTCCGTCGTTATAGTTATTACTGCTTATCGGATATCCCTATTGCCCCTATTCTTATTTCCCATGCAAATGCTGCTCTTGTATCAGGTAATTCAGGTAGGAACCCTTCGCGACTGAGAGGCAGCCAAAATTTTCCGTCTTTTTTTCATATGTATATCTATACAAGCATTGGGGGAAAATCTCATGAATTATGAAGCGCACGGAGCCGACATGCAAATGAAGTACATGATAAAACCTGGCGGTAGTCAGAATCGTGATCATCTGCTATGACTCATTGGGTATTCTGCTTACTGTATGACTATGTATGCATGGATGACGGTAGCACGTGACCTCCGAAGAGATTGACACGACCTCCTTCTCTTCCTCCCTTCTTGCCTAGATTCGAAAGGAAAAAGACAGTATCTTCTAACGAACAGATTATAACTTGTCATATCCTCCGAACCGTTGGATGATCAAAAACAGATATTGCTAAAACACTTTTTTCATTTTGTTTGATTTTGAATAACAAAGTCATAAGGCTAAGTTAAATGCAGGCTGTTCATAATTACAGCCAGCGTGTTGCATCCAAGCTATCGACAGACTTAACTACTCACAAGAAAATTATGGAACTTCAGGAACGTCTTAATGAAGGGATAAAGAGAATTTTTGAGACAGGAAATCTCCGTATAGATTTTGGCTGCAACATGAGCGTGTTCGTAAGTTTTACTAGCAAAGTATGATCCTGTAAACATTGAAACGTCGTACTCTTCAATGAAAAAATGAGAATGTTAGTGGTTTGCTGGGGAGGTTTAGAACATCTTTCCACGAAGCTTGAGCAGTTTGGTTCCCGATTTTTCAAAAGATCGCCACGTGTACCCGAATTTCCGAAAAAAACATCCTCCAGTGATGAATGTCGGAACTAATGTTTTTCTTTCTCTAAAATATTTTTCTCATTCCTGCGAAGCCGTTCGTTTGTTACAAAGGTATATGATATTTTGATGAATAGTTACGGTTGCAGACAGCTCTGAATAAGTGAACTTTATATACAACCTGTCAGGGCAGGTTCGAGAAAAAAATCTCTAAACGTGCGGGGCCTATATCTGCTCCTTCAACTCAGAATTGCTCCCTTCCCTCACCCACAGTGGTACCCCGTACGGCCACCCCTACCCTTACACCAGAATGGTTACTTTTGTTTCACACAAATAGAATTTGTTTAAACTTGAAAGAATTCGTAATTGGTCCCGATATCGTAATAACTCGATCTCTTTTTAATTTACCGCAAAATTTGTTACATTTCAGGGTTCCCAGTAAAATCTGCTTGATCATTTCTCTGACCAAAAAACAAAAATATATTCCCTGCCAAAACTTCGGAAGAAATAAACATAATTCAAAATTTTAACTTTCCAAACGTTTCCCGAGTTTCAGTCTCTCCCCCCCCCCCTCCAACAGAACATTTTCCTGACCTGACTTTTATCAAATATTTCACATTTTTCCTGACCAAAAAATTTTAATTTTTTCAATTTCCCCTAACATTTTTTTAAGTCTCTGGGAACCCTGTATTTGAGTAGGTACGTGTATTTTTTAGATAAGCACTAGTAAAAAAAAATACATATATTTCGGTTGTTCCGGATATAGGAGGTTCTACTGAATTTCTTTTTAAGCCTAATAATAAGCATGATCTTCAAAGAACTAAGTAGTTAAAGGACACAGGCATTTGAAATCAAATGCATTCCCCCATTTAATATAATTACTATTTCAAAATACACAGCACTATTCCTATGAAATTGCAGACATCCATCGAAATGGGCCACGTTTATACTTTCATTTCTTAACCGGGCTACGGCTTTAAAAAAAAAAACCCATCTTATTTATTGCATATAGAACTTTAGAATTGGGCAAGAAAAAAACCTACGGGAAGTACCGTTTAGGAAATAAAATGTTCGAGCCTGCAATGTAGTTTACGAGTACAGCTCAACAAGAAAACTATTTTCTATTAAAGAAGAGTATATAAAAAAGAAAGAAGAAAACAATATATTCCTCCAGTTCATTCCCGTTCATCTTATTAGTCGTAACCGACTACCGAAAGCGGCCCGAAACAAACGCCTCACAAAGTGGATAAAACAAATTTAAAGTGGACCTAGAACGATCTGGAGCGAGGCAATTGCAACGTGTACGAAGGTTCGGCAAGATACGTCCTTCTTCGAACTTTCACTTCTTGATTTAATACATTCAATTCGTTTAACGTCAATAGGGAAAACCATTAGTAGTCATTCGGAGGCATGCCTCTACTCTTCTAACCTTTATTCTTCTGCCTTTTCAATTATTCAACTTGGAACTAAATAATTGAAAAAAAAGAGGAGGGACTGGAAGGAAGGAGGACAACTATTCCTTCTCAGTATCCACAGCATCCTCTTTTTATTCCTAAGCTCTCTGCTTCTCTCCTCTCTTTCTCTCCAGAACGTAGTCTTATCTTTTACAGCACCTCCTCCAGTTCAACCAGGCCCTCTCACCCATCCGTCCAACCATGTTCAACCTCTTGGCTCCAGAGAAACGCTTTTAAACTATGTGTTGTGTATGTGTAGGGAAGCGAGGGCCACGCCATTTTTTCCCCCATTTTATTTCGCAAAAGCGGCGATTTTTATGGGGCCCGAAATGCCTCTACTGAAATGTTGGTGGGGCCCATTTTTCACGCCCGGCAGGTAAGGCCAGCCGATTTATTACAACGGCTCTGCACTGACCATCCAAACTCCGTAATTCCTGTGGCAAGTTTTTCCTCTTTTTTTTTGTCCATTTTTTTACTCTCTCTCTCTACAGCTTTTCTCTTCCTTTCCCATTTTTAGCTCCGGACAATTTAAGAACCTTAAAAGAACTTTTGATCCTACGTTATGGGAGGACTCGTAGAATAAAACGGAATATAGATCGAACCGACAGTCAAGCCATATCAAGGGATATAAAAAAAGACCTATCGAGGGATTTCATATTTAATGTACCCAATTAATATTATAACAGTCCACGAACGCATATTACCGTGTAAAAAAGAAGGAAATCGGTAGTAATTAATCGACAACTAATGCGAAGCACCAAGGCATGAAGAATATCGATCGAACTGCACTACCTACGCACGGTTCACCACAAACATGACTACTGTTTGTAAAGAACACTGAAGTACAGCGAAGATGCAACTACGTATATCAACATCCTGTTACGGTATTTCTCGAATTCTTTGCTTATTCTACTCATAAAGAGTTAGTGTGAATGCACTCTTCGTCACAAAGACGTTTTTGTGTACAAATATCTATAATGCTATACATGTAGCTTGAAAAACTTCATTTAAACTATTTCAATAACTGTGGCTGGTTTTACAGTGACGTTCTTTACATCGACTCGTCATCGTATAACACAATACCATCGTGATCACCCACAGTCATTATTTTGATTTCAAATTCAAGCGAATCTCCATTTGAAAAAGTATCTCCGGAAAGTAGAAGAAAGTAGAAGCAGACCTGAAAACTATGCCTACATAAACGAAACCTCAGGCATTTACCATCTTCACTTCAAAATATGGCAGCACCACTAGAACTTCAACAGTCATAACTCTGACAATATAAAAATGTTTGGGCCACACATGCACTTAGAACGCACATGCTTAAAATGTACCAATTGGTGAGAAATTACCCAGAAGAATGTTTACAAGGTGCATGTAGGGTTAAAAGTCAGGGGAGTACGCAGGATCGACCTTTAGAGGGGGCACAAAAAGTTTGGGGGGGGGGGGGCTCACAAAAATTATCTTAACGAGAAAGTTCGGTCTACCACCCTTCGAAAAGCATGTAATTTAACAGAAATTTGTTAATATAAAATGCACAGGTTATTTTCAATCGATATTTCAATTTTCTTGACCGAAAGATTAATTTTTTTCCTCTCAGTTTTGGTCGGCTTGGGAGGGGGTGGGCACAGGCCTCCCGATCACTCCCCTTGCGTACAACTCTAGGTTAGGTAGTAGTAGTCACTATTTGGAACAGATTTTCGTTGTTTCAGTTCATATAAATGCATAAACTTATCGAAGAATTATATTGCACTTTGATGGTTGTGTATCTTTAGAGAGAATTTTATGGTCATAAATAATGAGATGACGAACTTCCAAACTTCAGACATTGATAAGAAAAACAACAAAAACAATGGATAATAATTAAATGAATATATTCATTTTCTTACTTCAGAGATTATCAGAAGTTATTGCTAGTTCTACAAAAAATTATAATTTCTCTTTCTAGGCTTGATGTATTTCTGCTAGTTTTATCACACTACTTTGTAATGTTTGTTTTTGATTTCTGCAGACTTATAAACTTGGACATAAAGAAAAAAAGTCCAGATTTATCTAATGCGCTTAATTACCCTGACGAAGAGTCAGTTCACACAAGCTCATTATCAAATGTAAAATTTTAAATTGATTTGCTAGATGAAAGATTTCCCAGAGTAACACAATGTCTTACGAGCGAACAAGGACGCTTTAAAATAGGAGGATATTTGAGCTGTAAGGGGAGAAAAAAAAAACATATGCAATGAATTATCAACAGATTCTTGCATTTACTAGGCATTCACTATTGTTTTCTCTTCAATTTATTCCACCCATATTTTCCCCGAATACTATGCATCAAGTATATTTTTAGGTTACTTATAGCGGCTACCTAGTATGCAGGGCTGGAGCTAGAGGGGGACAACTGCCCCCAGGAGACAAAATTTTGGGGCGGCAAATTTTAAATGGATACATAGAACAATATTATAAAATTACAGAATTTTGAATTAGTGGAGGCGACAAAATAATACAAAAATCCTAGTTACGGCTCTACTAGTATGAAACAACTACGTTTTCCAGATACGAAGCAACAGGGCTACCTGTTCGTGATATAATAATTTAGTAAGAACCGTATACGATGAATTTACTCATGTGCCTGCGGAAGTAGACTCAACGAGAAAATGCAGAAATATTTATGCCATAAATATTAGTAAAATATTCACACAAATGTTAACGAAAGATGAGCCCCACATACTGTAGTTTAGTAGTCTATCGAAGTGTTCTAGACATTTAACTGGTCCTTGGGTTCAGAAAGATTTAGAAACGCTGGTTTACCGATCAAGAAAAAATGAAATGATTAAAAATATCTGAAGGAATCTCCAATCAACAGAGAACTCAATTATAAATATTTTATAATTAATTCTCGCCATGCACAAAAAACAAAAAACCCATGAAACCATGATGGTACTTTAGGAATAGAGGAGGGGGGGGGGGGGAGACAGTTCACCGCCCTTCTTCATTTCAGATATAACTGTCGAGTGATGAGAAACTGGATTTGCGAAATATTATTGCCGAATCATTAACGCTCAGACGATGAGCCGTCAGTTCACCACTCATTTTGAAATTCATTGCCATCTGCAAAGTTATTTTTTAATTGAAGGGACACACCTATGGCTATTAGAATGCAATAACCAGTATCCTCGAAGAGATAGAGGGGAGAAAAGAAGAAGAAAACTGACTTATGTGTAATCCAAGTTATCGAGACAAAAAAAAAATAATAATAACACCGATATTCTAAAATGTCCTATTACGTTTTTTAAAAAATAATAATAATAGTAATAACAAATTAAAAATTAATGCAGTGCATAAAAACTTCCTACAAACGAAAACAAGACGCTCGATGTCTATTACCAGGAAAAAGGGCCTCATTAAATTTGACTGCTAGAAATTTGTCACGCTTACCATGCATACGATCAAGCGCCGACGGTTAATATGTAAATGATCGCTTCTTCTATTACATATAAACCCCCGCTCAATAATAGCGAGTCGGTATTTAAATACACCGCCGCTTACAAGATTTTTCTGTCGAGATGAATTGCAAATCAGCCATCGGGCATCATGAATAAATTATGACGGGAAAAATGGCAGCCAAATGGAAGGAGTGAAAAACATATATATACACCCAAATTAACGAAGAACAGATGAGAGAAAAAAGGGGGAAACGAGAGAAGGAAGATGAAAGTAAGTACCTGGAGAAAAAAAAAAACAGCGCAAGTCTGATACTAATAAAAGGATAATTAGCGAATGACTAGACTTGAAAGAGCTACGGAAAAAGTTTTTTGGCGTGAGAAACGAATATCAGACAGTCAACGAATATATTGGGGAGAAGAAAAATAATAAGGTCCAACACATAATAAGTAGAGTTGAATACCAAATCGGGCACCAGACGATTCATTTAAATGAAATGAACGAGAAATACAGATTAAAACCAGACATAATGAAGAAAAAATAAAATAAACACATGAACACAATACACTCATTAAAATGAAATGAAGAACTCATACATATCACCCCTCCCCCCTTTTTTTAGATTCAATGATCTGTAAGAAACATCTAAAAAAAAGACAGATGTACTCAAAGGTCGATGTTAAGTTACATAACCGTGGCCATCGCTAGACCAAAATATTTGAATAAGATTGATCAACCGAACACACAACTGCCTCAGGACCTGTCGCATTTATACTGAGAGTGACTTTATAAACGAAAATTTCGAAATTGCCACTCAATTAACGCGCCAGTAACATTTTTAACTAATTTTGACTGTTTTTTGCAATTCATCAATTCCATTCGTTTCCATCCATTTCTTTGAATTATATATGTGGACTTTTTTCCCCTCTATTATTTTCATATACAGTATAACGAACCTTTACTCCCAATAAGCAGACAAAACTTTTTTAGTCTAAAAGAGTCCGTTATATGATGATTACTGTTTTTTTTTTTTGGACTCGCAAGCTAGCTATAAGGCCGGTATTATACTTTAAAAGTTTTATGAAAATTCTTTTATGAAACTTGGCAAAAGCAACTAACAAGCTCATTAGTTGGATTTGCTTGAAAATGCAACCCCGGTAAGGCTACTGGTTTCATTTATTAAGGTTTTATAAAACATTTACATGGTTCATACTGTTTGAAAGTAAAAAAATTCAAATACAATCCAAGCACTTTTCCAGTTAAAATTTAAAAATTCAAGGACATTCATACAGTGATTGATAAAAATCAAAGTTTTTTCAAAAAATTAAATTAATTCGATTTTTTAAGTTATATTCAACATTTACTTATTTCTAATTTCGAGTTTGAAATGCTAATTTATTAAATAAAACCCCTTTCAACGGACATCCCTCAGATGTGGTCACTCCTCTTTTGAGGCAAAATAATAATTTCCCTTTGTATAATAAAAGTGTGCATTTAAAAACCCTGGTTAACGGTCACCCCTCGTTTACGGACGAATTTTTTCGCCCCACTAGTGTCCGCAAAAAAGAGGTTTTACTGCATATGATTTTTAAAACAATTATAGTTCTCATTTCAACTTGTAGACAATATTACGTTCTAAAGGACTGTATTAACTTCCGAAGTCTTGCTTTTGAAAAAATAAACACTAAAATAAACTTTCCCTTGCAATTTGGTATATAAATAACATTTTTGTAGAAAACATTTTATGTTTGAAACAGTATTGAAATTTGCCTTCGATAAAAAAAAAAATCAGAAATTATGCGGTCATATATATGTAAGGCGGCCACATGGCCCGTATTTCTCGGAACTTCCCGTATTTTAATGTAATTTTTGCCATCCCGACTCTTCATAAAAATCTCTAGTTATTTCCCGTATTTTCAACAAAGCCCTTCTTAATTTTTATTCATTACTGAAATTAAGTATTAAACTTATTTCCCCAACCCCATAAATTTATATCATGAAAATTATGACTTACTGACTATTAATAGGCCTACGAATATTCACTACATATTTTTCATGTTAACGTTTTTTTCCCTCACAGAATTAATTTAAATCTACTATTTCAATGCAATGGCGCTTAATTTTCTGGTTTTGGTGATTTTTTTGGCAATGTTAGCAGTAATTGGCAACTCTGATTACCTCTGGCATCATTTTTGGTGACAATCGGTGAGTTTCCCATATTTTTATCAAGGGAATGTGGTAAGCCTACATATATGCAACTGACATTCATTAGTCCAATAGTATAGAATGTTTTGAAGCAATATCCTAAGCACTGTTTTTGAGCCAGATTTTAGGCAACATCTTTTCAAGCACAATATCTCACGTATGCGTGACCATATGTCCTGTTTTGGACATTTCTCGTAGTTTTTGCTCTACTCATTTTTGCCCCAGCGGGCGGGTCAAGTTTAGAGGAAATTTAGTTGAGGGGGACAGAAATTGATGGAAGAAATTCACAATTTTTCTTCAAGCACTTATAAGCACTAGAAAATGCTTCTTATTTTTTTTCGAGGACTGCAATGATTTTTCAAGAACATTTAAAGACGTGAAAATGAACTCTTTTTTTTCAAGGACTGTACAAACCCTGTTTTATAGTGTAATCCCGCCCTAGCCACAAAGAATTTTGTATTTGACAAAATGAATAAATAAAATTACTTTAAATAATCTAACGAATTCATGCTAACAACATGACACGGAGAGAAATTACATTAAAATTATTTTCTCAGCTGTAAATGAAAATTATCAAAATATCCACGAAATAGTACTCAATGTTTTATAATCTGGTTTCTTTCCTCCTTGTTGTAAATTCTTTATGCGTGCTATATATGGGGGGGGGGGGGAGAGGACAAAAGAGCGAGATAGAGCATCGAATCGACTGTACGCTTTAAACGGGAAATCTCGATGAGTGCTAGTTAGAGCCACAAAAACGAGTCTTGATAGGCGAGAAAACATTCTAACTGGGAACGTTATAAGTAGGGCCCACTGAAAATTACACATGAATTTTTTAAATAAATATCATAAAACGCCAAAAACCGATTTACCAACTCAAGGATCTCAATGTAGAGCAGGATAATCAATTACACCAGCTGAGGTAACCGTGAGGTTACTAGATGACTCAATAATTAATACTTCGAATACTGGTTCAGTATCGATTCAGGAGTGAATATGCTAGGTTCCAACCGTAACTCTAAATGAGCCCCGCTGCGAGTAAAAAATAAAAAAAACAAGTGTGCTGTGGCACGACCTAATGAATCAATTACGCCCTTAACTTACTTCATATAGAACCGCAGAAAAAAAAAATCATTGAACTTTCTTGCAATTTTTTTTATTTCATTATTATTCTGCCAATAAAGCGGCGTATCATTACCATCATAAGTCACCTTCATTTTCCTAAGCAAAAAAAAACAACAACAAAATAACAACAATAATAATTCTGACGCAAGCATTTCATTCATAACACTTTGGCCGCCAAGGAAAAAAAATGGAAAACCAGTTTTCTTTTCAATTTAACGAACACTATCGGCCACTGACCATCATAGAAAAAAACAAAATATAGAGGTAAAAAAAATAGTGTTATAAAAAAAGAACAAAACGGCAGACAAAAAAAAGGGACGGAGAGAAGAGAAAAAATAGCAAAGGAAGCAGCAATTGGGATTACAAAAGAATGGTTCATCGGAAAAATGGAAAAAAAAAAAAATAAATAAATAAATAGAAGAGGTATTCATATATATACATGCGAGTTACATAGTTGAGAGAATAAAAGCCTATTTGCGTTGCGTTGCGATCGTTAATATCCAACGATAACAGCTACAAGAAGGAAAGAGATGGACGGCGATCCACAGAGAGATGGACAACAACCGATGATCCATAGGAGGAGAGAAGAGGAGATATGGAACGGACGGCATCCGACCCAACGATCCTACGCTGTTGTCCAAGCAACTTTACATGATGGATGCATAAGACTTCTTCTTCCCAAGAAAAGACTACCTGATGGACGTAAGTATAAAGAACTTTCAGGCATACAGAGAACAAACATTGAAAAGATGGTAGAAGGAAGAGAAAAGGTTGTGTAGAAGCATACGAGACATAGAAAATACTCTCTCTCTCTTTTTATAAGCAGCTTATGTAGGTAAGATCACCAAAAAAAAAGAGCCTCTCGACGTGAAACAAAGTCACTGAAGAAGAAGGTGGGGGGGGGGGGGGAGGAGAAAGAGAACATAGTAGGGAAATGTTTGAATAGAATCGATATCTGCTATTATACTTGAAAATTCTCTATACTTTTTTAGACAGAGGAGGATTTACAAAAGCACCAGCTTTTTTTCATATATATATATTATCATTTCTCGATTCTTTCTTTAATCCCGCATCTTGTTTCCTATGATAACGTGTTCTTTACTTCTTCTAGATCTTTTCCTTCCCATGTAACTTTTATCTTCCGAGAATTTAAGGGTTTGACTTTGTAGATGACCACTTTCACATGAAATAATATGGAATTTAGTGGAGGATTATACTCCAACAAATGGTTCTCTCTCAAACAGTCAGAAATTTATAATCTGTAAGGCGATACGGTATGATCTTTATAATGCAATACGAATAATGAAATTGCTCCCAAAAACATTAGTTTATTTAGCCTAAGCACAGTGCTTCTAGTGAAACGGCCGTCGCTGCGGCGGACGAGTGGCCATAGTGAAAACTCAAACTTTGAGGGGCAAATGTGAGCCGACCTCCCTGTTAAAAAGTCTCGCCACAGAAAGCAATAGGCCTACAACGGTATAATTATTCAATCATTACGCTTCACTCATAGTTAGAAAAATTTATGGTAGATGGCAGCACTACACATAACAAGCATTAAGCCAAAACAAACTTCCCGTTAGGTTCACAACACGTTCGCGCCGCGCACATTCTGCCACGTACCAATTCATTAGAAATTCCATATGAGAATGTGTACGAGGTGCATGTACGATTAGTAGTAGTAGTAGTGAAAAGTCCCCCCCCCCCCAATTGATGAGATTATTGATTGATGCAGGCAAAATTTTTCTTACAGAATATAGCATCAGCTAAAAGGAGCCGAAAGATATATTAAGGGCTCCAGACTCTCTCCACATCGTTGAGAGAGCTCTGTTTCTGATGAGCGCATCAACTCTATTGCAATCTCGGTACTACAGAATTTTCCTCCTTCATACATAACTATTTTCAATCAATTATTCTTCCTCTTCTATGCAGTAACTTTCCACCGATTCAGTTTCTTTTGAAATTTATAATAAATTTTCAGAAATTAGACTCATTTGTGCTCTTTCTTTCCTTCAATTAGGAATTGAAATTTATTTGACTATATAACTGACAATACACTGGCGAGAACAGTATTATGTCAGCAAAACTTTATTCCGTACAGCGTTTGTTCATTTCCGTGCCACATAACGAACCCAATTCACATTACAATTGTCGTTTTTCTTTTTAAAAAAAAAAAGGATAAAGAAGTCAGAGTTGGAGGAAGGAATATGAGGAAAACTTTAAAAAAACAACAACAAAATGTTGAGGGAGGGGTGATAGGCAATATATAGGCGGTGAAGAGCAGGTCAGTCTTGAGGACGAGGGTATAGCGGACAGCCCAAGCTGAAAATAAAGGAACGCAAGTGCCGTCTCCAAGGTAACGCAGCACATCCCAGTATCCCTTGAACTTTTCCCCCACCATACCACAATACACCTAAAACTAAATCGCTCGGGGTTGGGGGGGGGGGGCGACCGGTGGAAAGTGTGATGGTCCTCGCTACCCTAGTAGAGCCCGGACTCTAGCAAAAGCAGCCGAACCTCCGCGACTCAGGGCTTCTCCCCCTCCCTTTTTCCAGACAACCACTGTCCATTCATTCCCGTTGACCGGAAAACAAACCCGGCTGGTCATTTCTTTCGGATTAGACTTTTCCTGGGAGTTTCTTAACTGCCAAACGAAAATATATATAAAAAAACTCTTTCTCTATGTGTGTATATATATAAATCTGTATACATGAAATAAAAAAAAAACTTAAAAAAAAAAAATCCGGGACACACTCCTGTCTCCCTTGGAAACATCTATTTCCTATGGCTTCTCCTCTTCTTTTTCCCAGAGATGTACTTATTTTTCCATTTCAGCTTCGCCACGTGCGCCTCGGTAACGTTGGAACGTGGAGAACTTACAAAGTATTAAAAAAAAAAAAAAGATTGGTAAAATCTGAAAACTCTTCCTCCCACCGAATAGAACTCAATGGAAGCTGTAGAGAGAAAGAGAGAGGGACCTTAAAAAAAACCCCTCAGTGGTTGTAGTAGCCTAACTGGAGAGAGAGATGGGGGGAAAAAAACAGAGGATTTTCTTGACAAGCACCAACTTGTGTCCCTAACGAGCGCCCACAACAGGCCTCAGTTAAATCCGCAAGCAAATTATTGATCCCACAAAAACAGGGGGGTTTTAATTCTTTTTTATTTTTCTGCTTCATTTTAAATCCCTCGTTTCCGCTTTTCATTCCTTCTATGTGTCTTTTGTGTTGTTTCTGTATTTCTGCTTTAGGCTTTATATATAGACATACACACATAAGTTTCCGTACCTTATGTTTTTCTCTTTCTATCTCAAGAGATAGTGAGTAAAAGGGGAGAAAAAAAAACAATCGAGTTTGATCAAGAAGTTTTCCTCTCCACTTTTAGAAAAGACTTAGAGGACGTTAGACTTGATTAGGTTTACAGAAAAAAAAAAAAAAAAACCCACTGATAGATCGGAGGTGCAGCAGAGGCTAATTGCATCAAATGACTCCCCTTCCCCCCAATCCTCTCGATGTCAGCACGATAAACTAACGCATCTAATAGAGGTTTACAAACACGAAATTTTCATGAGCTAACAAACTTTTGCATTACGACGTCATTCAAGAAATACAACTAAGTTAGGGAAGTAGTACTTGTTTCCGATATTCCAACTAATTTCGCGAAATCAATACGAATTGATCCCGACTGTAATTATGCTCCATAAACTAGGCTAGTGGTTCTCACTGCGGGGCCGGTCCTGGGCTATTCTAAGGGCAGCCAGGGGTGAAAATCAATTGGAAGGGGAGCCATGACCAATCATGGTTAAGTGGGGGGGGGGGGGGGGAGGGTCACAGAAAGTTACACAAAGTTGAAAAAATGAAGCTTTCACGTGAAATATGGTGGACAAAAGTGTGACTACTCTCAGAATCCAGCAGAACCGACCGTAGTACAAGAGAAATCTTAACGCATGTGCCTATCCAGACATGACCCGTACCGTCTACAGGGAGACTAATGAAATCAGTGAACTATCTATATCGGGGCCTGGAAATCAACTTTATTCATTTTTTTTTTTTTTTTGTTCGCAACGAATGTGCTCAAAAAATAAAATCAATAATTAGAAAGAGTCTCACTCCTGGACGGAAGGGAAGAGGGGGGGGGGGGTCAAGAGTGAACAAAACAGAAGGGGCATTACGAGAAGAAAATAAAATCTACGGAGTGGGGGTGATGCATAAAAAAAAAAGTTAAGAAACACTGAACTAGGCCACGGATAGGCGGAGATTCACTGCAAAGTAAAATTTTATCCAATTTCATATACTATATAATTTTGGACTAACTGGAGCAGTGTTTCCCCAACCTTTTTGATATCACAGACCTCTGTAGAGAAGGTCAATTTAAGCGTCGTCAAATCATACTCTTTTTTTTTTTTTTTTTTTGCATGTCATAAAAAAAATTGAAGTTAAAAACTCAAATAATTTTAAAGCACTAAATGCATCATTCGTGCAATGGCAATAAATGAAAAAAATGATCCTGCCGACCCCTTACGAAATACTCACGGATCCCTAGAGGTCCCACGGAATACAAGTTGACAAACACTGAGCTGGAACATTCTACTCCCGGAAACAAATAAAAAATTTTCCAGGTGATTCTTTTAAAAAATGCACTGAATAACATTTTACAAATTACTGCAACTATTCCTTCCTTTATGAATAATTTCATAATTTTACATAGTGATAAACACGCGGACACGTTCAAGGTTGATGTGATAAGCGATAGAATAATCACAATATATTACACCTTATTCCAAAATGGAAATAAGGGTTTTCTAAGATTGCATGGTAAACGAATATGACCAATTTTTTTTTTTTTTGCTTCTCACTCATAATCTACCAACACAGCCCCACCCTTGCACCAAGATGGAGATAGCACCCCCCTAAATGTTAATCATTAATCAAAAAATAGAATATACATGTATTTTTCCTAGTAAAATTCTTTTGGGGGGCCTCTTTAGCCCAGTTCGAGGAAACAACGGTCTGCACAAGCATAAAGAGAGAAAGAAATATTGTGAAAATAAGGAGGGGAGGGCACACACATATATATATGTATATAGAGGGGCGGCGGTTGGGGTAACAGAAATGAAAGGAGATACGCTTAGTTGAGGGTCCTAATTCCCTGATGAGATGCCGTGAGGCACCCGCATATTTTTACTGCTTTGCCCTATATTATGACTAACAACTTGAAGTTGAATACTTAAGCTCTGGGCTGAATAGAATTTGACTTCTTTTGCCCTTAAAGAACCTACTAGTGGGGGAAAAAAGTATTCCAGCGGAATCAGGAAAATATAATGAAGAATTTTTTCAAAACTACATGCACTTGAAGTGAAAACATCTTGAGATATGAATGAACCAAAGAGATCATTAAAACTGAGTGGTAATAAAAAAAAAAATCAAACAAACTAACATGCCCTTCACCCATTAAAATTAAATGAATACCATCCAGCAGGAGAAAAAAAAAAAAATTTTCTCTGTCAGATAAGTCAGTTTTGATATCAAACTACAATAAATTAAATTTTTGTTGTTGATGTGGGGGGGGGGGGGAAATTCGATCATATATGTTCTTGAAATATATTGGAGCCGAGAAACGTATCGTTATCAAAGAGTTATCGTTATAGACGGAATATATTGTGACACTATGAAAAGTGTGCCGGGACCAGAGAGCAATATCTCTCGTAAAAATAGATTTTTCACTGCAAAAATTAGCACTACAACTACTGCTTAGCTGCACATGCACTTTATAAACACAAAGAAATTAATGAATTCTTCAGCGAAATTTCTAACGAATTGGCACATGCTAGAATGTGTGTTAGGTCGTCAGTCATAATTGTTCCGTTTCCTTGTTGGTGCTGCCATCTTCTACATATTTCGGAGTGAAAAAGGCGGTTGCTTGAATTTTTTCCCCGTGTTACGTAAGTATCTTGTTGAAGGTCTGCTGAGAGGTTCTCTCAAATAGGGGACCGACTCACATTCACACCTTGAAGTTGGAAAAACCGCAGTAAATCAACTTCAGCTGACCACCACGTAGCAATAAACACTGCATTTGCCGGCGTAAGAGACGCACCACCAATACTTAACCGTATGTGAACAGCACGTAAACATTCATTCCTCTGGGAAATTAAGAGACGCACTGCCATATAAGAGAATTTCGAGTGCTCTGTCAAACATCTCGTCACTATGTATGGCACTTCCTTTTCTCACCCCTGCATTTTGAAGAAATGGGAATGCAGTAACTTATTTATTTCTTTGGGAAAACAAAGATTTTTTTTCCTCCTAAAGAAATAGGGAAATCCCGAATTGATAGGAAAAAAAAGATTTTCTTTTAAGATTAGAAATCAAATGCGAACACTTTCGTGTTAATTGATTAATTGGTTATTTTAAAATGGAAAAAAATCAATTAACGACGGAGTAAAATTATTCAAGAGAAATTAACTTTCGACTTGTTTTTCTCAGATTGAATTTCTGAAGTTTTCACAACTCATTAATAAGATGGAAAAAAAAAAAAAAAAAACTACAGCACCAAAAATTCTGAAATTTTGCGGAAATGTTTGTTCTACCTGTGTTAGTAAAATGAACCTGCAATTTAGTAACTGACCAATGGGAAGTATTTTTAAAAAATATTGATTTCAGATTTTTGAAATTCATATTTTTTTCGAACATTAAAAATTCATTAAATTCTAACGAATGGTCAGATATTCAAGTTCGAGGTTCATTTTAATAACATACATTTCCATGGAATTTCAGAAATTTTGGTGCGTTTTTTTTTTTAACTTACAGACAAGCTCATAAAATTACAATCTGAGAAAATCGCATTCAAAAAGTGTTTTTTTCTTGTATACATTTACTCTGAAATTCATTTTCTGTTCGATTTTAAGAGAAAAAAAAATTGACGAATCGATGCGCAATTTTTGCATGTTGGTTTGCGTCAAAATGGAGTATTTTTGAAAGCCATTTCTCTGAAAAACCCAATTTGGGGGTCGTAACACCCCTTTAAGATTGGTTAAATATATAACTTAATCAATTTTATCTGTAATTTTCTGTAAATTAGAAAAAGAAATAGACGTAGCAGAAAAAGGAATGAAAAACTGAAATTAGAATAAAGTCTTGACCCTGCGAACATGTATGGCCGGTTTTAAAGTATTAATTGATTAGACGTAAATCAGATATAGCAGGATTAACTCTCGCAATTTAATTTAATTTTACAAAGCAACAAGTATACAAACAGCCGATTGTCTTGAAATACATATCTTCATGCAGTTGGTTATAGTTAGTTCTCGCTTCGAAGAATTGTGAGCAGAGTTTTTAGTTAGAACGAAGGGCCTGAGCCCGAAGGCGGAAATACTTTGCGTTCTTGACCGTCTTCTCCCCTCACTTTCAGACACGAACAAATTGCCTCGGCGTTTACTTATGCAAATAAGACAAACGAAGACCACTTCAGAGGGGGAAAGGAAAGAAACAGAAGGAGAAAAATAAAACAGCAAGACGTATTCTAATATTAGAACCACTCCACAGTTATAACCAACCAACAACCGTTTTCAGACAACGTCTCGTTATCATAATTATTTTTAATTGTGAACCCTTCCAGCAGGATTCCTCGCGAGACCATCATCATCAACACAGCGATAGGTGTTTTAATCATTATCAAGTCACGTGACGAACATGTGAGCGTCGACCGCTGAGTCAATAAAAGCGTCGTTAAAAAAAAGAGCATGTGTGTGTGTGATATGATCTAATGATCATGTAAATTGATCTATTTGCAAGACATTATAATCGGGTTATACAGACAGGTTGAACTGATATCACGAAGGCCATGAAACTGCAGACCCGTGGCGCCATCTTTCGGCACGGTGCTGGCAAACCCCCTTTTTTCCCTCTAAAAAAACTACATGCTATAGAAACAACTCAATACAGAGAAATAGAAGAAAAGAAAACCGACATTTTACAACGTTTTGATGTTCGGAAAAATGCCCCCGACGTCATCCGATGTGCTGCATTTTCTTACGTAATGCGGAAAATGAACAAGCCAACAGCGAGGGAGAGGGAAAAACAGGTAATACCTCGAATATAAAGATACACAATATGAACAACGGAAACAAAAATGTAACAGATTTAGAATATTCCTAACGGATTTCCCTTGAAAGTAGAAGAAAAAGAAAAAAACTTACATACAAACCGGAAATTTTCTAGACAGAAGTCCATTTCCTACGACGAGATGGTCAAAACAGGAAGAAAAAATGAGATTTACAAGAAAGAATAATAATAAAAAAATATACAGCCATAGTGGACGTATTATAAGCCTGCCTGGTATGAAAATCTAATTCAAAACGCAGAGCGCAAGAACAAAAAAAATAAAAAATAAAATTACGAGGAAGAACTACGTCCAAAATACGACCATAACAGGAAACTTCGAATGGTCAGCACCAGAAAAACTTTCAAATTGTATTTCACAATCCCTCGGTAACCCAATCTTAGAAGACTGAAAGGCAATGTATATACATGTACATTACAAAGTAATATCTGCCCATTTCTCCATCTCCTCCCATAGAAAAGAAGAAACCTAAGCAAAGTTTCACAAAAGTTCCCGAATTCGACCACACTTTCGGCTGAGGAAGGAAAAAAAAAACATATATACACAAAATATATTCAGCAGGTGAGTCTATAAAACACACGCAAAAAGCTATCTAAAACTTTCACAAAATAAGAAAACCGAATAAAATATAATTTATAAGAAAAGAACGCGAAATGTGGAAAACAAAACGGAACGACTACTCTGTGTGTATGTGCTGTTACAATAACACGAGGAATGCATGAGAGGAAATAAATAAAGCATCAAATTTTGACATCGTTTTTTCCCAAAAACAGAAAACATCATATTACTTATCCATCCATTTCCTGGCTACCTGAAGCTTCAACGGGGAGAGAGAAAAAAAAACATGTTTGAAGGTGGTGTAACACCAAAAAAAGTCGAACAAATTGTGAATTTTCATTGAATTCCCTTACCCCCGTTAAAATAGCAGAAATACGTTTTATTCAACAACTAAGGCTCAAACTCTGAGTTTTTATTCCGTGTTTTTTTTTTTATTACTGAAGCGATCGTTTTTTATTATATTCATTTATTTATTCTTTGAACAATCGTTCATACATTTTTCAAGCGTTTATTTCGTTTCTCTTTACGTTATGGTTTTTCATCAAATTTATTATTATTTTTTTGTTTGGAGGAAGGAAGAAAACTGTTTGTATAACATTAATAAATACGGTATATAAAGTATTAAAAGTACTCGATTCTCGGGGGCTACTCTTTTATACAGGAAAATAATCATCGAGCGGTACGGTAATGAGAACCGGGAAATATAGTATAGAAATAAATAAAAACATAAGCAATACAGTATAGCGGAAGTAAATGCATGTACTGTATATGCTAGGAAGGGGAGGGAGATAATTTCAGTATTCCGCGATGCAATCTAAATTCCTCTGCCAAGTTGATTCCATTTAATACATATAAATATAATTCCGTCAATGGCGTTTCGTTTCGGGAAGAGAAAACATACGCATATATATATACAAGCGTTTTTATATAAACTCAGGTAAACGGAATTATTCTATATCCCTTCCTCTCTTCCAATTTCTTTTAAAATAAATGTATTTTATACCAGAAATCCACGATTTAATTTCTACCACATTTGTGAGCACGTGCTCACGCATATATGAATTTTTTTAATGGTTAAAATCCGAAATAAATAAAATTATCTTTTTCTGGGGGAAGGGAGAGAAAGAAAAATTAAAAGTAAAGTTACAATAGTTGAATTAGAGAATCTTTTTAATTGTATGGCGAAGTTTTGGCTAATCTGTAATGAAAAATTCAATTTTAATATCCATGCATTTTGTAACCAATTGACAGAGGTGGAGAATATTTACTGTTCAATAAGTCAATAAATGAAAACAATTATTATATATTATCCCTGACACAGCAGACGCGACCCAGGCTCTGTCCCTCCCGGGATATAAGCCATTTACCCGTGTGGGTTATATATTATTCCCAGCACCACAAACATTATAAATAACGATAATGTTAATAACAAAGTTTGAAAAAATTTCTTTGCTAATAGTGCTTCAGTTCATTTCCCATTCGTTATAATCTTGAATAAACCAGCTGATATTCAGACGCTCATAAAAAACGGAAACATCAATATTTACCACCAGCAGTATGGCACAGCTTGACCTAATTGGTCCTTGCGCCAGTAAAATTTAGATCAAATTCAATCCACCAGCAGTATACGTAATTACTATTGTGTGTGTATATACAGTTGAATCGAATTTTAACGAATACCGTTATAGCGAAAATTTCGTTTTAACGAACACTTTTCTAATCATCCAGTAAGTTTGCATACGAACAATGCAAAAACCTGGAATTCCTTTATAACGAAACTTTGTTATAACGAAGTGATTTCTCCGGTCTTTTGGAGTTCGTTATAACGGGATTCGACTGTATATGTATAAATAACTTCATAGTACATCTGAAATTGTTCAGTTATGACTTCTATATAAACAATATTACAACAAGAAGTATTATAAACAATGACTTCTTGGTTTTAAACCCTATAACAAACGTAAATGGCAAAAAAAAGGTGAGGGGGGAGAATGACTTGCTAAAATGTGCATCGGATTTCAAACTTATATTTATAATTTCTGTTGATTACAAGGTTTAAAGACTTCGTTAAAGCGTATTCTGCCTCAACTTTACACGAAATGGATCATTTACCCAAACACTAAAACGTATGGTACCATGTAACGCGATGATTTTGATTCATTGTACAGGGTGATCCAAAAAGAATCATCCAATTTAAAAGTTACATATTTTTTAAAATTAAAAATACAGAATGATTAGTAGTACATGAATATAAAAGGAGAATGTCCGAGTTTTGGATTAAGAACAATTAGTAGCGTTAATGTATCGTTTATGAAGCTCTTTTGGTGAAGAAGTAAATTGACGATTGGTTAACAAAAAGTTCTGTGTGTTCTTTCGTTCGCATGGTCAGTCGGTAAATCATCGTTTAGCGTGTTTCTCAGCCTATTTCGCATGTCTTGAAGAACCAAATGCGTAACAAGAAATAAAAATTGCATAACTCACAAGCAATGCACTTAGTGATGAGTTGAAACGACTAAAAATTTTGCCTGTACATGCAATAGACTATGGAGGCAGACAATTTTTACATTCGATTTCCATTAGAACGTGTTTTACAAGAACTTAATATATCGCCTTGACATCATACTTGTGACTAAAATCTAAAAGAAGGCATATTGAACATTTGTAAAAAAAAAGGAAAAAAACTTTAACATTTACTCTTAATATTTATGCACAACTCATCATCCTGCGTCGTTAACTTATAAAATACAGTATATCATTTTGAATTGGACGATTCTTACCGAATCACTATCGCAAGTAAAAAAAAATCACTTAAGCGAGTCTTTATAACTGATCAAATCACAGTATTGTAAAAGTGCAAAATGCAGAACTTTGCTAGCTATTCGATATTATCAAGTCGTCCTAAAAAAAACCATTACAAATTACCAATATTTGATTTACAATACTGCTCTTTAATTTTACGCGAGTCCACTATCAAAAATTAAATTATCATGTTCTTATAGATATAGTCGGTCTTCCCCCATTTTATTTCCCACCAAACTTAACGAGAAAATATTTATTTGGGCTTATTAGAAGAGAAAGGGAATCCAAAGGATTAGGATTCATTATTTTCAAGTAATAATACACATTATTTCGAAATAAATGAGCCATCATATGCGAAACAATCAACGAACTGACAAAACATGTTAAAATTTAAAAAAAAAATTACAACTTCAAAAAATATATAATTTTTTTGAAAAATATATATTTTAAGAAATGGATAAAAAAGAAAAAAAGAAGATTGAGAAATAAAAGAAATGGAGTGCAAGGAAATGCTACGGAGACTCACTTCACGATTCCAGCAGCGAAATATATATATATACGCATTTATTTATTTATTTTTAAAAAGAAGGGAAAAAAAAGTAAGCCAGAAAAAGGAAAGAAAGAAATCCAGATAGACCTATTGACTGTAGGTCAGAGGTTGCAAGTTTCTCAAAGCTCAGAATTTTGACCAAGTTCGAGTTGATGACTTGGGTGCGATGTGCGATCTACGAAGAGAGGCTACTACTCTCTTCGCCCACAGAGAGAGAGAGAGAGAGAAATGAGGAAATGAAGAAGAAAAGAAATCGAACGAGAAAGTGCTTGGGAAGAAAAAAAAGAATCGTTCAGATGCTGACGGAAGTACGTACACCGAAATGCGACAACAAAAACTTTTCAATATTTCGATATAAACACAGTTGAATATTTCGGTCCGAAGAAATTGGATTTTATTTCCGTACATACAGAAAGACACAAAATAAGCAGCGTAATTAACGTCTTATCATTAATAAATATTTAAGATGATGCGGATATAAGGCGATCATTATACACTTATTTGCATAGGAATGCAAACACGAGGTAAAATAACACGCACATAATGGAACTCCATAAGCGGTTGTTACGAATGTAATAATAATTAATTTCCCTTTAAAATTATTTCTCTTCTGTGTCAAATAAAAAGGGTGAGTAATCGAATTCGGTATAGCGTACACAAACAATTTACATCAAGGTTAAAAAAATAAATTTGGTCTTAAAGTCCGATTTTACCAATTGAATACCAATTAATACAATGAATGATCGACGTTAGATTTACCCAAAATTCCAAAACGAACACGGCTATACGCGTTTCGGAACTATATGAAATTCCTTCATCAGTAGCTCATTTCTATTCAATACCAATTAATTAATTCATTTCTATTTAGCACCAATTATTACAAGCAGATATGGCTCAGTGATGAAAGTTGCATACCACCTTCCTCAAAGTCATAAAAGCGGTACGTTCGTTGCAAAATGATTTCTTCTAACGTAAGAGATTCCTTTTGTGTTGTTTGTTAGATAGACCATCATTACGTTATATCAATAAATTGGAAAATAATAAGGTAAAAAAAGAGAAAGGAAAACTCACTTTTTCTTATCTATGGAACTACTGGAATTATCATCACTTACCTGCAAATAGAAAAAAATGTTGAAGCAATTTAGCCATTCCAAAAAAAAAGTGATCAGAAAAAACACATTTTGGAAATTTATAGACTGCCAGTACGTTGCACTTTTTTTAAATCAGATTTCATCATCACATATATTTTTTTTATTTATTTGTTTACAATAACCCCAGAAGGCATGAAATGCACTTACACTGGAATAATAATAGAAATAATGAATAAATAATAAAGATAAAATCACATGATCAATGATAACTTGGTTTTTATGAAGAAAAACAGAATATAATTATGAGCCTAAATTACAAAAAATCGTAAAATCGTTCACTGTCGGAAAGCACGAAACCATAAAGTTTTATCAAAATGAATAGTCGGCAACAAAAATATATTCAACATTAAAGTTGATTCTACATACTAGCACTTATTTTACCTCTCACATGCATGCATACATAATCAGGGCAGGACTGAATGCATGGTAGTATAAAATTATTAGATGATTATGGAAAACGGTAATTTCGTATATAAGTTACGATAAATGCAGACATGCCAACATTGCATGAAGTCTCTCAGTAGTAATGAACGCTGAGTTTTGCCATGAGGGTAACTTCCCCCCCCCCCCGAGAACAAAATCATAGTTCTTAGTCCAATGAAAAGAAAATTTCAAAAAATTAAAAAAAAGTTCACTTTTTTAAATTTTAATTGAAATTTCATCTAAATACAATGCCTAATAGGCACTGAAACCTAGGAGAATCGGGTCACACGAGTTCCTCTACATCCCCAAACAACTTTCCGAGGTCGCCAGTCCCTTAGTAATTCATAATTATTCAATGCATATATACGAGCGTCGACTTCCCCAAACACCAACTGTGGCCATATCGCTATATTGCAATTTACTGCCATTAATGAGATGGGTTGGAAATGAAGGAGCTCTCTATCGGTGGTCGCCTCAAGTTCGTTCGGAAAAATATATTATCTATATCCTCCCTTGGGTTCGAACCCGAAACCGTGACAGCAACCTTCAATTTGGTATCTTACCACCACGCCACTCGGGCGTTTATACGCGCGTCTGGCTACCCTAAACGCCCCCTGATTTTCGTCGTATCAGAGCTAAGATAATAAGATAAGGTACCTACGAAGACACATTCTTTCCGAAACAGGTTCTGCGGGCTGGACCACACGCTATTAGTGCAAATGAAGCCCGCTTTAAACTAGCTCTGAGTCGAACCACTCAAAAACCTAATTTTAGCCCACAGCCCTAGCTGAAAACAGGTTTTTCTGAATTTGGGCATCAAGTGGAGAGGCAGGTCTGGACCTGGCTTAATGGATTCCCTTCCGCACATAGAACAGATTGGGGCAGGTAAAATACAGTAAAACTTCTCATAGTGGATACCTTCCGTTAACGAACACTTTTTCGAATTCCTAGGCAACGTTGCTAGTACAAGTGCCGAAACCGTCGTAAGGTTGCCATTCTGAGTTGTTTTTTCGTGATTCCTTTTCAATGGAGTAATAACTTTCCGTGCTTTGTGGCACGTCATAAGGAAGCGGACATAAGGAGAGCAATTTGTCCTCACTCATCTAAATTCTCCGTTGATTGGCCCTGAAACCGTTGTGGATTTCGTGGATCCAGAACCAAATTAACCAGACGTGAGGACCAGTGCTAAAATAATTATGAGACCCCCCTTGGAATCGCATATTCCTCATACTTTTCAGATTTCCCGATTTAGAAGTTCCGATATTAGACGCTTGTTTGCTCATTCCCATTTTGTAGCATTAGGCTCGATCGTAAGCTAGTCACTGTATTCCTTTCGATTCGGCTCAAATATTCCATCGCAACACTCTTATTAATTGCGAACGATACGTCAATTCAATCACCGACCCTTTTATAGTCCGAGTTTGTCTTCCCTCGAACTCTCTCACATACATATGTAGGAATTTATCTTTACACGGTAAAGATAAGATGACAGACGCCATTTCAAAAGAATAAAAACAAAAATTAGTAAAATACTGCAAGAAACCCAAAGTGGACGATATCGTACCTTGAGGGGAAAGATAGAATGGTCGGGGGTGGGGCGGGGGTGTAGAAGCTATGAATTTAGCATAGGGTCCCAAGGATTGGCTCTTGAAAAAAAAGGGGGGGGGGCGATGAGAGAAGAAAAAAGTTAACTGAACAAGGGGTTAATGGAACAAAACGTTTAGGAAACTATGGTTTAGGATGATGAATTCTATCTGTAATATTGGCTATGTTCTTACATGACCCAACATTAGAAGACCGATAAAAATATTTTTTTGTTTCTAATTTCTTCACACTTATTAGAATTTTATTTCATTTTTATGGCAAAATATGTGTAGTGCACTTATCACGTACGGGAGAAACTAAAAAGTGGTTGAATTTAAGTGATATTTCCGCATGGTTTCCCAATATTTATGAAACTTACAATTACATTTGGGAATTATGCATAATCGCCGGTAAAAGTGACTAAATGTAGGGGAATTTATGAGACAACCGAGATGATTGGTGATTATGGGTAATCCCCGATTTATCACATTTACCATAAGATATATATGAAGGGAAAAAAGCAAAAAAACATTAGATAAAAAAAAAAAAAATCAGAATCGACTCCCCATTGGGAAAAAAGCATTGGTATAGAAACTTGCACAAACACTGAATAAGATAAATTTTAAAATTTAATATATATTCTTCAAAGTTTAAAATAATTTAACTACAGTTCTGAGCACGACATGTTTTCATTATACGAACTCTCAAAAACAAAATGGTAAACTTGAAAATTACGATTTTTTTTCAGATTTAGTTGCTGATCGAAACTTGAAAAATTGATTTAACATTTCGAAGAGAGGTAAATGCTTTCAAAATAGAGTAGATACAAAAGTATTGTACCCAAAAGCTAAAAATATTCCTTCTACAGCTTATTTTTTCAAGAAATTTGCAGCCTTATAAAACTTGAAGAACGGGGGAAAAATAAATCTGCGTGAAATGATGAGGGTCTTAGCAAATGAGCATAAACTCAAAGTATTAAGAAAGAAGAGGGAGGGGGGAATCCAATTTGGTTTGACGAAGTTTATTCAATAGAAGCACTTTCAACCAAAGAAACTATCTTCATTACAAACGTGTGGGAAAAGAAATTCTGAGTGAGAATAAAGTCGCGAAAACTTTCCTAAAAAAAGGCGAAAAAAAAGTCGTATAATTAGGTCTCATTTCTTAATGAAAGTCTTCTTCTCTTCTCGAAAGCCTTCACTAAGATCTTTGTGTCCGGGAAGCGTCCAATGGACGAAGATTTTCCGACGACACATGGAATAAAAGGGATGGAAGTAAGAAGATAGTGAGTGTGGTGTATATCCAGTGGGCCGTACATGGAGCAAGGATATGAGGTGATGGTGGTCGGGGGGGATGGTCAAGAGTCAATAATGAGCGGGATTGAAGTTGTCGCTGCAAGAAATTCTCGCTGAAATTAGTAAAGTACGAAACTGAATGAAGCCTCAGGGTAAATAAAAGAAATGAAGAATAAAAGGAACCAGTGAGAAAAAATGTTGAGGGGGAAAAAAAAGGCATGAAAGAATGGGGAAGGGAGAGATAGAAAGAGTTGAAAGAAAAAAAAAAGTTTTCTAATGGAAGTAAGAACGGATGAAAAGACCAGGGAAAAAAGGAAATGGAGATGTTCATTAGACTCGTATATATACAAACACAAAATCCCAGGACCATATAAAATAAATACCACATTAAAAAATCTTATAGATAAACTTTCTTCTTGTATTACTGAAGAGATAAAATTTTACTTATTACACCACCGTAGTCGAATGACATTAAAAAAAAAACCAATGCTATCAGAGTACGTGCCCAAAACTACAAGAAAGAGCTTTCAGAAAACATGTGTTAGACCAGTGGTTTTTAGCCTTTCTCACCCATGGCCCCTTTTGGATAATATATATATATAAGGAAGACCAAAGCCCTCAACATCCAAAAGTGAAGACCCTGTCTATTTATGAAATTGATTTCTCATTAAATTTGTAGCATAAAAAAATGTATAGATAAAGTGGATTTCCGTACCCCTGGGTTTGATACCCGTTGGTCTCCCTTTTGTGGGGGTCCTATGGGTATTTCTACTGATTATTAAGAATAGACAATTTTTCCCCGCAATATTTAACATATGGTTTCACATTTTCAAAAGTCTAATCCCCCACCCCATCCATCAAGAGTCCCATTTTACTTGATTTTGACCCGTGGCCCCATTAAGCCAATCCAGAGCCAAAAATTCCTAGTCTGAGAACCACTGTGTTGGACTTTAACTTTTCATGTCGAGGAAATCATAAGCTACACCAGTGTTTCCCACAGTGAGCAATATCGCCCCCTGAGGGACGATGGAACGGTCCGGGGGACGGTAGAAGCTACGGGTATAACATAGGATCCTACGGATTCGCTTGAGTTGGAGGGCGATGAGATATTGAAAAAATATCTGAAGCAGGGGGCAATGGAACAAAAAGTTTAGATAACTATGAGCTACACGAACAGCAATCCTGCTACACCGCTGAACTTGCACTCGCTACGTAACTTGCACTCGTAAACGTCAAGATGCATTTTTTGAAATTTGGCTATAAAAAATTGGAGGTAGCCTACATTTTCAAAAGATCAATTTCACAGTGATGATATTTTGCTCTAGATATGCATACAGGTAGTTTTTTATTATCGCCAAGATATTAACTATTAGTGTAATAATTTTTTCATACGCTTGAAATACATGTACATGGGAGGGGAATATTTTCAATAAAACCTAATCAAAATTAGTCGGGGAAATCATCATATATAATTTTGATGGTTTAAAAGGAAATTTAACTGTATGTATCTTAATCAACGAAATGACCCGGACGTGATTTTGGTGAATGAAATATAGAGATGTGAAATTCTCGAGAATGATCTTTAGGAGAATATTCTCTGGAAGGACTACTATTATAAATAACTTGAGAATATTTTTATTATATATCCTCGATGAGAATATCCTAAAGTTATTTATAATAGTAAAACTTACAGAGAATATTCTCAAGAATATTTAAAATAATATATATTATCTGTATATACGAAATTGATTTTCTCTCTTTGTGTATGTTCAACTATACAAATCTACAATTTCAGACTGATCGTTACCAAATTTTGAATATATGATAAACGGGGCCCGATTTGAACGATAGGCTACTTTAAAAGTTTGTCAGAGCTGTTCAAATGCTCGAGATGAGCGGAAAAACTGTCTAGCAACAATGGTTTCTGAGCCTCAACAATGACTTTCAGAATGTTTATTTTAGTTTTTAGTGGTTCCCTAAGTATGCGTTTTAGATATGTATATGCCTTTACAATGGTTTGTCACATTTTCAATCCTCCCGGTAATTGAAGAAAACCCGAGCAGCGCCGAATATTATAGCTAGTTAATAATCTCTATAAATAACGAGAATATCCAAGGAAAATATTCTCAACAGATGCATCAAGGAAAATATTCTCAAGAATATTCTTGTCCCGCCAAGAACATAGGGAAATACATAGTTTGTAGCCCAAAATATTAAACTTTAAAAACAAGAAAATGAAACCACCATGGCTGAATTGCACAACTTCCAAAGAAATACGTGTGATACAAAATTCAAGTGTATGTACACTGAAGAAAATAACAGTTGTGTTATCTTCGTGGAATGAATGTGAGTAATTCGTTAGGCTACCTTCCTTTGTCAATCAACTTTGGTTTAATCTTTTGCTTTGAACTTACTTCTGAGAATTTATATAATTTTAAAAAGAAATTTTTACATCTGTAAAGGTTTTCAACATCTTAATAACAAAAACTTTTGAAACCTCTCACTATGACCGAGAATATTCTCAAACTAAAAGTCATTATGAGGAAATTATGCCAAAAAAAATAGTTTTGTTTCAGACAATAAAGACTGAATTATATTTCATACGAAAAACCAAATTAGTAAAATATTTTTCATTATTTAAAAGGAAAAAAAGAATATCCTCGATTATTCTCCAATGAATCGTTGAATTATTCTCAATAATCGCTCTCTAGACGGGATATCATGTTGTGAATTAACTAAACGCAAAAAAAAAAATTGGCTGGTGAAAATGGGAATTTCAAAAGTATTATGATAATCAGTATTTTATATAACACTGTAAAAATAATAATAAAAAGGTGAAGCTAGACTGTCTTTCACCGTTCTTAGGATTTTGGGATCAAAAGTTGGGGAAAAAAGAGAAGAAATGATAAAAATTTGAATTGCTAAACCATGGCGCAAAACCAGAACTCCGGGAGTAGGTTTATACACGGATATAAAAGAAAGCAACACTCGCCATAACAAGCTCCTGGCCAATGTAATAACCAGGTTGATACACATATATATGTATGTATATGCGAGAGCGCTATAAATCAACATGGCTTACGTATATCCATCTTATATAAAAACACGAAGCCCTCACGCGAAAGCGCATATGAACGCCCACAAAATACACAAGAAAACAAAGTGGGAAATGTGCTTAGGAATACATAATGCCACACCAAGCGGGCGACTAGAATATCTTAGCTAATACTCAAGAATATATGATAAAAAGAAAGAAGATGTAGAAAGAAACTTACAAAAAAAAAACCATTCCAGTATGAGAGGGAGAAAAATCCGAAAATTACATTGCCTTCGCCAGCAGCACACTATAAGTAATACGGTAAAATAAATATAGAAAAAATCGCGTGTTCTATGCCGTCCGTTCTTTGAAAATACGATTTTTTTCTCCATTTCTCCACAATATTCCTCGTAGAAAAAAACTCGTAAGAATTGCAAACGCGTCGTAGATGAATGGATAGGGATGAAAAGTGGACAGAAGATATAACACGGATGATAAGGAGGAATATATATATACATAAAGGAATAAAATACTTCAGCAAAAGAATGAGAAAATATGGAAATTTTCGCATCTTTTCAACAAATGTAGGGGGCGACGAAAGGGAGGAAAAAATTGTATATATACAGTATATATGGATATGTATATATCTGTATATACACACAGACAAATCGTAAGAAAGCATCCAATTGGTAGGCGAGAGCACTTCACTTTTCTCTTTTCACGCCGCTGTTTGCGTGTATGAGAGGCATCCACCAAACATGCAAACATCTCGGCAAGTGAAAAAACATACATATAATGCATACATACACGCATACGAGAAATTCTAGAGTCATTTTTCTCTTCGTGTTTGAGCAAATAATAAAAAGAAATGGGAGCGCTGTTTCAGCGGTTTTCTTGTCGATAGAATAAGAGCGACAAGCAACTGTTTGCATTTTTATTCGAAAAAAAATTTTCCCCCCTTTCCAAAGCTTCTATTGCGAGTGAAATAAATATATTGAGCATCGAGTGTAAAACTTGGCGTGAATATGAATTGGGGCACTCCAAAAGAATAAATGTACAAAACACAAATTCATATATTCACATATATATATGCATAAGCATATTTATACATATACACAAGCAAATCAGCGAACAAGAGGATGAACCGGGATAAAGAGAGTCTTGCTCAAAACAACTCACACCATAAAAAAGAATATATCGGTTTTTCGTTTTTATTTTTGAGTGCTGATGTATTGAAATATCTTAGTCTGGAATAGTAAAAAAAATATTTGGTTTATACGTTCGATTTGAAAAACTCCATTCTCTCCATCTGAAGTATTTTGATGATATTTATATCCCAATTTTTCTTCGTGATAGAGACAAAAATAAAAGTATCATTCATAGTACAAGACTATCAGCGATTTATGCGAAAGCAAGTGTGTTTGTTCATACATTAAAAAAAAATCTGTACATACAAAAAATTTTTAGTACAAGAGGCTATTCACACAAAGTGATAACTTGGATAACAAACCGTGTACTTAAACTCATAAAACAAATTAAAAATTTAAAAATTAAATTAAAAAGGAACAAATTGAAAAATAAAATGAAAACTCATTAAAAAGCAATTAAAAATTAAATAAAACTAATTGAAATTATAAATTAAACACAATGAAACATTAAATATCCATAAAAAAAATTAAAATTAAACACAATAAAAATTTAAATCAAATTATAACTCGAATACCATAATGAAATTATAACTTGTAACGATACTGAGCGAACTCGAGTTAATGCTCAGAAATGCACTCGATTACGTTTTGGTAAGTCAAAAAAATATTTTTCCAGTGGAAAAGAGAAGAAAAAAAAACATGTTTTTCATGTAGTTTCCAGGAAATTTTTCAGAGAATTTGTCCCGATAACTAACTATTCAACATCTAATCGGGGCGTATTGTCCAATGCAAGCCATATTGAAAGTCCCAAAATATGGGTTGCTAGAGGTAAAATTATTAGTTGTTTTTCTATGTTGTGTCTGTCATACAACGTTTATCTGTGAACTTTTTGAATATCTTACGATTATCTTATTTGTCTCGTGAATGTCTTTATACTCTTTGAATATTTTTCACAACTTTTGAATATGTATGATATTTTGGGAAGGCGTATAATATTTTTCCAACATGTATAATATCTCACACAGATAATATCCATAGGCATATTTTCTAGTATCACCTATGAATTTGTACATGCATATCAGCATCAGCACGATGTTCGAGTCCTTATCTATTTACCAATTTAATAAAAGCAATTGCCCTTGACTCTCATGAAAATCAGAGTGCTGAATAACTCTTCTAAGATATCGATGGAAAAGTACTGAATACCCAAACCATTTTCGTTTGTAATATGACAACGATCCTCGTTGTCAATTTCTCTGTCTGAAGAAGCAATAAATATATTAAAATTTTTTATTGTCTGATTTAGTAATTTTGAATACTTGTTGGGCTGAAAAATATTGAATAAGGTATTAGGGAATAGTTGCAGATAATCAGATTCATTTTCGCGCGTGAACTATAAAGCTTCAAGTTTTTTTTCACTTCTGAGTGTGCATGTGTTTTAGTTCCAGAAAATAATAAAAAAAAAGTTTAAAAAAATTCAATTTCTCGCAAAACAGAAAAAATTCGGAAAATTATGTTCAGATAAGACAAACCGTCATAAAATTGAATGAGTGCAGCCAATATATATCAATGAAAATAAAAAGTGAATATTCTCAAGAACTGGATAAGGCTTTTTTTTTCTTATTTTTCTTCCTTGGGTCAAACGCTTCCTAAAAGTTCATCTCTCCCTTATCTTAACTCTCTTTCTCTCTCTCTCTGAAAAAAATAAAGATAGAAAAGAAAAAGTTAAGTAGAAAGAGAGAGAGAGGAGTGTGGGGAAAGTGCTAAATCATACTCCGAATGCAGCCCTTTAAAAACTCTGAAGCCCAAATATTTATTCCATCTCTTTTAGAAATGTCGGAGAATAAGCCCGTAGAAGTCCGATGCTCATATACATAAAAGATATGAGATGACCGAGAGTCTGGTGGTCAGTTCAGAGAATCGGATGAAGGTTGGAGGAAGTTATGGAAAGGAGAAGTCAAAACGGGCCTATTTCGATCGTTCACATAACTCCCCGACTCCCACACACACAGAAGTCCAAAGGGGTCACCTGAATAGTCTTCCCACGGATGGCCAGGCAGTTCTTCCCGGTGAATATGAAACGAACGGAGCCCATTGATAGGAAAGCCCATAAAAGGGGCCCGGGCTCATAAAACTTCAACCATAGACCTGACGCAGAAGGGAGAGAGAGAGAGTGAGCTATTCATATGCAGTTCGTATGCATTTCTCCTCGCCATCCATATTTTTCCTGAGCATTTTTCCCGGTTTTATTTTCCACTAACACCCCCCCCCCCCCAATTCATACCTCTGGAAATGCAGGAATCTTCAGCGAATTTGAAATTCGTAAGATGAAGGAAAGAAAGAGCTGGTATTCAAGAGATATAGAATATTTTCGAAAGTGCACAGGAATATCATGCATAAAAAAAAAATCCTCCCCCTTATTTTTCCAAGTGTCAACATATCGAGAGCTAGCTATTACTATATAGGATACGTTATTCCAAAAATAAGGTTCCAGATGTGGCACCAATATTCCCAAGACATGAGAGGTTCAATAAAGCGTTTCAACGCCTCATATACATCTCGCCCGATCACCCAATCGTATGGTGTTGGAGAAAGAATGTCATGCATTACTACACTTATTTCTGCCTGATATTATGAAAAACGGTGCTTCGAAAAATTAAAAAAAAAAAAACGTTTAGTGGCTTCCTTCGTAATTCTTCGATTAAGGCAGAAATTAAACCCAAATAATGCGATCAAAACGAGATCTCACCGAATCTTCCAGAAAAGCAGCGTGAATTTGTTTCGCGTGACGCATGTGACACCCATTCGTTCGAACAATAACAATGAAAGAGACGAGACCCTTAAATAAGTTATATTAGTGCACGGAATAATTACTACCGAGCCGAAATCTGAAGGTCAGCCGAATACGTTAAGCAACGCATGCGCGTCACAATGAAGTAAATGTATAATGAAACCACATCACGTGATAGATAGTACATCGAGGTAGACCGCCAGATCACGGGTGTGAGCCAAGGGACATCGAGGATTTCTACATATTGAGCAAAACCTTATTCCCATGACCATCATCACCATATTACTACGTCGATACCCGACAAACACGTGACGTCAGAGAGTCCCCAAAACATGGGCCCCAAATTATGTAGGCCGCTTGCTAAAGAAGGCTCAAGACAGGAGGGGCAACAAATTCGCTGTATGCCTGGAGGCTACTGAGATTGCGCAGAAAGGCTATAATGCCTTGTCTTTATTATTTTTTTTTCCTTATTTTTTCCAGGTATCTTTGGCAATATATGCGATACATGCATGAAACGAATCTCATACAGGTGAGTGACCTTCGAGGAATGAGCTGAGAGCACTTCGAGGCCTTAACTATTAACGTAGTAGTCCTATTTGTCAACTGCATCAGAATGTAGAGTCCCAACTGCAATATCTATCACGAGTGTACACCACTTTTATTCGCCCGAAATAGTAGAAAATAATTTCGATGAGGTCGGGTCAGGTTTTTGGTTGTTTGACGAGATATTTAAACATACTAATGCCTCAAATTAATTTGAGGCACCAATGAGAGATAAGGGGTGTGAAAACAATGAGTTCACACCAATACCATTTCATTTTCGGCCGTTCATAATATTATATGACTTCCAACCTTATTACCGAGCCCGACGTCCATAAAAGCAAAGGCATATTACCTGATTAGTCAAGATGTTGAGAAATGTGAGCATTCGTGTTTGTTATGTGACTGAGGGAGGAGAGATAACGCAGAAAAATCTTTGAACAAAAACCTTGTTTTATATTAGAAATTGGGCCTCTACATAGCGTGTCCGAGCGAAGTAAAACAGCTACTCGGAGCTGATTTGTGATAAACTGTATGTCCACCCTGAGAAATTTCACGACAGGGTCCAGATAGGTCGAGTCATGCGTGGAATACCATCATACCACGTGACTTGACGGTCACCAAACTATATGCGTAGATGTTCGGAATAACCTTGTCCGTATTGTTCAGCAAACGAATTTCAATTTGCCTACGTGTCCAGTTCAATAGGCAAATTAAGTTGAGATATAAAATAAGTGTGGTGTCTCTGAAGAGATTGCGACAGCGGATGTGCATCATGCAACCACATTTTCCTAGATCCCACATTATCTTGCGTTCTGGAGCCAAGTATGTTGTACACTATATGATTAAACATTTTCCTGGCAGTATAAAATGATGTAGGCACGTGTTTTTTTTTCAACCGAGCCGAAATAGAATTTGAAGAGGTGAAATTAACGGATGCAGCAACCGTTGTGACAAATCGGGAAATTTAGCACTGTCACAAGCGCCATATTTGATTTCATTACTAATGTAATAAAATGGAATGAACAGGCGCTTTGACAGTGTAACCAGGACCCGGTCGATCTTCACATTTGACTGAAAGGAACCACAGCTCTCTGGAGAGGGATGTCAAGGAAAACAGCATGGAATTTGTTGAGAACACAGGCCGCACACATAGTGGGGCGACCAAGAGGTACGGGACTGTATA
The DNA here is from genome assembly GCF_987345545.1 of Pholcus phalangioides. Lineage (NCBI taxonomy): Eukaryota > Metazoa > Arthropoda > Arachnida > Araneae > Pholcidae > Pholcus > Pholcus phalangioides. The sequence goes on along the minus strand of NW_028301608.1, from coordinate 48,047,563 downwards.
ATAAAGATTAGTCACGAAAACAATTGTATATTGTATTGTTTTGTTACACACCGTACATACTTGGGCAGCGAGACAAATGAGAATAAGAGGACACTCAACGAGGTGCGCGACTTGAACAAACAAGTTTGTTTTCATCTCAATCTGATGATGATTGGTGCATATATATATTTTCCTCTTCTTTTTTCTTTTCTTTCTTTAAAAAAAAAGCTTCTGCGGAGGGATCATCATCACATCCTTACATTTCAGAACCCCTCCGGTCATTTTCTCTCTCCTCCCCCTTTACTATGTGCGGACATCTCTTCCTCCATCACTACGCGGTTATTTTTCATGTCGGAAATTCTCGTACCACGTATTTCTTCGTCCCACTACGAGCGCATCTATACGCAATGCGATCCAAAAGGTGCGTTCGAATTCAACGTTTGTACGAAGATAATTAGGCATGAGCTCCATAACTTTGGTTTACTGGGCAGAAAATAGAAACAAAAAATTAACGCCGCATAATGCAAAGCATCATTTACATGGTCAATCTTTACAGTGGTGACAAGCATATACATAGTCCCGTGACGCGAAAGCACGTTGGCAGAATGTTGAGAGAGAATGACACTCACAGGACTTTATTGTGCCTTAAGTGAAGATCGGTAGCGGAAGCTTAATGATGAGGAGCAGTTTCTCGTAGTTCATTGGTTCCTGTGAAAGGAACTATGGGTGAAGAAGCTTTTTTTTTTTTTTACAGTTGTTCATACCATGCTAAACCCATGACCCGTGGGCAAATGTTGCCTCCGGACTCATCTGATGTCGCCGGCGACGTCCAACCTATTTGTTTTAATGAACTAAGCGATACATTGCCAGATACCTTAAGTGTCGCGCCCGAATGGCATGATGGTAAGATGCTCGTCTACAACCGCGAAGGTTGCCGTCACGGTCCCAGATGGAGAATATAGGACCCAAGGGAGAATATAAGTAAGATATTTTCCTATATAACGAGCTTGAGGCGACCACCGATAGATGGTGCCGTCGTTTCCAACCCAACTGATTAATGACAATAAATTGCAATGAGTGATTTTCAGTACAGTTCCAGATCACTTAATTTGCCTGCGGCACAGTTTTAGATTACTTAAGTTGCAGATTACTTAAGTGACCCGTGGCGCAGTTCCAGTCCCTTTATCCAGTGGCCCGCGAAACGTTTTCAAATCAACGAAGTGGCCCGCTCTGCCCCTCAGTTTGAGCACCCTTGCTTTATACGCTTTCTTGTTGCCCAAATTATATGGCAAACGTTTCGCGATAGCCGATTGTTATTCCAACACGATGGTGATACTGTCCCACAATACAAACTGTGAAGTGCCGGTTTGGTGTGATATAGTTGAGGAATCGTTCACTGCTGGAAGTCTAGGTCTCAAATACATAGTGCACATGTGGGATTAATTAGAAAGTCGGCAGTGAGGAATGTCATGACCGACGTCCTAGATCAGTAGCCCAACTGACCACAACTCCTTCAAAAATGGCGAGAGCAATTCCAGAGACAATGCACCTGAAATTGGTGATTACCACTTTATCACTCATGTACAAGAAAAGTCGTCGAATTTAGATTGTAATACTCATTTTTACTGTTTGTGAAATTGATATAAATATAATCTTTCTAAGAGGAACATATCCCCAATTCTTGAAAGAAGAAAAAGACGAGAAAAAAAACTGGCATTTCAGAGAGGATAACCAACATGTGAGAAAAAAAAATTCGAACCAGGAAAAAATTAGGCCATACGGGGTGTCATAAATTGTTTGTACAGCGATATCTCTAACAATCGACTTTAAAAACAAGTTTTCAATCACAAAAACTTTTCAAATGCCGTGCAGTTACTTAGAATATTAAAAGTGGTTTCGTATATATGAAAAATAAAGATCCAAAGATGTCTTCGAATTCAACGTTTGTACGAAGACAATTCGACATGAGCTCCATAACTTGGGTTTACTGGGCCGAAAATAGGATCGTATACATAAAAAATAAAGAAATTAACTTTTTATACAGTTCCCGTAAGCTCAAAGACCCAATTGGAGAGTTGTTGCCCTGTCTCTTCCGAAGCCAACAGAAAACAATTCCACGTTTCTAAATGCAATATTCACTAAAATATTTGAATTCAAAAATCGGAGAAAAGGCTTAAAAGAACAGAATAAATAGGGGAAAGAAGCATTTTCCGTTGGTTTTTATGCAGTTTTTTCCTGACTGTTTTCTCCGTGTTTTGAATTCCAATATTGCAGCGGACATAACACTTAGAAACATGAAATTTTTCTCCGTTGGCCTGGGAAGAGACAGGGCAACAACTTTCTAATTGGGTTTTTGAGCACACGGGGACTGTATAAAAATTCAATTTCTTCATTTTTTTACGTATACTATCCTTCAAACAAATTTTGAGATTTTAAGTAACTGCATGCAATTTGAAAACTTTTCGTAACTGAAAGTATGTTTCTAAAGCCAACGGTTGCAGAGATAGCTGCTGTGTAAACACTTTGGGACAGCCTGTATTGAGATGGCCTTGAGAGAGATTTCACTGATCCTGTATTGAGGTGGCCTTCAGAGAGAGATTTCACTGCATGCTGTTTTAAACAGCAAATTCTGCTCATAGATTTCGTCAATAAATTATTCAGGATGTATTTCTTTTCACCGATCTTTTTATAATATAGGGTATCTACAATAATCGAGGTTGTATTGTTCGGAGTTATGTCTATAGCTCAAAACTACCCACCAGAGAGCCAAGAAACTTTGGGAATGTCTTACTGAGGAAATGGGAAAAATTTGGAGGGGGAGAAATTGGGCCGACATTCATCACTAGAGGATGTTTATTATGCAAATTCGCATATGCAATTTTTTTTTGCAAACATGTGATCAAACTATTCTTTTCATGGCAGGGCATTCCAATGCCTCTAGAAGAACCATTTCTATTTCCTTTTTTTAACGCAAAAGTGACGTTTAGTTAACAAGAACGTGCTTTGCTGGTGAAACACTTTTACAAAGTCGGTAATTCCGGATCAGAAGCTAAGCGAGATATTCAGTCTTTATAAAAGAGACTTCAAAAATTCTCTCCATCACTTCATTAAGATTTTCCTAAAATTTATTAACTTTCTGATGAGTAGTTCAAGTTATAAACAGCTCGGAACATGCCAACTTTAGTTACTGACACCATGTAGGCTACATCTCTGATATCCTACGAATTAAATCTCAAATTTCTGAAACATGAGAGTTGACCCAAGTCCTAGAAATATTCCAGATTCAATATTAGGAATAAAATTAAAAGTCTGCTCTCCCCCCCCCCCATACTACAATAAAATTATCCTAAATATTCAGTTGCTTTTTAAATTTGGATGATACTTCATATCAGGAAAGTCCATCCGTGAAAAAATACATCCTTCAGACCAAATCCTGATGCAAGAACCGTGTCACTCTCCGCTATCCATACGAAGGTTTTGAATAGCTGGCGATGCCCCAAATCAGGATATGCCGAAATCTGCAGAAGAATTAGCGCCTTTGTAGAAGAATCTGGAAAATTTTCAAGAAAAACTACAGAAAACGGTATTGTGGGGATTTTTACCACATAACATTTCCAGTCAGCCGAGGGCTTGTTGCAGAACAATGCAAAAGGTTCTGCTTTCTGCTTTTGGGGCTGATGCGAAGATGAATTTAGGAAAGAAAATTCAACTGCCCTTGCGGGGAATCGAAACCACGTCCTCTCACTTTTAGGTTGAGTACCACTAGACCACAAAGGCACCGAATCTCAATCTTTCCTTAGAGCTCGTGTGCACTGTACGGGACCGTACTAAGACGGTCAGACATAACTCGATCAAAGTTCACAATTTCTGACACTGCTACCAGCTGGCGACTCATCCATGGACGACGTCACTCCGCTATCCATACGAATGATAGCGAGAGAACGTGGGTTCGATTCCCATCAAGAGAAGGGCAGTGGAATTTTCTTCCTTTCCTAAATGCATCTTCCTATCAGCCAGCTGTAGAAAACCTGCGAATCCTGATGGTCGTTTTGAGATACCAGCTTATGAAGACGTTAAGGTCATAATTCCCACCATTCCTTTGGTACAACTTTCGAACTAGCCATCTTCACCCTATAATTTTCACATTTAGACGCAAACAGCTGCCGCCGATCAATGAATTTTGATATTCGTTAGATGATGAGATTCGATAACTTAACTTTGATGGGTTTTATCATAAGGGAAAAGAAAAATTCAAGGGGAAAAAATCTTATCCTCAAGTTATTACTCCAGTTAGACGGTATTAAAAAAACATTTCACCGTATTTTGTTACTACTATAAGCGATTACTATATTTGATAATTACTATGTCTCAAAATATATGAAATGGGTCGTTTCTAATTCAAATATTTCACAAATATATCAACTAAACAACTAACACGAAAGGAGAGATTTAGTAGTTTATGCTCAAGAAATATCCAAAACGGAATATCGAGAAATTTGCCGAACAGAAATTTCACAAGCAATTTGCACACACCATATTTACCGATTTCAAAGCAAATAAAAAGCCAAAGAGAAGAAGGAAAAATCACATAAAACATTCCTTGATTCAGAGCTATTCATCGATTTCTTCCCCTACAAAAGTCTAAATATTGAAGAAAGCAGCTAACGACTGGTGAGAAGACACAAATGCACAAGTTCGAAATTTCACCCCATTTCAACGATAATAAAAACTGATCGATATTTTGTTTATCATTCAACGGTTTTCCGATAAACATTTTCGATTTTAAATAAATGCCAGGAAACAGGCATTCGGGTCTTTCTTTCTTCAGGCATATTACGAGAGGCTCCTATCTCTTTTATGCATTCAATTCTTCTCTTACAGATATATAAATCTATACAAAGACAAGTATTTGGTATATTTGAGTGTTATGCCCTCTCTTGCTTAAACGGACTTATCTCATGTTCAGAGAATGACCTTTCCGTTCATTCTTACAACCGTATCCAAAGCTCTTGATAACAAAAAGAAGTTTCAAAAGACTACTGTGCATCAGGCGACTGAAAACACTATTTAAACAACGATTGTTTTGGAGATCCATAGATGATGTCATTCATACCCAAGGTCGGTGATGGGCAAAATTTTTTAGGAGCCAGCCAAACAACAAAAAGAAAAATTTTGGCGGGTCGCACATATGCGGACATTGATTCATAATTGAAACTTTTACGCTTACAAATGAAGGGGCGGGATATGGAGTTTAAAGGGGGTGGGGGAGAACCATATCCTCAGCTCAAAAGGAGACGGAAAAGGGGTGTTTTGAATCTCGAAATCCTCCCTCCTTGCGTACCCCAGTGCCCTGCGGTGTGATATGATCTGTATCACACTACTACTGAAGCAACTTACTCGACTGGGGGGCCACCTGATGGCAGAAAGTGTAAGAATTCTAGCGGTACAAACATTTTATGAATGAAAATACCACTTCCTTTCTACACATTTACATAAGAACACACAAAGCATTGTATAAATTTTTATCTGTGGCTTCTGTTCTGGAGCTGTTGAAGATGAGTGTTCCGCGAAATAATTCCAACCAATTCTTACTGCCGCTACATAATTTTAGATGTATTAAATACTGCATCGTATTTTCTTGGTTTTTACTTCTCTCAGCCGACAGCGGATCTACAAATTATATTTATGTATTAATTGCGCCTTCGGCAAAATTATTTTTCACACTTATCAATGTTTTGCCGGTGCTCAAAATATTTCTCTTTTATTTATTTTCGCTGGTCCACAAATTATTTTCAATTTTTTTCATTTTTTCGTTATTCCGCACACAAATTATTTTTCCCATTTATTTATTAGTCCACCTATGTATTTACTTGTTTTGTGTCGGTCCACAAATTATCGCCTCCCCCCCACCCTCTTTTTTTTAAATAAATAAAATTTTCAAGAACAATTTGAATCAGGTAAAACAAGTAATCCGATCTGTATCACAAATAATCTGAACTCGTCTGAATGAGTTTGGAGTAATCTCTACAAGTTAGGTTAGATATTTCTCACAACTGGCATTTGAGCTAGTTCAAATTATTTCTCCAATTTTCCCTTTGTTTTCCCGATCGCAAATTATTTTTGACTTTCTTGCTTGTCCATAAATATTTTCTCATTTGGTTATTTTTTCTCGGTCCATAAATTATTTCCTCACATTTCCGCCGGTGCGCGAAAGTGTTCACTACTTTATCTGGTCAGCAGCTGCAAAAAAAAGTTGTAGAAAACCATTCTAGATCACCCAATATCATATATATATTACCGTACATACACGATTCATCGGTGGCCGATTAAAGAATCAACCAATGGGAGTCTCACATTGGAAAAGTTATTCAAATAATTAAATTAAAATTGAAAAATGACCGCAAAGTACAGTCAAACCTCGTTAATGAGTCACTCTTGGGAGAGCAGAAATATGACTTAGTAAGCGGAGTGACTCGTTAAACGGAGTAAGCCATAGCTGTGCCAATTCCTGCCTGAGGATAATTAGGACTTCCAAAAAGTGATCCAGTAAGCGGGGTGACGCACTAACGAGGTTTGACTGTATATTGCAAGGCTGGGCAAATCACAAGAAAATCTAGACAAAAATTTTTTTACCCAAAGAAAAAAGCCCAAAATAATGGGTTTTTTTTAAACTTTTTCTGGGCATATTGACTCTTTCGTGTTGACAGATATGCTGCTATACATTCCAAACATTTTGTGCTGCTCTCAGTCTGCAATTTCGTAACTACACTAATAAAATTTTATTCGCAAATACCAATTTTTTAGTCACCATAGGGACCTGGCATTTGTCCAGTCCTGGTATACTGTATTCACCGTATATACTGTATACTGATATTGGATTTTCTTTTTATTCGGATCATTATGATAAAACGGAGGGGAATTATACTTTACCTGAAATCTAATACTTGCATCAATATCTTAGGATATTGTACGTAGGGAAAAAAAAACCAACCCGACAAGACCTCACACTGTCTTCTTAGAAATAATTCGTTCGATTAATAAGTAATTACTAAGCAATAATAAATTATTACCATTATTATTATTATTATTATTATTATTACATTAATTATGTTTATTATTACTTATTAATTCGGTTAAAATAATAAACTTGATACATTGGTGCACCAATTATTCATAATTCAACTTGGGTTGGATGACATATGTTTGAAAATAAAGATAAACACAAATAAAATATTTGAAAAAAAGAAGGAAAAACAGTTCAAAAGCCTAAACACATTTAAAAGAACGCATGGGGGGGGGGGGAAAGTAGCAGAAGCAGCCAAAGAGGAAGTGAATAAGTATCAAAATAAGTTGCATTAGTGTAATACCCCTTCAAATGTTTCATAATATTTCTAATTATACTCGAGAATAAAATCTAAATGTGCTATGAAATATAGAAAACAAATGAATAGACAATATTCATTTCTAAATTACCGTCCTCAACCACATAAATTTATTCCTGGAAGAAGAAGAAAAATATATACCACATAATTATATTACTACCACGGACACAAACAATGTCCAGCCATCTGATGATCAACAAGCTTCTTAAAAAAAAGAGAAGAACCAAATACAAAATATATTGGTGGAAGAAAAAAATTGTCAAAATTTGATATGCAGTCTGGTTTGATTTAGAATTTTAGTCAAAAATAATCAAAATTTTATTCTTTAGAAAAATACTTAAACAATTAAAACTTTGTTTATAAGAAAACTTACTAAAAAATTCTTAAATAAACAAATTTTACTTTTAAGAAAAATATCTTAAAATGATAAAAATAATCAAAATTTTAATCTCAAGAAAAATTTTATTCTTAAAAGAATAAAATTCGATTAACTATCTTATTAATCAAATTTATAATAAAAAAAACAACAACTTAATAATATAAATTTTCTTCTCAATAAAAATACCTTGAATAACCAGGAATTTGTTTTTAAGAAAAATATCTCAAATAATCAAACTGCAATTTTTAAATGAAAAATCTGGATTTCATGTTTCTGCGAATATCAATCCGACAAAGAAAGGTATTAAATTATCATGTGAATTCTAAGTTTTGAAAAATTAACCAATAAATTTATCCTCACTAAAATTAAGAAGTTATAATTTCATTGTAGTCATATTTTTGATCGATTAACTATGGAATAATTTCTCATAAAAAACAACTAATTTCTTCGTAATAAGAGATAAGGCGTGACGACCATGCCCGTAAATTAACGAGTATTCCAAAGGTTGAAAAGCGATAAAACATGAAATAATTACCTGTGTGAGGAGCCACCGGCATTTAGCAATATATATATATATATATATATTTTTTTTTTCAGATCACCAGGCCACCGAGTCAAGTTTTCCACACAAACAATAAACAAACATCAAATTAGCCAGGAAAAAAACCACTTTCTTCTCAAGTTGGGTGGGTGGATCAAAATAAAGCTGTCACAGCCCGCGAAAGAAGAGGAGGAGGAAGAGAAAATATACAGTGGATGGGGAAAAAAAAAAAATAGAAAGAAGAAATTAAAAAAAGGGGGGAGGGAAACAAACGATTACTCTCATAAGCAGCAAAGATGGAGTAAGTACATAAACTCGGTGTGACAATCAGGTTGCTGCCAAGCAAAGAAGAAAAAAAAAACACGTGCAACGTTTTCCTTTTAAAAATAAACAAAAAAGAAGAAAAAGAAAAAAACCAGGGCTAGTGACGAGACATACTATAGTGGTAGTAGGATTCGGGAGTTGTACGAGCGAGCATGTGTCGTTCAGAAATAGTACCTCAAGGGAAAATGGTTGTTAAAAAAGTGAGAGCGCGCGGAACCGTCCGTCTCCCGCAGAGGCAAAGGATGAGTTGTTCCTGCAGGCAAACCTGTCCAATTAAACGATCCCCCTAACTACCCTCCCGGGCAACCTTTTAAAACAACGCTTGAAACAACGGCAGACAAAGTGAAAGACTATTGGAAGCGTACGCACGCCACATAGTCTATACGAGATAAAGAGGGTGGTGGACTAGGAACGGATATAGGGCAGTGGGCAACGAATTCTTTTTCCTGCGATGGTGACTTCTTCAATGAACATCTTGATGAGTAAAAAAAATATGACTGCCGTGGAGTTGTCCCACACTAAGAATTGCTGATGAAAATATCTCACGAGAACGTACTGTACCGAGACGTGACGACAAAATTTTAGTACAGCGAAACCTCGCTACAATATAACGGTGAATTAGCCTCGATATAACGATAAATCCCTCTACAACGATATTTTTTCAAATCTTGTTTGGCATTGCCTGTAGTATAATGTTAAACTCCTCTCGATACAACGATATCCTTTACTACCATAGACCCCTCCATAATGCAATTCTTCGAGGATATTTGGATAATCCTGCTGCAACGATAATATTTTTTTTTTCAAAATCACCAACATTTTTTTTAATTTCGTCAGGAGTGTTTATTCTTTTAAGGGTGTTTAATTAATAGCATCGGTATATCGCGATATCTGCCGTTCGAAAGTGTAAAAGAAGTTGGCGCGAAACTACTTTCTGTGTCGTACACAAAAGTACTGTGAACATTTCATAGCGAGGAACAACTGAATATTAACAATCAATTATAATTTCTTTTGTTGTGAATAAAATGCTTACAAATGCATTTGGGGTGGTGCCAACACCGCCTATTCATAAAATATGCTAACAGCATAAATTTGGTGGTGACTGATGATAACTATCCCTCTCGATACAACGATAATCTCTCTCCAACTATATTTTTATCTTAGTCTTCGGAGTATCGTTATATCGAGGTTTCAAGGTATTTCAGTCTTAAAAGCAAACATTTGGAATTTGATGTCTCAAAGAATTGAGTAAGCTAACAAAATAAATAAACAAACTCAAGAAAAAATGAGGCGAGAAAAAATATTTCGATTTTTATAAATCGCTCGCATGTGGAAAATAATGTTTTCCCACGTTTAATTTTGTTAAATTTATGGATAACGGTTAGGAAAGTGGTTAACCTATATTATGTAAAAAAAAGGAAAGAAAAAACAAAGTTAATTAAATAACTATTGGGTGCGGATTAAAGATGACACTTAACAAACAGAAAACAGCATTGTTGAACGGAAATTGACCAAAAAGTACACGAAAATTGGTTAAAATATCATATAACAGGTATTTCCTTTCAATATATTAATTTTTTACCGAAATATGAATTTGTTTTCATAATTTTTGTTCGGATCGGGAGGGATGGGGCACGGGCGCCATGCGTACGTTCTGATTCGCCATAAAATTTTCGCAATCGTAATATAGCTTCGCTTTTCACTACGATAACTAGCAATCCATGTAATTTTATTTTTTCTAATCATAAAAATGTTACTGTAACTGTGGCAAAAATATCAAGCAACTCTTTCGTGATCATTGTACTTTTATCATTTTTTACGCTTACTAAGTAAATAACTTTGATATAAACGAAAATTTTTGCACATCATATGTGACCAACGATTATAACAGACGAGCTATTTTTTTTTGGCGGGGGGGGGGGGATTCAGTGATGGAAAAATAGAGCACCATACATCAGTGGCCCTCAACCTCTTCAAGCCCGCGGCCCGGTTTGATTCATTTTTATGAGTTGCAGGACCGGTCAAACGCACGACCAACCAACGGAGAATCAATGAGTAAAAATGAAACTGTTAATCACTCGAGGCCCGGTATGAATGATGTCAAAGCCCGGCGGTTGAGAAACACTGCCATACATTGTAATGAAAATGGCAAAAAGTCTCGCCACTGACAAGCAGCAGGCCAAAACGGTACCAAACATTCAATCATTAGACTTCACTAATAATTTGAAATATTGATGGCAGCACTGAAAAATCCGACAACACTAAATACGCACTCAAACTGTTGGCACACAAACACTTTGTTTCAGACTCTGCCCCAAAGCTGGGCTGGAAGAGTACTCGGCAACGGAATAAGTGCCAGAGTCCTGGCGTTCATTCATTACTGAAAATGTTAGCAAGGGGTACGAACGAAAACACACGCGAGTACGTGAAAGTACCCGGGTTCAAACCCCACTGTCGTCGCAGTGGTGAACGGCTGAAGTTGGTTTCCTGTGGTTCTTAACTTCAAGGCACTCATGCGAACCGAACTCCCTGTTAAAAAATCTCGCCACTGAGAGCAGCAGGCTTACAACGATACAATTAATCAATCATTACACTTCACGTCTAGTTAGAAAAGTTGATAGCAGATGGCAGCACCACACATAACAAGCATTGCACAGAAACAAACTTTACATAGGTTCACAACACATACAAGTATATTTCAACATGTACCAATTCGTGTATGTGTCCTCTCCACTTGTTAACATAAGATTCCTCGAAAGACTGGTTATATTTTTGAAAATGATAACGGGGAAAAAAATTCATCTCTGCCTCCCCAAATCCTCTATTAACAAGTGGAGAGGACATGTCTACATACATGTCGCCATCTGGTGGCCTATGTCGTTCACGAGTTATTAGTTGATTGCTGCTACCGTCCTTGTACGGAGCCTTTCAACATATAAATGGTCGAGCACTCGTCCGCAAACTAGAGACCAGGGTTCGCGTCATCGTGGAGGCACAGAGATGAATTTGCTTCCTTGTAATCATCTCCAAAAATATAACCAGTCTTTCGAGGAATCTTGTATGCAATAATTCGTTGGAAATTCGTCAGAGGAATATGAACACAAGGTGCATGTATGATTTAGTAATAGTGTCATTCCGAATGAATACATGAATAATTAAGAGTAACGTGGGATAGAAGGATAATTATTTGAACTCGGTCGAGTCATTGTCAAACATTGTAAAATCAGAATCATTGGAGAAAGGGTTCTCAATGTCAGTGTTACTTAATAGGGAGTAGAATAGGTTGCTCTACACATTCCAAGAAAATCTGGAAAGAGTCCGCTAACAGGAAGTGCCTGGTACAGGGAATGCTCGTTCGCTATGCCGAGGCTCAACCTCTCGGCGAAGGAATATATATATATATATATATATATTGCAAAATATTCATTGTTCATAAATGAAAAATGGAAAACAAAATTGATAAGAAATGGAATTTGAAAGCATTATAAGAAAATTCAAAAATGAAATTAATCGGAATTCAAAAATGAAAAAAGTTATAGCCAATGTCTAGGGCTCTCATCGCGGGAACACCCTGACATTGGCGTAGAACAGAACGTTTCTGAGAGCTTTGAGGCCGAAAGCTCCTAATCAAGGGTATCGAGCATTTATTCAGGCTTTCGGGCTCAAATGCTTTGAGAAACGTTCTGTTTTAAGCCAATGACAGAGTGCCCCCCCCCCCCCCACCGATGAGAGCCCTAGACATTGGCTTCGATTAATTTCATTTTTGAATTTTCATATAATGCTTTCAAATCCCATTTCTCCTCAATATCAATTTTGTTTTCAATTTTTCACATATATACATATAAACAACGAATATTTCACAATGTATACACTACACTGCATATTTCAGCTGCCTATGGCACTGGTATTGGTGAGTTTCGACAAAAATTAATTAATTTTGCAACATAATGTAAATTTCATATATATATATATATATTATATTTTCTCGAGGGGGGTTTCAGATTTTTTTTCTTCTGGGGGGGGGGGAGTAAGTTTTTTCCTGCAAAATAACACTATAATCTTGGCTCAAGGGAAGGGGGGGGGGGTTAGAACCCCAATCCCCCCCTTTTGCGTACGCCAATGGGCATGGCTCTCCTACAAAGGTGGGGCTGACAAGACTGTAGCTATGCTACCCGGATAAATCACCACGATTTCTTGTTTTTTCATGCTATAAATTCAGTATACAAGGGACCGTGATAAGTCCAGATGAGAGCCCGTCAAGGATTTTACACTATAGACGCCCTGTTCCAGGATGTGGGTGGGGGGGGGGAAGAGCATGACTATAGGTGCCGGTGTAATTATCCCCCCCCCCCCCCCGTGTGTGAAAACGATCATAGGGTGACAAAAATAAACAAATGATTCGACATCATGCAATAAATCCTAATTCACAGTGAAAACAGATTTCTATGTGTTGAAAAGAGAAAACGGTGATCAAAAATGATGTTATGTTTTTCTTTTCTTTGTAACTAATTTCAGAACTCTATCGCAACAAGTTTTCTTTTGTATGACAGTCGGAGACTTTTGAATTTTCTGGGACGAGACGTGTATAGTGAATAAAACAAAAATCCATAGAGGGGAGGATGAACCCAAAAGAAAAGCCTAGTATCATCGTTACACCACGCGTGACCGACTGCTTCTTTGCGTGACAACTGGCTACTAAAAAAACTGGACATTTTAGTACCCAACAGAAGAGTATGGAACTTAGTCATATAAAAAAATGTGCTCACAGCTCGTACTTCATTTCGACTCGGATATGAAGTCGTTAAATGCTCAGTCATAACCCTTTGCCAGGGCCCCTTTAACACCAAATCAGAGGAAATCCTTTCTCTTCCGAATCAGAACTTCAAAACAACTAAGGTAAAAAGGGAAAAAAGCCAAGTACGGTATTAAGAATTGAAAAACTGAAGTCCCACGAACCTCAGGAATTTTTTCTTCTTTTTAACCGAATTCACCCACAAGGATCAGACAAGGGTGAACGATACAACCACTGAGAGAATGTCATTATTAACATGCTTCTGAACGTAACGAAACACGAAAAGTAAAAGCACGATATGGGTGTTTGAGAATTTATTAAAAAGAGGGAACGATATTTATTTAAACCAGAGTTTCTCAACCTGGAGCCATATGATTCCCTGGTGGTCCTAGGTTATATTTAGCGGGCCACGGGTGAAAATTAAAAGGAAAAAGAGTCATTGATGTGCTCATGGGGGCCATAGATATCCGTGAAAAAAATTTATGTGTGTGAAGATTCAAGTTAAATTTTGTGGGAAAATTGTGACTATTTTCAGAGAAATCAGCAGAGCTGTCCATAAAACCAGGACGAACGTAATGAATGGATCCATTCTGGCATGGCCCAGGGAAGCCTTATGACCATAGGAAGCCCCTATATGATCGGAGCTAATACTATGTTTTTCGAGAGTATGTTAAAATGTAAAGCTGTTATTCTTTCAACTTAAGTGACGTCTTCATTACCCCTCCCCGCAACTCCACTGGTTGGAAATTGCCGTATGGCGATATATGACCGGAGTTGGTGTGCAGTAAAGTAGAACATTGCTCTGTATGGAAACCCATGATGTCTAGACCAGAGTTTTCTCAACGTAGAAGCTCTCACGGAAGCTTCGATATTTTAAATATTCCTCTAATATACAGGTTAAGTTACAATACAGTTTAAGTTGGCCTAAGTTTGCACATGCACTGTATATTTCAATAATCCTAACTCTTAGCAGATAAAAATGTTCCAAAAAAACCCACATCTCTTTTTATGATGACATAATTTATACCGAAAAAATGGTAAATAAAATTCATTATATTTTATCTGCCACAGGAAGTTGGAACCAGCGCTTCTGGCTCGAAAATTTAATACTTAAAAAAAAAAACTTCAACAAATATACAGTGTTACTTTTAATAACACTTCATTTCCAGCCGTAACAAAGAAACTAAAATGCTAAATGCTGAGTTTTTTTTAAAGTTAAATTTCTTATTTGTCATTTGTGATTGCCGGTATGGGCCATTTGGCTTTTTGGTAATTTTTTTTCTCTTTCTGTGTATCCAATATTTCTCACTAATGAAACGTTGTTGTCGTTGTAAATTACACAAACACAAACCAATAAAACATAAGATGAGACAGAGTGAAAGGACGGTCAGCATTGAGCTAGAGAGCACATAACTCTGAAGAGCAGCATTTTCCAACCAGTACTCCGTGGACCCCTCGAGGATCCGAGGGAACATTTTTCATGAACTGTTATCTGGGGGGGGGGGGTAGAGTCTGAAAAATTTCGGTGAGCCCAATTCACGTAGAGTGATGGTCCCTTGTGGAAAATATGTTTTGATTTTTTTTTAGCAAAACAATTTTAGAATAATTTGAAAAAGAAATTGCAGTGCAATTCCTTTCCATGCTTCAAATGTCCACAGTTCCTGACCAACAAGATCAAAGAGAAAACTACTACAATTACTGTCTCTCAATTTTGTTAGTTATCCAAATGGATTGAATTTTATAAGAGATACTATTTTACAAAAATTCAAAACAGGAAACAGGTGTACGAGTACCCATAACAAAAAATGTTTTCTTTAACCATTTAACTGCCGCCGAAATCTTACATGATCCGCTCCCCAGTGACATTCTTTTTCAAGAACGAACTGGAAACTATGATGCAGACGGCTCCCACATGTAACTCCTATCAGAGCAACGTTTTTCAACCGGTTTGCAGAGAAAATGTTTATACCAAATTAACAAGGTTTAATTTATTATTCTCCCAATGATGTCCAAAAAATAATGAATTCAAATTTTACAACAGTATGTGTAAAAACATGAATTAAAATCTATGATATCGGTACATTAAGTATTTAACTGAAAATGCAGAATTCCAAGTAACATCTCATCTGAAAATATAAAACACGTTGAAGCAATATACGATTGCAGCCTGACTTTTAGCATTCAGTAAGCCTAAATTTGTTTCGAAGATATCGCAGAATATTTTTTACTTCATCGACCATTCTACACACTAACGAAGTAACAAGGTATTTTCGATTCCATTTATAATTGCTTCAATTTATAAAACTCGTCTGAGGATTCTGATTAAAAACGGCGCAACATTTATTCATTTTTAACCACACATTTGCGCGTGGGCGTCTACTTGTACAGCCCATGAGCCCGAGTCCCGATATATATATAACTACCATCATCTCCATAATATCTATAGAAATATTGGGTTTGACACTCCACCTCTCACCAATTTTTCCAATAACTTTACACCTATACATTTGTGTGAATCAATTTTTTTCGGACTCGCACTGTGCACTATCGAAAAATGTAAAGACGAAAAATCGATCACAGCTGGGATGCTTGGAAGAAAACTTAAGACTGTACACTACTAATAATTCGACTTTGCAAAAAAGAATATATTGTACAAAAGCTTCAAGCTCAGATATCTAATTGAGCTTTGTTTTGGGAATTTTATCTTTTAATTGCAAATGAAAATCTTAATGAATAAATAATTAAAGCTGTACCTTTTTCGAAAATCTCAATTTAAGTGTGCCACGGAAGTTTAGCTGGCGGTGGTTCAAGTGTGCCGCGCGATAAAGAAATTCTGAAAAGCACTATACTGGAGGGAAGTTCACTAAATTTTAGCCCAGGGATGTCTATCACAGACCTTATTTTAAAACTTTTTGTTCACTACAAATTTACTTTAAAAAAATCAGATCAATAAGTTGGAAGGGTCTCGCTCCTACACGGACTGGAAGACATTAAAACGGGGAAGGTGGGGGCACGGCAGAAAAATGATTAAGAAACACTGATTTAAACCATACATCTCCAGGTAGGAAATTTAAAAAATCGTGGCAAAGAATGCAAAGGTAAAAACAAAACAAATATAATCTCATGTGAATCTGTATCTAAACATCAAAACATGGCAGTCATTATAATATGTTGAAGCGACAAAAAAAAAAACAGTTTTATTATAGTTTTCACCAAAAAAGAAGAAAAAAAAGACGTCATTTCAACGATGATTCAAATTTTTGAAATCACGCTTTGCAGTTACGCGAGTTTCAAAAAAAAATCTCTGAATTTCATATCAGAGATTCCGAAAATCATTGGGAAGGGGGAGGCCAAACATTCCGGACATCATGTAAAAATGAATGACACGTGCGTGAAACCGGCACTGAAGCATGCACAACATAGATATCTCTCTTCTTTTATCTTGTTTTCTGTTTTCCATTTCGAAAATAAAGGAATATAAAGAAGGAAGGAAGCATGAAATATAAAATGGGATGAAGGAGGAGGCGTGTCCATCACAAAGGGCTGAGAAAAGTAAAAATTTCTAACTTTGGACGTTGGACATGGGAGCTATTGGCATCCGCCATTTCTCAGTTTCCATTTTTTTTTTCTTTTTCATTTCTCGTCCTTATTAGGATGCAAACGCAAAACGGGAGCTGTCAAAAAAAAAAGTTCTTATCCTCCGGGAAATAGTGGCGCTGGAAGATGGTGTCAAGAAAGAGGAAAGTATGGTATAGGAAGGGGAAAACACAATAATAAAAACTGGAAAAAAAAAACTTAGAACAAATCGAAAGAGGCGTCGGAGACCTAAATGTATACAGCACATTCGGACGATCCTTCAGACAGCTGGCAAGATATCATACATACATATCATACATCTATTCAGCGGGGCATTTACATCGCCTCTGTTCCATCTAAGTCTTCGCCAACCACCTCTTTTCATTTTCTTTCTTTTTTGCTCAAGGAATGGAAATGATGGAGAGGAATAAGAAAAGTTGGGGGTG
The DNA here is from genome assembly GCF_987345545.1 of Pholcus phalangioides. Lineage (NCBI taxonomy): Eukaryota > Metazoa > Arthropoda > Arachnida > Araneae > Pholcidae > Pholcus > Pholcus phalangioides. Next base: position 48,030,144 of record NW_028301608.1, on the reverse strand, counting down.
GGAAGGAAAGGCAGATTCATCTATAATGGATGCTGCTTACGGATTGGCAAAAGTACCAGCATGCTTCGCGAAGGAGGAGGGTGGCTTGGCGAACGTCTGCTGGTAAACTATATAGCTCAGTGAGATGGAGAGGGAGAAATCTACACATGGAAAACAATACCGGGAATGGGGCGGAAGGGGGGGGGGTAAAAATGCTCGAGTGGATTTTCAGGAGAAAAAAACAACAGAGAACGACAGCCATATCGTTTAAATAAACACCGAGAATGGTATTCCGCGGAGCCTGAACGTCACTTGCATATGCGTCCCATGGGGTAAAAAAGAGAAAATGACGCCCACAAAGACAACCAGTGATACATACTCGCATGAGTATGCGTTCACTAGGAGAAAGGCGCCATCTACATAAAACGTCGGAACTACTAGGAAAGGGTGAGGCGAACGGCGGTGGTTGACAGATGTATCACACTTTTATCGTCCAGACGTCGAAACGGGAGAAAGGTATGACGGATGAGGATTTCCTGGGGAATGAAATTGTATCTCAGAACCGCATATAGAGGGCGCCTTTTTTCCCTAACGGCAAGAATAATTTGGTGGGCTTCAGGGAGGTGCAGTCAGCAGAGTAAAACTGAAATACTTGTAAGATTTCCTTACCACATCAAAACATTAGAAATGTAGATTGAAAAAAAAAACCCCCACCAAACTTCGAGCTTCGGTTTCGAGAATCAACACAACAAAATATTTTTTTGCATACAAGATACTTTTTCGGAACAAACTCATTATTTTTCCAACCGAATAAATTTTTTCTATCGTTATTTTCAATTTAACTGAAGTTATATCAGCCCAATTCGACCTTACTATCTTGTTCTATTAATTTCATTTCGTTCAAACTGGTTGTAATAAAAGTTTCCTTTACCATTTCAACTCCTTTATGTACAGGCTTTTGACAACAAATTTGGAAGATCCGTATTTGAAGAATCAGTTTTAAAACTCAAAATCTCTAGTTTCCTTGTTCGCGTGTTATAAAAAGAAGTTCGGGGGAATGTTAAATGATTAGTACTGTAGATTTCACTTTCACCTTTCCTTTCTTTCTCTTATAAATATGTAGTAGAAAGATACATTATATATGTGCGGGGATCACTAGAAAAGCGTATAGAGAGATAAGAGTTGCAATAAAGGTATGACAGACTGGTTATGATTGTCATAAGCGTAACTGGTATTCATCACTCCGACGGAAAAACATTACGTCTCACCATTGCACTTCCGACAATACGGACAGCAAAATGGATACAGCGAGGGGACATTTAACAATAAAGCTCCGTGATGGTGGGAAAAGAGGTAAAAAAACAAGGGCAGCTGAAATGGGTTTCTTCCATTTGGACGAGATATCTCGTCCATGATCATTAAAGGATTAATTTTTCTCGTCCAATTACTGAATTTTTTTCCAGGTCGGATTCGTTGAGTTGTGGTTAAAACCTTTAAAAAAAAAGATTCCTTATGAAGGGTCTTCAATTGACAGTATTTATCTAAGTAGTAGTTATATTTATGGATACAGCCGATTAATAATGACAACACAACGAAACTTCACTATAACTAGAGCCCGGAAGTTTAGGCACTAAAAATGGTCGAAATGGCAGGCAAAAAAGCACTAAAAATGCTTAAAATAGACAATAAAAACAGGCATTCATAATTTTTGAAAAAAAAATATCTAAAAAAATTTTAAAAAAAGTTATTAAGGGTTCAGAAAGTAGTTGAAAAATCGGTTGCACTTAATCCGTCTGTTGTTTTAATTATAGTCTATAATGACTGAATTATTATCCAAATTGAGTTCATGTCCAAAATAACATGTTACTAGATTCCAGGACCACCATTACAAGACGCGGAGTCGGTAGAGAGAATGATTTTTGGGGCTTCCTCGAATTGGGAATTATTCTCGTTTATTTGTTGTATTATTTTAAATAATCATTTTCATTTCTATAGTTGAAACATGGATATCTTGTTCTATTTTTTTAAAAAGTAAAAACTAATTTTCTTTATTACACTCATGTCCATAAATTGAGGATATTGCCAGCTCCGGCAAATAAAGGTTCAGAAACAAAACAAACGTTACTTATTCATAAAGCCCATTTATTAAACAAAAGATAAAGAACAAAAACGATGGTGTATGTATGTGATACCATTCATAAAAACTACGATTTTTGCTCCCTGGAGCAATTGTAAAAAATATCTCCTTTTCAAAAACTTAATATTACATGGTTGGTATGATGGTTAATACATTGTATGTCTCCCATGCGATGAAATACAGTCCGTACAACGTCTAGGCATGCTGAGTATCAAATTATCGATCTGATCTTGGGGGAAGATCACTCCACTCAGCAATGCTCTCCGAAGTTCCGGTACACATGTAGGAGGTGGTTGACGGGCTGCAACTCGTCGGCCAAGCATGTCCCACACATGCTCTATCGGATTTAAGTCAGGTGAGAATGCTGGCCATTCCATACGGGTTATATCCTCAGATTCAAGGCATTCGTTTACGATGTTTGCTCGGTGAGGACGGGCGTTGTCATCCATAAGCACAAATTCTGCGCCCATGGCACCCCTAAACAAACGTACATGTTGTTCCAGAATGATGTCCCGATAAATTTGGGCTTTCATGGTTCCGGTTTGAACATGCAGATCTGTTTTGGAACCCAGTATAATTCCACCCCAAACGAGCAATGCTGCACCACCGTAACGGTGTCGTTCAATGATGTTGTCTTGGTGGTAACGGGTACCTGGCGTTTTCCATATGAAAGTCCGACGTGAATCACACTGCAAGCTAAACCTGGACTCGTCGGAAAACATCACACAAGCCCACTGTGACGATGTCCACATTGCATGTTCTCTACTCCAGGCTAATCGCTGCCGACAGTGAGTTGCCGTGAGCGGAACACATCTGACAGGCCTGCGAGCATATAGACCAATATCTCCCAAACGTCTGTACACGGTTTGCCTTGAAACTGTGGTACCCGTGGCTGCATATAGCTGACGAGACAGGACGGATGCTGTGCTCCGTCTGCTTCTTTTGGCAGTTACTGCCAAATACCGGTCTTCATTCGGCGTTGTAACTCGGGGACGACCTGTACTGTAACGTCTACTGACATTTCCGTTATCTTGGAATCGTTACCAAAGCCTAGAGATGACACTTTGGGCAATTCCAAGTTCCTCGGATACTTCCATCTGAGTACGCCCACATTCCAGGCGGCCGATAATTCTACCACGTAAAAAATCATCCACATGCGTCCTCTGTGTCATAACTACTATTCGCTTATGGCACACTGAGCACCTTACAGAACTCTTGTGAACAATTTCACTTCTTTGCCACCATTCCTTGTATACCCTCCTCTTACACTCTCACCATTGTGACGTACTATCGTCATCATCTGGTGGCTTCCTGAAATTTGCATATCATTCTTGCAGATGTGTGTGATAATTCTGCAGGTGAAATTTTTACTTTAGATTTCAATTTCCGTGCGATTCTGAATTATCCTCAATTTATGGACATGAGTGTATATTGCAACTTATGCGGGATTTCTTCAAGCACAGGGTCCCTCTGTCACACGCCCCTGAGGACGACTCTTGTCAATTTAATCGAATACTAAATATGTATGTTCAACAAATAGCCATGGTTGTTTACAGTGCATTCATGGTGGGGAAAAAAAACCCATGGGCCCCAGAGCCCTGTCTGCTCCTACCCCGCCTTGTGTGAGCCAAGGCATCAATTCAAGATTTAAGCTCTCTTGGGACAACCATCGGTCCACTATACATATACAACGCAGTCCAATACCTGAACGAGACATGTGAAGCCTGTGGGGGAAACAAAAACTTCTATTTTTCTCAGCTTCTCTCATGTATAGCTGCGTTCATCTGAAACAAAATCATTCGCGTCTAACATCATCCGGTCAAAGCAAGCCTAATGCATGCCAACACCAATCTCTCAGATCACTTGGTTGCATCTAAATGGGGAAGGCGGTGAGATTTCTGATGATAACTAATACCGAGTGTTGGAAAATTTTATAAAAAGAGTAATTCTTTTGAAGTTTTGAATGCCCAAAATATCCAAGTTGCAAATATTATGGCTTCTGAAATTTACTAATAAACTTGAAACTATGTTAAAATAGGCATTTATGGCACGAAAATTTCAAAAAAATAATTTTTACCAAAAAAGTTTGAAAAATAGGCAAAAAAAGGCATTTTGCCTGAACTTCCAGGCTCTAGCTTATACTTGATACAACGATATTTTTCCCGAATCTTGTTTGGAAGTAATTGCCTATTGTGTAATGTTAAACTTCTCTCGATACAACAATATCCTTTACTGGGATGAATACCCTTATAATGATCATTTTTCGAGATTTTTAAACTGCTACAAACGATATTTTTCTCATATCTCGCTAAAAAATCACCTTCAAAATATTTTCAAACGCTTCACCGGTTTTTCTTCTCTCAAGGGCGTCTAACATCGGTGTTTCGCATCATCTGATCATCAAGAGAGCTAATCCGAAGATAATGTCACTCTCCGCTATCCGTAGGTTTTTAACAGCTGGCTGATACGAAGATGTATTTAGGAAAGAGAGAAAATTTAACTGCCCTTGTGTGTGTGTGTGTGTGCGGAGAATCGAACCCACGTCCTCTCACTTGCCGGGTAAGCGTCCTAGACCACTAGACTACAAAAGCAACGAATATCTGAATTTCTTTCTTAGAGCTGTGCAGTTGAATTTTCTCACTTTGATAAATACATCTTCGCATCAGCCAGCTGTTAAAAACCTTCATAAAAGGGTTAATGCAGTTTTCTGTGTGATACACGAAAGCATAATGCAGAAACACCTTCACAGGGGCACAATATCTTGGTGAATTTCATTGATAAATTTTATATGACATGATGCCGCACTCCACTTGTTTATGAAAGATATACAGAAAACTGAATGTTGTGTGAAGATTCTTTTTTGGAAAGATGTTGATTTTTTTTTCTTACTAAACAGGAAAGAAAAATTCATCTCTGCCTCTACCGGGAATCGAATTCACACACCATCCAATTTTCTGTATATCTTCCAAAAACAAGTGGAGAGCGACATTATGTCATACATAAATAAATATAGCCATCTGGTGGCTTTTGTCGTGTATGATGTATTAGCTAGTTGTGCCAGACTGTCCATTGCACGGTTCCGTTCAGCATATATAAACTCCATTATTTCACTCTAAGGAAGGAATATTATATATCCTCTGTAGAGTTTAATGGTGAGAACCTTCAACCAGAAGGCCCAAGTTCGATTCCCGGTAGAGGCAAAGAGAAAAGTTTCTCTCCTAAAAAAAATCAATATCTTTCCAAATAAGTATCTTTACATAATATCCAGTTTCCTGTATATGTTGATAAATTTTAATTTTTTGCGGCGTATACAGTCCCAAGTGCATTTTCTGGTGGTACTAGCGAGGCCAGTTTCGAAGAGATGTCGATAGCAGCGTGAATTTGGTGTCACGTGATGATGATTATGCTGCTTCTCGATGTAACGCGATAATCCCTCTACAGCCATATTTTTTCTTGGTCATCACAGTATCGTTAATATTGGGATTTCACTGAACAGTAATAGATTTTTTTTCCAGTGTGTCACCGAGAAATGATAGAAAATGCCAATATGGTTTCATTCAGTTAAAATTTGAAATTTGTATATATTTGTATATTTGCATATTTAAAATTTGCAAGTTAAAACTTCAATTATTTAACAAAAAATTACTTTTACTCTTTTGATCTTTCATATCAAAAGCTAACTAATGGTACAAAAAATTTGAGATGTTGATTAATAAAAAAAAAACACTGGGGACACTGAGGGGTGTTAATTTCTTTCGAAAAGGTTAAGAAAAAAAACCATTTGAACTAACGAAATTACAGTCGTTGTATGATTAACTTTATATGATTTTTTTTAGTGAATTCCGCTGAAAGCAAATGTTTCAACCTACATCAATAAAAACATCTAATTCACACGTAAAACCTATTTATGGGCTTTATTAAAAAACATTATTCCAATTAATACGTAGAATTAAATAATCGAATTAGTTCGAAGTATTATTACATGACACCGATTGGAAATCCACTCGCTCATTATAATCTAATGAAAACTTCTAGGAAGAAAGATAGCACAGGCAATTCGTTCAAAGCAATTACCACCAGATACAATAGAATCGTTCCTTATAGTGCTGTCAATATATAAAAAATAATAATAAGTATGAGTGCGATAATACTAATACTCCATTAATTTCCTTGAATTAGTGCCAAGATACGAATAACGATATTTTTTTTCCAAATTAAAACAATCGATTATGGGCGGTAATAAAAGAAAATGAAAGTGCAGATAAGAGAGGCCGGCAGTTAGGGAAGGGTTGAATAAAAAAGAAAAGATAGTCCACCTCCTGGTAGATAAAATCAGATAAAAATAACTTTGTACAAACAAGCCACAATTTTCACATCTGCTTTTTTTTTTTCTGATGGGCATAGAAACTCGCGTCGTGCGCGAGGCCCAAATAACACGTTTAAACGTTTCTGATGACAAGGTGTGGAGCGAGATTTGAGGGGAAGAAAAAAAAAATTTTTCCTTTAAGTAGAATTAAATGAGGAAAAGGAAAAAAAGAAAACTCTCAAGAGATAAATAAAGAGGTAAATTTGAAAGCTGTTAACATTAGTGTACAAACTGAGATGGGGGGGGGGCATGACACGGAGGAAAAAAAACCTAAATACAGACGTGAGGGATTATTATAAACTCTAGCATTTAACCCGTTCATTCAGTCGCCTCTTGTAGATAGCCAGAGCAAGCAAGCCTACAAGAACGGCATGAGCACATCGAGTGAGGTGATCTCCAGCCGAGCTTCCAGACCGGTTTCTCCGCGGGACCACCAATGAAGAGATCGGAACCGTTCATTCATAAGCTGCTACTACAACTCGAAATAACAATATATCTCGAAGACACTGAAGTCCTTTTTAATTGAAAAAAAGAGGTCATCAATGAGATTATAAATTTCATGTAACCACACTTAACAACCCTGAAATAACTAGGTAAGTCTGATTGAGCGATTGTTAAATATAAAGGCAAAGTATAACCAGAGTTTGGTCTCGATAAAATCGAACAAATATAGCCTAAACGTTCTATTACGCTATATATCCAGGAAATCGGACACGTCATTATACACAATTAATGGAATCGAGTTAAATTTTGCATTATGATAACAATTTTACAGCTTTCTAGAAAAAAACTCTGTTTTTGAAGCACTTTCCAGCTTTCAAACACACATGGATTTTTTAACCATCTTTCATCAATTACTTTTTCTCATCGATCCGTAAATTATTTTTAAAAAATTGTACACAAAACAGCGTAGCCACCTGGAATGGAAATTTTGATTCGATATGGACTAAGATGAAAATTTCAGCTTGTACAGTTGTTATTCATCCGTTACGGAACAAGTTTAAAACTGTAGGTCTTAGGTGACTCATCTTTGTAAAAATGGAAGATAACATGAAAGACTTGAGATTTCCCTTCTAAAATCAAGGCAACTTTTACATCTTTACACACAGTAGCCTCTCAAAATCAATGTAGTTTCATTATATATAATGTTCCGATTTAATAAAACAATTCGTACTTCGATTATCACTAAATAATCTCCAACATCTTAACAATACTCCCGTGATTATGCTTCAATTTCAGAAATGTGCATTTTTCACAAAAAATTGTGCAACTCGGGGTATTACTGTAATAAATTACAAGCCACGAAAGAACATCAAAGTCGATGTAACCATAATTTGTATCACGGAACTCAAATTCTGACATTTTTCTTTTTACATGATCAAGAAAATATATGTATATTCCAGAAAAAAAATTCATAAAAATGACTGCAGCATAGAAATGTACAAAAATAGAAAAATAAAAAAAAATATATATATATAATATAACCGAGTAAAAATTTTCTATTTAGGGATTCGCGTCACATATTCTTAGCACAGTAAAAATAAAAATGAAAAGAAAACTTTTAACACGCTCTTTCGGCAGAACATCCAAAGAAAACCCAAACGAAACTCGCGAATGAAAAAAGAAAACAAGAGCACGGAAAAAAGAAGTATACACAAAATATATATATATCCAAAAAAGGAGTTGGAGGGAAAAAAAAATCCAGAATTCTTCATCCTGGAAAATATAGTAAAAAGCAATCACCAACATACACTAGTGACAGCTAAAAAGACCCAGCACATCTCCTCCACAGAAAGTTGCCAACTCGGCAAAAGAAAAGGTTCTCATTTTTCCCAAAAGGAAATAGGCAGAAGAAGGGATGAAAAAATATATATAAAAAAAATAAGGAGAGGGTGGTGAGAATGCGAAGGGAAAAAAAAATTGGAGTGGAATAAAAAAATAAAAAAACACGGAAAAATATTTTCTCCGGCGTCCTAGTTCCTAAGAAAATTAATGATGCAAAGATCGAAATATAGACTCTGAGACGCTTTATTAATCCCACGAGAATCATTACAAGACAAAAAAAATAAAATAAAAAGACGGTATTTATTTATTTTTTTATCGCAAACGACGCAAAACTGGAATATAGTTTACTAGTATGGAACATTTTGGGAACGATTATCAACACATATATATATTACGCCGGCTACCAGCGTACTTCTTGCTGGCACCCCCCAAAACATTCATGGGCATCAGAATACATAGTCTTAACCGAGATGGCGGTAACATGGTGACTGATGTTATTAAAAGCTATGCTTAATGTCTTGTCCGGTAGTGGCACGCTGTCCAGGGAAAGCAGGAGAAGGAACGTCTATTGCATATTACATGCGAATGGAAATGAATTTTTCCTTATCGAAACCTTATTCCTCCCTTCCTTACAGAATGAATAAGTAATGTCTATTGCTTCTTTAATAGCAGAGTCTGGAATGAGAAAGTTTATCTAATATTACGGCTGTGGACAGCATTCGGACGAAAGAAACATCGGCCTTCTTTTTTTTGATTAAAATTACTGAAAACATGTTCATTGCCACCGGTTTTAAATGAAAACTTTTTTTTTTGTTCGAAGCGCGACAAGATATATATGTGAATATTTCAGTGCGAATTTCCCAATGGAAAAAAGTCTCTCCTAGAAAGCAGTCAGACCTACAACACGATATTTCCTTACATTAGACAAAATTCCGGCACCTGGCGTTTTTGCTTCAAAATATGGAAGTCGGATGGTAGCACGACTAGAAAACGAAACACGTAAACTTCTGACATCATAAATACGAGAGGGCCACACACATTCCGACATAATCAACCGTTAGAAACTTCACCACCCTCTCTCTAGCGGTGAAACTTTTAGTAAAAAATGTTAACATGCAATGTTAGATGCCATAAGGGAGATAATACAAAATATTTCCAAAATATGTACTTAAATCACGCCAGTTTACGGTAAGTAGTAAGAGAAATCTAAGGACGAAAAGGTCAAATTAAATCATATTGCGGGACTGTCCTTACCAAACGCTGGGCATGGTGCTGAGGAAATCGTGCCCCCCCCCCTCCGCCTCACAGTACGAATATACTACAAAACCACACATGCACCTCGTCCATATTCCTCTGCGGAGCTTCTAACAAATTGGTGCATTCTGGAACGTGTGTATCCGTGTTGGGAACCTAACGTAAAGTTTGTTTCTGTGTAATGCCTGGTAAGTGCAGTGTTTTGCCATCAAGATACGAATATGCTATAGAATGTTGACCGATTCTTTATATTATTTAGATCATGATGAACATTTTCAAAATCAAAGTGATGCCTTCTTGTTCTATAATCACAAAAAAATTAATTTTTTATTCATTTTCAGGCTCTCCACAAAGGGCCTCCTTAAGAATGGTGGCCGCACCAGTTGCATAGAGCTACTCTGGTGCATTGTATATTGCGAAATAAAGAAAATTACTATTCTCCCATATAAATTCGAAGCAAATTTCGTCAATTACTCTTTGTACAAGATTACCAAATAAGAACCTTCCAAAATACCTGTCTGCAAAAAATATATCCTTGTGAGATATGTTAATCAAAAACTAAATACATCAGAGAACTTGACAAACATAATACCACACATAACAATATCACAGGCAAGAAAAGAAAAAGGAAGGTAAGGAGCACGGACTCTGAAGTGACTGATAGTCTTGAATGCCTTGGGACCCCCCCTCCCCTCAATCTGCTATTACTTCCCCAATGATACATCATTTTTTCTGACAGCTACATTGTATTCAAAAATTGAAGCCTCACCTAACTTCCCCTTTCTTTATTCTTTTACTAGCGGAACAACCTCAACTTCCAGGGTCTACTAGTGTAATAATAGTATATATAAGGAGAAAAACTCTCTCTCTCTCTCTCATGGCACAAAATCCCACCTCATGCCAATATAATAATGTCGAGCGATAGGGGATAAAAAAAAAGGTTTTAAAATAAAAATTGATATTTAACAAACCTCCTGCCTCTTTTGAAAAAAAAAATTCTGTACAAGCACTTGAATTTTTATTTTTTATACGGCTTGGCAGTACATGAAAGCCCTTGTCGCGTGCCGGTACGTCAGCACTCACTCGTAATACAGGTGCATCTACGAAGTAATTCCGAAACACTACAATAACATAATTTTTTTATTTGAGGTTTAACTCAACAACGTCAGGAAACCTCACATTTAATTAAAACAAAAGAGAAACGAGTAGATACAGTAGAAATAAAGTACACTCAGAGAAAACTGCAAAGTATTTCTATGAAATTTTAAATGTAGCAGCAATATCATGATCTTTATTTCGAGATCTTGCATGTGTAGATATTATTCAAATATACAGGATGGTCAACAAACAAGGGATCCCAACGAACAGCTGCCTTGATGCTTTCGTTATCCTGGGTTGCATTCACTGAATGAGCGTCCCACAGTGATATTGTGGTTTCGCTAAGTGACGTTAATAATATTTTCTAGTTCACACCCAGCATATTAACAAAAACATTTGCCTGATGTTCGATTAATTGTGTGTGTATCAAAGATTCTTGATGGGAGGAAAGTACAGGAATCGTGCTTTCCAAAAAAAGTACGTGTAAATCTTTCGTAGCATATACGATGATGAATGTTGTGAATATAGTGTACAGGGTAGTAAGGATATTCCCTTGGTCGCATTTTACTGGCAAACCGTTGATCCTAGAGGCGTACTTCCGATTAGAAAAAGTGTTCAAATATTGTGTCAACCTAAGATATATTCATGTCAGTCATATTGTAAGGGATTTTGTAGTTATTAAAATAAATATAAAAAAACTAACTTTTTATACGCGGACACCCAGTTCTCAAAAACCCAATTAGAAAGTTGTCCTGCCTCTCCAGAGTAAAAAAAAAAATCCATGTTTCTAAGTGCAACATTCGCCGAGATATTTGAATTCAAAAATCGGTGATAAGTTGGGAAGAGGAAACAGTATAAATGAACGGAAAAGGCGTTTTCCATTGGTTCATGATTGATTTTTTACCACTGTGCTTATGTTTGCAGATTCGAATTCCAGCTGGAGTACTGGTGGTTTTTCTTCCATTGATGAATGAAATTATTTTTTGCAGGATAAAAGTTTCTGTTTAGAAGGTGCTTGTCAATCGAATAGTTATCAATTAAAAATCTCAACTTCCTAGTATACTCCCAATATACAACAGCGATAAACATGGTATAACAACCTATTTAAACAGATATATATATTCATATTACCATACATCCATGAGGATGGTATAACGAGTGTTTAAGAAAATTTTCAATGCAATGCTTGCTTGAAATAAAGAGCACCACAATCGTTAGCTCATATCATAGGCGCCAAAACATCAAAAAGTTTTTCTTACCTAGGAAGAAAAAAAAGCAGAAGTCGTGTTTAGTACAAAAACTAAAAAAATGGATTATCAGAGCAACAAAACATATAGCAAACAAATTTGATGGAAATATGATCACAAGATCTATAAAAAAAGATAAGTTAATCTCATAGAGGACCTTATGAGGTAATTTTGCTGTTAAATTGACTTCCTGGTAAAGGGGTAAAAACGGTTAAAGGCAGGGATAACACTATGGACATATCATTAACTGAGACTTAAAATCACTATGCATAGCAAACTTATGCTATACGAGTGATTCTCACGAAATTGGCCAGAATTGTGTCTTCCAGCAGTTTACATTAAATATTATTTAACACAAAACTTTTCTTTTTCTCTCTCTCTCTCTCTCTCACCACTTTCTATTTATATTTCAGATTCTGAAAAGTAAATTTTTAAAATTTACTCAAAAGAATTTTCATTTATTAAGGAAATGTCTTCTCCTGGTTGTCCCCAGCCTACTTTTCAAAAATTTTAAAATAACTTTCTATCCTAAATAAAATTATTTCTTTTTAAATATATATTTTTAGGACCAGTATATTTTCATATTTCATCTTTTTTATAATTTTAAATATTTTCTATCAATAGTTTATAACCACATGAAATTTTTTTCCAGCTTCTTTTCTCATTCAAGTCCTACAACACCAGTTGCCACCTATCAAATTTTGTGTTGAGAAGATAAAAATGAATATAGCTATCACTTGAAAATCCTTTTAAATAAATTAGAATTGTAAATTAATTCACAAATTAGGTTTATTTAGAAGGAAAGAGTTGGGTGTTTTTAATAAATGCCAGGTTCTTCAGGTTTTTTTTTTGTTTTGATAGATATATATAATTCAAAATTATCTTCACTTTACCACGTGTTTAAGCTTAGAGACATCTATTATTTTTGAAAATTATAGACTTTTGAACAAATTATACTTTTCAACAAGCTTAGTTTTTATACCAGTGCTGCATGAAAAATGTCTTTCCCCTGGCATTAGGTAACCTGAAGGAAAGTTTAATCAAAAGTTAAGGGGAAAAAAATTAAAAAATCCAAATTTCTCGGTTGCAACATCAAGTTAATCAGAAATGTTCCATCTAAAGACCTTGCTTTGAGAATGCAATTCGTGCTCTACTAGCAAAACATAGACAAATTAGAAATCTGTTGCCCCCCCCCCCCCCATAAGCTTGACGAAAAAGGAGAGAACATAAATAAAAAAAAGAAATAAAAATGCAATTGACAAAAAAATTGGTCAGAATATTAGTGTTTGTTTAAGTTGAAAACGAGCTACCAAAGTAGATGCAACATGTTGCGACTGACAAGCATAAATATCAAGTGCTGAAACAGGCAAAATGCCTTGTCGGATTTGCCTATATCTTTTAACATAATTAAATTAAAATTAATTTTTTTAACCACGAATTTTTAACAAACTTCATCGCTGACTGCATTTAATTAATTAGCAGGTAAAGAAGTATCCCTAAGTGAATTTTTGTAAATTTATTTTTTGATTGAATTTTTTTTATAATTTTTTTTTCATTTTTTCCCCAATTTCGTGAGAACGACCCATATAAATATTGCATTTTAATTAAATTTGCAAAATAAATGTGTGTGGGGGAAATTTGATATGTTTATGCTAACATTACTATATCATGTGAAATTTCTAACGACTTATATAAACTCGTTAGTAGCGCAACTTGAAAGTTCGATCTACCCAGCACTAACAGGGGTAGAAAGAACATTTCTACTTTATCTTTCTCTCTCACCACACACATTGCACTGTTCGAAAATTTCTTTTCTTTTATAATAAAATGATACCGGAAAAGAAAAATATATGTTTTTTTGGAGTGGAAAATTCAATTGATCTTGATGAAACCTAAAAACTGTGTATTTTTTGCATCAATGTTTCATATGAAATTAATATATTTCTAATTTATTAATTTGATCACGAATTAAAACATCAGAAATGCATTTTGTTGTTTTTGAATTTATTTTGTATTTGCGAATTACGTTGTGCAACGCGCAACTTTTGATCAAGTTTAATTTTCAACAACAGTGTCTTTTGGTATCAAATATTGTTAAAGATTACATAATTTTGCATAAAAATCCACTGTTTTCAATCAGAAAATCAAGTAAAGGAAAGTTAGTTGCAATAGGCATATAAGATGCTATTTATTTTTACATGAAACAGGTAATTTGTACTCATCATTTCTGCATTCCTACGAAAGGGTGAAAATGATCCCCCAGTATATTTCTATACTAGGCTGAGAAATTAATCATAATAAAATATAATAAAGATATAATAAAGTAGGCATAAAAAAAGTGGTTATCATTTATTTTTCAGAGACCATGAGTTATTATATGCTTTTATATTAATATCTAAATGACAAAATCATTATTTGTCGCCAGGTACACAGAAATACTGCTGGTAAACGATGAAAATGACGCAAAAATATCATTTTCATGACTTTCACAAGAATGTCCAAGTTACGATTTTCAGACATTAAAAAAAACTGAGAACAAAAAGCAGTGGAATGCATAAAATTATGGGGGAAAAAACCACTAAAGAAGACCAAGAAGAAACAATTCATAGAATATTATTTCGCTAAAAAACGTGAAAATTTCGGCGCGATGTAAAATTGACTCCATCTCACAAATGTGAACGTTAATTCATTAGAATGATAAGCCTGTAACACACAAACTGCAATAATTGATCACTAAATCCGAAATTTTGAGCTGAAAAAATTATATTATAATAGTGTCAATATAATTACTTGATGTAAATAAATCTCAGAAGTACAAGTGCTGTCTCACGATTCGATGTGACTCAGAATCAGGTACTCGATACTCGAATTCCTGGACCCTACGTATGCTTGAAGTCCTCGCGAATGGGAAATATTTTCTCGCAACTAGACGGTTTCGAAAATCGACATCATTTCGAGGACGTAATTGAGTCGAATTTCGAGACACTACTACACCAATTTTTGTCGGGACAGTTTTTTCTCCAGCATTGCTAATCTTGTCCCTGTATACCCCTCTTCTAAGGCTTGCGGGTTGGGGCCAGATCAAAAACGTTTGCATCAATCTCTTTTAGTCCGAAATTGCACTATAAAAGTTTCATAAAAGTTCATTTATAAAACTTTTAGAGTGCAATCCCGGCCTTAAGCTAAAGTCGAGATTGAAAATTGAGAAGTTGTGAACACATTCAACGAAATATGATTTTATCAACGATTTCCAGCAGATGGAACTATGGTAATCTTATGCTGAAATAATGATGCGATCGACATGGCTTTTCCGAAAGAATTATGCTTTATACCTAATGCATCACAACATACAGTTACGACGTTCGACGAACTAATTCATTCATTTGTTGAGAAGGCGTTGTACGAGCAAAACCGCAGAGTGTTGCTTCCTTTCGGAAGGACAGGGATATCTGAGGTGTGGTGTTCAAGCAGACCTTCAACACGAATACTTACATAATATGAAAATTCGGGTATTTGAAATTTTCACTTGAAATAAAGAAAACAGATGGTACCACCAGAACACGAAACACGCATATAACTTTGGCAACATAAATACGTTAGGTCTACGCATTTCCACACACAGCATATTCTTGCTTGCATCAATTCGTTAGAAATTCCCCAGAGGAATATTTACGAAGTGCATGTATACGTTTACGTAATGGTATTCATGGTGTAAATGGGGGAACCTCCTTTGGTATACAGTGATATCTCAGCTTACGAATTTTTCGGCTAACGAAGATTTTTTTTTTCGTAATTTTTCTGCCTCGGCTAACGAACATTATCATTGATTACAGCAGCATCGTGAACTGAATGTTAGCGCCAATCATCATCAAAATATCGGTCTCTTGAACCTAGAGAGGAATCTCTATGTCCACCTCGGAATCTTTTTTACAGGAGTACCTTCGCTTCTCTTTCTGAAAGCGTTTGAATCATTTTATGTAAACTGAAATTTCAGCTAATGGAAAATGCATTGAAAAAAAACTATATCTGCAGAGTACGCGTTTTTTAAGTGCAAGACTTTTCGCATCAAACTGAACAGTCTGAACATTCCAGGAGCTTATCTTTCCCATTTGCATGTACCAGACACGAAAATGAGCTGATCAGACCACAAATAGGTGTATGTACACACACGAACTCGACTGGCTTTTGTCAACACAAATTTACTAAAGCTGGTTTTGGTTGTGTGCATAGTGTAAAATAAGAAGATATATTCAATACATCTCATCTTCCAATAAATTCTCATTTATCCGATTTTCAAGTTGCTCATTTTAGTATTCGGCTAGGTTTTTCACCTTTTTTATAGCGGCGCTTTTTGATGTTTAAAAAACACATCTTTAAATTTTGGGTCAAACCTGGAAAGATTTTCTATAGAAGCCTATGGGAAATCGAGTAGTTTCGGCTAACGAACGTGATTCCGGAACGAATCATCTTCGATAGAAGAGGTATCACTGTACTTTCTTTCAAACCGAGGACTAAAATCCGGTCCTATCACCACGGGCAAATTAGTAGCGAGTGGGTTGTACCAGAAATATGGGTGTATATGTACCAAACAGTCCGAGTACGTATCTAGTGTAGGGCTATCAACCGTCCTCCTTTTTGATGGCATTTCAAGCGTCCTCTTACGTTTTGGAAAATTAGCCGTTTTGTCCTTCTTTTCAGGTTTTCCGGAATTATTTTTATTTTTTTCTGGGGAATTTTTTTTTCTCCACTTTGAAACATATATTCATTCATTGATATGAGCGTTTTTGTGTTTTTTCCCAATTCACCAATAGCCATCGAAATTCCTAGAATTTTCTGTTTCTGCTTTTTTTGTGAGTAGGGCTCTATTCTGTTTCAGAGTTGGGAAAAATTATTGTTTTGGTCGGTATTATTGGTCAGAAAAGTGACGCCATCTATTGGTGGAATTTTGATAAGGGTACATACGAAACCTTTTTTTCTCAGTTTGCGAATCTGTAAACCCTAATCCAGTGTTGTGTCTGATTTTCAGTGCTGCCATCTATATTTAACATTGTGAGTGAAGTTGATGATTATACATTGGTAACTGCTGTAGGCCTGTTCTCTCTATGGCGAGACTTGGGGAGATTGGTTCGCATTGACACGTTGAAGTTGGACGTTTTCACAGAAACCCAAGTTCAGCCGACCACTATTCATCCGGTATACCGTGCATGTTGATGGGGGGGAAAAAGGTATACCTGTCTGAACATGTTTCGAACAACATCGAATAAATGTCATGTTCAATCTCTTATACGACGAGAGTAGGCGGAGAGCATACCCACCGACCACGCAATCTTGATAGAAAGGATATTTTTAGAACACTAGAAAATCCCAGCCTAGTTTCAAGTCAAGGTGAATGATAAAAAGGCACTAGGTTTATCAATATTCAGCGCATACTCCAAGCCATCGCCCAATTCAGCGGGCGCTCGCGCGCGTATCAAACGTGACCAAAAGCTTCTTCGACTTATTTTGCTTATCCTCGACAAGAAATGGAAAGCCCATTTGCAAACGTTTTGTGGCATGCGCGTGTTACGGTCGTGGTTAGTTAGTCAGCCAGCCAGCCCAACCATTTTCTTCATTTGCCATACCAGCACGACCGCCACCGCTTTCTAGTAACTGTTTTACGTATACTCGTATAGTGATTGTTCGATCGAGCTCATTCATATGCGAAACATAGTCTCAGTCGTCCAGCGTGCTTTTTAAAGAGGCCTCGCATATGCAACAGCACGCGCCCAGACCATCACATCATTTCAATAACGTAGACGTGACTGGCACACGGGTGGTGCTGCTGCTTCATCGCCATCGTCTCGAGAAAGACCAGAAGCAGAGAATGAAAGTCGAAGGAGGATGGGAGGGGGAAAAAGAAATCACCAACGAGATAAGACGTTGTTGTCATTCAAAGATCGGCAGTATGAAGACGATGCGATACGAAAAGACGTTTGTGGTAGACAAATTTTCGAAATGCCCATCCATATACCGATAACCATCCGTTCTGGACCGATGGACGGAGCCATATAAAACATAGGTTTTTTTTTCCTCTCCTCTCAGTGCTGCAGCGAAATAAAGTTTACGTATAACTTGGAAATATTCAGTCTGTCAGTTTTTGCCGCATTTTTTAACCCGACAGAAAAAAGGAGAAAATTAGAATCTCAATTAAAAAAAAGTAAAGTCTAAAAAAATTAATGAAATCAAAGAATAAAACAACGTAATTCCTGAAATGTAGGCAACTTGGACGAAAAATTAGACGATACAAATCTGTGTTGAAGCGGTTTAAAAATTAAGTGGTTCTCTCATATCAAGTAATTTTTCTCACGTTTACTTTCAACGCACTCAACACAACACAAATAAGGTAAAAAGCTGCGAATAGCAATGCAGAACTGTTTAGATTTTTGAAGCAAAAAATTACGAAAATTACGCCGCACACTTTACCAAAATTTAAAAATAAAAATATATGTATAATAAAGTTATTATTTCCCATGTATTGGTGTGAACGAGAACTCAAGCTGATTGAATTCCGCGATAAAAAATTTTACCGATATTGTGCAGCAGCTCAAATTTGAAAGCAGGTATAAATTCGAAAAAGTCTCTCTGCGGAGAGCAGTCAAATCTTCAACACGGTACAGAAATCATAGCATGGAAACTCAAGCATTTACCATCTTCACTTCATAATATGGACGGCAGATGGCAGCAAAATCAAGATCACGAAACAAGCACAACTCTGACGACATAGATATGTTAGGGCCACACATTCCAGCATGTGCCGATTTCGTTAGGGGTCATTCAAGAATTACGGCACATCGAGGGGGGATTTCGGATTTGCTTACTTTTGATGACAAGGAGGGAGGGGAGGGTGTTTGAATGAAGGTTGCTTACGTCATCAACCACCCCTTTTTGAAGATATGAAATATTCTAAGCTGCTGACGAAATTTTGCTGACAGGGGGACAAGGGGGGGGGGGGTCAGTGTCGTGTTGACAAGGGGAGGAGGGGTCAAAAATGGCTGAAAATCTGCTTACGTAATACTAGAATGACCCCTTAACATCTCGGAACATCCACCGAATTCCGAGTAGAATGGATAACACGCCAAACTAGCATGGACTAAAGTGAAGGAGAAAATATACGAAAAAAATTACCTTGACATCATGTTAAATTATCAACGTCATTATGTTAATTAATGTGAAAACAAATGAACGTAGAAATAGACTTTGAAAAATACCTTAATCTATATTTCGCCGCGAGTTACTTATCACGTGATATACACTAGGTCAAACTTTTTAGTCCGAAATTGTTTGTCTGATACGTTTGGATGTTTACCAAATAAATATTACAATGAATACTGTCATACATATGCAACGTATGGAAAAGGATTTACAAAATACAATAAATTTCAGCACAAAACTATTTCCCGTTCGAAACAGCTGCAATACATATATAAAAAAACGAGAAACAGAGTGTGGAGCAAGAGAGAAAAATATTCGAAGGTGAGGGTGGGGGGAAGGGGGGGCTACCCTATCTTTAGAGCCCATTTCCTACCAACAGCCTCATACCTGGAAACAAGACAGAAATAAATCAGATTTCACATTTGCAAAAGTGAGACAGACTACGCAATGTGTTACCAAACGTGACGCTGACTACGAAGGGATTCTTAACAACCATTCTCTGCGAAACAACACAAATAGGCACACGCGCATTTAACTGCTCCCAAGAACACCTGGGTAAACTACGGGAGAATATGAGTGGTGTTACCTTACTCCCCTACTCACAAACATAGATGGACATAAGTACGACATTGGCAATACGTATATGGATATCGTAGCAGACGGGGAGGATGAATATCACGAGCAAAAAAAAAAAAAAAAAAAAACAGATTCAGGAAAATCTTAGGTGGAAGGAGAGTGGGGCTGGAATCTATGCACCTGGTCGACCCTGAAAATTGAAGATAAAAAAAAAAGGCGGCCTGCTGAAATTTCAAGGTCAAGGTGGTTGAATATATAAACCAGGGAACATTTGTGCCTAAGGAAGAAATGGGAACGAAGGTCAGAGGAAATGTACTTTGAGATGTGTGGGGATAAAGCAGAAGGGATGACTTGTGGTTTAGTAGTAAACAGGAAACGGAAGTTCGAGTGGATGGAACAATATGCAAAAGAGACGGAAGGTTATGGCGTAAGTAAGCAATTTCTGTCAAAAAAAAAAATCCGCTTTTGCATCTAACTAGCCTCCGAGTTTCATCTGGAAAAGAAGTAAGAGTATACAGCAAAGAAAGATCGGAAAAGTTTCTAGAAGGAATGAATAACAAACAGGACATCCGCAATATTATGACTTCTCTATAACATCTATGTTTTCACAACTATCAAGCTGTTCAATTTTTCCCTTATTTTTATACAGTATATTTATTCATACGACTACTATACTTGAATCCATTTCAATATATTTCAACTCGTAACGAGAGAATTTCTTCCGAAATCATTTAGAAATTTATTTTTCATTTTCAAACATTTCTTATTCACGCTTCAGACATTATAATTTTGAATATTTACTGGTAATTTTATTTATATATACGAGGATGAGTCATATGAAGTAAACCACAAATTCATATGATACGTTTTAGAGTAGTGACAAATACTTCCAAAGAATGTTAAAAGATGACAGCGCATTATCCAGTTCTATGATATTCATATCAACTACTAGCATTCGCACGCATGTGTAATTCAGTTTCAAAATTGCGATGGCGCTCGATGATTGTACGATAGAGGATCAGCGTGCTGTTGTCCGATTTTTGTGGGCAAAGGGACTTAACGCAAAAAATATTCACAAAGAAATGTTTCCAGTTTATAGAGGGAAGTGTTTATCGCGTACAGGTAGCCTAGTGCACAATTGGGTAGAGATATTTCCTTAAGGCCGCTAAAAAATGTGTGAAAATGATCGAAGAGGGCGTCCCATTTTGATTGAGACAGAACCATCAGTGCAACAGGTGGAGAATTGATTAGGGCTGATCAATATACAGTTCGCCTAATACAGGAGACAACCCGAAAATTTGGTTGGAAACTTCTTCAACATTCACCTTGCAGCACCGACTTAGCCCCAAGCGATTTTCATCTGTTCAGTCCACTAAAAAACCAACTTGGAAGCAAACACTTTGCAGATAATGAAGAGGTTCAAGATGAAGTCTTAATGCGACTGAGACGGCAACCCAAAGAATTTTATGAAGCTGGGATTGGAGAATTGATAAAGCGATGGAATAAGTGCATAAATATTGGAGGAGATAATGTTGAGAAATAAAAATAGTTTCAAAATGATTATCACTTAAGTTATTTTTTAATTACATTTTGTGACTTACTTAATGACTCTCCAACGTATATAATTGATTTGATGGTGGGTTCAAGGCTCGATGAGGAAACTGACCGAAGTTTGTGAAGAACAGCTTCATTTTT
This sequence comes from Pholcus phalangioides, assembly GCF_987345545.1. NCBI lineage: Eukaryota > Metazoa > Arthropoda > Arachnida > Araneae > Pholcidae > Pholcus > Pholcus phalangioides. Next base: position 48,008,816 of record NW_028301608.1, on the reverse strand, counting down.
GGATGAAGGAAAATTTACAGGAAGAGGAGAAATGAAGATCTTTCCCAGTTGACCATCATATTTACAGTACGTACACAAACAAGGTGAGTTCGGGTGTCCTCTTATGTTATGTGGTGAACTCATTTCTGTGCCTAATACATGCAGATGGACAAGATAATTTAGAATGTCCACACCGTTCACCTTGTTGCTAAGAGTCTTACACTAAAAACATCAAGGTCTAGGATCATTTTCATATTGATGTAATTAGTTGATTCTATGCCCATAAGATGCCAAGCTGTCATTGCTGAAGGATATCTAAGAAGTTTTGAATAGTTGGTGACACAAAATTAAAAAAGAAACATAGCGTTCTTTTAATTCTGTGAGCTTTATGTAGAGTTTGTGACATCTCAAACTGTTGTCGGTGCCTTTTGTGTAGCAATTTTGTAAGTTATTATTTTCTGTATTCTACTATAATTTTCCTAAATCTCATTATAAAATTCATGATGCATTTTTTCTACCATAAAATTCAGTCTTTTGTAGTTGACAAGTTATTCCAAGTTATTAAAGACCAAATCACTCGAAAATTTGTTTACGAGGTTTCATGAAAAGCTAAAAAATGCATTACTTTTCTGAGGGTTACTGTATATATTCGATGGAAAATTTTCTTCACTGTGGTCATCCATTGTTCACAAATTTTTCGAAATTCAAAATATATATATTTTTGTTGTTGAAAATCATGAATACAACAGTTACTGCCAATCACTGATTTGAAGAAAATTGTTTGAAACCAAAAAGATTCGAGCAGTAGGCTTTGTGTAATACAGAGGCACAAAAGATCACATATACGTCTGTTATTCTTAATAGAATGCTTACATTTCGAGCAGAAATCGATATGAAACCATTAAACAAACATCATTAAAATATTATCTACTGATCAAGTACTCGTTACATAACTTCATCGTTTCTCGGGAAAGGATTCGCATCTGGCCGGCAGAGAGGAGAAAAGTCCAATGTCTGGAATAGCGCCATTGACCGACTGACCAAAAGTGGACAAAAACATAGAACATGACTTCGTGTGTGAGTGGATGTTTAGATTGCTGTTAGTACATACTGCTATATCCTCTTTCTACTACTACTACTTTCATACTCTCCATCCTTTCGAGGAGAAGGGTTAGGGGAGACAGAGAAATAACAGAATCGGAGACATACAGAAAGAAAGTATGTGCGAGAGACAGAGAAGTAGGCAGAAAGAACCAAGAAGAAAAAGTGGTCAATTAACTTCTCGTAATCAGGAGGAAAAGAAAGCACCTCAAATAAAAAAAAATGGGAGAAAAGAGTTGTAGCACGTAACGGCCGGTTCACTCATCCTCTTTTCTTTTTCATTATTATTTTTATCCTTGCACCGAGAAAGAAATAAACTCAACCCTTTCCCCTCTCAGTCAGTCTATATAGCTACATGATTTTTTTTTCTTCTCCCATGCTCTTTTCCTGTTACAAACTCGCCGCTTCCGTGTATGGGGCCGATGGCCGTCAAAACAAACATCGTACACAGTCCTAGTCACAAACAATAACGATTCCTGGTACAATTCCGAAATCGCTACTATCTGTCGATGACCATAACACGATATATAATATTAAGGGACATTCGATTAGAACGTGATCATGTTAACTATGCCTTTTATCATAAAAACATGTCAACAGATATTTCAATGTAACTGATGCAGAACAATCAAATTATGGATATTACAATACACACTCGTTTTCCCAAACCCATACGGACAGTTCGCAAAATCGTAAATGGGAATGTTTGCAGCAAGAAGACTAGTCCGTAAAAACGTGTGGACCGTAAATTGAAGGTCCGGAAAAAGCCAATTGGCGTCTTATTTGGGGGTGGGGAGAGAGAAAATTAAACCTTACAATTTCTTATCATAAACGGCATTAAAGTTTGAAAGAAAAAAAACATTTAAGGAAGAATATTTGACAGGGAAGTCATTGTTTCCAAAGTAATATATCGCATGCAAATGAATTCAAATCATACTATCATCCAAGTGTACAGGTTGTACATAATTGAAGTTACCATGTTCTGCGCTTTCTACAGCCTTCTAATCCATCAGAAAACTATAAAATTTCACGAACACCTTACGATAAGAAAGGAAAGGATTTTTGAAACCCCCCCTCAAAGAAGACCAAATATCTCTGCATAGATTTTGGTCCGAAATCACCTTATCCGTAAAAGTGTTCCCACCAGCAAACCACATTGTAAACTAAACGTCAAGCTGTCAAACAAAGAAATGGATGAATGTGAAGAATGGAAATGGCTCGAGATAATTTAGATACCTGGCAATGAAGTTTGACCAGTTTACAAATGAGGATATTAACGAAGGATGCGAAACCTGAGTGCAAAATATTACGAGAATAATTTATACCAACAAACTTGAATATTCAATCAAATTCAGTAGAGAGGTGTGCGTGTGTGTCCATTTCAAGCCCAGGGTCCATGAATTCGGACTTCAGTGGGTTGTGGAAATGATGCTAAAAGCTTTAACTAAGATTGAAATATGTTTACTTCAATCATAAACTAATTTTTTGACTGCCAGGTTTGGGAGAAGGAATTCGATTTCTCAATATCACATTCACATGAAATGTCTTTCGCCGTTTGGCTATTCAGGTCTGTTAGGTAGCTTGGATTATGTAAACAATGGCAACATTAACCAGAGCTATCGTGGAGTTCGACTTTTAAACGCCAGGACTTTTTCACAGCCTCAGGTAAGAATCTTTAGCATTTCTCTATTATTATTTTTCATCGATTTATAGCGTAAGAAAATTGAATAAAACCTAAATTTTGTCTCAAGCGTTGGAGGCTGGGGTACTGTCAGCCTCATCTTTATAAAGGCCACACAACAGTGGTACCCCGATTTAACGAATCCGCTAAGACTAAAATTTTTATTCTTTAAACCGAGGAAAATTGACTAAAATAATCATACACATTGCATTGGGTTGAGATGAACACATATCTATACAGAAACTTCTAAAAACATTGTTGAATCGAGGATTAGTTAAATCAGAGTTAGTTATATCGGGGTTCAACTGTATTACCAAATAACAAGTTTAACATAGCACCTAAAAATGCTTGGTTACTCCATAACATGAGAATTCCTCCTTCAAAAAATCCTTCAATTTCACTTCATTTCTTCTTTCAGACCCTTTTCTTTATCCATTCATCCTCGTATATTCCAAATATATTTCAATAAAACACGTGATCGAGGCTTAGTCAGAGCCACTTCCCTACTGAACCCAATCACCCACTTTTTGAGGTTATCAGCACACCATTCATAATATCAATTATGAATGTGCAATATTCCAAATGCTTATAGTGTGTGTGGACTTTCTTACCCTTTGGGGAAACGCTAAAAACATTGGCCATCAGCTAGTCCATTGGCTATTTTAATATACGTCAGCAATCAACCTAAAATTTATTGCTTTTGCGGTGACAATATTGCAGTAACGCGTTTTCACTGCATACAAAAATTGTGGGCATTTGATGGATATAAACGACGTATTTTCAAAAGATTTGAAGTTCGAGTCGAAGTGAAAACTACGAATGAATGAACTATTTTAGCCATTAAAATGTATAGGAACTGATTGCGACTGAAGCCAAACGTCGTATAACTGAGCGACGTATAAACGATGTTCCACTGTATGTACAATGTAGAAATGTGGTACTGGAAAGTCGATTGTACTAGGGTGCCATTCAAGTATTACGTAATCAAATTTTCAGCCATTTTTGACCCCCTCCCCCCTTGTCAGCAAAGTCAGCAGCAGAATATTTCATATCTTCAAAAAGGGGTGGTTGATGACGTAAGCAACCTTCGAACCCCCCCCTCCCCCTTGCCATCAAAAGTCAGCAAATCCGAAACTCCCCCCCCCCCCCCGATGCTGACTTAATACTTGAATGACCCCTAGCGAGATGATTTCATATAAAAAATAAACTGTTGAGGAAAAGGTTTGAAAAAAAAAAAAAAAATGGAACAGGCGAATCCGAATATTAATAGAATCACGTGTGCTTGTAGGATACGTTCCAGAAAAACACTGACCGACTGACCAGAATCAAAACCGCACAAAACTAATAGCTGAAGGGTTAGAAGAAGAAGAGAAGGGTTGCGCGCGGCTGTGGTAAGTGTTCTTCCGAATGTCGTCTAGGAACCCAGACACAACGCTTGTGGTGGGCGAAGGCGGTGAAACAGAGTGTCCCAGGATATAAAACAGAGAAACGATGTACAAGATTGCAGGACGGAGGAGTGGAGCAGGGCGTCAATTAACTGCCCGTAATCACGAACAAAAGGAAAAATACAAGAGAAGGAAGTAAAAAAAAAAAGTCTTACACACAGAAAGAGCAAGAGCCCGAAGTCGTCTAGAGATCCCACAGACACTCGAGATTGCTCTCTAAGGAGTTACACATACAAGAGAGAGAGAGAGAGAACAAGGAGAGAGAGAGGAAAAAAAAATGTTTTTATTCCTGATGTTCTATCTTTCTCTGTTCCTTTCTTATAGTGGGGAATGGTAGTATACGCGTTGGGGGATCACTTACTCCTTTATTTCTCTATTATGTCCGAATGAACGTAAACACAAACACATTGTGGAGTAGAGCAATGACCCAGTCACTGAAGGGGTTCAAGGTCAACAAATTTTATCTACCCAAACTCCTCGCAGCGATCAAAGATACACACTCACATGGCATTCGAATTTTCTATAAAAACAAACGCTACTATTTCTTCAAGTAAATCTCGAGGAAATGGCCTAATTTATTTGCTTCGTTCGAAAAGTATATTCACACTGTCTGGGCACAAATATATCCAAGTCACTTCGTACAGGGTGCTATAACTAAAGTTGGCATGTTCTGAGATCTCTACAGCCGTTGAGGCTGTATCAGAAAAGTATCAGGCTGTATAAGTTTAGGCATCAGAAAATTACGCAACTTCAAGAACGTCTTGATAATGGGATGGGGACAATTTTTTCGTAGCCCGTTCCGAAATCCAAAATCTCCGCATAGCTTTTGGTGAGGAGCCACCATGTTCGTGAAGTAGTTTCAGCAGCAAAGCACGTTTCGAATTAACTCACCGTCACACACTTTTGGGAAGAAGTAATAATAGTAATGTTTATTCTGGAGATGTATAGATACCCTGCCATGAAGCGTGAGCAGTTTTGTTTCAAGTTCCAAAAAAAAAAAAAAACCAAACAAAACACGTGTATAATAATAGCATAAGGGAAAAACTTTTAAACGTCAATATCAGAACTGATTTTTTCCCCCGGTAAATTTCTTCCCAATTGTTTCATTAACCCTTTTCGCATTAATCGTTAAAGCCCCTATAACGTGCCATATCTTTTCAATGAGGTAGGTTTTCTTCCGATTTTCTGCAGGTGCAAAGTAAGGGGTATAGGGGAAAGAGAAATAGACTCTACAAAATATCTGGACTTGTTAGTATAGCAATAATAGACCGTTAACCCTTTAAGCGGTTTTTAAAATTTTCCTGATGATTCACAATATAACTGTCACATTGGAAATAAAAGCTGTTAAGAACCCAAGATATTTCGGGGTGACCGAAATAAAGCGGATCAAGTTTGACGGGATATCTCGTCAATGCTGCTTAAAGGGTTTAGAGCTTTCCAAAGTTTTATGACTTACTGATAACGCTGCAGAAAGTTCCAATAGGCACCATGTATAATGATTCAATTTAAATAAAATTACGCACCATTATTATTTTAGTAGAAATTAATAATTCCTATTTTTTGCCATCAAAAAATATTTTTGATGAAACCTAGAATCAAAGCAAGAATAATAAAGTAAAAAAAAAATGAAACTGAAACACTTCGGCACATTTGATGGAAATTTGTAGATTTACTGATCATCAAGAAATGATTAGTCCTCCATGCAATGCACTCTAAATTATTTGTTAATCCCAATCTATTCATCTTAGTACTAACCAACGCATTCTTAGTAACTCGCAAGCAAATAATATTGCTAGGGTATGAGAAAACGTGATAAAAAAAATTAAAAAATGAGATTAATTCGATTTAAATATCTTTTTTCAATTCAAATCGGGTCTTTTTTTTATTTAAATGGACTGATTGCTTATCAAGCAAAATTATTTAATAATAATAATTATTAAAAACAGAAAAACATATTTTTGCCTAATTCAAAATTCAATATAGCATTAACGTATGAAACTCGACAGGCAAAGAATACGAACGCTAAGATCTATTTACATAACATGATAGTTAGTAGAACATGAATCAACTTCAGCGACAAATATTTTTCTCGTTCGTTTGATCATTTGATCATTTTTGTCGCACCACGGTCATTTTCTGCACACGAGGGCTAATTAGACCGGGACCTACAATTTATTGCCGATTCCGAACGGCATGCTTGTTTTTTATACTCATCGAGAGGTTGGCGCGCTAACCCCCCGATGGGGGACTCCCTGCGGTAGCAATTTTTTGCTGCGGTCAAGTCGCCGTTTTTTGTTGTACCCCCGTGTATATTTTTCTCGTAGCGTGCTTTCATATTCACGAGGGATACCCTGTATTCTGAAATAAATACCTTGTGGCTATTCGCTATCACATATTTTGCAGCGTTTCTCGATTCACTCGGTGTATAATCAAAGAGATGTTCCGCGTAAAATACCAGTAATTGGAAAACATATTATATTAACAATATTGTTTCGTGCGCAATTGGGAGATGCATTTAATTTGTGTTTCAAACTAGCATGACGTTGCTTAATAATTACACAATTTTATTTTCCACAATACAAGAAAAATGAATTTAAATAAAGGAAAAATAGAATTTTTAAATTTCGTTATTTTAATCAATGATTTAAAAAAAATAAATGATTTAAATCAATGATTAAATCATTCTGATTTGATTCAGCGAACCCTGAATATTGCATAAATAAATGAATAAATCTCATCTCTCTCTCCCGATCTCAGCATTTGATTCGTCACAGAAAAAAAAGGAGAAAGACTTCTTACAAAAATTTAAAGACTCAAGTGCAGAAAGTTGCTGTATATAAAGTATGTTGTGGGTATTAGAGAAAACATCAGATATCACAGGAGCATTTCAATTTGGCGTTGGCCTTTGAAAAAGAATAGAAAGCAACACTCACATTATTTTTGTAGGAAAAATAAGTGCACTTCCACGTGTGCAGGATGAAAAAACGCCCAATGATTGTGTAAGTGAAAGTGCGTATCACATATTGATTTTGGGATTATTTCGTTTCTCTTCCAAAATTGCAGGAAGATCTTGAGAGTTCCGAATTCGGCAATTGCCCTTATAAACACTGGTAGGCACATGTAATGTTGGCTCATCTGAAAAAACTATCCTGGAGAGCAAACCAGGTTCACCGTAGATGATAGCTAACATCTCTGTGGAACAATTTGGTCTTTTCCTATGGTTACACCTCTTTTCTCTTTATATGGTCGTAACAATGGCAGTGTTGGCAGTATACGTAATGACGCTTTCAAAACAGTTGTCGAACTCTCAGAGTCGAGCAGCCAAATTTTTCCAATACGGTCCTGCTATGTGATCTTACTGATTTGTAATCGCTGTTTGACTAACTAGTGACATATGATCCTGACACCATGTATTATTACAACACTAATAGCAAGTACAAAGTACCAGATACCCGCTCAGGTACCCAAGTTCGATCCAGATACTAGTTCAAGATGCTGATCAAATGCACTTTGATTAGAACTTTGCTACCGGACTTATCCCATTGTCGAGGTTTCTTCCGGCCCAGCTTCGTGGCAGAGTCTGGAACACTAGTTCTAGATGCTATTACTACTACTAAACCACACATGCACCTCGTTCATATGCCTCTGCGGAACTTCTAACGAATTGGTGCATGCTGGAATGTGCGTGTACGTGTTGCGAAACCTGACGTAAAGTTTGTTTCCGTGTAATGCTGTCATCTGCCACCTATTTTTCTAACTATGAGTGAAGTATAATGATTGAATACTTTATCGTTGCAAGCTGTTGCTCTGTGGCGAGACTTTTTAATGGGGAAATCGGGTCGCATTTGCGCCTCGTTGTTGGGAAGCACAGGAAACCAACTTCAGTCGACCACCACCGTGGTGACGGTGGGTTTCGAACCCAGTTCAAGATGCTGAGGTGCAACTATGGGAAAAGTTAAATTTTCTTTTTCTTTCTTTCTACAATAAATCAAGTATTCATAACAATCATTATCAACATCTGTAAATATGGACTACTATGAAATCAATTCAGCTTATATAAAGCTGGTAAATATGGATTGCGTATACATCTCGGGCCGAATTAACGTCATGACCCGAAGAAACGGAAGATTGAAAATAATTCAAAAAAAAAAAAAAAAAACGAATAGGAGAAAAAAGCATCACACTGCTGATTCCGAACGAATTTCCAGCATTCAAGCTCGTGTGGAAAAGGTTGTCCCAAATAAATGAGCTCTGGGTTACTCGTAAAAACACATACGTCATCAAGTTGTATTTCATCGACATCGACCATAAACGGACTGTACAGGAGAGGACAGATCGAAAGGAAATAATCATAAAAAAAAGAAGAGAGAAGTTTTTATATATAAATGAAAGACCAAAGATTTTCTAGTCGGAGAGCATTAATTCTGAGGTCCTATATTCCGACGAAAGCGATTTTCTGGTCGGCAAATGCGCCATTAATATTTCGGCCGTCGACTGCTAATGCCCACGGTAATCACAGCGGACATTCATTTCAGGGCATTCCGAGAGGGCATTGCGATGCAGCAGATAGCCTGGACTTAATCGCCGCCCGGACCGTTAAAGCTACGGCCCCCGAAATACGTGACCCAATCCAGATGCACAGACCATCGAAAAACCCATCTACGGAAGAAAAAAAAAAGAATTATTTCTCTCTCTCTCTTCTATATATATTATTATTTTTTCTTTCTGCAGCAGCAGCTACATGCATTTTTTTTCCTTGTACTTTTTTTCATACTTCCTCACTTCCGCATAACCAACGCGCGGTCACCATATAGTCTCCTGCGCTTATTATTATTAAAGGAGGCTCCCGATGACGCAAATCCTTTCCCATTTGTCACACCGTTAAACACACGGAAATGTTCAGCCGTGTCGTGGACAACCCTTTAACGGGGATGTGTGAGTATGTTTGGGTACGTGTTACTGAATGAATCAATGGAACATAACACTTTACGCGGATTGCATCAAGGGAGGAAAAAACTCATTTACTAACCGTAGAAGTCATATGCTAATTCACGGTTAACTACTTGGCGTGAAACTGAAATCATTTCCACCGTGATTATGTGACGTATGAATTAGCTGTAGAATGCTTACGCTTATCAACAATCGCAAAAATGCAACCAATAAGCGTATCGCTTACATTCGCTGATACACTTATTGGTTGGATTTTTCAAATTTTACAAAAACTTTTCTAAAACGTTTTCGTGTAATCCGGGCCTGAGGCCCGTTAAATTTGAAAAATATCGAGAAGTCAAAATATCCAGGCGAGACAAATAGTAAGAATATGAGAGCAGAGGCAATATTGTGGCTACGCAGCTATTTCCCAAAATGGGTGACGGAAAGAAGGACAACCGGGGACATTGGAATAATCTTCAGCTTCTTTTTTTTTCAGTTTTTTCCCCTTGGAATCTTTTGAATTGGCAGGGAGGTGTGTGTGTGTGTGTGTGTGTGTGTGGGGGGGGGGGTGTTCTTTCTTTTTTTTTTCCTGAGAAGGACAATCCATGGTTTAAAAGGCTAGACTTACCTTACGCAAAAGTTACAACATTCGAGAAAAGTCTGCAGTTGTTCTCTTCGGAAGGAGCTGAATGTGTTCATTGTTTCTGTTTTCTATCAAAGCACGGTCACCAAAAGCCTTTCTGAACATTTCAAGCTTTTCGGCCCTATTTTATCGCTCTAATGTCTAATATTCTGTTTATTCCGACAGAGAAAATACAAAAAACGCGCATTTCAAAATGACACTGTCAATTTCATTTTTGACGGATTCTTATATTGCAAAAACTTCGACGACTATTAGGTGAGCTTCCTCCTAGCGACATGTTTCTGCAACTCAAGTCCTTCATTCCTTGTAAAGAGCGGTGTGTGGGGGAAGGGGATTTCAAAAACTTTTGATCATACTTAGTGCACTGATTACACACGAAAATGTGAATAGGAATATTAAAAAAAAGTTGTACCGATGTCACCAATGGTGAACAAATCAGAATGAAGTCAACTGCCGTCATGAGATGAAAGCAGAATCAATATGTAGGTATGTGTGTATGTAAGCATGAATTACTACTTCATAAGTAATTCATGCCCAATGTTTTTTGAATTCACATTTACTTTAATCTGATAATTTTTGTCACACCACGGTCATTTTCTGCATACGAGGGCTAATTAGACCGGGAACTGTAATTTCCCTGTCAGGCGAGTATCTTAGCGGCCTGGGCTACCGCACCAAAAATCACGTTTACTTCATAAAATTCTACACTGAATATATATTTGAAATATTTTTCGTCCGATTAATATTTCAAAAATAAATAAATAAATTACGCAAGTCCCTCAGATAGGTGTATACAGTGTTACAAGTTGAAGTAAATATTTATAAGTTACTAATATTACCGATTTTTTTTCTGCTGTTTATTAATGACTCAAAATAATCACCAACATAATTGACGTTCATATTGGGTGGGGGGGGGGGGAGGGGGAGCATGATCTTTACCGGAAGAAAAAATACATCACGAATTTTATCAATAAATATATAAACCTAATAAAACAATCTCCACTTGCCACTACAGCCAATTCCTCGGCATCATCACGAACAGCTTAGGAGAGTGATGTACTTCGGATTTCGATGTCTTTTACAGAGGAAAACAGAAGGGAAAAAAAAGGAGGAGGAGCAAGAAAAGTGCGAACTGAACAAGATCACGCAAATCAAACCAGACTCACACATATTCGAAACATTAACCAGGGTCATGGCGAACAACCGATTGATCAGATGTAAACAGTGAAAACTTTTCCCATATTTCCTACAGATATTCGGAAACAGAAGATGGGCGTTCGCGAATCGAAATCTGGAACAGGAAAAAAAACTCTCTTTCGAGATGTACCGAGCGACAACACGCAGATGACAATACAAGTTAGACAAAGAGAAAATAAGAGAAACAGGGAGAGAGAAAAGATACAACAAACAAAACAGGAAACACATATAGGATCAAGAGTACAGTAATAGTTCTTGGCCCGAGCCACATCATCTGCTGAAAGTCCCATCGTTCCTCACACGTGACGCCCTACCAGTGGGCGTGATATTGCTCTGACCCGCGGTCAGCAGACGAACCCCCGGCCGCGTGGATCCAACATATATTAATGCAAGGTGTCGCCGAACGAAATGACCATAATGGAAGAGGATTTTTCTCTCGCTCCTTCGACTGTCCATTAAGATCTACTCGTCCCATGAGGCAGCAGGCAAATACCGATGGATCTGGCCAATTCCCCCTTAACTCCCACGACACAATTCTACAACAGGAAAAAAAGAAAGAAAATACACGTTGTGGAGCCAATCATTCTATAACGCCCAGTGGAAATACAATATTAATTAGAACAAAACCAGATTCTACTTGTGTTACATGAACATAAAAAAAAGAAAAGCGAGTCACGTTAGAATATCTACTAATCAACACAAATGCCGTACATCAATATTAAAATAAGCTTTTGGAAACAATTCGTAGTTTTTTTCCTGCCAAGATTATATTAGAAACAAAAATATATTCAACTTTAACTAATATTTCATTGTAATTTTAGGCATCTCCCGATTATGTGACAGCACCTCAGTACAGGAACGGCTTGAGAAAGAATCTCGACCCATGTGGCACTTATTGTTGGCATCCATTGACCACGTTTTTTTTGGTCAAGAAAACTTTTTTTTGGCCCTTTCAGCTCGGATTAAGCATCTCTCCCAGAGCGGAGCACGGCCCAAGACTTGTGCATAGGCAAGTTTGGTAACTGTCTTAGTAGTTAGAGAACCAAGATCTAGCTGAATCAATATAAGCTCGTCTCGAATAAGATGATGGATGTCTATCGTGTCTTCTATTCGAATACAATTTTCTTTTAAAAATTCTCTGCATACTTGAACGATTTCATAAGCATGCTAAATTTCCAATTGAAAAATATTCCGAATACCCATAGCAGGCCTACTCGTGTTTATTTATCGACTACCCAAATTCTACAACATCCAATCCGAATCGACGTTTGTAAAGCAGGCAAGTCGGAAAATCACATAACACCGACTGCAAAACTCGACACCTTTTCTGATGCAAGTATAGAAAAAGATAAGTATGATAGTACTGTAGTGGGGGTAGGCTGGAGGTATTGCAGGTCATTTCAAAGATCGCGAGTTCCCCGCCGTCGCTAAAATACACAGGCTTACAATTTCTACTTCTCTATGAGAGCAGCTATTGCCAGTCGCCTTAAGGTGGAAGAAACTCGGACTTTGGGAGGTGCTCAAGGAACAATGAGACCAGCAACATTCAAGAGTAAGAGGCAAAATCCTACTTCAGGAAAAGATGCCTCGCTTTTTTATTTTTATTTTTCATTCTCCCTTCTCTCGTACACGTATTACGACGGAGAAACAGAAGCAACGGAGGGCGGATGGAAACTCAAAAATTCCTTAGAGCCTAGAATCCGACTCAAAAGAAAAGTAGCCCCTCCATTAGACGCGTTATGGTGATAAAGATGGCCGCGTCTGAAAATGAGAGGCACCAGAGGAACGCATCTAAAACCTTACGATATTTCCAACAAACGCAGAGGACAGAGTGAGATGCGAGGGAGAAAAAATAAACAGAAATAAATAAATAAAGATCCTTAATGCAGAGTCGTTCTTCAGAAAAGAAAGGAAAAAAAAAAAAGATCTTCAATTTTCCAGAATACCAAAAGCCTTTACGTAGATATCTCATGGACCATGATCCTATGTTTCTTCTTTTGAGGAAAACATTTCTAGAAAAGATGTATGAATGGTAATACACATTAGATCCAACCTATTCTAGGCAAAACACTTTCACTTTCAGATGGCGCCTAACGTTTTATCACACATAATAGCAGTAGCAAGAAAAATTTCAAGCCAGCTACCTTGCCATAAAGCAGGGAAATTCTTCAAAAGAAACTGAAAGGCATCACCGAATAGAATTAGTCCATGTACTTGACTAAAAATACATGATGTTGAGTTGAAACGAGTGGGCTAAATAAAGAATAACGATATGAGATGTAGTCATTCCAATAGATCGTGACTATTACACAAGATTTCCACAATGCAATTTTTCCCCGTTGATCCCAATACAAATCAAGAATGTATTCTTCGAAAAATGAAATGAATATAATATTCATCCATGAAATATAAAATTGATCATCATTTAGAAAAAAGAAATAGGCATGGGACAAGCACAAAAAAAAACTATTTTGAATAGCTAAAATATGAATGTTTCTAGAATACAGACAAGAACGGTGAGAAAATTCAATATTATGAAAATTGATTCAAAGAGGAAGAAAACATTTGAGTTTCAGATATTATATGTACCAGCGCAAACAATAGAGTTCATACACGCAGCATTAATACGGAATGCCATGTTACTTTTTTTTAAGCAAGGATGAGTTTTGATTAATTTATTTATTCAGTTTTATGGGCATGGACGAAACCTCAATGGAATCAAGAATTAGATAATAATACATTGGAGCTCTTTTTTATTACATAAATGTAAGACTTCATTTTAAGATTTAAAAAGAAAAATTGAAGTTATTCTGAGATGGAAAAAATTAAAATTGCATCCATGTCAATAAAACTTCATCGATGTTTAAATAGTTGCGGGACATGTGGTGAAACTGACGGGACATGGCATTGGCGGTGTTATGCTAAAAAGAAGTTAGCCCTGCTATCTATCGTCGATTTACAAATGGATCTAGGCATCAAAATTACTAGAGACGTAATACAATAAACAACTGGACGATTCGATGGCCAATGTCATACTAAACCATAGGTACTTACGATTTCAAAGCGCATGCTCTTCCATACTAATGAAGCATCAAGGGAAACATTCTTAACCAGTAGACTCTAGGTAATCCGGTGTTTCTGGACGGATTTCAATCGAAGACAGAAGAAGAAACCACGCCACTACATATTTTTTGCAGACGTTTATAGTATTTAAATGGTTTTTTTCAATTCACTTCTAGCAATCTGGCGATTTCGAAAATCCGGCACACCCTGTTCTGATATGCACCGGATTAGCGAGAGTAGCCTATACTGCATTTCTGTATATGAATGCTTTGTTCTTGTATCCGTAATTACACTAAACGAAAATTATAATCGAGGATTCCAGTTTTGCATGTACATATAACACAGAAAAAAATGCTACAGCGGGGAGTCCCCCATCGAGGGGTTAGCACACCAACCTCTCCATGAGTATAAAAAAAAAAGCCTGCCGTTCGGAATCGGCAATAAATTGTAGGTCCCGGTCTAATTAGCCCTCTTGTAGAGAAAATGACCGTGGTTCGGCAAAAATGATCAATGTTTTTGATTTTTTCCATTAATTGTAAATGACTTTTTCAAGTGCCTATTTTGCCGTTTTTAGTGTCTTAACTGTCGGACTGTACACATAACCAAGGAAGAAGCACATTATGCAACCGAATAACGTGTCTATGTGAATACATATATGTAAGCATTAAGCGTTTTCATTCAGATACTTTCATTTTTTCGAAAAACTTTCGGGATATCAATTTTTTAAACAAACGTGGGAAAACATATATACACACAAAGAAAGAGCTGGTGGAACAATGAGGAGGTCTTTCTCAAAATGTTAGCTTCTCCCGGATATAAAGTTTAAAATTTTTTGCTTTATTCCCACTTTCAACGTTCGGAAAATTCACATCGGAATTTTTCTCCCCTTGAAATCAGCATACTTCGCCTTTTTTTCATGTAAAGAAACGGAAATGGTGATTATATGTATATCTGTAACGTTTTCAGTACGATTTCTTGAAAAACGTTATAAGCGGGATCGACTGCGCACGCACATACATAAAACTAGAATTTTTATAAGTAAAACCATTCGGTATGTCGTGACACTTAACTGGTGCAGTATCAGAAAAATATTATACTACCAGAATAAATACATAAATATCTAATTCTTTTAACGTTATTTCTGAGAAAACTTCGTTAACAAAATTTTTTTGTTCCTACTATATAGCAGTAGTGGTCAATCTATTTTATGCAAATGTTTACCACGGAATATATTTCGAGAAATTCCCTCCCTCCCAGTCAAGACTAAAACGCCGATCCAGATATCGTATACTGTAAAATTACTTTCTAACTTCAGCGTTTCTTGAATTGCAAGTTTTTGGAATGTTTTTTGCTACAAACGTGTATATATTTTAATAGGCAAAATAAAAATTTTCATTCCTTGCTTTTACATTCCGTAAAAGATCGAATAACGATAAATAGAGAAGACTTCCTTCTACAACACGTGTTTAACTTAACGAAGTGAGGTTTGTGACGACTGTAAAATGTTTACATTTTTGTTTCAAATTATTATACACATTCAACATCGCTATTATGATGATATTATTATAATGACGAGAAGAAACACGGTAAAATTTTTTTTAAAAGTAGTCCGTATGTTTAAACACGTGGACTACTTTTAAATAAAGACCATTACATTTTCGCACGTGAATTTTCATTTATATCAAGTGTCTATTACAGACAGTATGCATAACAAATGTTTTATTGCCATTTCCATAAAGGTTTTTAACGCGTGTGATCTCTCTCTCACACACACTGTTCGCAAAGTCTAGATAATTATTTGAGTAGCACCATATTCCGACCGTTGCATTATAACCACCGGTATGATGGGTCTCAAATTTTCTCCTGTTCCTCCCATGTTATTTTTCATCGAACATAACGAACTGTAAAGATGAGATCGTTCAATCCAATATAACGTCTGAGATCAATCATGAAGACACGTCGTCCATCCAATACTAACACATTTATAATGAATCGGCCAAGAAATGGACTCAAGTTGACATGATGAAAATCTTAGCACCTTGTTTACATTCATTCAAAGTGGCTGCCTGAAATAAGCATAACGGATACCCTTGGATCTTAAAATCCCGATACATTTTCATTGTGACTGCATACATTATAACAAAATGAATAATATAATTTATATTCCGTCTAAATATGAAATTCTTTTAAAAGGCTATTTTTTGAACTTTCCATATAACAACCGTTTTCCGTGGTATGGTGATGGTCGTTATAACGAGCGTCGATTGCATTTAACTTTATCGATGCTCTATCGTAGATTTTCTACACCACATAGAAAATCTACCATTCAAATTCGAAGAAAAGGTGAAGGAAGTCGTTTACAATGATGGTTGACTTGGAAAGAGAGAAATGATTTTCTAGAAAGAAACATAAAAATACAGGCAAACTCTATTTCTGTTTTTGCTATCAAGTTGAAGCAACCCATACGAACTTTTAAAATTGAAATCAATGATTAGAGAAACAATGATTCAAACTCAGTTTTAGTCTCACGTGCGCAAGCCAAAAGAGGAGGAGATTGAAAAAAAAAAGTAGGTGAAAGCAAGATGAAATTGTTAGTATAGCAGATTAAAAACGTTCTCCATGAAATGAAATCTGGAAAATAAGAAAACACACACACACACGTATATTGAAAATAAGAAATGGATGAAAAACTCTCGAAGCAAGGGCCAGCATCGATGTCGAGGGTTCAAGTTTTAAGCATTTATCCCACATTAAACGTACAAAGAATCGAGAGCGCACAAGTCAAGACCATCTGTCATTTGGGCTAAAATGATTTTTTTCCTCTTTTTTTTTTATTTCTCTTCTCTTATTATTTTTTTTTATAGCGATATAACGCCTAATCGCCCCCGGTTTCTAGAACTTGCTGAGAAAAGCGACTTCTTTTTTTTTCTTTTCTATCTCGTATTTAGAAGTTCTAATGCTTTTTCTTTACTAGCTTGCAGAGTTTATCCAGGCGTTATAAACACAGAAAATCGTTTTCTATTATTATATATAATGTTTTTGCTAGATAAAAAGTGTATTTTAATTAGACGTTTCCCTTCTATTCGATTTTGGGACTTTTTCAAACGTTTCTGTGAACCTGAAATGTAATTATGCCATTGAATAGACGTGATAGATTATCAAAATACATTCAATATATTTTTGAACTTGGACAAGCGCAAACAAGTTCACATAAGAACATCCTTTGCAATTTATAAGTAGGTACAACGATCTTGTGAGCATACAAATATTATATATACAAATATTTAATAAAGGGAGAGAATATTTCTTCTTTTCGTTAATTTCTTGATCTTCCTCGAAATACTGAAGATATAACTAACATATTAATTACATTTCACTATACTGCTGTTTCTGTGGTTACGAAATGTTTTGAAATCAATATATCATATTGATCCAACTCTGTCGTTTCTGTGCCGGTAATTATTTTATAGAAAAATTGGTTAAAGGGTCAAATAACAGGAAAATTCATGAAATGACTACACTGTGAGAACCAGTGCTTTTCTACCCAAGACCACGTAGTCCCTTTTGTGGCCCTGGAATATTTTAAGCAGGCCGCGGGGTGAAAATGAGAACCGTGACAAATGTTTAGGGGGGCACAAAGAGCGGTCGAAAAAAATGTAGATGTGAGCAAAAAGCTTTTATATGAAATATGATGAGAAAAAGTTTGACTACTTTCAGAATCTAACAGAACTGTCCATAGAATCGAAGGATCATAACGCATGGATCCAGCAAGAGAACTGATGTTCATAGTAGGCCATAATGAGAACCATGCATCATGAGAACAGGAGCATCACTTTGCCAGTGGGGTCCATGAAATCGAGATGGCCTTGCATAGGACCAGGACAAGAGTTCGATTGAATGAAGTTTAGCACAAGGAACAAGAGGTCAAATTTGTTTATAGATTTTACTGAAAAAATCAATTCAATATGTAGAAGGTCACACTCCTGGAAAGGGGGGGGGGCGTGAACAAAACATGGTCCAAATGAGGCAAAAAAAAAAAGTTTAAAAACACTTGTATGACATTCCAGTTATGTAAATACCATGCACTTGGGACTTTAAAACTGTGTTAATAATATGCCTGCATGCAGCGTTTTCTTTTAGATTAGGGTAGGATTACAACTCATTTCTCCGTTTTTAAAACAGTATTAAGAAGCTTCCAATCAATTTTGTAAGCGCTATAAGCTCTAACAGAAAGATATCGAAATAAAACAGCCAAAGCAAAACAGGCAATTCTATCCTTTCGAAACACAAGCACTAATGTTTTCACAGCAGAAACACGTTTTCATGAAGATGGTGAACTGGAAAAGTAAGGATCCGTACACACAACTGAGCAAAATGAATGTTTTGAGAGCGGCAGAGCAGGCAGAAGGGCTCTTGAGATAGAGAAGAAAAAGAAAAACGAAAACTTCAATTGGGACAATAAAGCTCTTGTAACTGAAGGGAACGATAAAAGGGTACTAAGTACGACACGCGATCTTAAGAAAGTGAACCTTCAACGGGGCCTCTAGAAGAAGACGAAAAAAAAAAATTCAACTACCTTAGCAAATCTTATGGTGATATTAAAAAGTGGGTAGTTGAGGAGGAAGAATTTTACACTGGATCGCGTGGCGACCCCGTGCCTCAACACGCGATTCCAGTCATCATTTCATCATTTCTCAAAAAAAAAAAAAAAAAAAAAAATCGAGAAAGCAAGGGGAGAACGTACTTCTTCAAGGGTGTCCAATATAAAAGAACCCCCCTCCCCCCGCGTCTTATCACTTCTTTTTTTGAGAGGAAAAAGTCTCAAAGCTGGAGGTCCCAAAGACAGAAAAAGCCCCTTTTCCCCCACCTTTTTTTTTCCAGTCTCAAAATTTCACTTTCACACATCGCTCCGTGGTTGAGAGAGAGTGAGTCAAACCCTGGTAGAAAAGATAGAATGGATCATGAAGTGTAGACATCCTTTCTGTGATTATATGGGGTGTTAGGTAGGCCTACAGAGAGTGAAGACACCACAGAATATCCAATTCACAGAATTATTAACGCTGTTTTTTACTAATTTTTTCAGCGTTTCACTGATAAATCTGAAAATACATTATTCAGAAATCGTATACAGAAAAAAAAGGGTTCAAAGTTAACAGTTTAAAAAAAATATTGATGATAGTAAAAAATCTTCTGGCGCCATCTCTTCCAAGTTATCTACCTTTTGCTCTTGTCGTATTTCTACATAGTTGATGCAGGGGCAAAAGGGGAAGAATGTATTCAAAAAAAAGGAGAAGGGGGCCGCCCAATAACTCCTTTCACGGGGCCTCCTCCAACAAGTTATATCTTCGGAGCCTCGTTTCCGAAGCACGTACCTGCCTCGTAGGATAGAGAAAGATCGAGAAGCCTATTTGGCATATTATTCACGGAGAGAAGAGAGAGCGCGTTTCGACATCACCTGTAGTACTATCATTAACGGGTCGAAAAAGTCGTTCAACTTAGAGGCCCTGGACAGGGGACAGCGGTTTTTAAAAAAAAACTATTCGAGAGGGTAAGCAAGGAAAAAAAATTATGCACCTTCAGGGCCAAAGGAATTGATGCAAAAAAAGCTATCCATACCCTCATTTCTCTCTTCCTTTTGCCTTTTTACATTAGATCGTGTAATAATTTCCAAGTGTTCAAAAAAAAATACTACATATGCAACGTGGCCGTTCAAACATTTTTTTCTCTTAAAAATCAAGACAGTAAAATATCACGCGGAATATTTTTGTATGAGTGTGTGAACTCGTACCAGATTTCCCACATGGCGAAATGAAGCCGTAAGTTCATTACCCCCTTTGGTACCTCGATGTCGTTGAAGGAATAACATGTTTTATACATTAGTCGGGGAAGTAATTGTCTCGCTGATTTGCCATATTGAGGGGCCCCGTTAAAGGGGCAGCAGTTCTAAGAAACCTAACATAATTTAGAAACCCGGGAAATATAGTTGTTATGGAGTTGCTTATCTTTCCTTCTTTCAAAATGAGAGAGATTCTTCGCACAGATCAAGGGAATATAAGAAGTAAAAAAATGAGGGGCCCCACATTGTCTTTACCCTCTTTGTTTTCCAAAAGCCTGATTATGTGCCCTTTCTTACGTTCCAACTTCAAATGAACCCTCAAATGCAAAGCTAAGGCGTTTATGTTTACCAGTAAGTAGGTTGTTTCTGATCCGCTTCACAACCGCGTGACAAAATCAACGGAATACCAAATCCATTTTTTCTTTTTTTTGCAGGCCATTAACATGACGAAGGACAACCATTCGAGACACCGAAACGCGTCGGGCGTGAAAAATAAGTGCCGAAAATGGGAGAGAGAAAAATACAATATATACTGTATATATATTACATGAGTGTTAGTATAGTGTCCAGAGAACGAGCAATAAATTCAAATGATGGCATCCGCAGATCTGTCATCAAGAAGGTTGAAAACAGCAATAAAAAAAAAGGGATATGAGATGTATTCATCAAATTTTAACATTTCCAAGTCATAAAGAAAACAAAAAAGAGGTTAAAATGAAGTATACACAGTAAGAAAATGTTTTTGGAACAAAACAAAAAACAGTTTTTCTCAAGCCAACTCAAATATATTCGATTTAATTACATGCGTAGTGAGAAAATAACTATGTTTCTTTAAAAATAAGACCAGATCTTATACATTCGAATACCGTTATAGCAAAATCCTCGTTTTAACGAACACTTTTTTAATTCCCCATATAAGTCAACATGGTAACTATGCAATAACCTGGAATTCCTTTATAAAGAAATTTTATTATAACGAAGTGATTTATTTCTACGGTCCCTTTTAGTTCGTTATAACGGGATTCGATTGTATTAATTTTTGCGCACAAAAATGCATTATGGCTTATTTTCAGGTGATGACTTCGGTTTTCCCTTTCAAAAATCTATGGTACAGCGAAATTGCTGCTGTTGTTGCAGAAAAGTGAGTTTCCGCGACTGTATTTCCTGCAGGATCACTGGCTACCAATCTACCGACAATAGTGCTCTCCTAAAATGAACACTTCTTGGTCGTGTAGCCTGCTCATAGCGCATTGGTAAGAGCTAAATAACTTTACCGCAGTCACGACCTAGACGTCTTGCAGGGTGATGTTGATAAAGTTTACAAGTAAATTTTCCCTTCTTATTTCCAAAGCATTCATCCATTTCCGTGCGCAAATGGTCCTTGAACAGTTTTTTGTATCAATATCAAGAGTCTGGAATAGCAGTTATTCCTGCAGATTCATTACTGTGAGAAGTGTTTACTTGTCGACCAAAGTCGCCAATTTGGGTACCGTATATTCATGCACTCTACTCGTGTATATGAACCAACCCTCCCCTCCCCCGCTCCTTCTCTTTTTCTCTCTCATATCCTCATTTATAGTCTCTGCAATATCCATTACTCACTCAACCAAAATGAAAGAAGAAGAATGTGATACCATAGCATTGGTCATGGAGGAGATTAAGTTTTAGGAACATCAATGAGTAATTTGTGTGATCTTAAAAATGGTTAACTTTCTCCTTGATCAGAAAGGAAGCTACACGAAATATCCTTGCTACTTGTGCCTACGAGAGCCAAATCATAACCCTGGATAAGAAAAAATTGACAGATAAGAGAGAACATGCCTGCTGGGGAAAGAAATTTCATTCGTGAAATCTTTATCGAACGAGACAAAATGATCTTGCCTCCACTGCATATAAAGCTAGAGTAAACGAAACAGTTCATAAAAGCTCTTGATCGGGAGAGGTCATTGCTTTGCATGCATAGGACAAAAAATGCCTGAAATAAGTACAGCAAAACTTGACGCTGGAATTTTTGATGGTCCTCAAATCGAAAAGCTCATAAATGATCCTCATTTTCATGGATTCAGAGCGAAAAGCGAGGATGTTATTTGTTCATTACTTGCACAGCAGTTGAGAATCTTGGTGATACTAGTGAAAAACAAGGTGAACTTGAGCTATAGGAAAAGAATATTGCATAAATAAATAACGATTTCATCAAGACAATGGAGGACCGATACCAGAGCAGATGCGATAGTCATATGATGCCAGATTACTGTTGGAATCTGCTAAGAAACTGTAAACAAAGTTCACTCAAGAATTTCAAACAAAAAAGAGCTTTCGGAGTAGAGCAGAATAACATTTTCTTTGGTTTTCATTTGATTCTTCTCATTTCTAATTTTAAATTAAGCTATTATACATTTGAAGGAGTGTTGCAATTAATTAATGTTTCACAAAATTTCTTAAGGAATTTTTTTTTTTTGAATTAACGTCTATACCACAAGCTTAATTTGATGTGTTAACGTAAATAACGATACTGTCATATGTCACAAGTAACAGCTAATGGGGAAAAAACTAATGTCATTTGTTTTGTCAAATGAATGGAGCATGACGTTTAGCGTAGATAAGTGCATGGTCGCTCATTTTGGTTCGAACAACCCACGGTTCTCTTACGAGTTGAATGGTGTCACTATCCCGGATGCAACTAGAGTCACCGATTTGGGAATTCTCATTGACGAGCGACTTAAGTTTTCTGAACATTGTTCAGCGGTTGTCAAAAAATCGAATAGAATGCTTGGTCTCATTTTCAAAAAGGTCTCTTCGCGTTCTCCTAAAGTCATTCTTCCGCTTTTTCGAGGCTTAGTTCGTCCTGGACTGGAGTATGCTGTAAGGTTTTGGAGACCATACCTACAGAGGGACATAGACTTGGTTGAAGGGGTGCAGAGAAGAGCTACGCGTGTCCTTATTGGCACACGGGGCTTGAGGTATGAAGAGAGACTTCATTTTTTGAATATGTTTACACTGGATGAACGCAGGTGTCGAGGAGATATGATCGAAGTGTTCAAAATTTTCAATGGGATGGATAGGATGGACCATGAACTTTTAGTACACCGCCAATCGACTGCTTTTACAAGGGGACACCAGTATCGATTGGTGAGGGACAATGCAAGGTTATGGTGTCGCAGGGAATTTTTCTCCAATAGGGTTGTTAATAAATGGAATAGCTTACCCCCGGAGGTAGTAAATTGTAACACAATTGACACGTTTAAAAAGAAATACGATAAACATGTTGGGGTAAATCGAGAAGCTATCCATTCTTAGAATAAGACAACCATAAGTATTCTTTATGGGCATTGTATAATATTTTATCATGTGTATATATTGTTTGTAATTTGTGTTAATTGCATTTTTAATTGGGTTGCTGTATTTTTGAAACATGACAACCATATTTTTATGGGCATCTTTTTATCAGCCACCTCGTTGGGCATTTTGCCTGTTGTGGCGTTGTATTTGTATTTGTATTTGTATTTTCAACACATGAAATTCACATAAAATCAGTTTAAAAAACCCCCGGCACCAAATTTTATTGGTGATTAACACCTCCTATTTAATTATACACCTATTTTTGACATCGAGTACGAGTAGCTAATCAAATAAGGCATGAGTTGCGACCTGGCTAGATAGGGATGTGAAGTGAGAGATGTAAGCATTCTCAAAATACATCAATCACTACTGTTACGGTTGATAACTTCTTAATCCATTGTGAGGTGGACCCAGCTAAATATTCACAGGAGTAGATGAGGAGATTTCATAAACAACAGTTCGACGCTTCGAAATCTATTAATTTTCAGTACATAAGGTCCAGGACTTGACAAAAAATAAGAAAATCCAGGCAAGAAAAAAATTTAGGAGAATTTCTTTTTTTTTTTTCGGAGAAAAACAGGGGTCAAAAAATTACATTTCTTTAAACTTTTCATTTTTCAGGACATAAAAAACCGTCTTCTATGCCGATAGATACACTGACAGGAATTCAAAAAAATTTGTGCTGTCCTGACACTAATTTACACACAACCACATACAGAAAAATTTAGGCGGCAATCCCAATTTTTTAGTCGTCATGGCCACCTGACGCCTGGTATTTGTCAAACGCTGATACAGTTACTAAGTTTACCTTTGTGCTAATAAATGTGTGTGTGACCGTCATATTTTTTTTCATGAAGTTGATGAAAAAAAAAAAAAAAGAGACGTAAAAAAAAACCGAGAATGAAAAATTTTATTTTCACCCTGGAAGAGCTTTTTTTTACTGTACAAATAAAACTTGTGAGGTAGTCAGTGTTGACTTTTACGAAAGGAAGATGTTGCAAAGTAAAGATAACGTATTTATTGGTTTCTAGTGATATTCAATAGATGTGGGTTTGACAATCCATATTTTTCATCTGGTTAATACAAGTTTCGAATATTCCTATATATTCTGACCAAAAAAACAAGCCATAATTTATCAATGATTTTAAAGAGTAACTGAGCCGGAAAATCGATCGCCAATCAATGTTCATATCCATGAGTAACATATTAGGAAACCGTAATTTCACACAACTCTATGGCACAAAATAACACCATTTTCTAGATTAATCATCGTACTTCTGTATTCAAGCTATTCAAAAAAATTGTTTTGCTGATATTAAACATCATAGGCATTAGCATTAATATTAAACATCTTTTTTATTCTTTTTGCAGCTCCAATATGGATTTTTAAAAAAAATTAAATTTTGGACCATAGTTGTGTTATGAAGTCCCAACGTATATATTTCGTGTTATAAATCGCTTACGTACCATAGTTGAGAGAATCTACCTCAACTATATCATATATCCATCTTTATCATCTTTGCTAGAAAAAGATGAGGGGGTTTTTCTAAATTTGACCCCTGGGGAGAGGGGGGGGGGTAAAAAAAGGGGGGTTCATACAAAAATCACGCCGAGTCAAAACCGCTGAAGTTCATCATGAAATTCGGTTAGAAGTTTTGTTTCATGACCATGAGAGTATTTTCCGAAATTCGGCCGCTAAGGGGGTTCAATGGGGGGGAATCGTATTAATCTGGCCAGTATTTTTGTATTGAGATTCACTGAAGATTGTCATACTGTAGAGATTCACTGAAAAGAGATTTTCCGATTTTCAGCCTCCCCCCCTTAAAGAGTGGGGTTCAAAGGTTATATGGAGCAATCATCACTGAGCCTAAATCGCTAAAGCCATAAATATGAAATTTAATCAATATTGTATTTTATAGTGTAAATACCTACTAAGATGGGATTTCTGAAAAGTCATCAGCCAAGGTTGTCATGATGGGTTCAAATATTGTATGGGGGTATCATGGACGAATAATTTTCAGATTACCGAATCCACGCGAGCGAAGCTGTGGGTAACGGCTTGTGGTACATAAAAATGGTTGAACCATAGTTGAGAGCAAAGTACAATTTTCTATTATTTTTCCTATAATTATTTTTATACACGCACGCAACAGTAAAAATGTTTGTTAAACATATGTAAATACTATTACCTGTAATACAGAACGATAGCGCAGAACAGGTTATTGGAGTAACTTGTAGCCGAGAGTGTTTGCCGCTGACAAGATAACGTGAAAAACATAACCCCCAACCAACAGCTTATCTCCATATTACATTATGTATGCTCTTTGCTTTAGTAATTAAATAGTTCACTAGATGTTGTTAGCATATCGATTATCGATGTTTTAGTGAGCACGGGTGTTTGAACCATATTTGTGAGAAATTACGGTAGTGAAAATCCTATTGATTTATGAAATGAGTGAAAATCTCTCCAGTTCCTTGGAGAGTAAACTGAAATCTCTCCAGTTCGTTGGAGATTTCAGGTGGTCCGTGAGCTTGGATGAGAAAATGGTGCTAGAACAAAAACGGTTACGAACACTTGCTCAAGACACGATCTCTTCACTAGTTGTTTTCCTTTTTTTTCCTTCTAAGAATAAAATTGATAACTCGCAACTGCATCAATGAAGGAAAAAAGGGCTGCTTCATCATACTCTATAACAGTTTCTCAACATATGGTTCTCGGTCCGTGAAGATGGGATAGGTTGTCCATGAAGAGACTAAAATTAAATTCTAACTAAATGAAAAATATTCAATTATATGTAACTAACATTAACGATATTCCCATAAGTTCTAAAAAAACTTAGGCTCACATAACTGTAAATTAGTGGTCCTTAGGTTAAAAAAGGTAGAAAAACGCTGCTTCTAAACATGAGATTTTATCTTTTTACTATTATTGTTTATTCGGATGCCAATTGAATCCTCCAGCACGCGCGGTTAGCAAATTCTTCATACTACCAAGTTCCAATCAGTTCGATATGTTCGGAATGATACACATTTAATCTCTCATCAGAACGGAGAGATAACTCACAACAGTGTGACAACTGATATTCAACCATTAATGTAATTTGCAGAACACACACTATATTTAAGAATAGAACAGTCCTAATGAACCAGATTGTTTCTTTCATTTTAATCTAAACATGAATCAAACACGTTATTAATATCCCCTCATGATTTGAATGAATACGTATTTGATTGGACAAAATTAACACGAGTCAGGAAAAATACAGCAGAAACATTTGAATAATATATATACGTATATATATCTTTGTATTTATATCTTTAGGCCGTAAAAATATATATCATATTAGGCAGAAACAAGTAAGTCGAATGAAACGCGAATACAACAATAAATTTCATATACATATAAATTTGCATTTAATTTTAAAAAATGCTATAAAAATAAGCAATACACTTTTAAATACTAAAACCTTAATGAATTGCCAATAAATATCAACACATCACCTTTGCTTGTAAGTAACCACCTCCTCGTTTTTTGTAAGCAAGTCAGCTACTACAAAAATCGCCAAGCTTATTTAGAACAACTATATGAAGTGAAAAGCAAGACCTCATTTGTTATACAACGCGGCGAACATCAACTTTAAAACGTGTGATGCCGGTCATTTTCAAGGCAAACAACAAATAAGAAGAGATAGTAGACACGAGGCACCAGCTCGGCAGCACCGTTAATTTGAAAAACAATAGTCGAAACAACAGTTACTAAAATAGAGGGGGGGGGGGGAATCATTCGACGGATATAAAGGGATCGAAAACATATCTATATCATTCATAATATCCAATGATATCCAGATAAGAAAATTGTATTATAAGAACATAACCTCAATGTGAGCGTGTAATGGCGTAGATCTACGGAATTTTCATCCAATTCAAGCCTTAAAAATGTTTTTCATTGAGATGTAGTGCAGTGATGGATGAAACATAATTATATAATTGCTGTATAAACGGTTCAAGAAATCTCTGGTTCAACGGGATTATCTCAAAATTATTACTTAACCAATTGGTGCAAATGTTATTTTATTAAAAACATACATTAACCGTAAACAGTGACACACAGCCCAGTGCACCAAAGACCATCGATTAGGAGAATAGCGAAGAACAGCCCTCATAATACGGTTGCATCTTCTTTCAAAAAATTTTGTATAAAAAATTCTTCTGAAATTTTAAGTATGTAATAACCGTAATGAATTCATTTTATTTTTTTTAGTATAGAATGTATGTGACATCGTTCTCATACTGTAGTTACAACAGAGTACAGTCGAACTTGGCCCGAAGTCACTGGAAAAAATTCGAATTAGGAATTAATCTATCCTGGATCTGTACACTGACTACAAATTGCAACTTAATCATCAACATTTACAAAGGATAATTATCAATTATTAAAATTTTATCATCAGTTACTGAAATGCTTCCCAAATTTTAAATAATTTATGATTATAATAATTTACCGTATTTGTAACATTATTCCATTGTTCTGGAATCTCTCGGCATCACTAAGAATTTCTTGACCATGTTCAAAGCCTGTTTTACGGAAACGATTCGCGATCATCCGTTATGAAAGTGTTTCCCGAATTTTGTTTATCATTCTTATGCTATCAAGGAAATATACTTTAATTAAGGGGCCGTTCATGTATTACGTCAGCAGATTTTAGCCATTTTTCACCCGTCAGAAAAAGTCAGCAAAACTTTGACTCCCCCCCCCCGTCAGCAAAATTTCGTAGGCTCTGCCCTCTTACCTCGTAACGCATATTGGGATCAGAGACGTAAAAGAGGGAGGGGGGGGGGGCTCGTGGCTACTCAGTCTAGTAACCATCATAGGTTTAGTGGGCCAGACTCGTATCCAATCAAGGGGTCCACACGAACTGAAACGTAGGAAACCACTGTGTTAGAGTGTAGGGTGCAGCCCATTCAGAGGTTGTCCGTAATTGTTTTATAAGGTCCTGTTTTTGTATTAAAAAAGTTCTTTATGTTGAAATGGTACATAATTCCGTGAAAAGTAGGTAATTTTGTGAAAAGCAAAACAATCTTTTGTAGACTGTACTTCAATCTCTGATTTTGTATGTAGCATCAATCGCCTAAGTCAAATCCCATCACTGCACCCTCTTACATTGGTCCAACAATGGTGTATAAATAAATAAAACAATCTAGCTAAATTTTGTTCAAAATTTATAAAATTTCAAATATTATGGCCTCGTTAATTTGTATTTTATGAAGGGTATGTTTTTCAGATTCAGAAATTAGTGAAAGACCGGGAAAACGGACCAAAATTTCGGCTGAACAGACCTCTGAAATTGTAAAATATTTTCATTGTCAGCAAAATTGATTTCATAGAAGAGTTGATCAACTTTGCCCAAGAATATTAAGAAGACACCAACGAATAAGGCAAATACACGAAAATAAAAAGTCCTAATGCATTTCAACACAGTTGGATCGTAGGGTATGACTACACTTTCTTTGAGTGGTCTCTCTGTAATATTTTCTAGAGTGGTTCCTCGTGCCGGTTTCAAGAATTTTCTACTTATTTCGTCAACGATCTTGGTGCTGAACCCCCTGTCAATCGCAATTGCTCTGATGGTTTCAAGTTCATGATCTAATGTGTTCCGATCTGAACAGATGTTAAATGCTCTCGCTAAATAAGTGCGAAAAGCCGAAAGTTTCTGTGGTGATGAAATGAGGTGGTAATGAGACCGCGAAAGGCTTACGATAGACCGAGGTTTGGAACTGTAATTTCTTTTTCGTTACTAACAATGAACTCTCTCTTGGACGTATTAGTAACGAAACAGAAATCGCAGTTCCAAACCTCGGTCTATCGTAAGCCTTCCGCGGTCTCATTACCACCTCATTTCAGATCTTGCCATCCCATGGAACAGAAACTTTCGGCTTTTCGCACTTATTTAGCGAGACCATTTAACATCTGTTCAGATCGGAAGACATTAGACCATGAACTTGAAACCATCAGAGCGATTGCGATAGACAGGACTAGATATTTAGACTAGAGTTGATAAGACTTCCAGGCGAAAACACATTGGTTGCTTGGTTATAACTAGAGCCCGGAAGTTCAGGCAAAATGCCATAAATGCCTTTTTTTTTGTTTATTTTGAACTTTTTTGTAAAAATGGCTTTTTTGAATTTTTCCTACCTTTCCTCCCTATTTCGACATTGTTTTATGTTTATTCGCTAATTTTATAGACAATATTCTGTAGAACTTAGATATTTTAAGCACTGACAACTTCAAACAATTGTCCTTCTTTAAAAAAAAAAATCTTCAGCCCTTAGTATTAATTCTTATCAGGAAGCCCTCGTTCTATTCAAAGCCAAACAGGCATGAGTGCCTGAGAGACAGGACATAGATGTTAGGCATAGAATTGAAAGCAAAGAATTTTCATCTCTGCTATACATTGCTTTCAGATCATCCATATCGTCGAATCAGCATCATGATTGTAAGAATTCTTGACGAAAGCAACCTGTGCAGAAGAAAAGCTGAGAATAAATTAGAAGTTTGTTTCTCCACATGCTTAACATAATATGTCTTGCACAGCATTGTAGACGATGGTTGTCCCAACCCATCAGTTGATGTCATGGATCCAACAGGACAGAGTGGGAGCTGACAGCTCTGGAGCCCATGTTATTTCGATTTTATTTTTTTACAACATAAATAAATGCTCTGCAAACAATCATGGCAATTTATTTTAGATATGCAAAAAATATCTCCAGAGTTTGAGAAACATTTTTTGAAATCGAATAAAACCACATACAAAGCTCAATATTTGTAAATTTTGAGAAAAAATTTTTTCAATTTCCGCAAGCGTAGCATTATTTTGCATGTCAGTTAATTTCATGTTAAGTATTCGAGTAATTCAAACTCCGACCTAACCATGAAGGACCACAAAGCCTTTTTCTGGCATGATAATATATTATATATATTAACTTGACTTGGCTAACAATGCAGTTGTTTTATTATCTATTATTCACACAGTAAATTGAGTGAGTGATACTTTCATATCGTAGCTTTTAGTTACGTTTCCTTTTTTCCATGAATTATAAATGTCTTTTTATACTGCCTATTTTGATCATTTTTAGGGCCTAAACTTCCGAGCTCTAGTCATAACTTTGCAAAAATTATTTTTGTAATACATATCAGAGAGAGATTTTTTCCCCCCTCTTATCTATTATGATTATCATATGGGAAGTTTTGTTTTGCAACACGTAGTCTCTGAAGGATACGCGATGCCATTTCTATTTCACGAATGTCAGAAGGAAGAAGAAATACAATTCATGTTTGTTTCACACTGCAAACAAACATTTTTGTAAAAATACATTGCCTCTGCAACAAGCCTGCTGTTTTAAAATCTGCTGTTGGGAACAAACCCGATTGTTTAAAATTTGTTCTTTTACTGGCAACTTCGTTTAGAAATATTTTCATTGGTACAGCGAAATTGCTGGTGGTGTTGCAGAAAAGCGAGTTTTAAAATATAGTAGTTACCGATGCTATTTGTAAGAATTTTCTATTTCTAGATAAATGTTGATGAAATTTCTAATACAATGTATATTTACCACGCAATGAATTCAGTTCAATCAAAATGAATCTGGATTAAAAAAAACAACCTTCCCGTTACAGTGTAAATACTGTGCACAAAAACACGCGGGGAAAACTTCCAAACATTTTCGATTGTTCAAAGGAATGCTATTCTAGAACAACATATAAGACCATATAATAACTTCAAATTGAATTTTTAAGATTTGTAAAAGGGTTTCCCTAGGAAGCGAAGTCTGCTTCAATGCAGCACCTTCCAAATTAACTTTTTTTTCCTTTAATTTGGAAGATGCTTCCAAATTAATTTTTAACTGATTAATCAAGAAAACTTTGATAAATTAATCGATTGAATAAACGAGTTTCGATCGAACATTTTTTGTAGCTATATCATAAGAATTGATGCTGTTTTCTAAGAACCTCCTCCTAGATATTACTTGGGGATAGAGAAGTTGCTACCGCAGAGAGTACCCTATCGAGGGATTAGCGCACGAACCTCTCGATGAGTATAAAAAACAAGCCTGCCGTTCGGAATCGACAATTAATTGTAGGTCCCGGTCTAATTAGCCCTCGTGTGCAGAAAATGACCAAATGATCAAATAGAGAAGTTGCTTTCGAATACGAAAACCCCTGTCCACAGAAGAGACAATAAATGTTGATCTTGTCTTCTAAAACTCATATCAAACTCCATTTGAAATTGAAATCATTAGTTTTAGTTGAATCGATTTGTATTTCCCCATGTCGAAAACAATATCGATTTAAAAATTTTAAATATGGTCACTAATCCAAACAGTTATGTATAAGAACAAAAATTATAAGACATCTAATCGGTTTCGTCAAACAAATCAAGTTAATTTGCAAATTTTCAATGAAAATTTTAATCGGATTAATCGAGTCGATTGACTCAATTAAATTGTTTCTGCGGTTGACATCTGATCGATTAACCGACAGGATTAATCGGACTAGTCTTACTTCCAAATCAAGATCATAAAAGTCTTTGAAAAAATCGACAAATTCTTGGAAAGCCACATGGAACTCGACAAATGAATGCCGGGGGAATAATTTCTCCCACACAGCAAATTATATATACATTTATTTTTTTATTTATGTTTTGATTTTATAACAAAGACATGCTAACTTCCTAATCCATACCGTGACACCAGACAGCAAACAAATCGAAGATAAGTATGCTTCACAAATCATATTCGGCCACAATAATGAGACTGCTACACATAAAGACATAGGCAGAAAAAGCCAGAAAAGGTGAAGAAAAAAAACAATTAAAATAGTCCAGGGAAATAAACGAGAACGCATAGATAGATATATTTCTAGTTGCATTGGGATCGTTTTCTGCACTTCCCCACCCCTACAGCATCCCTTATTTGTTCTTCCACCAACGAGCAATTGTCAGCAAGGAATAGCAACGGAAACGTTTCTGTGTATTTCCTCTTCTCCAATTGATTATGTTAACCAACCTAATAGTGGATAAGAAGACTTTCTCTCTCTCTTTCTTTGTCGTTCTACTGTTTCAATCATCTCGGTACTAGGCAAGTAACATCTCAGACAGATACACACATACATACACAGCCACATATGTATTTTATTTACCTACATTCGATCCGGAAACAAAGATTGGCGACCCTATATACACGGAAGACGAAAAAGAATAAAGGATCTACTCTCGAGATCATGGACTATGTTGACGACGAATCGGTTCGATTGGCTCCATCCTACAATGATTGATTTCGCTCACTGTATGTATAGGATAAATCTAAAAAGTTTTTTTTCCTAATAAACTGAATATATTTAGCACCAAGTAGCACGAGCACATCAATGCGAATATTACTGAAAATTAAACAGCGATAGGCATTGTAAAACGTGGATAAGTGATATGGAACAAAATTTTTGAGTATTAAAACAGTGCCTTGTGTACAGACTAAGAATATTCGAACAGGGACTATAATCACGTAATTTACATTAAAAAAAATTCTGTAAGCTCTATAAGCAATTATGTGGTAGTCCAAATTAATCCGATTTTTATAAAACCCCACTTAAGTAAAACAATAAATTATCACTAAAAAAATATCGCTTTATTTAGGTTAAATATCAATTACCAGGGAAAAAAACGTATTGTTTTCCCTGCATCTGTAGTTATTTTGAATAATATATGGTTCATTTTTTTTTCAAAACCTTTCAAAAATTATTTTCAAGGGAAAAAGAAGTTGGTTACAAAAAAAATTGTAAACGTCTTTGAAGAATCATGATACAGCAGTCGTTATAGTTATATGGATCTTATTAAAAAACTCTATACTTTGAGAGTAATCTTCGAGAACTATTTTTATAATGTACTACTAGTTGACCATCCAACTTCTTTAATTATGAAGCAAGGTGATGAAAAAAAAACAATATTTGAAACCACAAAAAACTGAAAGAAAAAAAACTACTGTATATAAATTGAAAATTGCACAAACACAGCATAGGTTTTCAACTGCAAAACCACAAGACACTCATATGAAAAAAAAAAAAAAAAAATTACGAAGATCGATAAAATAATGAATAAAAAGAAAGTTTATTTGTATTGATAAGAAATGACTTGCTTAATTTTTTCATTTATCTTACGTTAGTACACGAAGATGAATCTTGATATAATGGCAGTATAATTCAGTGGTTTTGAAAATTTTATCACCGCGGTAACACTGCAGAAAACACTGGTGTAACCTGCAACAAACATTAAAAGAAAATTGAAATAATATTCAAATTTCTGCACGGGCAAATTCAGTCGTGAACAAAGGGGTTACAGTATTTGAAACGATATGGGAAAATGCTATGGTTAATTGTATTTTTAGTGATTTTTAAATAGTCAGGATGAAAAAAAAAATTACCGAGAAGAATATGATATTTTTATTCATTATGTAATACTATAACTTGGTCCCTGCAGTTATAAGATTAATTCGTTTGCCAGAAATAACTAGCATTACGAAGCATATTCTCACTAGAAATCATGGAGAAACCTTTAAAAATGTGCTGTATTCCTACAATAGTAGCACTCATTTAAAAGTCAATCAACAAGGTTAGTGTGCGAAATAAAAGTATTTTTGTTCACATACGTAACGCCAGCCACTGCTGGTTCCGAATTGCTCATACAGACAAGATTTTCATGTGTTATTCGGTTTTTTTTTTCAGTGCATTTCAAGTTCGTAAATCGAATAATTGTACACAAATTGAAGCATTTTATCATTCGGAACTTTTGGAACTCGTAACACCAGATACAACTGTACATCCAAAAAATATCAAAACTGAGAATATTCTGTAGATATCTACTAGCAGCTGAACGACCCCCCATTTTTGCAATCGAAGAAGAATGTCCAAAATGGAACGTAATCATAACTTGGAAGAAAAAGTATAGATAAAGTACCACATAGAAATTTGGATTTAATTTCAGTAAGAGCATAATTTAAGAAATATATATAAAGGTAAGAAAAAAAAAAGATAAAAAAAATGGGAGAAATATCTAGCCGGTCCGTAAAAATTCCGGATGGGGAAAAAAAAATCCCGCGCAAATGACATCCTGGTCTTTACAGTGGTGATGGGCAGCATAAAATTTCCCATGATTAAAAATACATATTCCCATTACAACATGCCAGAGATGAAGCAATCTAAGGATGGTGGGTGTATTCGTATGAGAAGGGGAGGGGGGGAGAGAGGTAGGGAAAAAAGGCATTATACCTTCAACATCAAAAAGAGAGCAAAGTAAAAAAGAAAAAAAATTCCATCATCTACGAGACAGACTTCTCGTCAGAAAGAAGGTAAGAGAGAAGAAATGAGAAAGGAGAGAAGAAGAAGACCCCCAGAAACTGAAAGAGAAGATGGAGAGGATGTGAAGGAGGTATACACTCGGATGCTGGGGTAGGGAAGAATTGTGCTTTAGAATGGAAATTGATCCAGAGAAAATCGATTCCCGTCACTAGCGGGCTAGAGGAGAGAGAGAGAGAGCAAGCGTGGTAGCAAAATGAAGAACGGCAGAAGCACTGAAAAGCGAGGGGGAAAGAGGAGTAGGTTGGAAGGTTGGAGACAGGGTAGAAGAAAGAAGGGGGAAAAAAGAAGAAAGAGAGAGAGGAATTGATGCCATGTGCATATTCCAAAAGGGATTGCGAGAAGCTGCCAATGGGATGCCCGGGATGAGGGCGCGCAAAACGCGGGGACATCATTCCTATTGGTTGATTTAGCGGAGCTAGGGAGGGGCAGTTTTTTTTTATATTTCTTCATTTTATTTATTTTTTTTCAATCCCACCAAAATCCTTAGAAATCGAACCGCTCTAAATATGTGGGTGGAGGTACGTGAGCAGCGGGTGGAAACTGGAGTAAAGCGTAAAGGTGGAAGAAAGAGCAGGTGGGAGAGATGGAAGAACGGTGTAGAAAAGGAACGGCTCATTTCCAATTTTCTTTCGAAATGGGCGGATCCCAAGGCGCTTTAAACTACGCCCACTTAAAAAAAACCTGCATTTTTTTCCATTCTACTGCAAACTATTCCCTCGTCGACTTTACTTCTTCTTCTTTTTTTATTTAATGCTTGCCCACCCACATTTCCCAGTAATACCCACTACAAAGATTTCTTATCTAAATATACAGATGGGTGCTCATTAAAAATGCGCAAGTCCAACAAATCGCGAAGGAGAACAGCTCATTAAGAAGGCTAAAGATGGACGCCCCATATCATCGGGGGATAAGGGGAGATCTATATGTAAAAGTATCTTTGTTCGTGGAAAAAAAAAAGCACCATATCCTGTTTTTTTTTATTAAAAAAAACGATCAAGAAATGAGAAAGATCATGAACGAAGCTTTAACTCCGAATTCATCCATCTGTCGAAACTCACGTCCTACTAGAGAATATAGATGTTCTATCATTTTGTTTGTTAGAATTTTTTAGTATATAATTAACTCTATATATTTGCATAATAGCCTAGCAGGAAAATAAAAGAGAAGTATAAGTGACATCACCCAATGATTACATAAAGCAGCATATTTTAGGGATTCAGTAACTTTCATACATAAATGCGGTGAATCCAGACCTCAAAGGGATCTACATCTTCACCACTGAC
The DNA here is from genome assembly GCF_987345545.1 of Pholcus phalangioides. Lineage (NCBI taxonomy): Eukaryota > Metazoa > Arthropoda > Arachnida > Araneae > Pholcidae > Pholcus > Pholcus phalangioides. The sequence continues at coordinate 47,972,916 of NW_028301608.1, read as the reverse complement.
ATCTTAACCATTTTACCAGTAATTTTAGGTGTCTTTTAAGTCTCTTATATTTTAGCGCGAAATATAAAAATAGGCTGAGAAAAAACCAAAAAAAAAAAAAAAATCATAGCAGTTATTATTATTTATCGTCATCGTAAACAATTCTACAATTTCTTAGAAAATATTCCAATAGTTTATGTATATCGCAACGAGGACAGAAATCACAAAGCATAGACACAAATTCGGTCACCTTCACGGAAAGCAAACATCAAGCTCTAAGTTTATGAGATGCAATTACTTTTTCCGGTAACGCAAATTATCATCGAAATATCACTATTACATTTTCAGCTAGCTGGCCGGTATTTACATCTACATGTATTATGGTAATATAAAACCGTTAATTATGCATAATCACCGACCATTTTGATGAGTTTGATAAATTTTGCACATTTATCCCAATTACCGGTGATTACGTATAATCCCCACTTGTACTGTAAATATGATAAATCGTCAATGAATTATTTAAATTTACGGGACATTATACTCAAACTTCTGTCTTGTATGATAAATGTTTATCGATAATGTCGGATTTGTTTGGACTTGTTGATACACGTAAAAAAAAAGACATTAAAAAAAAGAATTTTAAAAAATTTCATGTTTCTAACTTCTTTACACTTATTCGCATTCAATTTTTATAGCAAAATACGTGTAGTGCACCAATCATGTATGAAGAAAAACATTTCCGCATGATTTTTCCATACTAATCGAACTTGCCAACTTCATTTGGGAATTATTCATAATCACTAATAAAAGTGATAGATGTAGAAAAATTGATTAAACTTACCAAGACGATTCTTGGCTATGTACAGGTATCATAACCGGCGATGATGCATAATCACCCATGCATCATATTTATCGTAACATGTATTGCTCACCAATATATATGTTATGAAAAATGTGGTAAATCCGGCGATTATGTGTATTATCCGATTTATCACATTTACCGTAACATATATAAATACACTATAATTTAAAAATCATATAGAATTTCGTAAGAAAAAAATAATTCGGAATGAGATCATAAACAAATGTGGATTATATAACAAATAAGTTAATATTGAGAAATTATGGCTCATTACTAGAACTGTCTTTGTCTATTTGATTCCAACTTAAATGAATCTTAGAAACTATTAAACCAAGTGAAATAACGAAATCAATCATTTATATTTTTGAAGCAAATATCTAAGCCGTGTATTTCCATACTCGAACTGACACTCTTATTTCGAATTTAACAAAAACGATTTTAGATTTGCATTTCAATATCTTATTAGAAGAATCTGACACGTTGTATATTTCATGGTAGTAGGTTTAATGAAAATAGTTATCAGTGCAGTTATAATTTGATAGAAATGACTCAAAACATGAAGGTGATGTGCTAGATGAAATCATACATCATGGTGAATACTACAAATATACTATACACCAAAATGTACGAAATTTTTCACCATTTCTATTTCCTATTTCATAAATGAATATTCTAATTCACACCCTAAAAACATCATATAAATATTCAATGAGATTCTTCAGCTAATTTACCGTACATAGTATTTAATATTATTAGCAGACACCATAAGACAAGTTTGTCTTGTCATAACAATAATTTTAAAAACTAAATTTTCTGAACAGAAAATTTCACATATAATTTTTATAGTAGCGAAGAATCAGAATAGATTCACCGACTGAGTTTAACTGCAATCGCAGCTTAAAGGATTAGAGATCGAAACAGATTGGTTAAATTTGGGATTATAACCAATCCGTTAGTGATGCAGCATAAAAGCTATCCATAGTGGTTATGCTTGACATTAGTGAGTTGAATAATGATTAACAAATGCTGTTATTGTACAAACCAAGAATTTTCAATGCGTGGCCCACTGATCATTTTAAAAATTACCTTCCTCTTTAACACATAATCCATGGATTATTACGTTTCTAAAAAACACCCGAAATTCTTCGACCAGATTATCTACTACTGCTTATTACCTTCAGCTTTTTTTTCTCTGAGAGGTTGGAACAGAAATAAATATTTTTTAAAGCTATCTAAAAATAACACATGACGTATGTGAATAGAAGAGTTTATGTTTTTTTCAAAATCTCATCTCCACCAATATCGTGTAATCTGTAGGCTACATATGATCCGAATATGCTAATTAATGCCCCATTAATGAAATATTCAGTAATGGAAAGGATCCCATTATTAGTGGATAAAATTAGCGTATGCGGATCATATGTAGCGTACAGATTACACTATATTTTTTTTCACAGCAGCGAAATTTTTAAGCGCGTATTATACACCCTAACGATGAAATAACAACAGGAAGTTATCTTAAGTGTATATTATACTTTAATTGAAATATATGTTTAGTACAGTATACTGACCCACCACACTGTGTGAAGGGATCATGAACAACTTTTTGCTATTATGATTTCTTTTCTTTGGCATCGGAATAAAATCAACTGATTCTTGCATAATTACAAAACTTTTACCAGACATTTGGATACGTGGTTTGCGTGTTACAATAAGATTTCAGATATGTTCGAAATTTTTTATCACAATAGCATTTATCAGGTTTCATTAACAAAAACTTAACGTTCATTTAATGTTTATGTAATCAGTGTTGGGAAAATCCGATGTGATCCCAGGTCATTATGGCGATTAAACAAATTGTAGAGGAGCGTAAAATCTTTTATTAGTGGCCGGTTGCTGAATTCTAATCTGAAGATAACTTAGTATCGCCATATGGATAGTTCAAGGTGACGAGATCAATTAAAATATTTAATATTAGCGTGGTATGCAAATGAAATTTATTTTATGGTGCTTGGTTTCTTGGAAATTTGGCTGACATCTAAAAAGGTGTCTGGTTTGTTCATGAGCAATTCAGACCATATTTGGGAACATATAAAATAATTGCAATTATATCGTGGCAAAAGCTTACAGAACCATGTTGCACTATATGAAAATGCAATAGTCGTGGGGAAGATGTGCGACATCAATTCCCAAAATATTTTTTTCTCTCGTCAAAAAAAAAAAAAAAAGTACAAGAATAAAAACTACATCAGAAAAGGGAAATGACCCACCATAACAAAGATCAAGGTCATGAAGAATCCCCCTGAATTGGGCTGGGGGGGGGGGGGAGAGATCCATACCCTCCCAATAACAACACCCTTCAGAAAAAAAAAAGGTCCTGACCCAAGAACTTTCTCCCAGAATATCCTTCTTGTCTGTTCTCTTGCCTTTCCAACTTACCTCCAACTCAATAATACAATATATATATGTATGTATCATAACAATACAGCAGTCTTGCCACGTTCTTGAAACACGTCCCATTGTATTCCACTTCCGCTCTCTTGGAGAAGCATGTAATGAATTCGTAAATTTATCACACTTAGCTCAATGTCACAACTAAATTTTCAGTTATGAGTTGAAAGAAAAGAAGTGACTGTAAGTTACTGCCATTATAAATAAATGATTGCTAGTGCAGTTCTATATATATTATTTGTATTTAAGTCCCACGACAAACACAGACGATATAAATATTAAATGATCCTATGGAACACTATTTCTTCTCTGTCAAAACAATAATTTTCTGAAATACTCCAGTGTCTAAATTAGCTGAATAATTAAATGAAGTTCTTGCAATTCACTGAAACAATATGATGCGTCCTCCAGTTAGCAGATAGGTATTCATGCCTTTCCAGCATACAGACAAGCTATACTTTCAATAGCAAGGTTATTGAAAGTAGAATGAAATAAAAGGCGTGGATACACAACTGGTTTGAATGCGGTATTAACTTCCCAATTTCATAATAGCGGATAGTTTACACAGTTTGAATCGTATCATCAATGAATATATACACAGTGAGACCTCGCTACAATGGCACTAGATATAGTGACAAATCCTCCTACAACGATATTTTCTCAATGTTATTTGCAAATACCCATAGAAATATGTGGCACTTTTCTCGATACAACGATATCATTTACTACCATAAATCCCTGTATAATGATATTTTTCGAGGAAATTTTAAAACTGCTACACAGCGACATTCTTTATACTTCGCTCGAAATCACATTCAAATTATTTTCAAATTCTTCGCCAGCTTTCGTTCTTTTGAAGACGTTTAATAACATGTATATTTTCCATTATCTACCCTCCGAAAGTGCTGATGATGTTGCATGACGTTACTTTCTGTGTAGTACACAAAACTATTGTGAGGTAAACCACTTCACAGCGAAAACAACAAACGGAATTTTATCAATCAACTAATAAATTAACAATTTTTTTTTGTTTTTCGTGGGAATAAATACTTATAAATAATTTTTTTGTGGTACTAACAACGCCAATTCAGAAAATATTTCAGCAACAGTATAAATTTGGCGGCAACTAATGATAATACTACCTCTCGATGTAACGATAACCTCTCTAATATTTTTCCTTGGTCCACAGAGTATCATTATATCGAGGCTTCACTGTATATGTGACAGGATTCGGATCTCCATTTGCAAATGTTTACAACATGAAAGGACAGCACTGTCCAACTTATCCTGACCATTCGAGAATTTTGAGCCAGATCGTATAGACATTTAAAGAAATATTTAATTGTGTAGAAAATTTCATACGCTAATATATAAAATATTTTATTATTATACGATATAATGCGCGTAGGTGAATGCAGTTAATGTGTGAAATAGAAAAAGACAACTACTATTGATAGAAGTTCATAAAGACTTCTGCACCAATTGAAATAACAAATATCCAACGTACGAGTTTTTAGCCCTAAAAGTAATTTTGACTCTCTTACGACCTGCGTAGGCAATCCTTGGTGAAATATGCCTCACCCATCTTTTCCAAGCCAAACAAGTTTTATACAGCATTTTCGATAAAAAAAATTTCATACGGAAAAGATATAGGTCTGTGTCTAACAATCATGCTTTTTCCACCTGGCATTTCTATAAAAAAAAAAAAAAACCAACATGACATAGGTTGTGCATGTTCTAATTTCTAATCGCGAATCAAAATTCAATATAACAAAATTATAAAAAGAGAAAACAATTACTTGTGTTTCACAACGTTACCGAGTCTCAAATATTTCACACATTTGAATTGGAAATATTGGTCGAAATGATTGAAGACGAGATAAAATATCTTTCGAGCTGTCGAGCAATTGTTACAAAACACGTCACATCAATTCAAACGAGTTATAATTTCAGGTAAAATTAGTTAAAAAAATATATTTCAAACGCAATGGGGTAACTTACAAAAAGTTTTCCCTCTACCTTAGAATAAACAATATTACATATGGCTTTTTTTTCTTATTTTTTGGCTACTCTGAATGGAAATCCACTATCAAAAATGTCATTGATATGGGAATTCGCGTGTTATACTCCTCGTAAATAACACGTCTAGCAAACGCGTTTTTGTTTTTATATGACAGAAAATGTAGAGAAATGGCACTGGAATGAAAAAGAAGAAGGAAAGTCTTCCCAATATGTTTCAGCTGAAAATATGATTGAAAGAGCAAGACCAATGTTTCATCTAACGAAAAGACATTTGTCATCGATCGTTTCTCACGTTGTTCTTCGAGAGTGCCATCGAAGGTCGAATCAAACTATATTTCCCGCAATAAAATAATAACCTATAGGGTCGTTCCCATTCAACACTCGATCGAATCCCAAAAAGTTTCGGAAAAACCAGAGCTAGTAAAAAAGTATATCCGGGGGAAAATAAATGAGGTTCTCTCTGTGCAAAAAGTTCAATACTTATACCTCGGAATGAATAAAATGTTCTACAATTAAAAATCTAACGCCGTTCAAAACAATGCAAAAAAAAAAAAAAAAACAACAAATGAAAAGAAAGTGATAGGAAAAGGGAGAAAAAAAAACCGTGAACTTTATCGTTCGCCTGTGTGTGTGTGTGTGATAAAGCTCAGAAATATATGTATAAAAAAACTCCGGAGTTTAGTGACACGTGTAACAACAAGTGATTAAGAAGCGCGATAGAAGGCGGCAACGAGTAAAGGAGGAGCTTATGCATGCGTATGTAACTTCACAATAACTGATTCGATTGGCCTTCGTATTTCATTACGCAATGAGCGCTTCCAAATCACACACAACACGCATGCAAAACGTTTTTATCTCATGTTAGAAAGTCACAACTGAGCAGTGAGAAAACCAGACACAAACCTGCATAAATTTAACTACAGAATAATTTTATCCTGGAATTATTTGATTTGAATTTATTTTTTCTTTTAAAAGGATTTTTTAAAAATTGGATCCAAAAAGTACTCTCATTAGATGGAATAAAAAATAGATATTAACGGTCACAGTCGGAGAAATCACTGCGAGTTGATCTTAATTATCGTATACAGTATTTGAAAATATATTCATATACCATATTCTCAATAACCGTTTTTTAATTGATGGTGTATGAAAACTTTAATCAATAATGGGTGATGATTTGTCCTTTAACATGCCTAAAAATGGAATTTTCCGGAATTATTAATTTAATTACAATGTTGTTAATCTGAGATTAACATCCAGATAACGATGTTAATCTCACTGAATAGATTTTTAATTTTTTTCAATAAAGTGAGGGAAAGAATCTGAATTAGAGTTGCAGTACAGCATTTTTTAAGAAGTCAGATTGAATTGTTGTTTTTTTTTTTTTTTAAATATAATTTTCATATCCACACTTACAATATCGCGTCGTGGATCACTCGTAGTAGGTTAAGGGTGAATCGATCTAATTGATTGATAATGATTATATTTGCATTAATCCAATATGCACAATAAAATAAATAAGCCAGATGGAGTAAAAACTCACGTGATTTAATCACAAAAATGTATATGATCCATGCTCGTGGTTTCAAAATGCTAAAAGAAAAGCCTTTAGAAAAACTTGGTAATTAAATGTAAAAAGTCGATTGATTCAAAAATCATCTGTTTTGCAAGCATTGGTCATAACTCCAAATAATTTTCGAAAACAGCCAAAAAAGAAAATATGAGTAACGAACTCAGTAGTCGAAGAGAACTCGGAGTATATATATTTTACAAAATATATAGTCCCCACTCATAAAATCTGTTAATGCTCATATTATATAATTATTTTAATACATCACTTCTAATATAAGAATAACACTACGAGTTCAGTTGCATTAAAATGTAAGATGGGGGGAAAAAAAGATAATTCAGACATACTAAAATTGCACGGATTTTTGTGAGGCAATAATAATAATAACAATTATGCCGTCATTTAACAAATCATCTTAAAACGGTTTATTTACCTGTTAAATGGTGATAAATATCGAATTGTTTTGATTGCTTTTCCATTGGTGCTTGTAAAATGCCCATTGTTCAGACGGATGAGCAAGTTCAAAAATATAAATGCAATTTTTATTACGCTAGAATACTGAAGAATGTCTTTTTTAATTAACGCTAGAATTTTCTTTTTTCAACTCTAGAATTTTCTTTTTTCAACTCTAGAATTTTCTTTTTTCAACTCTAGAATTTTCTTTTTTCAACTCTAGAATTTTCTTTTTTCAACTCTAGAATTTTCTTTTTTCAACTCTAGAATTTTCTTTTTTCAACTCTAGAATTTTCTTTTTTCAACTCTAGAATTTTCTTTTTTCAACTCTAGAATTTTCTTTTGAATTAAAGTTAGAATTTTCATTTAAATCAGCACTAGAAATTTCTTACCAACGCTAGAATTTTATTTTAAAATTAGCACACTAGAATTTGCTTTTCACTGAATGATATCTGAAAATGTTCGTTCCACAAAAACATATCAAATATGTAAATGTCATTTAAAACTATGTTATTTTATTCGGTAACCAAATAACAGCTTTTTAATCTAAATTTAACGCGAGTACTAACTATATAAACATCATCGATGATTGCAATAAAGTAAACGACCAACCTTCAGAAAATAAATATATTCCGAGGTAATTTACTTCCACATTCAAAAGTATTCCACAAAATCATTTTGCATATCGTTTTGGTGACGTTTGACGCCGACACTTCTGCAGTCATCAATATTCTTACGAATGGAACTGAATATTTTTACACACATGATAAACAACAAACCTATTCTCTTCACGAGAGAAAAAGCATTTACATGAATCAAATAAATAAATAAATATATATATATATTATCAGTCTATTGTAATACGTTAGTAATGAGAAGGATGAAGAAGCAGTGGCGACATGTTTTCTTGTAAATGGGTCACCTGCAAGCCACAAGATAACGACTGGGGAAAAAAAATAGCCAACGTCAACGGAAGGAAGAATGCGATCCTCCTGATATGAATGGCTAAGAGATTCGTCAGCGAAATTTGTATGTATGTATATGGGTACTTGAAAATGCTGGAAGTCGCAATAAATACATGGCCAAGCAAGCAGAAGTCTTCTCGGTACAAAAGAATATCAGTGAGAAGACCCCAAATGATATTCATTGAATAGCCTACGCAAGAACTGAATATATAAGCATTTATTAATTTATTTTACTTTTTTTCGCATTACTGTACTTCGGTTTCTACGTTGAATCGTCAATCGTAACATAAATTTTAATTCTTGCTTTTTCACATGGAAATGTTGAGCTTTAAAAAAAAAAAAAAAAAAATTTCTTGAATATTTTGTGGATATAAACAAAATTAGGGGAGACTAAAGAGAAAGACTAAGGATGAATGTATAGTATAATGATGATGAAACCATGTTTTCACAAAATATGGGATGTTTCGAGAACTACATAGGACTTGACTAGAAATGCAGGGAAAAATTAAAAATGTATGGTACAAAAACAAAATATATCTGACTTCTGCAACAAATTAATTTCACACATATCAAAGCAACGTAAAACGTCAACTCCGCAAACTTCATTTGACAACACTGAAAAAGCTGTCATTCCCCTAAATTCTCACTAAAAGCACTGTTGTTTGAAATAAAAGCATAAGCGAAGTATAAAGCCTAGGGTATATATGCTAGAATATGCTAAAACTTCAACGCCTCGTGATTTTTGTTTATTAATTTGGGAATAAGTGCGAGAAAAAACCGACTCCTATACGACTTAGAACAGTTTTAAAGTAGTTTTAAAGTTCGACTCTCAAATACTTGATCGATCTGGTATGAAGGAGCTCTAGATCATGCTATACTGGCGCAAGTGTGCAAAAACCAGCAGTATTTCTAGTGAACATTTAGAAGATGGTAACTTTTTAGTGTCGCGAAATGAAACTTGGAAAGTTAATCCTTATTATGTTAATACGTGTGAAATAAATTAGTTAGTAACAGCAGTCATAGGGATATTTTATTTTCGCACCATTAATCTTGAATTGTCGAATTGTCCTACGTATAGTTGAATCTCCTTAAAATGAAGTTGCTTCTTTCCATCAAAGAAAAATATTCCATCATTGGAATTCATCAACCGGAACTTGGCAGTCGAGTGGCTGTGCTGGTCTTCGGCTGTGCAGGTCCGAATTCGAATCCTGATTCTGGCATATACTAGCACTAATCTTCCTCGGATAGATCACGCGATCGCTTCGAAAAAAAAAAGGTGAAGATTGCATTGTCATTATTGATTAAGAAAAATGTGAGCGTTCCGATAAAAAACTTTAATTCGTAAACGTCCGTTATGAGGAGACTTGCACAATTATGAATAACATAAAAATAAGTTTTTAGTTCAGAAGTACATTTCTGAGAAAATGCATGAGTTAGAATGACTCTGAATTATTCAAAAATATATACTTGATCTAAGGTGCAAAAGAATAAGGTTTTGAATAGGGCTGATTCGGTTAGTCGCTCAATTGTTAACAGCAGTTAAAAATTTTATTTGAGTTAATCGAGTCGATCAATTCGATTAAAATTATTATTAAAAGTTTGTGAATTGACTTAATTTCTTTGAAAAACGATTAGATGTCTTATATAAATCATGTTTTATGCAGACTATTTTGGATAAGTGGATAAGCGAACATATTTAAAAATATTTGAATCGATATTTTAATTAAATTAGATTCAACGAAAACTAAAGATTTCAGTTTCAAATTGAGTTTGATGGAAGTTTTAGTGAAAAAATTTATTGACTCCATTGTGAAGATTAGTTTTTTGTATTCTTGGAAGCATTACTTCATCTCCTCACAAGTACCATTCGGAAGGAGTTTCTAAAAAAAACAAGCAACATATAATCGAAAGTAGTTTCGAAATCAGTGAATAATAACTGAAAACAATCGATTGTTTTTCAAAAAAACAAGATCCAAATGAAGAAATTACTGGTTATGGCAATTTTGTTCAGCTTATTAAATTGCTTGAAGTGGGCAGCCTCAATTTCTTAACCTATTCCTATATTTGTTTACATATAATAGGTGAGTGAAATGAATGAAATAGACATTATTAGCATCTCTTAACATTATATATATAGTCACAAAAAAATATTCGATTAAAATTCGATTAATCGATTAAAAATTTTTGATTAACCAATTAAAAATTTTAATCGAGTCCCAGCCCTAGTTTTGAAACTATAAGCCGAAAGGGAAAGTTGAATTTAATACTTTATGCGCCCACTTTTAGAACTTTCAAAATATCACACATGGCGTGATAATGACAGATTTTGGGTGGATCATTATGGAATAAAACTGTATGCAGATTGAATACATATTCATAATTTGTTAGCTGAAGTTGCTTGCAGTGACATAAGGGCAATATTTTTGCAATTGCATCTCACACATTAGATGGGAAAAATATCGGGCCATGCATATAACGACAGCTGAAATTTCAATCATTTGCATCTCTTATGATATAAAATCCGTGTTCACAATTTCTAGTGTATCCGATAGTTCTATACATCAGACTGTGCAAGGACTGAATTCGTCAAACAAGTGTAAAATTTAGAACTGGGCATTTCAAAATAAATCCAACCGAAATATAAAATAAAATTTAAAAATCTGGAAGTATATTCCGTTGCCGCTGTGGTGATCGAGTGGTCATAGTGACGGACTCGCGATGCGAGGATAAGGGTTCGAACCCCACAGTGGTGGTCGGCTGAAGTTGGTTTTCTGTGGTTCCCAAATTCAAGGCGCAAATGCGAGCCGATTTCCCCGTTAAAAAGTCTCGCCACAGAGAGCAACAGTCCTACAACGATAAATCATTCAATCATAACACTTCACTCATAGTTAGAGAAACTGGTGGCAGATGGCAGCATTACACATAACAAGCATTACAGAGAAACAAAAAACTTCACGTCAGGTTTCCGCGGGGGTGTGGGCGGGGTGCATGTGTGGTGTAGCAGTAGTAGGTAGGGCCTCCAAAAAATGGCCCGGGGATCCATGATGTTCTTAAGTCAACCACCTCGTTGGGCAATTTGCCTGTTGTGGCGTTGTATTTGTAAAATGGGTGCCGTTTTTTTTCGACCTTCGCATTTGGACCGAACAGACATACTATCATTTCTTACCCTGAATTAACAGTGAAGAAACGTCAGGAATGATGGGAACCTTAGGTCATATGGCCGATTTTTTTTTTTTTTTTTAACAGCATGCAAAATATCGGGAAGCATAAATTTTCCAATATGTAGATGAAAGTCGAATGATACCTCTCGAAACAAAGGTTAAAACAAGTTTTTGTGAGTGACCATAAGACGCTATTTTCGTGAAGTAGGGATTAAGTATAGATAAAAAATTTCTGTGATTGCGGATAACACAACGGCGAAATAATGTAGCAGCTGACATTGTTTATGAAGTCTATGTGAATGTTCATGATTAAATTAAGATTTTTGGCCATCTTACGGATCTTGTATTTCCGAGATGAACTGAAAATTTTTTGCATTGCATTCGCACTGGAATTGAGTTCGACTTTACTCGCATTAAAAAAAAGTTCGAATAGGTTTTCAATAATTATACAGGGTGCATAGATAACAGGGTGTATGTCATTTTACTGGCGAACCGTTGTTCCTAGAAGCATACTTCTTCCAATAACAAGAAGTATCCAAATAACGTGTAGTACTCAGATATGTCATTCATGTTGCAAGACGTTGTGTAGTTATTAAAATAGAAATGTTAACTTTTTATATGGAGACACCCTGAGCTCTAAAACCCAATTGCAAAGTTGTTGCCCTGTCTCTCCTGATGCCGAAAAATTCTACGTTTAATATAAAAAACAACAGCGTTAAATACGACTAAACCATTTTGATAGCATTTAATGCTGTTATTTCCCAACTTTCAACCGTATTTCGAATTTGAATAGGCCTATCTCAGTGAAAACTGCACTTAAAAACATGAAATTTGTTAATTAGCATCAGGAGAGACAAGGCAACAAATTTCTAAAAGTGTTTTTTGGGCACATGGATACTGTATAAAAAGGTAATTTTTTTTTATTTTAATAATTATACAGCTCCTTGATACATGAATGGTATATCTGAGTAGGCCTTCCACAAGTGATTTGGATACATTTTCTAATTGGAAGTTTGCCTCTAGGATCAATTGTTCACCAGGAAAATGTCATACACCCTGTTACCTATGCACCCTGTATATAATATTTAGAATGAGTTTGCGAAGATTTTTTTCTTAATAAGAAATTTTGAGAAATTATTTTAGCAATTAGTGCATGTGTCAGAAATAGGCTCATTTTTTGTTTATGCTTTTTTTGGGGTTTTTGTTAAGCCTGTCACTTTAAATACTAAAATGTAGAGAAACGTCGATCGATCAAATGTATCAAAATATAAAAACGACGTCTCCCCATGATGTTCATTCCGTCTAAAAGAATAACATTTATTATTTATATAAACAAAAGTACCCCTTTTTTTTCGCATCGAAAAAACTGAAAAGCTAATCACAGTTTTAATGAACTAATATTTATCAATACAAAAATTTAAATTAAAAAAAAAATTGCAAACGTATCATGAATAAGCGTTGAATGTCAAAATCAGCTATCAAACTTAGAAATAATACAACTGATGATTGTTGTCTGAATCGTCAGGAAATTACAATCAATTATTGAAACGCGGAAAACCAAAAAAAAAAAAAATCTGTGTGTTCATCTTAAAAAAAGCGTCCAGAACAAAACTGAAGTTGTAAATTAAAAAATGGGGAAACATTTCTTTATTTATACTTTCGAATGTAATATAAAAAAAATTCAAGTAATCAATATAACCTTTCCTTTTATCTTCTAACCGAGGGATTTATTAATCTATTTATTTCCAATGCCGAAACGAAGAATGAGCGGTGTTATGGTCCGCGAAGATGGACAGGTGGTCCGCAAGGCAGACTTGAAAATTTAATTCTAATGAAATGAAGCTTACTCAATTGCATTCCCCAAATATCAGTAATATTCACGTATGTCCACAGTGACCCGACAAATTATTTTAGATATTTTACAGGTCCTCGGTTTCAGAAAGGTTGTGAAACCCTTAAATTCCTATCCAAGTGGAGAAAAGTTGATCCTAGAAGCGAACGTGAAAAGTTTGATAGAGAATACCCTGATGACAAGACACAAAGAGTTTCATTTAAAAATGTAAAGGAGCACGTACCAGCAAAATTCTTCTTATAGCAATATCTAAAAATAAAGGGGCAACGTTATTTCAACTTTATTTCACTAATATCACCGATATCATAAAAATTGCAATCATGCGTTTGGGATTAATATTCTCTCAAAATTTTGAATGATTCAATAGAAAGTAACAGATTTGCCGTGGAATTTTTTAGCAAAAACTATCCTATATAATTTGATCTTAAATAATTCTGATCATCTCTGCACCATTTCGGCTTAGAACCATCTCCTAAAAAGTTTGCGATAATGTTCACGTTATCTCTCTCTATGTCAGTGTTTTCCAACCTTCCTGAACCCAAGGACAAGTAAATAGATGAAACAATTCACGAGCAACTAACTTACAGCAAAAGTAGCGTGACCATGTCCACTGTATTTTATCTATTCCAACTTTTTTTATTCAATTGTCCCGTTTTTTCAACGAAACTTATTTGAATTTGTAATCTTTGCTAAAACCGAGAATGAAGATTATAACCAGATTCCTGGTTTTTCCAACTTATGGTAATTGTTTATGAAAACAATTGTCAATATCCCATACATTTTGCAGTATTTCAAATCCCAATTTCCCGCATTTGTCTTGAAAAAATATGGTCACCTGATCGTGATAAATGTTCCCCCCCCCCCCGTGAAATATATTTTTGTTTACTGCGATTAGCCACAGCACTTTATTTGCTACTCTTCATTAATTTCGGCAATAATTAGCTAATTTGTCCTAAATTGCAAATTTTGGCTACAATTGACTATGCACCACATATTTAGTAGGCCTATACCATGAGATGCGGTTACCATAGGTTTGAGAGTCCAATTTCTATTTGAACCCACAAGAACATTACTAATATCAATTATACAAGAATTGAATAATTTTTTTATTAACTTAGAATCAATTGCCGCATGCGAACCACCATACGGTGAGGAACACGAATCTATGTCAATCACGACTACAATGCAATACAGGGTTCCCACCCCTTGGACAACATAATATTATAGGGGGGGGGGGGGGGCTAAATTTTTTTTTTCATTTAAAATTTTTTTTAATTACATTTTTTCATAGTATCCAATAAGATCGGATTGAACCAAAGCAAAATGGCAAATTAAATGAAAAAAGAACAAAATGACAGAGATCAGTAACAAAAACAGTTTTTGGCAAAACAGCGTACTACTAACCACAGATAATTCTTTTCGGTCTCTCCTCACAATATATATATTTTTTTTTCGAAAAGTCTTTCAATGTCCGCAGTCTGTCAATTCATTCTTCAATGAACAGAAAATTATGAAAAGTTTTTAAGAATGACTACAGTGCAAACATTTGTAAATAACAAGATCCAATGTAAATAAGTGAAGGTGAACCGGATGGTTTTACTGCGCTGTCCATCTGTTTCGCAGGGATTTTTTCACATTTTGCTGTACACAATGCCATCATCATCGTTTTTGACAAATTAAGCATTTTCATTTCTAGCCTTTTGCAGAGCTTTCCAAACATTGTTTATGCCTCTGCATGTCCTAAAAATACAGAAGACAACTGAATGCTATTAGGTAGCATCAGAATCCCAAAACCTAGAATAAGACTTGTATCCAACTTTGTTATGCAAACTGTTGTTTCACCTATGCACAAAATGTGCACCATAATTTTAAATGATGAATGTTAGTAACCATGTATAATGAATAGTCCAATACTATGAAGTACAAAATTATTTTTTTCATCCAGACAGAGGTTTTAATGATTGCTCAAAACCTTTGAACTAAGCAAAAGAAAAATTAATAAACCAAATGGTTAACATTGATTCACATAACTTGAAAGAATGATAAAATTACTGCTTTGGCAGAATCATTAATTGCAATCTACTACATTTATTATTTGGCAATATTTCGACGATTTCTTTTTCATTTAAAAAAAAAGTTACACGGATTCTGTTGACAAGATTTGGGAAAAGAGTAGAAAAAGTAGGACCAAACCGAAAAAGTACGACATTTTACCAGAAAGTAAAAAAAAAAAGTAAAAAACCCTTTACACGTGGAAGTCCTGTGTTAATTAGTCAGGATTCTACTATGTTTATTCTCGCTGAGTGAGAGTTGGATTTCAAGTAATTTTTCCTAATATTTGTATATCGTTCAGAGGATTGGACGAAGAAAGATCCATTAATCTTAGTCTTAATAAATAAATTTTAATTGAAGCTCTTCTCGAGTCAAATATACATATATACTTATTTATTTCACCTTCAGTCACTAAGCACTCAAATTTTTTTGCAATTTAATTTCATATTACAAAATACCGACTGCCAAAATTTTCGATAGAAGATATCATATGAGATAACAGGCATGTCCATACATGAACAGAATCTCAAGGCAGAACCTGAACAGAATTTTATCAGATAACAAATGAATATGACTGATATGTGTGTGTGTGCTTGTCTCATACACCCACGGCGTCAATGCCATATTCTACAAAAAAGCAAATATGTCTTTGATATTGATTTGTTTCATTCGAGTTACCAAGCAATATACGTACTTTCCACAACCTATTTCGGATTTCCCAAAAGAAAAATTCGAAAGTGGTGACCAATCATCACTTTTGAATTTTTTAATAAAAATATTAAGGTATTCTGTGCATCTTTTTTTACTTGCAAAACAAATACCTTGAGTAGGATATTGATTGTTCGATATTACTATTAATATTTTTTGACAATTTTTAACGTTCCAATCTCTTTTCAACGTCTCATATTTCATAACTGTCAGATTACAGCTCTATAACTTATGTGCAGATGATATAATTATGACTATAATATATCTGAATTTAACTTCCAAATCACTAGAAGTGTTGAATACATAATATATGTTTCATGTTATTTGAAAAAAAAAATTAAAAATTATATTTGGTAGCCTACGCAAAACGCTATTCAAAATTGGTCAAGTTTTGTAACTATCAACTGGAATTGAAATTAACCATAAAGTTGGAATTATTCGTGAATAAATACGCACATATTCAAATAAAAAAGATTGTTGATTGGTAAATATAAATCATATGAATATAGATAACTCATATAAAAAATCTTCGGTCACGTTTCACGGATAGTAAAAACAGTAGTCTACTACAGAAAGTTCTGTGAAACCGAAATTGGTTTATCGATACGAACTCCATAAAAAGTGAAATTAATATTTGTCTTTGAAGCATCAAACGAGGAATTCCTAATGCATAGAAAGAAACGTATGACACGCCACTAACTCTGGAACGAATTCCAGGTAAGTAAATGAAAAAAAAAAAAAACCAGACATTTTCAACCCAGACAGTCGGATTCCTGTTTAATTTATGCATCGAGACATTCATGAAGCAAAAATAAAAATACGCTCACATGAAGTGAATGCAATTAACACGTGATTGGAAAACAATTAAGTTCCATTTCTCCCAACGTCCACTACGTATTTGCGATACGTGTGAGAGATAACTTCAGTCGCGACAGACTGAGACTCAGACAGACATGTAAGAACATGTAATAAAGCCCGTCTAGAAACAAGAATACATATCAGTATTATTCATTGGGCAAGTTACACGTGCATTCGGTTACAAGACAATCACAGGAATCTCGGAGCAATTAAATATGCACGCAGAATGATCAACGATGGGTTGAACTTGATCTGTAATACTATCGAGTTAATCAGTAAAACAGTAAGCGCACTATTTACACTTAGTATTTGGTTAAAATTGGGAACGTGAGCAAGAAATTACCCCGAACAGATATGCAAATTGGACACTCGAAAAACACGTGTTTCTGCATTTAACTTTTACGTACATTAGAAAAGCTGCATATATCAAGAAACTCAACTATGAAATATTTATTACTCGGCCTAATAGCAAACCACAAGCATAATCGACACATAAAAACTGTACAACGAAAATCGGTTATTCAGTACTAGCTATAATATCCGGCGCTACTCTGGTTTTCTTCAATTACTGGGATGATTGAAAAAGTGACAAACCATTATAAAGCCATATATAAACTATTATACGCATACTGGCAGGATTAAAATAGTGACAAGCCATCGTAAATGCATATAAGTCTGAAACGTATTGTCTGAGAACCACGGTAACCAAACTAAACATTCCGAAAATGATTGTTGAAGCGCAGGAACCATTGTTGCTCGACAGTTTTTTTGCCCATTTCGGGCATGTGTCCAGCTCTGACAAACGTTTACATAGAGAGACACACACGCCGAAAATCAATTATATATAGACTGTTATTTGGAAAACTGTTTCAATTTCGAAATAAAACATTGCACAGTTTTTGGAATTTTTGATTTCATGAACATTGGAGTAAATAAATTCTTGTACACAAATTTGCACTCATCTTCTGAATATGTACAAAATTCGTTGTGGAAGTGTAAGAAGCTGAAAATTTTTGAGACTGATTCTTCACTCGTCTTAGGCTGGGATTACACCATAAAAGTTTGATAAAATATCTTTTAAAAACTCGAAAAAACAACCAGTAATTATATTGGTTACATTCGCTCAAATGTACCTTATTGGTTGAATCTTTTCATGTTTTATAAATGAGCTTTTATGAAGCTTTTACAGTCTAATTCTGGCTTTAAACTAGTATCATCATTTATGCAATCAATATGCTAGAATATAGTTAACTACCTACGACTTGAAAATGGGTTCCCCCTTACATCCAAAGCAGATTAAGTTTGCGTATAAATTACTTAATAATTGGTAAAAGTATTTCTCTCCTCAGAAAAGAAAAAAAATGGCGAGTTAACGAATTGGAGCTCGAGGAACCACAAAAACCTATCTATTACCTTTTTATGTTTCTTGGAGAAATTTGTCTTTTTTTAATACAGTCAAACCTCGTTAGTGCGTCACTCGGTTAACACGTCACTCCGCTTACCGGGCCACTTTTTAGAAGTCCCAATTGTCCTCCGGCAGGAATTGGCACAGCTATGGCTTACTCCGTTTAACGAGTCACTCCGCTTACCAAGTCATATTTTTGCTCTCCCAAGAGTGACTCATTAACGAGGTTTGACTGTATACAAATTCTTACTGAAGAATAATCATGAATTCTATTTCATACCAGGGAAAAACTATACTTTAGATTTCAATTAATTTACTCACGATTATGTCGTTATTTTTGTATACATTACCATAAATATATAATACATAACCAACACGAAATTCACAGGAAATAGAAAAGCTTCGTTATATATGAGAATTCGTAATATTCGTAGTTCATGTAGGTCAATACGTTCATCGTCAGATCTGATTTAACTACCTTGAAATAAATCGATAAAGACATATCCAATCAATATTGGCTGACAAAATATTCGAATAATACGACAATAATTTCTTCGATTTCGTTTCAGAAATGCTAAAAAAGAAAAACCCATCAAAACAAACGTACGTCGCACAAAGCAACTTAATGATATTTAAGAAAAAATGAATAAAAATTCTTGTATATATTCGACGTGGAATGTTTCCAGCTATTTCTATTCATTGAAGGGAAAAAAGTATATAAACAAACACATAAACAAGACCGCCCACTATTATGTACAGGAGAGAAATAGAGGGGGAAAAAACGCTCTTCACATCTCTCTTCCTCCTCCTCTTTTCCATCTTATCAATAGTTATCGGAAATTCTCTTTCAAATACCCTTTTTTTCCCCTAAACTTTGCAAGCGTGGGCGGGGAAAGTTGTACAATGACGTCATAAAAAGAGGGCGGTAACTGCCTGAATGACTCCACCACCTTCGCATCATTGCAGTGAAAAAGATTTTTTAAAAAAACCGATTATTTTTTCAATTTTTCCCTCTTTTAATTTTTTTTTTTTTTTCACTTTCTAACATCTCCACCGTTTTTAGCGTTTATAAAGGATTACCAAGAACACGTGGCTTTCCTTTTCCTTCCGTCCTCTGAATTTTTAAACATTGGCAAAAGTGGAAAAGGAAATGGGAAATTTAATTTTTTTTCCGTTTCCTTAACTATTTTTTTTTTTTTTTTTGCTGATGTGATATTTTAATTAGCATTATATTTCGTACTGTTGCAGCAACGGAAAAAACTATGAAATACACTTGGGAAATCCATCATTATTATGGAAAAAAATGTTTCGACACTTCTGAGATTCACAATGATACTGGTCCATACAATAATATTTATTTTTTGTGTTTTTTCTAATTTCATGGTTCATTAAATCGCTCAATGGTCAACGTTTTTCTAAAACAGATTTTTTTTCGCACTCGTATTAAAAGAAAAACATCTGTATCTTAGGTTTACAGGCTCGATAACTTTTTTTCAGGTGTGGCGTAAAACTCATGAGAACGCCTTTATGGAAAGAGTTATACAGTGTATCCACTTAAATCGTTTTTCAAAACACCGCCAGGGAAAAACGTTGTAAGCGGAAAAACGTTATGAACGGGAAATCTTAATGAGAGTTAGTTGAGTTAAGATCACGAAAATATGTCGTACTAAGCGGAGAAACATTCTAAGTGGAAATGTTATAAGCGGGATCAACTGTATTTTATGATGTGATGTATCAATCAGCAACGTGCAGGTGCGCAATAGAAAATAAAAATTATATAATAAAAATAGTATTTTTGCCCAAACAACATGGTCAGAATTAATAATTACAAAATTTGTCTTTTTTTGCCACTCATTTCACGATCTTATGAAATAAGAAATAAAACACTGTTTTTAATCTTTAACTTCAGTTGAAAGAGAGCATTGGCGTACGCAAGCCAAGATTATAGTGTTATTTTGCAGGAAAAAACGTAAACCCTCCCCCAGAAGAAGAAAAATTTTACAACACTCCCCCCCCCCCGAGAAAATTCTGCCTACGCCTATGAAGGAGAAAATACAATAGTATTATAAAAAAAATATATATATAATAGTATTTTCTTTTTTTATAATGCGCGAGCAGCATGTTTACTAAAATAACGAACATGATGACTTTTCAGAAAAACTCCGTGTAATTTCGGTATATCGTATTTGTAGTGGATCGATCTTCGAAGAGGAGCAGCACACAAGAATGTGTTGCTTTCACTCATGCGGTTATCAGTCAGTATACTTTTATGTATCAGGTTTTTTTTTTAAAATAAAAAAGGAAGAAATAAGAGTCAAGAGAACTGAAAAGCACCACACACTAATTAGCCACTTCTATTACAAACTAAAACGACACCTTCGAAATAATGTTTTCCATTTGTGATAATTGCTTTTTATTCCAACGATTCTATGAGATGGGAGTTATTACACTGGATAGTTATCTTTGCAACATGTATCTTGACTAAACGCATATATGCGATTGTTTCACTGTTCCAAAATATTTGTCATTTTCCTTCCCCGCCTCTGAAAATTTCAATGACAGTGCTATTTTGAAACCTTGACATAATATCATATTTTTTAATAGTCTCTCGCCAATAAACAGTGCTGTCTTAACACACAGCACGGATGCCTCAATCGCACAAGGGACCTCGTGATAGTGAGATTCGGTGCTATGAGTTTCTAGAGAAAGCATAGAAATTTATAAGCGGGTACTTTCAACTAATTAGGGGCTTCAGAATATCACTTCGCTCGGGGTCCCATGGTGCTATTAACACGGCACTGCCTATGATTATGAAGTTTTCTTTATAAAAGTAAAAGAATCGGACAGTTTTTCCTTTGTAAATAAGTTTCAAACACTTGAAATTTTGTGGAGAAGAGATATTTTCTTAATTTTATATTTCTTGATTTTTAGAAGTAAATGAAAAGAAATTCAACCTGAAGTGCGAATTTCGTAGAACATATATTCATAGAGACGAGAGGCGTACGAGCGGGAAAGTGCATACATCCACCCGTCCCCCTCCTACGAAGGGTTCTCTCCGAAGATAATCAAAAACTGACTATATTTCTGAATATTTTTGTAAAAAAAATTGAAGTATCGAAAGAAAATTCTTTAGAAACTCGATAACTCGACTATCTTGGTAACTCGACATTTGTTATTCTGTTATTCTCATGGTTGGGACAATACTGCGTAAATTCAATGGGTGGGGCTCTTTAATTCGACACAAGATGGCTAAACCCACGCTGAACTTCACTACAATTTGTGCTGGGTTATAATCTACTAACAACTAATTTTTCGAAATTGCTCATGCCTTGGCGAAATCCTTAAGTTTTCACAAAATTGCTCTCATTGTATTTCAACATATACGTTTCTATAGACGCAGTACAGGAGGTATCACATGGTATCTGAAAATGATGGCCACAACGTGGAACATGTTTTGTTGCAATAACAATTGTAAAAGTGTAAACGTTCGCCTAAATCTTTCATTTCTTAATAAAACGCTCTCTGTTGAAACTAATTTGTGAAACTAATTTTTTTCCCACTGAAACAAATTCCCATCACTACATGCTATGCTCTTTTTATCCTAATTGGAGGTTATTCAGAAACTTCTCATAAAAAATTGCAGATAATTATTTTTTTTTATTTACGATGATGGAATAGAAATGTTCAACTACAGGGTGAGCAAAAAGTCCGTAAAAATGAATGAAAACCGGAAAAATAACCGAAATAAAAAACAGTTTGCAGGGTTAGCATCGTTTGGTCACGGAAATTTTTTTAGACAGGAAAAAATAACTCAAAAACAGCCGATAGGTGGCGCTGGCGCGAGCAACTTAGGTGGAAATATGCAAATGAGACGGTTATAAGAACTTGCGCTCCTAATCCACAATCAGTTCACCGTTGTAAATTTGACGTGTATGTGGACCTGCTGCACTCTGCCGTTGCCGGATTTCTGACTCGCCTGCAATGTGTTATTCCCTGTGTTGGTGGTCATGTGGACCACATACTGCTGTAAAAAACTATTTGCAGGCATTCTGTTCGTTATTTGCGTATCTTTTCTTTGACTTGTGTATGTCAGCGCTACCTATCGGCTGTTTTTGAATTTTTCCTGTCTTAAAAAAATTCGCGTGAACTAGCGATGCTAACCCTGCAAACTGTTTTTTATTTCGGTTATTTTTCCGGTTTTTATGAATTTTTACAGTTTCTACGGACTTTTTGCCCACCCTGTATATACAAGTGTAAGTGCAAACAAAAATATTAAAATAACAAATAAATAATAATAAATAAAATAAATTATATTGAAATTGTGAGGGTGAAATCAAATGAGACCTCAATAACTTAACATTTGCTTAAGTCGACATGTTTATCGACACTTTTGGAGTGTCGAATCATCGACTGTCTTATGAATATATTAATGAATGTATGTTAATTTGACATGCTTTTTGAAAGTTAGGAAATTCAAAATTTCTGAGAGAAATTGCTGTGCCCCCTTCAAAGGTTGATCCTGCCTACGCCCCTGATAGGGATATAAGGGTGGTCGTTCACTGGAAGCTACCGACTTGTTTTCGCTCGCAGTAGCTTCAGTAGACGACCGGCCTAAGGGATGAATAACTTAATCGCGCAATTAACAAATTTATGATATCACTACATATCTACCTTTATCCGAATAGTCAGTCGCATAATTTTAGAAACAAGACATTTCACTATCCATCATTCATTCGTAATTGTATTTGTCAAAAAAATGCTATAATTGCGCAATTAGCCACTGAGGGGAAAATCAAGAGCCTCTCATAAATGGGGGGGGGGGGGGTGGTGCGAAAGCGTGAACTGTAATGTATCAGAGAAAACAAACTGCTGATCAGGTAATTGAAAAATACGTAATCGAAGAAAGATGAAAGCGGGGGGGGGGGGGCCATAATCACGCCAGTACGTCGAGAAAACAGCAATCATGTGCACCAAGAATAAGAAGATTGAGGGGCGAAAAGTTATCGCTATAGAGGTCTTAGGAACCAGAGAATTCAATAAATCGGGTAAATTCTGCAACATCATTTATTTTTCTGCTAAATCACTGAAAAGTATTCCTTCTACTCTAAATTTGTTCTCTTAGCGAAAAAAAGTGTAATTTCCATAAAAAAGAATACATGGGGGGGGGGGGCCAGTCTCATGACAACCAGGTGCTCAAATCTATTCAACCATAAAACGAGTGAGAGCTACCAACACACACACACACGCAGCAAGAAATTGAATATATATATAAATCCGGGGGAGTATCTTACAAATATACCCTGTATCTATCAGCAAGGTAGTTCGGAGGAGGGGTAAAAAAAACACTCCCGTAGCTCACCTGTTGGAAAGCAGGGCGCAAGGAATGGGTGCCCCAGGTGTCAGACATGACCCCTCTCCCGATCTCCCCCCCCCCCCCCCAAACACTCGTGTTATATAGTTAAGGCTGGTTGCTTGCACGCGAACATGATGGAGGACTGACAGCTCCATGTTAATGGATTTTTAACTGGGAGAAAGTTCCACTGCACGTACTCCTGTAGAAGCTTGAAGAAATAATAATAAGTATAAAAAGTCAGATGTGGTTGTAATAACAGAAAAAACAATAAACAATCTGCTTTTTTTTTTTCTCACGTCTATATATTTTTGCAGCCCAAGACAAGATTGAGTCACGCACAAGAAGAGAAATCGAAAAGAAGGAAAACCAAACAGCCAATCTACCTATCAAGAAATAATACATACTGTGTAAAAAGAAAAGATAGTCTCTTCCCCTCGTTTCACATTGCTGCAGATTTAACCCTGTGGTTTACGTTAAAGCCTTTTTTGGACACTGTATGCTTACCCGATATCGAGAAAAAGGGTGCATTCACATCTACAGATACGGCATAAATCATTTAACTTAAAACCAATAAACGTATTCATATCTATCTTATCGTATCTGCGCATGCGCAGACAGACATTTTTATGTTAGACTGTTTGCCGTGTCTGTAGATGTGAATCAACCTCAATTCAAAATTATAACTGAAAATTTCCAGTTCAACACAGACAGACACTGATATAACTAATTCCAAATTGACGAATTTGTCAATGTAATGAATTTTTAACTGTCTGTGTGCAAATTCGTGTTGATCTCACCCCTGATGTAACAATTTTAGTTGACTTAACAAATTAAAATGCTAGTCTTATTGCACAGTATACGCTACTTAATGTGATCACATCAGACTTGGGGTTACTGATAACAAAAACCAAATGATAACTATATTTGTGGAAAATCCCGTTTGGTCTAACAAGACGTATGGTAAACGGGCATTAGTAAAACAGGACAACTGTTTTCTGTCCCACATAATTAATTGGTTGCAAAATGTTCAATTACTCCATTTTTTTAATTATTATTCTAAAACGGGACCTTCTTTTTCCCCTACAAAATCCAGGGAAAGAATGGAAGTGCGTCACAAATTATTATGCTTTTTTAATGTACAATACGTTTCATTGATCCCTTGAGAAAGTCGCTCAGAAATTTAAATTCAAATCTCGTCAAATGAAAGAAACTGATCAAGAACTGAAAGAAACGGCTATTCTTTGACAACTATAGCAAGACCACTGAAAAAGCAGCTCCACCCCTACATGGATCACAGCGAATACTACTGCTCGATTGCGACATCAAAGTACAGAAATGCTTATTAATAAAGGAGGGGGGGAAGAGAGCACCTTCTCAACCCCTATATGGTCTAAGCAGACCTTGCAGCCTGATAACGATAACTTAAGGATAAAAAAAACAATTTTGGTTAAACCTTAGCTTCAAAATGCGCAAAAAAAACCCCACAACTTTCAACGGGAAAAAATTTTATAACACTATTTCAATTCCTGACAACTATAAACGAATTTTCCCATGTTATGATATTGTTCAGTTCCGTTCTTGACAAAAGTGATAACAATACCTGACTAATAAAATTATGAATGATTTTAATACGTGGCGTCACACAATATTGTATGTGATTCGTTAAATCTGGATCCCACTGTACTACACAATGAATTTATTTAACCTTTTACGGCCGAATTGAGATTTAGATTGATTTTTATAATTTTTTTTCTTTTATTTCTCCTTCTGATTCTTTAGTTTAGACATATCAATCAAAAAATCATGAAGAAAAAGTTTCTCGTATGTTTTCCGGACTTGCCCATGTCCATAGAAACATAAAAATTATGAACAAAAAAAATTAATTTTATTCTTCCTTAAAAATTGGTGATTTAAAAAAATTAAATTGTCAACATCAGCGCTGAAATGATTGAAATTTTTGTTTTGTAAATTAAGTTTGGTATCTCACACCTTCAGGAGAAAAAAAAATCAAGTGTAGATTTTTTTCATGGGGGAAAAAAACAATATTTTTTTCTGAATAATAAAACTGATATTCCCGATTGAGAACACTGGACATTAAAAGGTTAAAGCGACTACAAAAAATATACCTTTAACCCAGGGCCTTAACTAGAGGGGGCAACTGCCCACGGGCAGCAAAATTTAGGGGGCGGCAATTTTTTTTTAGGTGGAAGCAAAGAAAACCATTACAAAATTATCGCATTTTAAAATTGTGGGAGCGAGAAAAATCTTAGTTACGGTCCTGCTTTAACCTGCTCTTGCTGAATGTATGCCATAAATTTTACCAAAATTTTTTTTTCCAATGTGTTGTAACCAATACACAGGGTCTTTATAATTGAAGTTCCACTTTTAAATGGCCATAAAAGGAAAACTACTGGACAAAATTTTATTAAACTTGGTAATAGTTTAAAGGAGGTCAGATGATTTCATTTTCCGCGAAAAAAAAAGTTCAAAAACTCACCACCAGCGAGGAATGGCGCTGTATGCAATATTGTTAAACGAAATAAGACATGCAGGCATCGGTTAAAAAAATGTTTTTAATCATTTCTGAGTGGGGGGGGGGGGCCATGTTCAAAGGCTTGTTCAATTACAAAGCATGTTTAATATGGCGTCCACAATTTTCTGAAAGAAAGTTAAATCGCATTACTGCGTTCTGAGCAGTAGCTCTTAGCATATCAGGAGGTACGTTACGGACATGTCGGTATATCACATTTTTCAATTACGCAAAAAACCCCACGAACAGTTTCGTTTTAGAAACGATTAAAAACATTTTAAAATGATGTCTTATTTCGTTTAACAATATTGCATGCAGCGCCATTCCCAACTGGTGATGAGTTTTCAACAATTTTCATTTTATTTCCTTTTTTTTGCGGAAAATCGAATCCCATGACCTCTTGACCAAATTTGATAACATTTTGTCCAGTAGCCAGTAGTTTTCCTTTTATGGCCACATTTGAAAGTGGAACTTTAATTATAAAGACCCTGTACAATATTGGTGAATTGAGTGGAGAGTAAAGTACCCATAAAAACGATATTATGAAGTCGCAATGAGGTTGCAAGAGACCATGAGACAATTTCTCGTGGCATTTATTCTGACTAATCAAAATAAAATTGATCTGATTGCATCATAAATCATTAATTTCTGTAATTTCCCTGTGAAAATGCCACGGATTATATAGCTTAAAAATTTTTTTTAGCTATTGCGGCTAACCCAAAGCAACGGCCTGTTCGATAACAATTTTTCCCCTTGATTTCGAGGGATTTCAATTAATTCTTAAAGAAAAAATTTCCATATACGTATATTTTTCCCTTTTTAATCCAGTTGAAAAACATTCAAATTCAAACATTCAAATCAAAACGACGGAGTAAAAAAATTACTCCGTCGCAATATATCAGTTACCCAAACTTTTTGCGTCAACTCCCTCTTCTTTAGAAGAATTTTTTCTTCTCATTCTCCCCCCCCCCCCAACTCAAGTCAAGGATCCTGTATTATACTCGTAGCTTCTATCGCCTTTCTGGACCAGCCTATCGCCTCCCACGGGGAGCTATTACCCACTTAGGGAAGAACTGTTTTATTATAAATTTCTCAGAGAAAAAGGTAATGAAAGTACACAAGATTTGATTACATTGAATATCGGCATATTTTTCTTCAGCTGTCGAATAAAAATTAGGTGCGGGCTTATACGAAGCTTCTATACACAAAAACCATCGACGTTTTTACGAAAACTATTTTTTCTTCCACTGATCGTTCTTCTGTGTGCAGCTTATATTAATGGGCTTATATATCAGAAATTATGGTATTTTAATTTTGAGAGAGAAATTATCAAGGATGCATCGATATACCTTGACATATGATGCGTGACTACTCACACATCAAATGTCATATACGCACATAACTCATAAACCGGGCGTTTTCAACCTGTGATCCACGAAACGCTCAGGCTCCATGTGCGCTCCCTTGTTTGCAACCGCTCTAGGACAATGAAATTTGCAATAAAATCAGTAAATTTTAAAATAAATAAGTCTTGTGCGGCTCCGCCATAAAAATTATAAGCTAAAGGGTGTGTGTATCCAAAAAGGTTGGGAACAGCTGGCATAAACCTTGCGGTTTACAGAAAAATCTATCACAAAAAATCAAAATTAAATTTTTGTATATTTTGTTTGTTTTATAGATCTTAAATTTTAAATTTAATCTGCTGAAGTGGGAGGTAAAAACAAAACCCTTTTTCGTGTTTTGTTTGGATCAAAAACAATTAATTGCGGGAACAAACAGACCATAAATTTAATAATAATCATTATAAATTATCAAATTATTTTTGTCACATTACGAACCAATTTTTCATTTTTCTCTTTATACTGTTATAATATTTTCAAGCCATGACTAAAATTATAGATGTTTATTATAAATTCAGTAAGTTTAAACTGAAAGAAAAAATTTACAGAAGCGTGCTGTGTGGAAATAAGCTATATCGAAGATGTGAACCAGCATCAAATTTAAACCAACTAACATAGACCAGATTCATTGCCAAATTCAGATTCATTTGAGGTGATCAGAGGAAATCTCTTCTTTTTAGAACAGAGAGGTAGATGCTGAAGATTTAGCACGAAAAATCACACGCACATGCTTCGTTTATAGTACAACTTATAATTAATATCACATAAAAATACTTTGAATTTTCAGATAAACACTCACCGTATAAATAAGGGTACCATTACTCGAGAGCAATGACCCCCCTCCCGCGCAGTCATTCACTTTCTCTCTCCCACGCTAGGGAGAGAGACAAGAGGCAGCAAAAAAACAGTGGTTTGGTTTAATCCTGGAGAGTCTCAGTTTCTAAGAACTCTAGCACATTGAGTAAAACACTACAGCAAAATTCCAGCATCTTCCCTGGTCCCATCTTCTTAAGTCACATCTACAAGGAGACAGACATTTTTTCCAAGAAGTAGAAGGTGGAGGCTAAACAAGAAAACACATGCCCCGTAAGAGAGATCCAGACACCCAGTACCAGACATGAGCAGAGGGTGTGCAGCTGTCTGATACTCTACAGCCGGGACTGTTGTCGCAGCAGCAGCCATGTTTTGCCCCCTCACCCCACAACACACCATCAACAACCAGACACCCATTCCGCACAGACTGGAGGATACTGTGTGGGACCCCCCCCCCCATTTCAATCAGGTCCCCCCCACACACACACACTGAGTACAACATCCAGTGTAGGAGCAGGAACTTGGCATACAATAAATATATATAGAGACCCTGGGTGTGAGGGAGGAGAAAGAGAGGTCAGGGTCAAAGTGCGAACTGGCGAGGGTGGTCGACCCCGGCAAAAGAGGGTCTGGAAGCACCCCTCGAGCGCGCGCGCGCGCGCGAGTTCCAGCAAGCGTATGAGAAGGCACATACACACACCGAGTGAAATGGAAAGGCAGGTGCGAAGGACCTAAGCCACGTAAACAGGGAGATATATATATATATCTACCAGCACACACATTGGGAGTCCATCATAGCAAGAGAGATAAAGAATAGAAAAAGATGATTAAAACACCCCTGAGGTTAGGGATGATGGATAAAAATAGAAACCTTATGTCACCCAAACTCCGGAGGATGCATAATAGTTTGCTCTAATGTAAGAAGGCTTCATCCCGTCTCCTTTTCTGCTTCTCTAGGCGATTTAGCAAGGAATCTTCAACACTCATTCCAAGCCGAAACCGCGACACCTAAAACCTTGATGAAATATCGAAGAAGCAGCAGGACACACTTATAAAACCATTTTATAGAAGAACATCATTCGCGCGCGCGCTGGCCAGATATAACACATTAAACTTTTCTTTTAGTCAATATGGGATCTCAATTCCCACTCTATATGGCAAGGATTTAAACCTGAAATTATGCCATCAGAAGGGTGCAGTACCAATTATAGAGAGTTGTGCAAAAACCAGGATTTATCAGAGTTCGATGTGAAAACTTATCTGAGTCTTCGATCCCTTTTCCCAAAACTTTTTTTTCCTATCCCCCTCCCTCCCACTAAGCCCACTCACATATAGAATCCTATGGTTTGTCTGTAGCTTCTACAAACACACCCTTCCCTCCAAAAAACGATATCACCAACTTTGAAAAACACTGCTCTTGACGAGAAGTAGACTTAGCAGCGATTCCCAAACAATTTAAGTTAACAGCGTCCTTGGGAAATTTAAATATTACACAGCACACACCTGGCTGATTTCACGGCACAAGGGACACCTCGACTAACATCAAATATTACAGTGCTTCATTTCCAAAATATTCGCATAAAAATCTTAACACTTAAATGACCGCATATTATTTCCCGTAGGCTTACCCTAAGACCGGCGATTTTCTCATTTGGAAATGAAAAACAAATACATATAGGAAATTAAAAATCGAGAAATCTCGTTGCCGGTCTTTTACGTCTCAGCATTGAAACACGAGAAATCTCGTGAGCGGTCGTTTAAGTGTTAAGGAAACTTACCCACAAAATGTGTCTATTTTGACTGAACAAATAAAATAATCTTATCCTTTAGATTCTAGCAACCATGTACCAGTGACGCGGAATGAAATGTGCATCAAATAAAAAATTAAGAAATCAAAAAAAAGAAAAAAAATCTCAAATCAAATTTTTCTGCATAAAATATTGGCGATACTGTCAATTCATTCCATGTGCCCAAAACACTTAAACGAAAATTATTCAGAACGGTACTGTATATTGAATTTATTTATTTTATACATACGAATCAGTTCTGAATCGACATACAGTATTTTTCAATTTTTATTCATTTCCATAAAGCGCTGACCATCTTCACCCCATTGCAATTAATGTTGGACTTCAAAATTTTCTTAGCAAAGCATAGCAAGTTCAAGTTTTTTTCGAGGGGAAAAATTTGTGACTGCTTTTTCCAGTGTGAGAGAAAAAAAAAGTTTCCAAATTTCTTGAACAGAAAAGATTAAAACTTATAACGAAATCAAATCTTCGACATCGCTTTCACAGCCTTTTCTCACATTCCCATTCTGTTCCTTTCAGATCAAAGAAGTACTTCACTGCTCTTTTATATACGTGTATATATAAAAAAAAGTCAAAATAAAGAAAAAAACTTTTCTTTTAACTTAGTGAAGCTAAACAGGAAACGTCATAACGCCATCGAGATTTTCAACCATTTTTTGCTATAAGTTCTCAGCGATATTGCTGAATTTTTCCTGGAAGATACCGCCTGGAATGGTTTGTGTGCCCTCGCCCACCCTTTCTCCAAAAGCAGTCAGTGAGAGAGTGGAAAAGCAAGAGGTACCAGAGAGAAAAGGAGGTAAAGAAGGAAAAAAAAATACCAGTAACACTATATCTGCAAGTTTCATCAAAACTTCGTCAGATACCACCACAACTGCGGCAGCGGCAACAGAAGTAAGGGGTGGGTGGGGTGTGTGAAAAATCCGAAGAAATACCAAGGGATAGAAAGTTCAAGTGAACTTGTAAGGTGAAAAAAAAATCACAAACTTTTCCATATCGTTGTAGAATTCGATACGGAAAGGAGGTGGTGGTGGACGCAGTTCACGTTCCAAACATCAACTGCGGAACCAGATCAAAATCATCTGTATAACATTAGGAGGTATGTCACATGGTTAAAAAAAGAGAGCGAGAGAGAGAGAGAGTAACGAAGCTCAAAATCACCGGAGTTTTTAGGAAAACATTTTTTTTTACAACTGCAAAGAGGAAGAAGATGCATTAGGAAGGCTTCAAGAGCCTTTCAACTTAAAAACGTGTCAATTGCTTTCCAGTTTCTTGGAGATTCTCCTGGAAAATCTCTCGATTTCTCAACTATGGAATTCGCGTTTCGATAGAGATTCGGCCTTCATCACCTTAACCCCACGTGTTCCTCCCACTCCATCCACCAATCACGGAGATATTTTCGTTGGAACTGTGAAAAACGGATAACTTACAAATGCCTTTCTCCCAAAACGAAAAACAAGGTTCGCGGACAACAGAAAACATATTATTGCTCAAGAACTTCTTTTTTTTTTATTTCCAGTTCTTTCAAATAATTGAGGAAGAGGAGAGTATTTTTGAACCTAAAAACTTTCTAGTGCGGGAGAAAAAAATTAACGTCTCGAAACCTCAAAGTTCCTTCAGAGGGGGGAAAAAAATATTTTTGTTTGTCCTGACGGTACAAAAACAATCCCGTTATGGATAATGAATAACACATTTTTCCGAAGGACACGACGCTTTCAGTGAAAAACAAACCAGAGTTGTAAAATTTATTACATCGTTACACCCGGAAATTTTGTGTGAACAGAAGTGAAGTGCATACAGGAGATTAATCTGAAATCTGCGAAGAGCATATCTGATACTTAGAAAAACACATAAACTAGACCAATATCTCTCTTACCTCGGTACGAAATTCCTTGTGCATCACTTTTTCCCTATCATATAGACCAGCAAATTTTTTTGAAAATTTATGGTACACTCAAGGCTAAAAATTACGAAGACGAGAAATAGCGGCAATGCATTATATAACAAACTAAATAAAAAGTCCAAAAAAAAATTAAATGCAGTCAAACTTCTTTTATAACAGTCACCCCTCTTTATAATTATTTCCTTTGTATAATAAAAGCGTGCATTTCAAACCTCTGATCAAATTTTTTTTTTTTTTTGTTCCTCCGCTAGAGGAAGAGAGGGGGGTTTTTACTGTAATTTGATTATAGATAATTAATCGACTCCACAATATAATTCGATTTTAGCTTTCCCTATTTGATTATGATGGGGAAATCAGGCATACATGCAAATAAATGAACAATATCGATCGTTTTCTCTGACATCGCGATATTTTTCCTAAATGAGATACTGAGCATTTCATCATACTGGTAGTGTTTTTTCGTCGATTTCGACAGTATGAAATTCAAATTATTACCGTTGGTTTTCATCTCTTTTTACCCTGGGTATAAAATTATTCAGATCTTCGGTTTTCTTCGACAACTAGTTGATAAATTCAGGAAAGAAAATTCAACTGGCTTTGCGGGGAATCGAACCCACATCCTCTCACTGGCCGGGTGAGCGCTCTAGACCACTAGACTAAAAAGGCAACGAATTCCCTCTCCTTAGCGCTCGTGTGCGCTGAACGGGGCGCCGTACATGGACAGTCACACCTAATTCGGGCCCAATTTCTGGCGTGATCAGATGGAAACTAATCCGAAGATGCTATCACTCTCCGCTATTACTAAGAAGGTTTTGACAGCTGGTACAAATCAATCAGCTGTCGAAAATCCTGGAATTTTCTTTCCTTGATTTATCTTCGCATCAACCAGCTGTCGAAACTTCGTAGTAATGGCGGAGTGTGACGTTATCTTCGGTTAAGTCGCCATCTGATGGCAGTGTCATAAATTGCGAGCTTTGGCCCGAGTTAGGTCTGGTTGCTCATGTACAGCCCATTGCTGGACCTATCGTAAGGGATCAGCGCACACGAGCTCTAAAGAAAGAGGATGCGTTAGCTTTGTGGTCCAGTGGTCTAGGGCCCTCAACCAGCTCGGCAAGTGAGAGGACGGTGGTGTTCTCTCTCTCTCTCGATTCCCCGGAAAGCCAGTTGAATTTTCTTTAATCTATTTACCTTCGTATCAACCAGCTGTAGAAACCCTCGCAGCAATAGCGGAGAGTGTCATCATCTTCAGAGCTATTTTATTGCAATACGAATTCAACTGAATATATATTATTTTAAATTGAAATTAAACGTGAAGGGTTTCATACATTTCGCATGTTGCAGGACCTGTCGTACTTAAGGGGTCTCATACCTTTTAACATGGTAAAAAACTATGCTCCATTAGAAATTTCATTAAAAATAAAAAATTTGAAATAAATCAATGGGTAAATAGCATTTTTAAGGTAATAAGGGGAGCGTAGTTTTACTAGAGCATAATTTTTCTCCGTGTTGAAAGGTGTGACACCTTTTAACCCTCTGATGCACGTAGGTACCCTCATTCAATGCTCATCTAGAGATGTCAAGTCAGTTCAAGAAAGCAATTCATGTCAGGAGTTTAAACAGAGGAAAATCATTCTACAATGTTTTGAATTAATGAATAGATTCGTGCATGAAAGGATTAATTCAATTTCTCACAAAGCAAGTTCCTTATCCTCCTCCTCCATGAATTTTTCACCCATAAAATCTAATTACACACCATACAAAACCGTAATCAGTATTTCTCAACCTCTTTTCGTCCATTTATCCAACCTTTTGACCATATTTTCTTCTCGTGCCGCCCCCCCCCCGTCCGTGAGTGAGGCCCTTTATACTTACTGAATTACCCACCCCTCATGGGTAGCAAGCCGCAAATTGCCCCAAGGCGATATGACCAGCATAGTGGTTTAGGTACGTTGTTCGCTATAAGATGAGATACTTATTGAATTGATTTTTGTAAATAAATTTATAGTAAACAAAGATTTTATAAAGTCGATCTCTGGACCCCCTGGATTTTTTTTTTTCAAACCGAGCACAACTCAGGTGAACCCCCTGGATTAAAGTCCAGTGATCTTCTCTCTTGTGAAGGGTATATGCAGGGCCGTCTCAACAGTAGGTATGGGCCGCCAGGTAAAATGATGTTCTGGGACTCCCGTACATAAGAAACCTCCTTAACCGTATTTCATGGCTCCCTTTCAAGGACGTAGCGGGGGGGGGGGGCGCTTCAGGGTCTGGTTCCCCTCCCGAAATGTGAGAAAATGACCGAAAAAAGGGAAAAAGATGGCCAAATCTATGGTTCTATCACTTTGGTCCCCCCGAGCGAAATTTCTGGCTACGTCCCTGCTCCCTTTCCAGTTGATTTCCACCCCTTGGAATATCCCAGGATCGCGAGGGAGGGAGGGATATTCCCTCCAGGTTGAGAATACCTGACCTGAAGTCATAGATGTAAAACGGTTCTTTAAGCCGTAGAACGACAAACAATATTAGTTCAAACGCCCCCGAACAGTATAAATAATAAATATGTTACTTTCCGAGTATTGAGTGTTAATGCAAATAATTAATGCGAATCGATGTTGTGATGTATAATTGAAGACATTCCAGCAAGTTTTCGCACAATTCTTTACCCCCCTCATACGTGCAATAATGCACTTATTTTTAACCTGGTCACTTAATCGATACAGAAGGTCATTGAAGCTTCTCGAAAATAATAATAATAACAATAATGAAGAAAAAGACCTTAGCGTATGAATGCTTCTGATTACCATCGCGTCCTTCCCAAACTCATAATCTGCATTCATTGTTCCTTGTAAGTCGCTGCCGTGCTCCCCGCGCTTTATTTTTGGCGATTTTAAAATTCGATACGCCCTCGGGATAGTGCGATCATCAAGACCTATCTTAAGGTTTTTGCCTTTAATGTATGGCTTGTCTTATTTCCGGTTTCCTCGAGATAGCCCTATTGTTATCGTGCAGAGATAGAGGGTGGAGAGTGAACCCAGCATAGTGGTAAGACACATGGAAATTTGGCTGGAACCGAGGACGGGTGTAGGAAAAGGAAGGGGGGAAGGGGAAGAAAGCATTCTTATAGGTATGCGAAGTGTTATCAGAAGAGAGATTGTTATCTTATTGCTTTAGGTTCCAGTTGACCGAACATGAGAGATAATTCAGAAGCACTTCCAAGTTGGAAGTGGATAGCGAATAAAGGAAAAATGCCAATGGTATGATGATGAGTTTGTTACGTTATGGGGGTCCACCATACACGAATTAGGGTCTTGCAACCACCGAAAGAGAGCGAGAACTGTTGAATGTTTGAGACTGACCCTTTTTCTTTTACCTTCCTTCGCTTCCCACGCGGATGCATTGAATTTTACATTATTTCTTGCGTGTTATTTGCGGCTACTCATTATAAGATTTGGAGAGAAGGGGGAAGAGACGTCGCATTATTATATTTCATTTATTCACCTATACATAAATATTTGATATACTTATTTATTTGAATAAGGCATAATTATTTCGTCAGAGTTCGTTCGACATCCTCCACGCGATTTGCAACTGACAGTGGCAACATAACAAAGCTGGGAAAGAGTCGCTGGTTTATCTAGGTGATTAAAATAGGCTCCCGGGTTGTACGAAAAAGACAATAGAAATACTGGCTTTTTTCCTTCCGTTGCTTACCAACATTCAAAACAATGAGCCTTCATGCAAACAAACCTGCAAAACTTAATAGAATGGTTTCATCAATCGGAGCTCTATTCGAAACTTTAAATCTGGTTAAAAATTGTACCAGGTCGAATCTCCCTTAAGCCGAGGGAGTTTCCAGTTTCCATTTTTTAATCCCGGTCGATATGCTTGCTTAGTATTCATTTTTAGACTTTCCGGGCTCATCAGGACTTGTTAGTCAGTGTACATATGTAATGTACACTGTACATTGTACAGTTATGTGTCAGTGTGATTGTGCTATATCGTAATCCCGCAATAGTGTCTCAACGGATCGGTCACAGAGCCTCGATTTAAAGAGGGCTCTAAATTATATATATATATATATATATATATATATATATATATATATATATATATATATATATTTCAGACTTTTACATATTCTGAAATCATTTCTCTAACCTATATGTATTTCTTTCAGTAATTCTCTGAAACTATTTCATTTTCTTTTAAGAATTCTGAAAATATTTTTCAGTAATTCTGAAATCGGTCTTTAATTGATCATAAATTTTCATCGATTATGAAATTACTTCCCTCTAAAATTCTGAAATTATCTTTCATGAACGTGTTTTTAGAATTTCTGTAAATTCTGTATTCATGTACGCTTTTTTTGGATGCTGACTTTTCCATCCCTGAAAAGTGTAAATTATCATTAAGTATAAGTATAGGGAGGGGGGGGGGGGGGCAACTTGTTAAGAAGGCTCTGGTAATGCACCAAATACCTAGCACTTTTGTGAATATCGTAATACTATATACTTATTGTGAATATCGCAACAGTGGTGATGCGGGCTTTATCGAATTATTTTTTAATTAATAATCTTTGTTTTTAGCTATATTCTAAATATGGCCGACGGGTCACGGGCTCCAACCCGGGCCCCAGCTCGTATTGATAAATCATTAATTAATTACTCAAATTTACCGGCATTTTGCTCAAACTTCAGTCTAGGATGATGGATTCGATCGGTGATGTTCATTAGGTTTAAAAATGTCAATCGCTTTTATCCTTATAACCAGAGCCCGGATGTGACGGCATTTGCAATTTTTTTTTTCACTTTTAAGGCATTTTTAGGATAATTTTTCACTTTTCAAAAATTTTCAAAATAAAAAGTAGGCTAAAATTATTTTTTATACAAAAATAATAATAATAAAAATAAGCCTTACTTTCATCACTTAAACTTGTACCTTCCTTTACAGATGACAAACAAAGTTTACAATCAATTCCAGGTTAATTCCGTATTTAGAGCTGACCACACTTATACAAACAATAAATGAAAATGAATTCAAGAAATTCTGATCCTATATGGTATGTTGAGAGAGAGGTATTTTCTTTGCTTAAAAGGGAACATAGTAAAGTACTTGCATGTACTTTACCATGAACTCTTTTTAAAGAAGGAATTTTGAAATCTGCGAATTTGTGTTGAATGATTTTGATTCTAAGAATGCTGCATGCAGTAAGATTTCTTACGCTTCGTTTTGCCTTGAGAATATTGAAGAATTGATGACGTGTGTAGTAGATCAATCTTCATTATTCTGGTTTCCAACATTAGGTCCTTGCAGTAAAGTATGGAGCTTATTGATGCTATCAATAAGGTCTGTGCTAAAAGTGGTGTAGGCCAATTTGCTATCATGGAATTCCAAAAAAGTAATGGGAAAAAAGCAGACTAATTGTTTGCAGAAAATTTTTTGGTGTCTTTACGGGAAAATGTATAGGAATTTCAAAATTGAAATTAACACCGCGAGCAGACAAGATTCCCCTCCACACTCTTTCAAATATCCCCCAATAACATCTGTTGATGTTGAGAGAAGTTTATCTTGTCTTTTTAGAAATTTCTATTTAGATTTCCCAACGCACTCATAAATTCTGAATTGCTAATTTAAAAAATTCCATTGGTAATTTTTGATGAAATCTAATGTTAAGCGTGAATGTGATTTTCAATAGGCACTAGAATATTTTTTTTTCCTTTTACCTCTAGAATCAAAATAATATGACTTGTTCAGTTGCTAAAGAAATTTGTTTTGCTATTTTAATAGCGTTGCGTTTTTTTAGAGAATTTTTATTTTAGTTTTTAAGGTATTTTTTTTCGAATTTTAGAGCATTTTTTCGAGTTTTTTTGGGACATTTCTATGGTCATTTTTCAGGTTAACAACATCCGTGCCTTGTGTACTTAAAGTATAACACTTATTTTCAGTTAATTCAAGTTTTGGGGCAAAATATGGGTAGTGCACACCCATCATGAATATGAGTGATATTTCTGCAGGATTTCTTTCACATTTATCATATTCACCAAATTCATTCGGGAGTTGTGCATAAATAAAAATACAAAAAGACCACAACAACATACAAAGACCACAACAGGCAAATCGCCCAATGAGGTGGCTGAGAAGAGATTCGCATGAAAAATATGGATGTAGAATATAACCAAAACACAGCAACTCAATATAAAAGCACACATCACAAAAGTTAAATATCTATTTGAATGCATCCAAAAATAAAGTGACTGTAAACTGAACTGATTAATAACAAATGAATTCGCGAATTCGCACTAGACGTCAAAGATCATTCCGCAGCTCGCATTAATGAAGGATGAATGATTGCTATTGGAAGACCAGAGATAGGGAATGAAAAATAAAAGGGGATTCTTTCTCGTGGCATAATAACTTTAAAGCTCGTCGGCCGTTTCTTTAGTTTTTGTCCACCAGAGCACGCATTCGGGAAGTTCATTTAAAGACCATCATTCGGTCTGACATCTTGTGGTGACTCTTCTAGTGCCGAGGTAACCGTAAAATTTTGCCATCGTAAAAAATATACCCTTTCCCTACCTGCCCCCCCCCCCCCATCTGCTTGTTTCTCTGTCTATTTCTTTTATTTTTCTCCAAAAAACCTTTCCACCTTCACATAAGAGTTTCCGACGAATCTTTTTATTGCGACCCTCTCTTTTCGTGGTCACACAGAGAGCGAGAGTCTCTAAATTAAGGACCTCTTCTATAGCATTGTAAAAGAAATTATATTGCTGGTCCATCTCTCCTCCGCGTGCTCCCTTTTCCGTTCTCACAATTCCAACTCTAGTACATCACAAAGGTTTTTATCATTTTTATTGTTATTAAAAGGTCCTTCCTTATGTGGTCTCACTATGAGGACATTTTATTTATTTCTCCTTCTCTTCCCATTCTCTGATGAAAAATTTCATTTCAACTTCATCGGCATTTCAAGTTCTTTTTTGTCATTTTTAAATTCGTTTTGACTTCTTCGAACGCATGGTGAAATTTCTATATTTATGCCAGAGGGCCAAAGTTTTTGAATACTTGTCTTATTTTTATTATATGACCGTACTTGTCTTTCTGAACCACTGTATCTCTTCAAAAATGAAAGAAACAGAACTAAGGTAAACGATTTCTTGATATAGCTAACGATACTATATTGGGATATACTGCTTTTGTACAGAAAATTGAGTAACCGGTGATTTTACTACCGATTGGCAATTTGCAAAAATATTCATAGCTGTTCAAGATGATAAGAAATAATGGAAGTATTTAAATAAAAATGTTTTGAGCATAAGTTAACCTATATCAATGCTGTGTTGGAAACAATACACTACTAATACTTCTAAATTGACTTTAATACGCCTCTCTGGTCTGCATGAAGAAAAAAAAAGTGGGCCCAAACACAAGTTTCAACGAGAACTAGTTGAACTTTGTTACGATACAGGACAGCCAGTCTGGTACTTTCACCAGCATTGACGAGATATCTCACCATTTTGAGAGCTTCTTATTTAAGCATTGACAAGCCCAGGTATTTTGCAAGTATTAAGTCGATTTCTCAAAGAAACACTTTTTTCCATACCCTTTACTTTGCATCTGCTGAAAATTGGAAGAACCTACCTACTTCATAAAAAAAAAAAAAAAAATTATTCAAAGAACTTTAAAAATCATCTATACCGTTTATTTCCTGAGGAATAACAGTTGTTTGACACGTGAGTTCGGTAACGGAACGAGTACCTTATTCAAATTAATAGTTTATCGTTGCATTTCTTTAAATTGGTACTATTAACTTCCAACGGCAGCGTCGACGGACTTGTCTGAGACATAGTTTGGCCTGTTTTCGGTAAATTAAGGTAAAGTAAGCCGCATATTCGAGAACATGTGGTGTAATTGGATACGTCTAAATGAGGTTTATCAATAGACACCAATGTGAGTTGTGAGCGTTTGAAGTGAGACATGTTTTCGTTTCATAACACTCAAATTTCGGGATTTTCAGTCAGTTTGATGAGGTAGTCGATTATACGAACTTATTCAAGCTAAAAATATAAACTATTCTATTCAATGACATATTTCATACTATAATAATTACAAAACGTGACGCTTACAAGAAAGTGGTTGGAAAGAAATTGGTATTTTTTCGCAATTTGGAAAAAATAACAATTTTGCTACAATTTGTTATCGTAGTTCCTCAATTTTTTTTTCTTATTCAGCAAAACATTTTAGCGAAGGGAATTCGATACAGTCCAAAAACTATGCGACTTTTTTTTTTTTCAGAATCAGCCAAAGAAAAAAAATTGATGAATCATAATGATTTAATTTTTTCTTTCAAATAACGATCTACGCCTTTTCAGGCAAATAGGTACTTTTAACCGCTTTAAAGTTCCGGTTACGCATCGATGATTATCTGCAGTCTGAAATTGAAAGCAGAATAGAAGTTATTCATGTCATTCAAACTTATCAAATAGTTTCAAAGCATAATTTCAGTGAAGTTAAAAATAGAAAACATTTTTTTAACAGATATATGTAGGTCGGACAACTTACTTTTTTTTTCGTATTAATAACTTATGAGGAGAATATTATTATTGCCATTATCAAAATCGATACAAGATATAAATCGATAGTTTCGGTGCTTAACGTGACCGACAATAACTGGAGTCGATTATGATGAGCGGCTTCGCGAAGACGGGAATAATGGCCATCTACTTCCTTTATTTAGATGACGTCACAGCGGTCATCGATCTGGCGTCCACAGTTTCCCGAGGATCGTGATTGCGTATCTTCAGGAAAATAGTTTTATTTTTCCTCCCCTTTCATAGCATTCCCCCTTACATTACTTTATTTTTATTTTTTTCTTATATGTTTTTTTCCTGGCTTTTCTTTTTTCCCGTGGAGTTTTCCTTCATGTCACCTGATTAGAATTCAAGGCATCGGGACCCAGTGGTAAAGGAATAATTGAAAACGGATCAGGTTTCGGGATCTCTCTTTTCTTTGTCGTATATATATATATATTTATTTTTATTTTACGGACATAGGTCCCCATCTCCATCTTTTTTTTATTCCAGATTTTTATTATTAGTTTTTTTTTTCTGTATGTGTATGCATCTTCTTTTGCCTCGGAGAAAACCCATAAAGCAAAAGGAATCTGAAAAGTTATTATTATTATTATTATTATTACTTTTCCTATTTCTTTCCTTCTTTTATTCGCAACATTCCGTATACGTACTCTTTTTTTATAATGCCCAGGAAGATGTTAGTTTTGGTTATGACTTGTACGCATGCTGTTTTTTTTTCTGTTTTTAGGAACTGCCCATCTTATGTAAGCTTCATAGGATACCACGATATCTATGTGTGCCTTTAACATAATTGTTGTCCGAGGCAAAATTATGCAATAAAACTATTTATAACCAATAGTTGTAATGTCGATCTTTCGAAAAATAATTCTGCCATACATACCTCGATCATAAGTTAATGAAGTCTTATCCTACACTGCGTAAAATTTTTAATGCGGCAAAATTGAAGAAAACACGTTTTTTAAAACATACAGTAGCAGTACCGTCAAACTTGATTGTAACCACATTCAAAAAAGGTCCGTGCCGCTATCACCGAAGTGTTGTTGAAGTTTTTCAAACGTCAAGATCAGTGAAAAATGAAGCTTAAACTGGGGAGAGGGGACACTCCAAAAAAAAAAAAATGGCTCTTGCTGTTGGGCCTATGCGTACACAGTTTTAGGCATTACTAGATCATTAAAATTATATTTAAACTTAAAAATATAAAAGGTTTATAAATAACAGGCCGTTTCGGACCTTCGGGCAGCAAGTTTGCAACCCGTGCATCAATCATGGAACAACTATCACTAGGAAAAAGCAGACAAACATTTCATCAACACGTTGAAATAAAATTCACAGAATTTTTCGGAAAAATACCACAGAAGTGAATGAAAAGAAAATATGAGGAAAATTTTGTTGTAAAATCACAGAGGCATTATATCTCAGTGAAATAGAAAGCGAGGTTCATTAACATTAGCGTTCATTGAAATCGGCTGGAACCGTAGTTCGTTGACGTTTCAGAGGCAGTTAGTCATTCTGAGAATGACTGTATAATGCATTGTTGTAAAATTAGTATAGAACGTATCTACGGTAGATAACTACATTATGTATTTGTGTGATCATAGTACAACTGAAAACCGAACAAAAAAATGATAAGTTCAGGGAAAGTCGTTTATAAATATCTTAAGCGGCATCTGAAGCATCCAACGGTCGTTGAAATCGCAAAATGTGAAGATCGCACAGACACACGTTTGGCACACAGAAATAGAAATACGTACAACGGAGGGCCGAGGAACTGAAAAGAAAGAGAGGTTCCTTTTCAGATACAAAATGAGAAAAATAGAGGAAGCAAACCTCATAACGGCAGGTGGGGGGAGTAAGTTTCGAGAGTGAAAAGAAAAATCCTCTTTTATTATAAGCACATGGGGCTTAGAGAGCGCCGAAAAATCACATGCAAAAGGCGGCTGCACGCGGCCTCTGACTGACACCCTCGCAAACGTTAGGTAGAGGGCATTGAACTTCTTCCAATAGGAGTGGGTGGTTTTCAGATGTCCATGAGGGGAAAGATACAGACCCAAATGGGAGGTTGAAGTTCACGAAATGTGTTCTCCCCACACACATACACATAAATACATACTGGGATTCATTCACAATCGCGAACGCGCGCGCGAGAGCATACTCATCCACCCCCAACCCTCAGAGTTGAAACCTCTGAATGCGCAGTATCTCACTATTGATCCCTTCTTGGCTCCCCTCAATTTCTCTATTTAGCTCTGACCACCTCCTCTTCCGCCTGGTCTTCTATACACATAATATACACACGCACACACACCAAGATATATACAGCTTCGAATCACCCCTCGGCATATACGAATGGGCTTGTCCGAGTCATTATGTTATCTCACCCTGTTGTAAGACCTTCTGTTGAACAGAGTTTTAGAGTTGGGAGGAGAAAACGGCGATATAGACAGAATTATACAAAATTATGACACCAACTTATCAAGCATAAATGCCGCACATAAAATCTTAAATGCTCGTGAACAATCAAATCTAAAATAGTTAATGTAACATTTTGATTTTGGAAAAATAGTAAATCAATTTGAGCTCATTCGAATCAAGTGTATCTAACAAGTTTCAATGAGATGTTGATGATACATAATCATAAAGTCACACTGGTTTCTATTATATTTCTACAAAAAAAAAAAGCAAATCAAACATTTTTATAAATAACTAGCTATAATACCCGGCCCTGCTGGATTTTCTCCATATGCCTTCAGCATTAAAGAAGTAGCAAACTATTGTAAAGGCATATGCATGTCTAAAATGCATTGTTAAGGAACCACGGTAACCAAAGTAAACATTCTAAAAGTCATTATTGAGACCGAGAAATCATCGTTGCTTGACAGTATTTTTACCCATTTCTAAAATTTGCCCAGTTTTGATGAACTTTCAAAAAAAGTAGCCTATCGCTATATACTTCCAATACATATATATATATATATATATTGGAAGTGATCCGTAATCATGCCGCGGATCACTTAAGAAATCTGGGAATCGGGTAGCTTGAGTTATGTATAACTGCACTGAGGGCCGCTCAAGTGATCTAAAAGGATCACTAAAGTGATCTGTAAATGTGACGCGGGTCATTTAAGGGATGTGAATATACCACGGGCGTACTTGAGTGATCTCAAAATGTGCTACGGGCTGTTTAAATGCTCTGAAATTGTACTACGGGTCACTTAAGCAATCCATAAATGTGCCGCTTAGTTCATTTTCACAAAATTATGTTTGAGGTGGCGGGCCACATTAGGTAATGCCGCGGGCCATGGGTTTAACATGTGGCTTATAGAACAGTGTTTCCCAACCTTTTTTAGATCATGCCCCGCCAAAGCATGTCTGAAATCAAGATGCCCCCCCCCCCCCCGCGGTGAAACTTTATTATTTCATAACAAAGGATTTTTTTTCCGCAAATGTAAGAATCATTACATTTTGGATGAAAGAGATACTTTCTGGTTTCTGGATATTATGCCAAGGTGAACTAGGAAATAAAAGTAATTTTGTCTCCTCTGGGACAAGATGGCTTTTCTTCCCGAGTTCACCTCAGCATAAATATCCAGAAAATATGTGTTTCCTTGATATCTTGGGGCTGGAGAATGTATCTCTCATTGGTTTTTACTTTTCCTCCTTAAATTTTAAAACCAGGGGTAT
Organism: Pholcus phalangioides; assembly: GCF_987345545.1. Classification (NCBI taxonomy): domain Eukaryota; kingdom Metazoa; phylum Arthropoda; class Arachnida; order Araneae; family Pholcidae; genus Pholcus; species Pholcus phalangioides. Next base: position 47,928,508 of record NW_028301608.1, on the reverse strand, counting down.
TTGCCCTCCTCCCCACATTTCTGTTTACTTTTAATATAATAATCAGAAATAATAATGAGAAGGGAAACACTTCGCATACGAAGCCAGATAAAAATCTTGAATAGCGGAAGCAAATCTTGCGTAGAAGACGCTCCGATGGCAGACTGTTCCATATTTTAGCCACACGGCATTTGTATCCGTGGAAAAAGCAATCTCTTCTGGCCGTTGGTATTTTCATTTGGAAGAGATGCCTCCGTAGGGTAGCTCGTCTGTCCATAATCTCGAAGAAAGGTTTCCCGATGGTAGATAAACCATTTGGTGGACTAGTTTTTAGCACATCTTCAGATCTGTTGCGATTCTACGCCATTCCAGTGAGTGCAAACCCAGAAATTGAAACATCTCGCAATAAGACCAGCTGCTTGTGCTAGCACATTAAAGGTAAAGGATCTCTGTGGCTCTCCGAGGAGCTTTGTCTTCAATTTTGAAAGGGCTCTATACTTGCGAGCAAAACTGCAGAATCGGGAGAACGTACACACAGAAAGCATATGAAAACGTATGCGCATCACACTTGCGGTATGCCGTGCATTAACATGTATGAAATTCCGGTATAATCCAGGATGCGGTTCATTGCAGTACCTAAATTCACGCATGTATCTAATTGCTGTAACATTTCATTACCTAGCTGATAATATTTAGGATCGGTACGTCTGCCTAAATGCACTGATCCGCTTTTTTGAAGTTGAGACAAAGTTTATATACTTCAAACACCAACTGTGGCTATATCGTTATATTGCAATTTACTGCCATTAATAAGATGGATTGGAAGTGAAAGCGCTGTCTATCTGTGGTTGTTCACAAGCTCGTTAGGGAAAATATCTAATCTATATCCTCCCTCGGGTTTGAACCTGGGACCGTGACAGTAACCTTCGCGGTGGTAGACGAGCATCTTACCACCACGCCACTCGGGCACAGGAAGTTTATACTGACAACTCCACTAGAAAAATTGTTGTCATGGAATTCTTAGGGGCCTAGTGTTTTCTACTGAAGAGAATAACTTCACGCCATCAGAGAATTGCAATAGAGATCCCTCAGGGTGACGCAGCCTGAGTGATATCGTAAGTGTACAATAAGCGATTAAATGCATAATTACAGAATAAACGAATGCTAAACCATTTTTTTTTTCAGAATCTAATTTGGAAATTAGCAATTGCTCAAAAAAAGAACACCAAGTACAGGACTTCACGAATGTAAAAAAAAAAAGGGCACCAGCCAAATTTTTCGGGAGTCAATCCGACACTTGGTTATCCCTTTTCATGAAGCGAAACCTGTTGTCGTAACTTCCAAATATTTTGTGGTGTTTATAGACTAATTTAGTAATCACACATAGAAAATTTTAGGTGTCAGTTCAAATTTTTTAGTCGCCTGGGATTTGCTATGGCTAAATAAGACCAAAAAATTCAAGTTTAAGCAGGGCCCGAATTTGTTAGGAACTTGCCTGTACCGCTATCCTCGCCACGCGACTTGAATCAGATTGAAAACTTGTGGGAAAATAGTTATTAGGCCTATTTGCCCAGTGTACTCACAGGACATGCGGTGGTTTGTTGTATATAGAAATTTTATTCTAAGAGCTGCATAGTGTAGATACGAGCCATGACAGAAACTGTTCGATCATCCCCAAAAATACTAGCAATGCTACGCTTAAAACACACACACACAAAAAAAAATAATAATTCTTTTTTTTTCTCCGAGTGAAAACGTAAATACGTAATAAATGAGAAAAAAAAATCATAAATTAATTGCAGTTTGGCTTTTAAAATGGGCTCATGAACTGGCAAGACCCCAGGAAGTGTTCGATCCCTGCTTAAAAAAATACATATTGGCTGGAAATATGTAAATGAAATAATGTTTGCATCGCAGGGTAAGCAAACAATCTTTAAAAAAATGAATGCACACACACACACACAATGAAATTTTCATTATTAAAACTATTTCTGAAGCGTTAAGAGATGGCTCCCAGAATTATATCTTTCGGATCATCTTTAAAGCTGGTAATTTCCATGTTGAAAGACGGAGTCCCCAAATACAAGTTGCAGGATTATCCAATGTATTCAACGTAGGGGTTAACTTTCCCAAAATATTCCTAATTAATTTATAACAGCCCCATTTCACATTTCGTTTGATCTAACTGTCCTTTAGGTATAGGGAGCTATCTTCGCAAAAAAATATCAGAGGACTCGCGGTGTTTTTGCCACGATGGCAAGGATTTTTACGTTGCTTTATCACCCCCAACACTTTGAAATTCGATAATTTTATAAAAGTGTTTTGTGTTCTCCCCTAAAGTTTACCGCCCGGGGCAGTTGCCCCCTCTCCTTAGTTCTGGCCCGGGGAAGTATGTATTATTTTGTTTGAATGTCTTTCGTATTTTTGTTTTATTTTGTATGTGATTGTGTTTGTGCGTTGCTTTTTGAAATTAAAATGTGTTTTGTGACTCTCACCTCCTCCCTTTCCTTCGATATTTATCATTTGTTCAATTATCGATAAATAAAACAGTTCATACGTTATACGTGCGTAATCATTTATGCACGGAAATAGCATAAGCCACAAATCAGCTATATAAAAGTCCAATATATTCAACGTAGGTAACTTTCCCAAAATATTCCTAATTAATTTATAACTCAGCCCCATTTCACATTTCGTTTGATTACACTGGACAACAATGAAATTGAGTGAGATATGAAAATATACAATTTCGAATGATTTCGACCTGCTGAACACGAATATCGCCATGAAAAAGTTTTATTGGATCTTGTTTTTGAGATAACACCCTGATAACACTTAAAAAGGGCTTTGTGAGCGTTATTGTACGGTGAAAAAGTGATAAGGACTATAGAACAACGTTATCAGGGAAAATGGTCAACCTCGATGCTGGCTGACTACTATTGGACAATTGTAAGAGTGCTATTATATGTCCAGTACAAGAGCAATACAAAACAAAGTGCGTGTCAGACGCCGATAAATGAACTGCAATTGTGCTGCAATACATTCGAATTTATATGTATTTTTATTAGGTTTCTATATGTACGTATAATTGTGTGTTTTTTTCTTCTGTATATTAAATTTTCTATGCAATTACATTGCGTTTCAGTGTATTGTTAATTAAATGTGCGATTTCAGAGAAAACCGTAGCCAATCCAGCTTTTTATGGTGAAATTTATGTTCAGCACACCGAATTACACTTAAGAAATTTAACCGAATTTACTTAAGAAATTAATATTTTTGTTTCGACACTGAAGTTCTGTCAAAATTTGTAGATCAGTATTATCGACAAATAACAGCAGTAATGCGCACAATAGTTATGATTTCGCAACGCGGTTTGGGTGTCCTTCGAAACAACTAGTTGTAATTTTATCATGATGCACTTCACACACACACGCCGAAATTGTAAAGAAAATGAACATGACTATGCTTTCTAAACGAGAGTATATCCAAGCTAGTAACAAATTAAATCCACCCAACAACTAATTCTACGCCAACGCCAATTCCATATGAGTCACTGAATGCACAAGCTACGAAAGGAAGATTACATTGATCTAAGCAACCGGAAGGGGTCCCTTTTCTTTTGGAGAGTTTTTTTTCAAAATTAATGCATATGATTTTTCGATGTTGAAAGTCCTATAAAATTAATACTGTTATCATTACATTAACCAAAAACTTTAACAAAAAGATTTCAGAAGAAAATTCATTTTTTGAATTTTGAAGAAAATTCGGCGACAAAATACGAAACATGAGAGGGTGTATCGCACACACAAAACAAATTAAAGATAAATTGAAGTAAAATATTTCAGAATGAGATGCCAGAGCTGAGAGATCTATAAAAGAACTGAAGCTTAGAGTAAACGTGTAAAATGAACTAACGATCTCTACGATTGGAAAGATCCCTGGAATAATAAACACGATTTTTTTGCATATCGCTAAACATTGCATAAATAAAAAGTGGTGATTTAGATGCAAGTTATTTCGTGTCTCCTTCAAATAAACACGAATATAGTATATCTTATGAATAAAGATTCCCATAACATCAGCAGGAGATGAAAAGAATAATAATAATACCAACAATAATGATAACCGATTCGTAGAATTAGTATCTAGAGATTCCAAGAAAAGGTTCCTGGAGCATACGTTTTTCCTTCGTAAAGGTGAGAGAAAATATAATCGCATTTCTGAGAAAGTACGTCATTTACAATAACGATATGCAAGAGGGGATGAATACTTCCCGCTTCATTACCTCTTAGTTTTTGGTCGGAAACAGCCATATAACATTAGCGAAACAAAATCTATGCGTGTGTAGCTAGCATATAAAACTACTGTATAATATTGGTAAAAAAAAAGCAAACTTCAATCGGGTCTGGGAATAGCTTGGACTATGAAGGAAAAACTTTTTTTTTTCTCCATAAAGAGTCAAGACCCGATTGAAGTTTTTTTTAGCATTATGAACTCAACAGGCGGAGCTGCATTTACATAGTTAGATGACAATTTTACATAATGAAAAAACTTAACTCAAAAGGAATTAATCTTTTCCAGGAATTACGGGCCAAATTAACACTTTCCATAACGTTCGTGGGCTACCCTGTGGTATAGGATATGGTACCTAAATCCACAAGGATTCAATGTAACAATGTATAGTGACGCGATTCCAAAATTATTAGACTAATTCATTCTGAAATTATTTCTTTCATGAAGTATGAATCTTCATTAATTTTTAAATTATTTGCCTCCACCAATGCTAAAAACGTTTTCTGATGTTTTTAAAAATAATTCTAAAATTATTTCACTCATTAAATTTGAAATTGTTCCTCTCATTGAAGTGCTGTGTAGCATTTCTGTATACCGTATTTTCCTGTGAAGTATGGAGTTTTATTAAAGCGGAGAGAAATACAGTATGCAGAAATTTTAACGATCGATGAGAAATAATTTCAGAGTTGATGAGGAAAATAATTTAAAATTAATAAAAGAAAAAATCAGAAAAGATTTTTCAGCATTGGTGGAAGAAAGTGCAAAAAAAATTATTTAAAAAATAAATTAGTAAAAAAATTATTTTTTAAATATTTATAGATGTGAGTAGAAAAATATCGTAGAAAAAACGTTTTTCTACGATTACGTTACCAACAACCATTGCCATTTTTTAAGACTTCACTATGGATGAAATTTTCACATGCGTATTATACGCAGGAAATTACGGTAAACACGAACGTCGATTTCTCCCTCACAAAATACATAAAATCAAAGGGCTCTAATTCTTCGGACCCCGGACTCAAAACGGCCTTGGCCATGTATGAAATGCACAGCATTACTGGTGAAACTGAAAAGCATCTGTCTTTTTTTTTTTTTTTTCCAAACAGATCTTAGAGTAGCTCTCAGTAGCCTGCTGGCATTATAGCATTTTTCATTTAGTCGTCTTTCTTTAGTAGCTGTTTCCAAAAAATAGTCACCGGGCCACGGCGAAAACTTCAAAGAGATATACGTGACCCCACGGGTCATGAGTTGAAGACACCTCACTTAAATCGTTAAACTTTTATAGAGTAGGATAATATAGAATATTCGTATTATTTTTTGGCAAAACATAAAACAGACTGATATATGACGGAAGACGTCACTCTCCCTTGTTAATACGACAGATATAGGAAACTGGCTAAGTGAGGGGAGATATCGATGTTTCAGGAAAGGAAAATTCATCTGCGCCCTCACGGGGACTCGAACCCCGGTCTCTCGTTTGTACGAGTACTCTATCATCATAGCTTAGTTGGTAGAGTACTCGTCCGGCAAACGCCCGTGAGGGCACAGATGAATTTTCCTTTCCTGAAACATCGATATCTCCCCTCACTTAGCCAGTTTCCTATATCTGTCAGACTGATATATACCGAACGCAAGTGCACGTTTAAAGCATTATTACTACATTGTAGCATATATTCTTTGTTCAGAATCACTCCCAAACGTACTTAAACAACGGGTCGGAAAGCCACGGTGGGTTCGCGTTTTCTCTCAGCTTCACTCCAATACGAGCGGCTGCATTTACAAATATTTTAATGCTTTATAAAGAAGAATACTTTTTATGTCCGGAAATTAAATCATTCTGTTAGCATTAAAATTATGCATGCTTGAGGTGGTAGAAGGCAACTTTCTTCTCTGCAATTTAATCAAGACAGCATTCTGACCGGAAAAATCGTTAGCTAGGTTTCACTTGGCAGCGAAAATTGAATCCAATCCTTAAGTCAGATGTGTTCAATAGTTGACACAGCAAGAGCCACATTAGGCATTTCATTGAGGCCTGCGGGCCGCTGAGCTATATTTTACACGCTACCAAAGAGCTCGCGGGTCATATGCATTGAAGACCCCTGCTGTAAGTAGGTACTTGATCCGTAAGTTTAAAACTTGTTAGATTATCTTAAACAGCGATAATAGCAACCTCGACCATTGCCTTCACTAGTGAAACAAGCTTTATCATCGATATTTACGGAAACACGTAGTTATTCTCTCAATATATATATTTCTCTCATTTTCGATCGCGCCGGCTATTTAAGTTTTTTTTCTATCACCCAACGTATGCGAAGAAACTTAACTTTACTACGTCCAGGTGTGAGAACCGAATGATAGAAGTTAGGGAACGTTTAGGGAATGTAAGATATACAGGGTGAATAGTAAATAGGGAGGGGGGGGGTATGGCATTTTACTGGCGAACCGAACATACTTCCAACTAGAAAACGTTTTCAAATAACGTGTAGTACTCAGGTATGTCATTCATGTTTCATGGGGGGTTGTATAGTTATCAAAATAAAAGAAAAAACTTCATATACAGTCCCCGTGTGCCCCTAAACCCAATTAGAAAGTTATTGCCCTGTCTCTCCCGATGCCAACAAAAAAATTCCATGTTTCTCAGTGCAATATTCACTGACATATTCGAATTCGAAAAACAGAAGAAAATTGGGAGGAGGGGGAAGAAACAGCGTTAAATGCAGGTAAAACGGTTTTTCCGGATTTAGAGCTGTTTTTTTCACAACTTTCCTCCGTTTTTCGAATTCGAGAATATGCCATTGAATATTGCATTTAGAAACATGGAATTTTTTTCGTTGGCATCAGGAGAGACGGGGCAAAAACTTTGATTGGTTGATCTTCAGGCACACGGACACTGTATAAAATGCCAATTTTTTTTATTTAAATAACTATACAACCCCTTGAAACATGAATGACACATCTGAGTACTACACGTTATTTGGAAAATTTTTTAATAGGAAGTATACCTCTAGGATCAACGGTTCGCCAGTAAGATGTCATACTCCCGTTTGTTATGAACTCTGTATATAAGATACAGTCAAACCTGATTATCACGACATCTCACCTTGGATATAATGTTTACAAACAGCAGTTCCGGCGGATTCCTATGAAGGATATTACCAGTGAGAGAATCTGGCATTTAACGTCAACGAAATGCAACGCTCTCATACATAACGGCAGCACTTTTGCTTTAGGATTTAGGGCGTTATCCAAGAAATTCTTAGAATTTGAGCTCAACACATTAAGGAAATGCTATTCCCCGCCCGCCCCCCCCCCTCCATTTTCTATGGATAATCCTGACAGAATCAATTGCATAATTGTTCGGTTTCCATTTTATTGTACACACGAACATTGGCACAGTTCCCAGAAGCTATGTGTATCTCTATTGGTGTTTATTTTTCTACAAAAGAAAAATATAAATATGAGTTTATCTTGATACAAATATTTCTCTGGAAAGATCGGGATCGTCAACACTATTTGACCCACGAGTTTGTTTTATACCCTTTTAACTTAGCCTTTTTTATTTGAAAGATTTATAAGATTAATTTCAGAACCTACCCCCCTACCGAAAAAAAAAAATTCCAATTCAGATTTTAAAGGTACGCGTTCTCTTCATCTCTGTATAAGACTATTTCCAGAGTGTGGTGAAAGCATTGTTATTTCTGCATTATTGATATCTCAGTAAAATAACTATTTCACGACAGCATCTGGCAATATTTCCCACACTACTACTACGAAAAAACTTTGACCTCGATTTCAACATATTGGTTAGCCCATTTTTGACCGCTCTACAAACTCTTGACCAGATTGAATAACTTTTATATATGATGACTGGCTACTTGAATAACATATTTGATAAGTTTTGAAAAATTGAGCATGTTTTAATTAATGCATTAATTTGGCAAGTTTTTCTTTGTAATTAATGTAAATTAATTAATTTAATTTAATAAAAATGCGCATTTGCCAAAACTAAAATTACTGTTTATGTTATGACAAAAATTGGGAAAAAACTTTTTTTTAATTTTTAAAAAAATTTTTATTTCTGTTCACGGTCATAAAAAAAAATTTGTATGTATTCCGAAAATTTTATTTTCGGAATACATAAAAACCAAATTTGTTTGCAAACAGAAAAAGTACTATGGCACTCATTAAACTTTTTAATTTCCAAAAGTGTTCTATTTGTACAGAAAGTTTGTTACTTGAAAACTTTTTTTTAAAACAAGGCGCAAATGCGACATCAGTCAAAATTGGGTTGCAACAAAACTCCCCAGAAGTCCTTTGAAAGGCTTTCTAACCCAATTCAAAGTTATTTTGTACATTTTTCTGTGCTAAAATTTTCATTCACTTTCTTTTTTTTTTTACATAAAACAGCCAAATTCTTTTCATGTATTCTTCTGAAATGAATTTATATGTATAAAAAAAAAATTCTTTCACATCTGGTGTATTTGTTGTCAAGAAGGTTTTCCTCTTTTTGAATGCACAATATACAAGTCCTAATGAAAATTACGTAACGGAACGAAAGCTATGCACTACGTATACAGGGCGATTCCGTAATTTCCCTAGCTGCCTCTTAATGGTGAATCGTTAAACCTAGAGGCATACTTCCAATTTGAAAAGATATCCAAATAAGTGTAAACCTCAGATACGTCATTTATGTTGCAAGGGATTGTATAGTTATTGAAATAAAATAAGTTAACTTTTTATACGGACACTACCTTCGAAAACCCTATTTAAAAAAAAAGTCCATGTTCTTAAGTGCAATATTCGTTAGGATAGATTCAAAACTTGGAAAAAAGTTGGGAAGTTGAAATAAGCATTTTCAGAGTTAATTTATGCTATTCTTTCCCAACTCCTATCCGATTTTTTATTTCTCAAATATCTCCACGAATATTGCACTAAGAAACACGGTTTTTTTTATATTTTTTATTTTGTCTTAAGCAGAGACCAGGCAACAACTTTCTAATTTGGTTTTTGGTACAGGGCGCAGTATAAAAAGTTAACTTTTTTATTTTATTAAAACTATACAACCCCTTGCAAAATGAATGACGTATCTGAGGTCTACACGTTGAGTGCTTATTCTAATTGGAAGTATGCGTCTAGGATCAACGGTTCGCCAGTAAAAGGCGGCAATTATGGAATCACCCTGTATAGTGCATGCAGGGTGTGCACAAAATTAAAGTTCCTCTGTTCGGAGCTGCAACAATTCAAAAGGAAATTACGAAACTTTTGGAACATTTTAATGAAGGAATGTGAAGCATTTCGGAAGTTCCTTTCCGGAGGTTCTCCGGATCTTCAATGCGGAGATTTTCGATCTCCGCATAGCTTTCGGTGCTGAATCTTTGTGTTTGTAAAAGAGTTTAAACACACAATATTATAAACTCGACTTAATACTCTTCTTCGATGAAGAAATGAGAATGGAAATGGTTTTGCTGGAGATGTTTAGACACCTTGCCATTGAACTTCAGCAGTTGGTCAAATGTTTTCAAAAAATTTGCATACACACCTGAATTTGCATGCATAACAACCTGTAGTGGTGATTATAGGAACTGATTTATTTTGCTTTCAATTTCTTTCCCATCCTTTTATCCGAGACATTCTCAAACTTTCGGTGGTTACGACTGCAGGCAACTTAGAATAAAGGAATAAATACGGGAATTATAGTTGATTACGTCATAAGCTGTATAAATGTAACTTTCTGCGTGGATTTTAAGGCTAGGTGGGAGATGATGAAATGCACGTCAACTATTTTTTTTTTCTCGGATTTTGCTCTACTATGAAAAGGATATTCAAATTTGATTTCTCATCGGAACGAATATCTAAGCCGTTAGTCGGATCTCACAGCCATCAAGCAATCACATAAAGAGCTGAAAGCCATACATTATATCGAGAGGATATATAAAAAAAGACAAATATCCTATAATCGTTGAAATTCCATACAGGAGTCCCTTTCCAGCAACCACTCTAATGTTTCTTCTTATCATAGGTTTCTACCACTGGAAGGAGGTTCACGTAAAGGGGAGGGGGCGGGAAAGAAGAAGAGGCCGTAAAGACTTAGCTAAGAAAAGGATCCGGTAGGTGAATGAATTATGGGTACTATATAAGGTGGAGGTGGAAGAATACCAGAGGAATTCGGGCAAAGAAGGCAGTAGCGTAAATCCATGCCTAACGTAAATCGTAAGCGGCAGAGTGAGAGTAGGAGGTGGAATATAGAACCGGGAAAACGCACGCACACATAACACCAGATGCGCTTATCCAAGCCGGCTATATTTCTTCGGGAAGGCGAGACAGCATTATATTTCTCACTCTCGGGTCCTTACTACCAATGGTGTTTTCTAGTAGGAGAAGTACACACATATACCCACACACACACACACCTTATTCTCCCTGGCAAAAGAAAACGCTCCCCGTGCACCCTGAGCTTCCAACTGTTTCTTCTTCTTGCTCTAATGCGACTTGTAAATGGAACCAGCACTTTCCGTGAGGCTGAGAAACCACTTCACCATTCTATCCATCTATTTCTGTCGCTCTATTTTTCTCCTAAAACTACCCAACTACCAGAATTTTTACCGCATGTGTGGCACACACACGATTTCACTTGTTAAAAGGTTCGCGGAAGAATGCTGTGCTACGAAATAGTTTTAAACTGAAGTGTTAACAAAAAATTTACACAAATGTGTCGATCATCAAAAACATTTTAAATTATTTTCAATTGAGTTACTAAACTAAGGCAATCAGAAATGCATATTTATAATCTTGCTATCACGAATGTGCTTCTGCCGTAAAATATATGACAAAGCGCTTTTGAAAAGCACTCAAATACAGTAAAATACGTGTTCATAAATTATCGAAGAATCATTATATTTGCAGCACAGAACCTCAAGAGTACGTATAGGTCGGGAGTTTAGCATACTAACTCCGTTACATTTACAAATCATTCAAGAGGCCCAAGGCACATTTACAGATGGCTTAAATAACCTGCGGTGGTGTTCCAGATCACTCAATTAAGTGGCAGGCAACATGTTTTCAAACCAATGAAAAGGCTCGCACTCTCCTGAAGGTTGAACACACTCGTCTTAAAGATTCGGTCGAAAAGCCAGAGGCTGTTCGAAATGAAAGCATAAGTAAAATGGACCTTATGGTGCGATAGAACATGCACTAACTTCTCCACCTTATGATATTTTTTAATAATTTGGGAGGATATTAGTCCTGTGGGAAGGTCTTATTCCCATTTTAAATAACAGTGCTTCTAGTGAACATTTAGAAGGTGACAGTTTTTCTTCTCAGTGTTACCAAATAAAACTTGTAAAGTTAACCTTCCACATTATGTCATATGCGTAAAATAAATAAAATCCAGCAACCACAGACATGTATTACTTTTGTACCATTCATTATGAATCATCCTGTATCTTAGGCATATGAAAAGGAATTTACATTATTTGGTACAGTCTGTATGATGCAGAACAAGAATAATTTTGCTTATAAAATAAATACAGTGTACGGTATGGTTCGGCAAAGCTATCGGATTCAACTTGTCGAAAGCGTAAGATGCTTTTTTCATAAGCTGAATTTGTTTTCATTACCACTTATACTTATGATGCTTGTAAATTACAATTACACAGGTCTACAAAAAAAATACTTTTTGAAAACTTTTTAGTTTTGATAAATGTATGATTTTCATATTATTTTTAGTGCAGATTCCAAATATGCAACCTATTTTTTTCTATCAAGTAAGGTTTTATTCACAAAAGGATTTTATATTTTGGGGAAAATACCTCAAATCCAAATATTTTGAAATTTTTTCGCATTTTATCACCTCATAAATATATATTTCACGTGTATATCCTATACTCTGTCATTTTAATGATAGGTCCTAAAATGAATAAAATATCTTTGGCACAGATTTACAATATGTATTCATAACGCACAGTTTCAATGTGATTTGTGTACTGCTTATGCATTACCACTGAAATTTGACTTTCACTCTATCTCAAAAGTAGAGCCCAAGATCACAAAACCAATGACAGATTCGGAATCAGTGCCCCAAAATCATTCTTTAATCACTGAAATATCTTCAGTATATTTGTTTATAGTGCACAGTATCAATGTGGTTTTTATGCTGCCTACGCATTACTATTCAAATTTAATTTTCATTTTATCTCAAAAACTAGACATTATGGCAGTTTCTAAATTATTTTTCCAATAATTAGCACCCAAAAAATATAAAAAACACTAATTACTTTTAAGAAAGCTTTTTCATCGCAGATCTTTGTTATTAGTATTACTTTCCATGTTCATGTATTTTGCAGATATATTTTTCTCTGTCGAGTCATATTACTAGTAAGAAGAGACACTCGTAAGTGTTGATTTATCACTGTTCAATTGTACAGAAGATCAGTTCCTATCTTGTTAGATAAATTTACATTGAAAATGAGTTTTCTAATTCAAGTTTTAGTAATTAATGATAAATTACAACATACGGATTGAATAGAAAAGTTTGCTGATTTTTCAATAGCTCATAACATAACACAAACCTACATATATTCAAAAACAGTCTGATAAAAATCCGAAATTGGACCGTCCCTAGGATAAGAATAGAAGATGGAACATGGAGAAGACACACGCTCGTCTATTTTTAGAATTATCATTTCGAAACATTTCATTATTAATTTATGCTGAAATGTAATGTGGCTAGAATTTCAGAGGCCGGTCAAGAACGCACTTGAATTCAAACTGAAAATTACTTGCTGATAAAAATTACAACGTTATCTCGACTAACGATTGAGAAAGTAATTTTAATCTTTGATTAAAAACAGCGAAAATATTCTGGCAGTTTTCTTTACATCCGTGTGCACCAATACGTTCAACTTAAATCAGCATAGTCAAAACACCATAAACTTCATAATCTGGATACTACCTTAGAAATCATAAACTCATCGCACAAAATCTCTGGAAACAAATTGAATACTGATTTACAAAAGTCTGAAAACAGTTTTAAAAAATTGGCAAAATGATTGAAAAAAATACTTTTTTTTTCAAGTTAATGAATGGGTGCGATTTATACAGGGCGCATAGGTAACAGGCCGCATGGTATTTTACCGGCAACCGTTGATCATAGAAGCATACGTCTAATTAGAAAAAAAACATCTAAATAACGTCTAGTACTCAGATATGTCATTCATGTTGCAAGAGAGGTCGTGTAGTTATTAAAATTTATTTATTTTTGTCATCAGGAGACACAGGGCAAACAACTTTGCAATTGGGTTCTTGAGCTCAGGGTGTCGGTATAAAAAGTTAACATTTTTATTTCATTAACTATACAACCCCTCGCAACATGAATGATATATCTGAGTACTACGTTATTTGTTTTTTGTTTTTTCTAACTGGAAGTATGCATCTAGTATCAACGGTTCACCAGTAAAATATCATACGCCCTGTTACCTATACACCCTGTGCATTCATATGAGGTATCCAACGAATACTTTTTTATTTGAAAAATACCTGCTGAAAAATTTTCAAAACAGGCTGGAACTCTGAAATTTCTAGATCTGAAACATGCTAAATACTTATAATCAAAGTGAAATGAGGCGCCAATTATATATCTCCTATGGAAAACATAGTGAGAAAATATACTAGCGGCATCTATCGCCGTAAACACTTACTACAATCCTACGATCCATATAGGACTATTATTCGAGAGCTACGAATTACGTACGTAATATAATCTTCGAACTGATTCATACAGATTTTTTTCCTTGGTAATTATTTTGCGTTATCTCATAGTTATCATATTAAGAGAATGTTGATGGAATAAATAAGCATACATCAAACAGGGATATCTATAAGATCAGAGTTCAACGTCAATCATGAATATGGAGAAACCATGCTAAAAACCACGATTCCTTTATCACCATGGAAGAAACCATACTAAAAAAATAATAGCTGAAAAAATTTAGAAAAATACCGTAAAATCTCGGTATAACGATGCTTTGCGGACTAACAAAAAATATCGTTATAGGGGATTATCGTTATATCGAGAGACGACATGATTAGGCACCATCAAATTTATGTTGTTGTTGACATCTCTTCTAAATCGGTGTTGATTGTACCACCAGAAAAGGCACTAATTCGTATTTACTCACCGGAAAAAATATATACATATCATTCATTACTTGATTAACAAAATTCATTCAAATGGTTTGCCCCTGTAGAGGGGTTTATGTGTGTGTGTACGTGACCAGGACCGTAACTAGCATTTTCGTTAGGGCAAGGGGTAAACATGATTTTGCCATCCCCACCCTCCTCCCTACTGAAAAATTCAAGAATTTAAAACAGTAATTTTGTTCTTTGCAAAATTTTCCGCTTGGACCAGTTGTCCCCATAGCCACTTCTAGTTCTGGCCTAGTGTGCGACACACGCAAATTTGCAATTACTGAAAACTTCATTAACACTCTCGGTGATCAAATAGTGCATAAATACGATATCACGATATCACTAGATGCCTTCAGGAAAAGTTAAAAACTTAATTGGAAGGCGATTTTGTGCGAGATATAAAATAGTTTTGGGGGGTATTTCAAAATCCCTACAAAAATGATCGTATGATCGTAATACAGGGATTTATCATAGTAAAAATCACTATATCGAGAGAAATTTACCAAGATTACAGGCAATTCTAAAAAAAGATTTAGAATTTCAAAACAAAATACCGTTGTATGATTACGTTCTAGAGACTACTTCTTTTCGATGATGATTGAAAGGGGGAAAAAAAAGAATATCTCTCGAGACACAAAGTGAAATGAAAATTTTTCGTTACTTCTCCACCAATCTCATTCATATAGAAATCATTCACAAGTGAAAAACACCTGAAAACACCAAAATTACAAACAACAGAAATCTTGATGCAGTTAGCAATTAGACTTCCGATTCAGGAAAAGTAACGAAGTTACAATAAGAAAAAAATTACAAAGAAAAACTTTCTTTGAAAAAAGAGAAACATTTCTTTTCAGCGGTGGTTACTTTACGACTGATTCGAAAGCAGCATCAACTTTCAAGAAACGCAACCCCCCCCCCCCCCCGAAAAAAGTTCATTGAAGATTATATTTCTCAGTTCTTATTTTTTGCGAGTAACTAACTACCTGTCAAGTACTACTACTACATTGGAAGGCGTGTATGTACTCAAGATCACAAACAATCCAACATCTTTAATTGCGCTTTCCTGTGTGTATATATATATATATATAAACCTTCGGATCAACTTGTGTTGAGGAGAGAGGCTTGACCAGTGACCAACATACAAGAGTGTTGTGTGTATATATATACAGAGAGAGAGAGAGAAAAGGGAGGTTGCCCACGCCTCCCACACAGCATAGCCGGCCATCAACAAAAGTGTGAAATCACTAGTTTGGACTAGACTACGAGTTGAAACAATTGGAAGTGAAAGTGAAGGTGGTGGTGGGGGAGAGAAACACGCGTCCTCTTTTTTTTTCCTAACAAATACCACTTAAGTGCCAAATTAAGAATAGGAGAGAACAACTACGCCATAGGTGTCTACAGGTTCAAACGCCATACACAAAAACACCTGCTTCGGATTTCAGCGCCCCGCCTACTCTACAATGGAATCGAGCAATGGAGGAGAAATCGGAGATGGATGTTCGAAATATTATTAGGATGCTTGCTACCTACCACCATGTAGTAGAAGATAATAATAGGAAAAACCATTAAGAAACAGATAATTAAACGACATTAGTTAGCACCGAAATCAACAACTTCTCTCCTCTATTCTTAAACCTCCGAAGAGATTAGACCCGGCTCCTCTTTTTTTATTTATTTACACATAAAACTCGATTCCGGAATCAAGATAAGAACCGGAACGAGATAAAGTAGCAATGATGGAAGAAGAAAAATTATCACAAGATTGAATCTAATCTTTAATGATCGCAAAATATTTATTATTATCATCTGTGGCAACTCTTAAAGCAAAAGATTAGAATGCATTTATCACAAAAACGCAAACTTTCTATTGATTTATGAAATATTCATTCTTGTAATCTAGAATGAAATTGATTTTTTCAAATATCAACATTACAAATACAATCTACTTTCCTTTTTTTCCGCATTTTTACTGGTGCTGATTATAGACACACTTTATACCAGTCTTCACTCACTGGTCAGCAAAACTTTTCCCCAAATCATGTAGCCCTTACAAACAATAATTTTAGTTTTAATAAATAAAATAAAATACAGTCTATATATTGGTCTCTGGATCAGCCTTATTCGTCAACAGTCAATGAATTATTTCTACTATTTATGTATTTTTTTTTGGGGGGGGGGCAGCAAATTATTTCAGCTATTTATGTATTTTTGCCCGTCCACAAATTATTTCTCTAATTTATCTATTTTTTGCGGGGCCACAAATTATTTCTACGCCAGTATTTTTGCCAGTCCGCAAATTATTTCTCCCATTTATGTATTTTTTGATTGTCCACAACTTATTTCTCTTATTTCCACCTATCGGGGCGTACGCAGGATCGACTTCTTTCTTTTTTTGGTGGGGGGGGGGGGGGGGGACACACACAAGGAATTTCTTCCAGAGAATTTTCAGTGACTGTCATTCAGAAAGCATTCTAATAGAAATTGGTTAAGATAGCGTATAAAGGTATTTTCTTTCGATATTTTAATATTATTGAAAGATATTTCTTTTTTTTAATCTTCTTAAAGGAGGAGGCACTCCTCTGAGTACTCTGTTCTGTTCCTCTGCCACTGTTCCGCGAAATTTCCCAGCTATTTTCTCCGGTCGCCGTTGTAGAGAGGTTAAAAGTTTTTCTTTTTCAGGATAAAAATTACAAAACAGCGAGTGAGTCATTCAATGGTTTCTCGTCAATCGTATTAACAGTGATCTAAAATGTATGGCACTTCATACATCGCAGTGAAAACACAAAATCATACTGATGACACTTTACATCAACGAAGAAAAATCGATAGACATTGCTTTTCCAATACAGATATGCAATAAAAATAGCGAAGTTTCACGAACAATTCAGCAAAAATCGACTGGAATGGCTATCATCGTAAGTTTAGAAATTTTTCAATACAACTTATGGTATAAAGTTTGGAACCAAATGAAAAATGAACTACTTCCTACACCTCTAACCAAATACTTCTTCAAATTAGAACCACGAAACGAATGAAAAATAAATGTATGCATGCGTTAATCTTTTTTATACAAATAAATTTATGTATACTATGTTCCGACTCAATTAATATATTCAGAAGGAAGACTTTTTCCTTCTTCGAAACAACTGATCAACAAACGGATATTTTTTCAAATACGATGTACGCAATGTTTGTGTTTCCTTCACGATTATACACACATTAAATAATGAATGAATTTTAATATTCGTACACATAAATGAAGTATCACAACGTTTTTCGTTCTCGCTGACTCCGACAGAGGGCGACGCATCTTGAACCGAATAGATTCCAAGGAGCTAGAGAAAGAGAGAGAGATGCATGCTGTTGCTTAGCAACAGGAGATGATTTTTCAGGGAATGACCGAAAGAAAATGCAAGTTCTCCACATTTTAAAGTTGAAAATTTAAATTGAAAAAAAAAGTTTGAAAGCGTGTACTTTTTTCCTTCCCTGCAGCAGACATGCTTGACGTGGAAAAAAACCCTGATAATTAAGTTTGCAACAAAGTCAATCTCAATGTGTTGGTTTCTTACCTTGGTCGACAATAGAGGTAGCTTCTGGTGAAAGGCACCTTGGCGATGGACTCAGACTGGATGGGCTGCAAGGCAGAGATGTGTTGTCTTTGTGGGAAATACTATGGCGATGATGATGATGATGAAAATGATGCTGTTTACCTGCTTAAAAAAATATATAATAATAATGTTAATAATAAATATAAAACTCATAATTCAGAGAAATTTTTGATACAAATATTATTACTGATATTTTTTTCCATGTTTAACTTTTGTTTTAGAATCAACTGTTGAATTTTTATTTTGTTTGGATACTCTTTCTGAAACGCCCCAAAAACAACCACGATACCGAAATTTTTAGTGACAACTAATTTAAAAATCACTAAAAATAAATAGCGTAAGAAACATCTAATAAGGATGTTTGTTAGATGTCAAAAGGTGTCATCCTCAAAAAATTAAATACATTCATCTCACCCAGAAACACAGTTTAAAGGCGGAATGCAATTATTAAAGCCGCAAAAAATTATTATAAATAATAGCAGTTGGCTACTGATCGTTTCTAGCTTCTTGGCAGTATCTATTTAAAAAAAATCCTTTTTTTTCTTCCATCTTCTCTGTTTTAGAAACTAGTTATTTCTCTTATTTTTTCCTGAGCTGTACCAACACCATCTATAGCAGTGATTCTCCCACGTAGGCATTAATGCTCCCTGGGGGGCGATGGAATGTTCCAGGGGGCGGTAGAAGCTACGGGTATAACATAGGGTCCTATGGGTTAGATTGCGTTGGGGGCGATGGTAGGAAAAAATTTCTGAAGAAGGGGGGTGATGAGGCAGAAAATGTTGGAAAACTATGATCTATAGCAGCGGTTCTCAACCGGTGCTCCGCGGAGCCCTTGGGGCTCTTTGTGTACTCTCCAGTGGCTCCGCCGCCGCGCGAGAAAAAAAAAACAAAAAAAAACAGTAAAATTAAAAGAATAATTATAAACATTTTTAAATAGTAAAAAGAAATCAGTAACTATGATGAATAATTAAAAAAAATGGCCAACGGGGCTCCGCCATAGTATTTTTTCGCTTAAAAGGGCTCCCGCGAGTCAAAAAAAGTTGAGAACCGCTGATACTATAGCATTGAATATTGAAGGACCAGGACGCTAATTTCGCAAATACACTGCGATTACACGATTCCAGCCAATCACGTTTCTTCTTGGTTTACGATAATTCTCACTACCGTACGATCTGTTGGTCACAATCTGACTTCAATTACTGGAATGTATTGTGACGCCAAACACACATTCTTTATTTTAATTCACGTAAGGGAAAAATCAAAATTCCGTGTTTAATGTCAGCGCGCGTTGAAGGTGGTAATACATTTTGAAAAAGACGAAATTTTAGTTGTCTTCAGGTTCACAGTCTGATACACTATGATCAGACTGTGAACCTGAAGACCTAGGTTTGAAACCAGCTGGAGGAAGAATTTTTTTGTTCTACTCCTCACCCGAAAATGATTTAAACCTTTTAATTTTCTTTGTTGATGCAATACATTTTACAACATATTTTGCCGACCCTTAAAATACAAGTATACAATAAATAAATTAATTAAATATTATAACAAAAGCATGTAGAAAAAATTAAGACCAATAATGTTCTAAAAATGTAGTTATCTTTAAGTATATTTTTTTCTTCCGAAGTTCCGATTTTTAAATATTTTATTAAATATTACGCGACTATTAACGTGCGTAATATACTTTTTTATACTATAATTCTTCTGTTTATTTTTAGTCGATTTGCTATCGAAAAATGCATTGATAAAGTGGTGAAATAATTTATTAAAATTTGCAAAGATGTCCGTGATCCGCCTTTTTTTGAATGTTTCAGTTTGTGCTCTCAGTGTATAAATTTGTTGGCTTAAAATATTTCATTGTGAAAATATAGCGCGATTGCACATTTTTGGAATGTCTCGCGGCACATCGGTGGCAAAATTATCTATCTTGTTTGCATAGCTGTTTGGCGATCTGATACGAAAAGAAGGTATCGTAGAGTTACACGAATTATAGGAAAGGCTGAAGCAACGTGATTGGCTGTATGGAAAAAATTACAAAAAAAAAACCGTGTAATCGCGGAATTGTATAATATTTTATCACGTGTATATATTGTTTATAATTTTTATTAATTGCATTTGTAATTGGGTTGCTGTATTTTTGAAATATATGACATCCATATTTTTATGGACATCTTTTTCTCAGCCACCTCGTTGGGCATTTAACTTGTTGTGGCGTTGTATTTGTATTTGAATGGTGGTGCACTTGCGAATTATGCGACCGTGACACACTCTACATCTCTCAGAGAAATATCGAAGTGTTCCCGAAGGATGGATGTATGTGTTTGGAAATTTTATTAAATAACAATTTTACTTCGTAACATTATTAATTATGTACTCTGAAGCATAATTATACATTTAGAGCAATCAGTCCCAACACCGACGTTTAATTTAGAAATTAGAAGACGGCATACAACACCAGTCGATCGCTTCTCTGCACCGGGAACGTCATTGAGGTTCGGTGAGCGTCTCGTGTTACTTAGAATGACGACGTTCCACTCATGGTTACATAGTTAGTTCCGATTCTTGCACCGCAGCTTACGCTGCTGAGAGGACTGGGCGTCCAGCCGTCATATTGTTCGTTCTCGTTTAGATGAAATGTCTTCATTCCTCTGGTCATGTCACAAAAACACTCATCTACAATGAGCAGATCTGCTACTTTATCAGTGAAAAATCCGGAATCACAGAGGCATAATCGGGTATCATGATGGTCATTGTAAATAGAAATATAAATCATACGCTGATTGTGTTCCTGTAGAAATAGATGTAATTACTGAATAATATTGTTGATAATGGTTTTATAAATTGTCTCAATTTCGAGCACGGTCAAGCCCAATATATGCAACGCACATGTTGGGCTTGACCGTGCTCGAAATTGAGACAATTTATAGACAATCTATAGCACGAAGCTCGTGATGTCACTGAAGCGGGTCATCTCACCTATAGCCATTGGATATAGCAGACCGATGCATGCGCCATCTTTACCCCTTTTTTGTAAGATACAGATACAGATAGATTAACGTCCTCTATGCCTGCTTAGGGCTCTAGGACAGCTTTAGATCAAAATGTCAGAGTGCAATCTTGTATAAAAACATTTGCGAAGATGAACAGGAACAACAGAACTGTGGGGAACAAAGTACAATGAAGAAACAGTCCTAGCAAAAAAAAAACCAACAAAACAAACAAACTGGTAGATGATGCAAAGAAAAAAAAAAACCACAAAAATCTCAGCTCCAAGAAAAATGAAAGCAGCCAATGTTAAAAACGGTTACATTTTCCCATGAAAATTTCAAATTCCTTGATCAAAGTGCTCGGAGTCACTTCAATGAGTGTGTGCCAGTCAGATATCTGATTATTACCAAGGCCTACATTCTGCAGAAAGCATTCCCTAAAAATTGACCATTTAGGACAAGTAAATAAGAAATGATTGTTAGATTCACAATCGTTGCCACAGATACAGTTAGATGAACTTATTTGATGAATTCTGTGAAGGTAACCATTGGTAGGTGCTCTGTTGGTCATGAGACGATAAAAGAGTGATTCAAACTTGCGGCTAGTAAAATAGGGAGAAAATTTTTTAACAGCATCGAAGAAACGATCGGCAACTGGATAAAGGGGTTGATTACAAAAATATTGATGAATTGATGATTGCCAATTTTTGTGTGAAAGATTAATCACATCCTCGAAGTAAGCATATGTAGGGAAAACTGGATTTTCGGAATCAACTGCTGTACGTGCTAGA
The DNA here is from genome assembly GCF_987345545.1 of Pholcus phalangioides. Classification (NCBI taxonomy): domain Eukaryota; kingdom Metazoa; phylum Arthropoda; class Arachnida; order Araneae; family Pholcidae; genus Pholcus; species Pholcus phalangioides. The sequence continues at coordinate 47,906,668 of NW_028301608.1, read as the reverse complement.
TGATCTGCAAGCTCATTGTGGAAGACCCCCTTGTGGCCTGGACACCAAACTAATGAGATTCTTGTCGCCCGCAATGATGCTAAATATAAGGCATAAAAAGTTGCTAAAACCACGGAATGTGATTTTGGGTTGATGTTGGCGATTGCTTGAATAGCTGATTTGCTGTCGGATAAAATTATGTAGTTTTCATTACTGACAATGAATTTTAGTGCTGCGATCATTATTGCAACACATTCTCCAGTGAAGACAGATGAGCAATCATGGAGCGCTGCTTGAAATGAATTACGAGTTTTTGCACAGAAAATTCCAATAGAGGTATGAGCTCCTTTTGAGGCATCTGTAGCTATAATAGTAGAACAAGACCAGAATTTTTGTTCATGTTCATAAAATAGTTGCTTTGTGAGGAGATCATTTGATGATGTTTGAAATGGAAGAGAACTGGTTGTGAAATCAATATTGGTGATAAGCCAAGGAGGATTCGCAAAAAACAGAGGTTGAAGAGGAATAAGTAAATTGTTGTCCTTGATGAATTGAATAATAGAAGGATCCAAAATTTTAGTATGTAAGCCTTGACGGTCAAAACTGAAATTAGAACAGATATGTTTGAACACAGAGCTGTAATGGGAAGCTCTTGCTTTGATAATATGATTAGTAGCATTTTTTAACAAAAACAGTGAAAATGGAGGTTTTCCACAGATGCTGAGTAACAGAGGAATCGGTGTTGAGATTGGAAGACCAGTAGCAATGCGAAGAGATTGGTGATAGATAGCAGAACACTTTTGAATATTTTTCTTGGAGCTATTATGCCACAAGAATGAACTGTAATTCATGAAGCTTGAAGTAATGTTAGAACAGATAGCCAAAAGTTTATGCCCTTTAGCTCCACGAAGCCTGCCTGCAATCAACTTCATGATATTACAAATGTTAATGGCTTTTTTGGAAATGTGATTGATCTGGGGGCTCCAACTCAGCTTTTGATCCCAAATAACTCCAAGAATCTTGATATTTTTGTAGTATATCCAATGGCTATAGTTGAGATGACCTTCTTCAGTGACGTCTCGAGCTTCGCGCGAAGGCCTTCTGCTATAGATGGCGTTGGCTGCACCTGATCATGTATTGTTTGAATGACGTCACTCTAGGGTTGCGTGATTTTTAAAATTCATTCGTGGCCTCTATTAGCGTTCAAATCAGTGATAATTTTTTCAAAACTTTTTGAATACGTCACCTTAGAACCTTTCCCTTCTACATAACACAGACAAGCATCAGAATAGTAAAATTAGAATATAAATAATGTAAAAATCCACCTATAGAAATTATATATAAGCTCATAGCAATACTTCATTTTCTTCAAATGCAATCGCCATATAATGTGAATTCGTGACACAAACTTTAAGGGGTGATAGAACATGCCTAAAAAAAAGCCTTTTTCACGATGTAATATGCGGTCGAACATGAAAGGTGGAAGTGCAAACTCTGTAGTGAAACACATTGATGACACATTAATGATTTGGCGATGAGATCTCTAAAGGTTTTCAATGGGAATCGCATATACAATGTCCAGGAGATGGGCCAACAATAAGAAATCGAGAGAGAAGGGAGATCGTGACAGACTGGTGACATGTAGATGGGGTCGCCGTACCTAATCCATTATAGCAGAAATGTAGTGTTTCAGTAATGTAGAGTTCCTATGCAAAAATGGATCTTATTTCATTATGTTGGTACCACATCCTTCCTCCGATATGATTGCATTCTGGTTTTTATTGGATCACGGATATCAAGGTTATGCTGCGCCAAACTGTGACGTCTGTACAGTGGCTTGTGGTAGATTTCGATTTACCCACGGTGAACTACCAGGAGGATTATCACATTACAATTCATGAACAAATCTACTAATTTGCTACTGGTGAAGTGTTATTGTGCACTCACTAAAAGCACCTCTAAAACATTCGCTATTCCTATTCGACCACACATTCTATGACAAAAATGCTTGTCTAGGTGTTTTTTATATCACCTCCTAAAGTTTGCCCCATGAATTTAGAATCATATTGTAGAAGTAGCTTATAGCAATATGTAAATTTTAAAAAATGAGGCATGCAATTCAAATTTAAAATTTAATATGTCTGTTATAACAAGCAACTTTTGATTTTTTTTACTTTTATCAGATTATTTTACTGTTACTTTTAATTAAAACTGAATGTAATAATAATCAAATTAAAATCCTGGAACGGTATGAAACGATATTAAATATGTTTACGGTGTTCATCAATACTATGCATTATCGGATTTGAAATCAAAAACGTTTTGCGTAAGATTTTTGATGTAACTATCTCCTGTGAAAGGACAAATTTGCAATATCTTAGATTGTAAATAACTGTAGAATCTGTGAGAATCATCATAGCAACTTGATTAACACTGAACTATTTTTTGCGGTTTTTAAATCAAGCACTCAAAAGTTTTCTTCAACTCGAAGCAGTGATTTCCTATCCCGTGGTAATGTGTATGCGATTTGCATATCATCTCGTTTGGCTGCGCATAACTAACATTTTTCACCTTTTATATATATATAATTTTAATCCTTTTCCCACAATTACTAGCTATTTTTCGTGTTCCACTGAGTCGCCCATCACGTGGTCCCGGAAGTACGCATACCACAGGTTGGAAGGCACTTACTTAAAGGGTACGAATGTCGATCTCTTCCAGAGAACAGGTTCTCATTTTGTGAAATAAGCAAACTGGCTTCAAACTTTGAAAACGGTGAACTGCGACATTCTTTTTGTGAGGATGAGTGCGTAATATGCGAAACGATATTCTCTATCAACAATAACATCCCTAGCCATGAATAAGTGTATTAATCACGCATGGTTTTCTGAATTTTAGTGGCAATGCTTGGCGTAAATTTCGGTTGATTTCTGAAAGTTCAGTTTGGTTAGTTCCAACTCCCAACACTTCCCTTGTCACCCCGAGTTAAGAATAGAAGATATAAATAAATACAATGGAGGAATAGAAAATTTCTATTGTATATAAACTATAGCTTACACAAATACTAGATAGACTCTGCACCCCGAGGGGTCAAGACACATGAGAAGCAAGAGTGAAAAAAAAGTAGGGGGTGTGAAATTGTGAAAGGAATGGTAAATAGAAAATGCAGGATTTCTGAACCTTACGTGGTTCTATCTCTTTCTCTCTTTCGCCTATCTTGAGTCTCATCATAAGAGAAGGATGCAATGGGAAGAGGATGAAGTGGACAGACCAATTTTCCCCCAAAGGCAAAAGTGTTCCTCACACACTTCCCCCTTTCCTGGGTATTACATGCATAAGGAAAGCAAGTGAGAAGAAAAAAAGGCGGCGATGTGTAGAAAGCAGAGCAGGAAAAAAAAGTGAAATAAAATAAATAAATAAAATAAAAAATCAATTTTACGCAAAGCAGTTCACCACCACCACTGGCAGCAGTTCGCTTTCCATCTCGATGGATACAGGATCGTGGCGGCGGCCGGAGGGAGAGAGAGAGAGAGGGTGAAAGAAAGTTAAAATATTGGCGGAGGGGGTAATATGAAATAAGGCGGCGAAAAATCTTGGACATCTCCCCCCCCCCTTTTTTTTCCCGGCCGGCCACTCACACCTATCAAAGGCGGCCACTGGACTGTAGAAGGCGAAATCCAGAGGACCGGGAAGAATAGAGGAAGGGACAGGAGTACCTGAAATAGAGCTTGCAAGTACGAAAGGTGAGCGGGCGGCCGAGGAAGGGGGAATCTGTCCTGGAAATTTCTCCAGTGGACGTACAAGAGAATCATGATGGGAGGTGGGTTGAGAGCAAGGAGATTCCGGCAAAGAGATGGACTCCAATTTCCATTTCTTTAAGGTCTGCCGCCGAGACCTCTCCATTTCCCTTCACTTCCCTCCCTCAAGGCCTTAGGTGGTCCGTGGGTCCAGTTTACATGTAAATTCAAGGAAAATTTCAGCATAACACATTGTATGTGTGTGTGAGTGTTAGAGAGAGAGAGAGAGAGACCAGAAATCGAAAGGGATAGGAAAAAGCGGATGGTCAGCGAAGGGGCAGGGTACAGGGGGACAGAAAAAAAACGAAAAAATTCGGTTTTTGATAGTAGGAACTCCCCTTTTCTTTTTTTCCATTTCTACTTCTCTACGTACACTACCTTCCCCCCCCTCTCTTTCGCTATCCTGATTTCCAGTTCAAACCAGGAGTGACCCTCGGGATCCATACAAGTTGCATGAGATGCGAATCTCCGGAAAGGTGAAGAAGAAAGTTCGATGGAGGGAATGCAGGTTTCTGCATTTAATGAGAATCACGAAGCAAAGAAAGAGAGGAAGAGAAACTATCTATCTTATTGAGGGTTCCCACACATTCAAGATAAGAATTTTCCATACGAAAAAAATTGCTTGATATACATAACTAACCATATAGATTTTATAACTATTTTATAATTACTGAGTGTGTATATCTTTCTTTCAGACGTAGGACTAATACTATTCATATTTAAAAACACTCGTTCAATTTTCGGTCGAAAAATTAAAACTCCTCTGGAAAAAAAATTATTTTTTAAACAAAATTTATAAAAAAAATTAAAACAGCAGTTGGACGTCGTTAGAACGGGAAAAAAAATTAATTTAACAAGTCAAAACCAAAAACTAGCTGGTTCGAATTCTGATGAAAATAAAATAAATTTCGTTACATGGCTATATACTGAACTTCCAGCCACATAAATGGATGATGTTTTGGTCCCATCCGATTTCATATACACGCAATCATACATTTATTATTTTTATTTACAGTTACAGTGAAGTAATGAAAGTATGAAAATTCAATTTAATGAACTTAACCCTTAGTAGAAATATCACTGAACTCCCTTTAAAATGCCATATCTTTTTTAATTAATTGGGCTTACTTCTGATTTCCACCAGGTGCAAACGGAAGAGTATAGGGAAACATGTTCCGTTGAGAAATAGACTAAACAAATGTGTCTGGGATTGTCAATACTTTGGCATTGATAAGCCAACACATTTGTGAAGTCTATTATTCAACGGAACATTTAAGGAGGAAAAAAATGGGGGGGGGGACTAACATTTTACTTAGCTTTTAACGAGGCGAGATACATCATCAATGCTGCTTAAAGAGTTAAACCAAGGATCATCAATCTTTCTGACATCGCGGGCCAAATCAAAACTTCCCACGAAGATCACAAGGTACCACCTTATATTGAAGTAATTATAATTGTGCGATGGAATCCATATTTACATGACCATTGCATATAATGTACAGTGGCATCTTAATAGAACAGACAAAAGGGGGGGGGGGCAAAATAATTGAATAATTCATTTGTTCTGAAATTATTCTTTTAGAAATTGCCAATTTTGATTAGTTCTGAAATAATTTCTTCCGCCAATTCTGAAAAATTGGTGATTAATTGTTACTTCTTTTAATTATTCTGAAATAACTTCAAATGATTCTGTAATTACTTATTTCGGTATTTCAAAAATTATTTTCTTCGATAAATCTTGAAACTATTTCCTTTTCAATAATTCTGGAATAATTTCTTTTCAATAGTTATGGAACTATTTTTTTAAATAATGAAATAATTTCCATCACTAATTTCAAAATTATTTCTTTCATTGATTAAAGTTGTTTCTTTCACTAACTTTAAATTCTTTGTTTCTAAAAATTCAAAAATTATTTATTTTAGTAATTTCGGAACTATAGTTAGAAAATTTTATCGATTACAAAATAATTTCACGAATTCTGAAATTATTGCTCCAATAATTCCGAAATAATTTTTTCTAATAAGTCTAAAATTATTTTCCCATCAAAGTATTTTTGAGAATCTCTATAAATTCTGTAATTGGGTATATTGTTTATTCTTTTTTATGAAGCCTTATCCTCCCTGGAATATACCTGTATGAAACCAGGAGTCCCAAAATTCATTTGGGCATCAAGGTCTCCCACCTTATTTAGACGGCTGTGGTAATGAATCAAAATCTTTATTTAATTTGGCGGTGCCAATTTTAAAGGTGGAGGTACACAATTTCATTTTTGCACATAAAATAAAATAAAATGAATTAAAAAATAAATAAGAAAAAAATTTTAGTGGGAAAGCATTGCGGGGGAAAAAACAACAACATACACTTACGCGGAAACCAACAACGAATTATTGTGCAAAAAATAATACTAATAATAATAAACCAAAAAAAAACACATTTACACAAGACTGGGTTATTCAGGGCTACAAAATTGGTTTTAATTTTCAGATGGATCCCCATAGAGAAGACGTCTCAAACAGTAGTAAAATAAATATGTTTGATTGTGGAGTTATTTCAGAGTTAGTACTTGTAAATTGGAAATACCATTCCTGAGTAAGTAATTATCCCGAAAATTTCTGTAAGTTTGGCACTCGAAAAATACATGCTCCTAAGTTTCACTTCTACGTAAATTACAAAAGCTGCATGTCTCGAGGCTCAACTGTGAAGTATTTATCTCTCAGTCTAATAGATGGCCGAATAGATAATAATAGATAAACCGAAACGAAGCTGAATTAACATGCGCTTGAAATGTATTTCTAAGCCAACTATTAGATAGTCTTCCAAACATGAAAATGTTTTTATTGATCTATAGCACACTGCGGTATAGCAAGTTTGTAAAAAACTGAAGATCTTTTTGTTCACCCTGAAAAGTCAACCGTTCTAAGACGTAAGGTATGTAATGTTTAATTAGGGCAGTATCGACGTTTAATTTTAAAAAACTATATCCACTCTCGTCAAAAATGTCCCAAATTGTCGCCAGCCAATTGGATTTGGTATCGTAGTCATTTAGTAGATTAATGTATAGATTTTTTAGGCAAATTTTTGGGAATCTACAAATTTTGGGAATCTAAAAAAATCATGTTTAAAATTCGAAAATAGAACGTGAGCAAGAATTTTTTCATTATAACTGATACCTGGGGTTGCCCTATATCAATACGGAGGAATCTGGAAATTACGTATCGCATAATTCTAAATACCGTAGTATAACTCTCTGGGCTTGCGGATTCATTCAAATAATTTTTTCAACTAAATCGTCGTTCAATGTTTTCAGCCATTTTCAAAAAATGGTCGTTAGGCCAAGGAAAAAACTCTTGGGGGAGGGGGGCTTATTTGGCCCGCGGGGCACGCGTTAAAGATACCCTTGGGTAAAACAATGCTGCCGATCGTAATATTTTTTTTTAACTGAAACCGTAAGTAGTACGAAATGACAAATAGAATAATTTCAACATTCTCCGTTGCACATCTTCATAATGCGCGTCTTAGGCCCTCCTCACACGGGGAAACTAAAGTTCGGCAACTGATAAGAGAAACCGTCTCCCGAAGACCAGTACGTATATCGCTCTAGACGCCCTCACACGAGGAAATTAGCGTCTTGGCGACGAAATATCGAACGCGACTCGGTCACTTGGCAACTGACATGCTAGTCGCCACCAACTTTTGTTGAAGAAACTAGAAACTGCCTTTAGCATTCCTTCATATTTTCGTCATGCGAGTTTGGACTCATATTGAAAAACAATCCAGAGTATATATATAATAAATTATCAGTTGAAAGGATATAATGAAATTTCTTCAGAATTTCAGTTCACAGGTAAATACACGATTTCTTTATTTAAATTCATATTATTTTGAAATTATAATGAAATCAGGGGGGTCGGAATTGTTTCGAAACTGGGTGTGTGTGCTCGTCTTTAGTTTTATATCGGAAAGTTTAATTTCTTAATCAATTCTGGGGTGCTCGGATCCATGCCACAAATTACTGTGGGTGCTTGAGCTTGCACCCCTGGCTCTGACGCCACTGAATGAAATGGTAAACCAGGACTGTCATTTCAACTTTTTTCGGGGGGGGGGGGGGGGACAAAGAACATATACTCACTGTCTGTACGTATATATACTATTTATAGTGTATTTTTGAAAGCCGGGGGGGGGGGGGCAATAGCCCCCTGATCCCCCTAGATGTCGGGTCTGTGGTAAACACATGGGCCCACCCGGGCACTCCCCCGCTGGGGCGATTTCAAAAGAAGATGGAGCGTCACAAAAATTATATCTGGTAAAAAATTTCAGGAATAACCAAATGAATTTGCCAAGTAGGATCTCAGGAAAAAAATACATAGCTGGGAGCCCCCATGTTGCTCTTAAGACGGCCCTGGATAAGAACCTGCAGAAAATTTCAAAATACTGTCTACTTTTACATGTAATTAAACAAGCACGTGTTCCATAGGGATGGTCCCTGATTTTCCCCCTTGCTTGGAATGTCTGTAATCTAGGTCACGTACACGCACATCTGTGTGTGGGAGTATTCGGGGAAAATCATTCCCTGAAACATAAACAACAATTCATGTGTTGTTTGTCTCTAGTTTTGCCTATTAGTACTATTCGTTTCATCTCATGAAACTACTTAAAATTCTGCGTGACAATATTTTAACTAATAAACAATAAAAATATATTAAATCCAACATATATAGGTACTGAAAGGCACATTTATAGAGGAAAAACAGACATTTTATTGCGAATTTTTTTTCCGAATGAAACATGAAATTATACTAAAAAATTATCTAATTTTTACCATTTTATTGTCATTTCAAAATGATATCAATTTAAATAATGAAATTTTGTATTTACCTGTGAACTGAAATTCTCTTTAGCAATTTCACGTATAATAGAAATTATTTTTCTTATTTATTTGTTTCGATTTTTCCTAACCCGGTTAACAAGGTAGTACCGGAAGATAAGAAGGAAAACTAATAGACTGTGCTGTTTTTACTCAGTTTCCCGGGCTTTGAATATTTTTTTAGTAGCGCCGTGTGAGGGAGAACGGGCAACTCAACTCGTTCTAGTCAACTCAACTCTCAAGTTGAAGCAACTCGAGCTCGATTTTAGTTTCCCCGTGTGAGGAGGGCCTTAGCCTCACGCCAAGAGAATCGTACATTTGATTGCGTACAGGAAAGTTGTCTTGCTGGCATGCTGGTTGCCCCTTTTCGTCTTTTTCCCCCTTTTTTTGGAGGGGGAAAGGTCGATATTGGATACGACAAGATGCGTTCAATTAATTGATTCTGAATTCAATATAAATTTCTTTCACAGAATGGATATCATCACCAATAACTCACTCACCACCCTCAATAGAAAAGTCATTCACGCCCTCTTTGTTTTTTAGAGAGAAAGGGAACTTTAACATATAGTTTCATAAGAAACAGTTTTGAAACAACAGCTATCAACCTGAAGTATAAAAATGAAAAAAAAAACGATAAAACAAAAAATAATAATAATAATAAAAATCTCCACCAATATACTTTCAACAACTCGGAACTTTGCCAGTGAGACAAGACGAAATACTCCGGGAAGCCCTTCGTAAACACTTGCTTCTGACAAACGGGAAAACCTAAACATTCTGGCTTCTTAACGACTCCAACGTGAAGAAGGAATTCTGGAATAACCAAACAATTTTTCCCCAGGAACAATGAAAAAAAAAACCAGAAAATGCGAGAGGAAAAACTCCCGCTCATCACGCGATACCCAACAGCAGCTAACTTTAGAGTTGGTTCCTCAACAATACTCGGGAGTATTTCTTGAGTCTCATATATATGTGTACGTATATATATACAGTGTATACATTTATTTTATTTTTTATACAAAAAAAAAATCCTCCAAAAAAAATTTAGTTTTTTTATTCAAGCAATTCTTTTCGGAAAATGAAAACAGCGGCAGATGGAGAGAGAGAAAGCAGAACTTATTCTGCTAACAGCGCTTAAAAAAATAAATAAAAATACTTCGTTCGACTTCACGGGATAGTATAGTACCGTATGTGAAGACTGAAGCGTCTATCATTTTCACAAGACGTGCAACACTTTACTCCAAGAGGCTGGAAAAGGAAAAAATCCCAGAGGACCGTAGTTTGGGATCCTCGAAACAAGGTGTACGAGTTTCATAAACATGAAACGAGAAAACCGGAGATATTCTGGAAGGTAATGATGAATGTCGGTACCTCATAAAACAAAGTATGACCACGGGAATATTTCATGATGCATGGGTAAAATATGCGCAGCTATTAAATTTCTCAAATGATTGTTCATTTAAACTCGTTTATTCAAAACAGAAAAGAAAAAAAAAATTGGGATGGTATGTGTCATTGACATTTCAAAAGTTTGGACGGTAAACGTTTTTCTATACCCCCATTACTGTACAGGCAGTAGCGTCTTAACGCATGGGCCCGGGGGCCTCACAAAAACGAGAACCGGTTGAAATTTTCGACAATTGGTCAGATAGGGCCTTAGAAAAATTACTTGGCCCGGGGGCCCATGATGCTCTTAAGACGGCCCTGTGTACAGGACGACCAGTCGGGTGCCCAAAGACATACACATCAACGGGTATTGTTGGACTAGTCATGACAGGGTTTACCTCGGGTGTTCTTATCCTTTCATGTTCTCCAATATACCCTGTGCCAATAAAATGAAAATGAAGGCCACGGACCTATTTTACAGAATAATATTCAGTATATTACAGTAGATAATCTACTATGTAAAACCAATAATTTCTTTCTCATCGGAACTCACGAAACTCTCCAAATTGTCTCGAAGGACCCCCAAAGCAGGGCCGGAACTTTCTTTCTTTCAAACCGAGAATAACTCAGGTCCACCGCCACCTATGGGCGATAGGTAGTAACCTAGTGAGTTGTGCCGGAAGTGTAACTGTGTGTGTACGTAACAGTCTGAGAGCGTATGCAGTGTTGTGTTTGATTTTTCGGTGCTGACATCTATATTTCAGGAGTGAAGTGAGTGATGTGTTATGATTGAATTGCATTTGTACTGTTTGTAGGTCTGTTGCTCTCAGTGGCGAGACTTTTTAAAGGGAAGATAGGCTCGCATTCGCGCCTTGAAGTTGGGATCCACAGAAAACCAACTTCAGCCGACCACCACTGTGGCAACGGTGGGGATCGAACCCGGGACCTCGCGACGCGAGTCCGTCACTATGACCACTCGACCACCGCAGCGGCAAGGCCGGAACTAGAGAGGGGGCATTTGCCCCGGGAGACAAAATTTATGGGGGGGGGCAGTTTTAGGTGTGGGAACAAAGAACACCGTTATAGAATTATCGAATTAAAATTTGTGGGGGCGGTAAAAATTCTAGTTACGGCTCTGCCCCAAGGAGTACGTGAACCGCTGGTTAAGAATTCCTGGTCCATCGGGAAACACCGCTGACTTCTATCTGCACCATAATTGACATCCACATTTTTATGGGAATCTTTTTTCAGCCACTCGTTGGACAATTTGCTTGTTGCAGCCTTTGTGTTTGTATTTTTATATAATTTCTGATATTTTTGTTACTGCACATGACATAATGAATATCATTAATATCACCACGTCCTTAATGACCCACGTCCTTTCACTCACCCGGAAAGTGAAAGGACGTGGGTTCGATTCCTCGCAGGGGCAGTTGAATTTTCTCTCTTTCCAAAACATATCTTCGCATTACCAAGGTGTTAAATAAAAAACCTTTGTATGGACAGCGGAGAGTGACACCATCGGCGGATAATCTCTAATAGTTATAAAATAATCGCGAGGAAAATTTTTCATTTTTCCTTATGGCAAAAATTTACGGTTTTCAAATTTCAATGAGAATGTTTGAAGCGAAAATGGCAATTTCTCCTCTTATTTTCGGGGGGGGGGGGCAGCACTAAATGTAATACCTAGTTTTTGGAGGTACTCTAAATATAACTCGCATAAAAGCAGCTGAATTCGAATATATAAATTTATATTCACCACCCTACAAAATTATATACATAGGAAGGACCAGTATATATTCAGTACACTAAAATATCACATCCTTTTCTACTGATTTCAGCGGAAGCGAAGACATTAACAAACAAAGCGATTATCACAGTGAGGCAGAAGTAACCAGGAAATACGAGCAGCTGCCAGTGTTAAATAGGCAGAACTAACATCTGTCAGTGTGGGAGAGGCTATATATATAAATTTTGAATAAGTGCTCTTCCAGAGTAAAACCGAATGGACTAAAATAATCACTGGTATGCCAGTTGGTAAATGAAGGAATCCATTGGTTGAAGTGTCGAAATTACTAGTTTTTCCTTTTAGTTGAATACGTCTAGTAGAAAAGGCTGGGAAAGCGAAGGAAATAGTTGTTACTAACAAGGTCTTTTAGCTTCCGGGAAATTCAGACGGTTAGCAAAATTGTTAGTAGTGGGGGGAGACCAAATAACGTAACCTAGATGCTGAATGACGACACCCTAACACTGTGTTTATGTTGTCTATATATGTTGCTATATATTCATATTTTTGAAAACACTTTCTTCATCTCATTTCTTTCAATCAAGCCCAAGAAAGTCGTCGGAGTAAAGGAATGACGAATTGAATTTTCAAGTTAATTTCAATAACTGGGGGTGAGCATGTGTATCAGTAAATGTCTCTACATGCGAGAAATACTTTAAAAAAAATGTTTATACCAGAGTGAATGTAAATCAATGATCAAGTGCGATTAGGAAATTGCATATCTACATTTGCTCCCTATTTGTTGCAATATGGTCAATCAACAACTATAGTAGACGGGAAAAAAATTTACGGTACGTGACGTAAAAACTAAAATCGAATACAATAAAATATAGACGCTAATGCTTTAAGCGAGATCATTGATTATTTTTGTCGCACCGCGGTCATTTTCTGCACACGAGGGCTATTTTAGCCAGATTGTATAATCTAGGCAAGCGGTTCTCAACTGGTGATCCGGGGTCGCTCAAAAAAATAATAAAAAAAACAGTAAATTTGAAAAAATTATAAATATTTTTAAATAATAAAATTAAATCAGTATCTTTGATGAATAAATAAAAAATAGGCCTACGGGGATCCGTCATAAGAACTTTTTACTGAAAAGGGCTCTGCGAGTCTAAAAAGGTTGAGACTCGCTGATCTAGATCAATGATTCTAAATGTAAGTCATAAGGCCTCTCCGATCCTCAAATGTTCTTTAGGCTACATAGTTGAAACTGAGGTAAAAATGGAGCCGTGGCAAGTGATTTGGGGGGGGGGGGAGGGTTGACAGAGACCAGTGGGGGAGAAACAGATGTAAAGCATTTGAGTGAGAAATACTGGAAAAAATTTTAGAACCCAGCAGAAATTCGCGTAAACCTCTATCAAAGGGTGGATGACGGGTATCCAGAAATTCGGAGATTCACTTTATTTATAAAATTTTTAGATATTCTAAATTCACTCAGAAATGAATTTAACAATTAGAAAGGGCTTCGTTCCTAGAAGTGGGGACCCCAATAAAGATAAGGAACCATCAGAAAACAACATGATCCAAGGAGAGCAATGGGAGGAAAAAAAGACAAAGAAACATTGATCTAGATCATTGATTGACCAGCTACGTTTAAAATTTGCGTTGATGTATCAGTTTCCTAGCATACGAAATCTTGATTTCATAAAATTTCCAACAAGAAATAGCATTAAAATTGTCTAGCAATAAAAAAAAAATTAAGTAAGCACACTGTTAAAGTTATGCGATAATCGTTTCACAGCCCACAGAAATTTTCCATTTTCATCCTGTGTAGTAAACACCAACTATGAGTAAGCGACCTCTCGCGGGTAACAGGCACAGAGCCAGTTGGTTCATGAATAAGCATGTATTCATTGAACCAAATTAAGGTGAAAACCACTGAAACAACACAAGTTAATTATAATTAGGGTTTCCTCATACACTGCCACCGAAACGGCGCTTGTTGTCCGGATGTTTCTTGAAATGAGGAAACATAAATCACGATGTGACTGCCGATGACACCGAGAGAATAAAAATAGAAAAGAAATTACGAAAAAAAACCAAAAAAACTATGTATACGAAGTCAACCGACGCAAATGAGCAAGCGGCTGAACGAAATGTTGATGAAGAGTAACGATTTCAAATGACAACGCCGGATTCGTTTCAACCCCAGTTCACTTCTACTTGGATGCCCCTATGTACGAGCCATCCTTATTTAGCATCCTGGATAAAATTTCTGCCTGGAACTGGGAGAAACTATTTATTAATTAATGGTCATAGCTGAATAAACTTCAACGAAAAAAAGAAAGAACCCTGATTCAATTGATATCAAAATCTCAATATCAAGAAACTACTAATTCACCGTAAATGAAACTCGTAAGGATTCCTCTAGGGGAATTTCTAACGAACTGATACGTGCTGGAACGTGTTGAGAGGCTCTAACATATTTATATTGTCAGAAATATATTTGTTTTGTGTTATACAATGAAATCTCGTTATAACGATACTCAGCGGACCAAGAAAAAAAAATCGTTGGAGAGGGATTATCATTATATTGAGGCTCCAGATCATAATTAGACTACTATAAGCATAAACAAGACTTGAAAAAATATCGTTGTAGAGGAATTTATATAGTTATATCGAGTATCGTTGTAGTGAGGTTTCGCTATACTTACTACCGTCTTTTCAACGAACACCAACATCGGTCATATCACCGTACAGAAATGTACTACGAATCGAGCAGGGTCGGAAATCTGTCACGAAAAAGTCATGTACTTGTCTCGTCCTGAGCATGCAGGAGCCGAAAGCATATTGAGGAGGCTCCATTTTTCAGTGGTCCTCTCTGGTTCGATGGAGAAATTTTCTTTGCCAATCCTTGGAATCGAGCCTGGTGGTAGACGAGAATCTTGCCACTGCGCCACCTTTTTGTGTTTCTCTGGTGCTGTCCTCTATTAATGTTTTTAAGTTAAAATGGCAAATACATGAATTTTCACGTTATTTAAGTATCGTGTTGAAGGTCTGACTGTTCTCTGCGCAGAGAATTTTTCGAATGGGAGACCGGCTCGAAGTCGGAAAACCAATAATATCAAGAAACGAGGAAAATTAATCTGGGAAAAATGTATAAAACGGCTGCAACACAAATGAATATTTTCTCACATAAATCCAATAAAGTTGTACAAAGCGTTCATAGAATACACCAAGCACATAGTAGCATTTTAGTCGTGCCCCGTATGAAAAGTTCAAAAGGAAGAGAAACGGGCATTTCGTACAAATTGAAAGCATTTAAATTTGATGGCTATGTAATCCATTGGATATATAATATTGGATTTAAAAAAATTTCCTCCAAGAGAAATACATCAGAAAGAAGAGGAAAAACATAAATTGACACATCAGGTGGCCAAAGCAGAAAAGGGACGAAAAAAATTTCCTCATGTGATGAAAAAAATAAGAACCCATTGGAGCGACAACAATATTTAAAGCGCGTTCCTGCCATCTCTTGACGGCTTCTTCTTCTCGCACGGATAAAATGTCTCTTCCTACGACTTTTTCTTTTTTTGTTTTTCCTCTTTGGAACCCACCATCCTATATTTTTGGTGAAAGAATTTCCTTCGCCAGCGGATTTTACTTGCCAATGATCGTCCGCTGACTAAACAGGTAATCTTTCTTTCTTTCACTATCTGGATAGTACTGTAGTAGAAAAAGAAAACTTCAGATTCTCTCTTCTAAGAAAGGCTTTTAGAAAAAAATAACTTTCCCATGAAGAAAATGTAAGAAACATTTGGCAAGGTAGTCACCAATATTTTGGCGACGAATCATGATACAGGAAGGGGGGAAAAAAAGTGATCTTCATAATTATGCGGAAATTCGATGCCGATTAGATTCGATGATATGATAATCATTAAACCCATGCAAACAAGAGGGTTTACGATTAAGTTTACTGGTTTTGGCGAGTGGAATAGCTAGAACCTAAATAAACTATTATAAAATTATAGATATTTAAGAAAAATCACTGAAGACACTTTAGTGAGCGAGACAAACTTTTTCAGGTTTCTAAAAATCATTTGCAGTAGCAAAGGGTAGCCGCTGTGAGGTCGTGTGTGCATCGTGCTGGACTCTCATTCTGAGGATCTAGGCATCAAACCCGTTGGCGGCAGAAATTGGTTTCCTGTGGTTTTCCAACTTCGAGGCGGTATCCCATTTGAAAAAAAAAAAAATTCTCCGCGGAGAGCAGGCAAACATGCAGCATGATACTTGCATAAGATGAAAATTCGAACACTTACCATCTTCACTTCAATATGGAAGACAGATACCAGCACCAGCAAGAACACGAAACAAGCACAACTCTGACAACATAAATACGTTAAGCGACATACATACACTCCCAACACATCCGGCATGCACATTAAAAGCTATTGGCTGAGTACGAAGGCTGTTCATGCGCGGTCTCATTCAGTGCACATATACGCTTTAAGGAAAGAAAATATCAGTCCCCTGTAGCTTAATGGTAGAGCATTCGCCCTGACTGCGAGCGGCTAGTGATTCAATTCTCCACAGAGTAATGTGAATTTTCTTTTCGAACAATCTTTGCTTGGTGTCCAGTCTTTCATACTTTGTAGGAACAGCGGAGAGTGCCATCTTTTCTCTATATGTAATGTACCGATTCATTAGAAATTCCGCATAGGAATGCCTACGAGGTTTATGTACGGTTAAGAAGTAGCAAAAACTAAAACATTGTGTTTCTATCACGTATGAGTTCCATTATCACTCCTCCAATGAATTAGGCATCTCTCGTAGCATCTCGGGTGGCTTCTGCAGGTTGAATATCTGTGAAATTTTTTAGCTATACATCGTGCATGTTTGACGTACACTGGCTTCCAAAAGTTAAGCTCGCGAAGGCTTATATATCATAACGACACCACTTTAATCTTGTCTTACAGGATACGATGGTTGATGGAACACAAACACGTGGTACCAGGGCGTACAGTTCCTTCACTTGGGAGCCTTTGGCGCACAGTACTGGCAGATATTGTCTTGATATTATTGACAACTACGTAACAGTTGAGGAAGGTCGCTCGTCGATTACGCCTTGCTACTATCTATAGCAATACAGTATATCGATTATGGAAATAAATCCGAATAATTCAAACAATTGACCGGAGACCTGAGCATAGTCGACTTGTGTACTAGTCACCAGACACAGCTGATGACTTATGATGTGTCTTATGTGGACTGGTGAAACAGAGGACAGCCGAACTATAAATGAATGGGTCTTCAAGACAGAGCGCCGGCTGAAATCGAAAATAATGTACAGTATAATGTATACCAATGGGTCGCATTATGTTCCCTCTAACATCTTTGTAAAATCACAGAATATATATGTTTTTTTGTCGTTTCAATTTTCTTCTTATTCTCGCCATCTGTTTTCGTCGTAATTTTTCTTCGTTGTTGTGTTTGTATGATTTTTTTTAATATTGAACTTTATGAATATGTCTGTATTATGGATAATGTAATATATTATGTAAATAAAGTTTTGTCCGACACGGTCTGCCCCTTAACAGAGCCAATGGCTGAAGTCGAAAATTGTGGATAGAGACTGGGCCGTGTACGGTTGTAAAAAAAAAGAAAGAGTCAACGAAGAGTTATGACTAGAGCCCGGATTATATGCATTTGCATATTTTGGCCTTTTTTAGCATTAATGCATATAAATGCATAAAATCAAAGAATTTTCAGAATAAGTGCATATTTGTGAAGGTTTATTGAAGCTCAATTACTTTTTCATAGTTTTTCAAATGAATATTGCTCATAATATTTTCATAACATCGGGGGATTTTTTTTCTCAAATATCAACTGTGTGTGTTTCAGCGTTAGCGTCAAAAATGTTCAATTCTTTTAGAAATAGTCTCGAAATTCTTTTTTTACTGTTATTTTCGTTACTGAACAGCCACGACTAACTAGAAATTGAGAATGCTCAAATAAAAAATATTTAGAAGTTATATGCATATGTGAGGAGGTAAATGAACATGCACTAACAAATAGAAAATATGCATTTTAAAAACATGTTTTTTTTTTTATTTATTTATTTTTTGTATAGTGATTTTTAACGTATATTTTCACATTTTTGGAACATATTTTCGAATTTTTAATCTTTTTTTCAAGATTTTTCAAATACAAATGACAAAACAGGCAAATTGCCTAAACGAGGTGGCAGAAAAAAGATAACCATAAAAGATATGGATGTGTGTAAAGATAGTATATTTTGGCATTTTTAAATGCATATTTCGGCATTTTTAAGTGCATATTTTAGCCTTTTTAAGTGCATATTTTAGCCTTTTTAAGTGCATATTTTAGCCTTTTTAAGTGCATATTTTAGCCTTTTTAAGTGCATATTTTAGCCTTTTTAAGTGCATATTTTAGCCTTTTTAAGTGCATATTTTAGCCTTTTTAAATGCATATTTTAGCCTTTTTAAGTGCATATTTGTATATTTTCAGAACATATTTTGCCACTTTTTAAGTGCATATAATCCGGGTTCTAGTTATCACGTTATATAAATTGCTACATTGTATATTTCTATAGTAGGCGAGCGGCCACCACAATTGTTACATCCACGTGCGTGTACGTGTAGTGAACCTGTTTGTTTCTGAAGTTTGTTTGTGAGTAATGCTTGTTATGTATAGTGCCGCCACCTGCCATAAGTTTTTCTAACTGTGAGTGGAAAATAATGATTCAACAATTACATCGTTGTAGGCCTGTTGGTCTCTGTGGTGAACATGAAGGAACTGTACGCTCGAGTACCATGTGTTTCACTAACCGTCCAATCCAGATGGGCAAGATTAAAGTGGTGTCGTTATTATACATAAGCCGCCGCGTGCTTAACTTTTGGAAGCCAGTATAGAATCACCACAAACTGATTGGATACTTAGACTGGCTACTCACTGGCCTAGTAACTTAAAATCAAAAGAAAGGCAGCACAGAAACGAAAATCGTAGGGAATGTACGTGATATTTAAATCAAAGGGAGAGAAAGTTTTTTCTGATATAATAAAAAAGAAAAATTCTAGCTCCGAAATGGAAAAAAAAAAAGATAAATAAAATGAAATGGAATAAATTCTTATCCAAATCTCCAAAGGTAGAGGGGGAAAAAAAACTTTTCCCATTTACAGAAACTGCATTCCCGGAAATAAAATTCTAGAGTGACCATTCGATTGAAGAAGTTCTTATCCGCCAATTCTTGCCATCGGCAACCCTAAAACTTGAAACTGGACTCCATTAAAGGAGTAGCTCCATGTAAATATCCTGATACTCGGTTCCCTACTCCTCCTTTACATACATCCTTATATGTACACATTTCCTTCTTCCCTATTCCGGGGAAAACCCACTTACCACCTTCAACTCGAGAAAGACGGATGAGGTGAAATATACCCGAGTGAACACCGACCTCAAAGCCTTCTTTCTCTCTCTCTCCTCTGCATCTTTTTTCCCTAAAAACTTTTCCCTACATGTTCTACCCTTTTTTTATATATATTTATTTTTCTCCTATCTTTTCGTCTCCCCACCATAACTTCTTGAACATCGTCTTCATCATAAGGAAAGACCTGTTTGCACATATAAGTATATATATACAATATACGAGGGGGAAATAGATAAAGGAATACCTACTCCTTACCCTTTTCTCGAAAGAAAGTAGAAGAAAGAAAATGCGATTTAATCCGGAATTCCGAAAACAGACCGGGGGAGGGGAATATATATATATTGCCACTATTATATATATATATATATATATATAAGCGCGTATGCATTGCGAGGTGTATCAATACTTTTTTTATGGAGCATAAATTTCCTCCCCTGACTGTATCAACATGAAAAGAGATTCAAGTCTTTGGAAAATCTCAATAGCACTTTTGACCCACAACCTTATCGTATTTTATGTATCTATATGTTACTGCCAAAGCCCGAAGTTGGCCACTTCGCGAAGTGGCCAGCCCAGCTAACACGGCGAATGTCGAAAATTCTGGCTTGCACCGGACTTTACTCCGATCACGGACGTAATATTTCATTCAAACGCCAGTGGAATAAATTCAAATAAGTTCTCTCTGTTTTCATTCCACTCCCTTTTCATCATCGCGAAGCTTTGTTGAAAAACCTCATAGTTTTTTCCCTTCTTTTCCATTTTTCTAACGAGCGGTTAGAGTAGGACAAGGTTACTATATTTATCGCCGATTCGTCAGAGAGATCATCCAAATGCGGACTCATGAGATCATGCCAATCCCTTATAAGAGAAAGGGGTTTAAAATTTTAAGGTATATTTTTGTAAAAATAGAGATACAGTCGAATCCCATTATAATGAACTCCAAGAGACTGGAAAAATCATTTCGTTATAACGAAATTTCGTCGCACATGTTAACGGGGCTGAAATACGTGTAAAGTCGTTTCATTGAATTTCATTAACAATTCAAATCTCTTCCTTGTTTTTAATTATGAGATTAGAAATTCACTTTAAAATTAGTTCTGTGATCGTAATATAGTGAAATCTCGATATAATAATATATTATACTATATACTATACAATGTTATTTTTTGGTAATAAACTTGATATATTGTTATACACTCTGCGAAACAAAAAAAAATCGGTGTAGAGGGATTATCGGTATATCGAGAAGAAGTATTAGAATCAGGCACCACCAAATTTACGCTGTAGTTTACATGACATTTCTTCTGGATTTTCTTTGTTAATACTACCATAAAATGCATTTTTTAGTATTTATTTCCCGCAAAAAAATTCTAACCGATTAGTTGAATAAAATTTAAGTTGATTGTTTCAACCGGTAAAGTAGTTTTCCGCACAATACCTTTGTGTAACACACAAAAAATAGTTTCACGGAAACTTCATCAACACTTTTGCAGAGGAAATAGTCCAAAAAATAGGGATGTTACTAAACATCCTCTAAAGAACAGACACTAGTGAGGAATTTAAAAATATATATTAAGGGTGAGTTTGAATGAAATACAAAAAATATTGAAATAGTGGTGTGAAGTTTCATCATTGCTCGTCGGCGAAACCCTTTCTTCAAGAAAATTGCTCAATTACCACACCCCAGAGAGCACTGTCGTTTTTTTTTTTCTGGGATTTCAACAATTCTGTCAAAACGTTAATGAAAACTCGTATGTACAAAAAACTACCAACACATTTTACAATTATTACATTAAAACATGGCTTTTTCCGTTTCATTCCCCACTTCCACCTCTCACGTTTGTCCACGTCTGCCCCCCAGCAGATTCGGACACCAACTCTATATTCTAGAAACCTTGCACCAACTGTTCTTTTTCTCTTTTCCCCTTAAGCGTACAGGGGTTCAGTTCCTTCCGCAACCATCTCTCTCTTTCCTCTCCAAGGTCGGGGAAGGCTTCTCTCCCTCCCCCCATATCTCACAAATGTTTTCGAAATATTCTCAAAAAATACCGTTACAGAGGGATTTATCGTAGTATAGGATATCGCTTTATCGAGAGGGGCATTTAATATTAGAGTACAGGTAACTCCAAAAAAAAAAAATTTTAATATTATTTTATAGGAATTATTCCATATATCGAGTAGCGTTGAAGCAAGGTTTCCCTGTATTTTTATAGATTACGTCATTAGTCCAATGATTTAATCTCGAAGGCATTAGGAAACAATTCCGACAGGCTTGAATTCAATGGCAACATAGCAATGACATTATAGCAAGGCTGTATGCACAGATAGTTAGGTTCTTATACTAAGGCTAAATAGACGATTTTTGTACTGTATCACAAGCAGAGATATGAAATTTTCGGTAATAATCACTTGGAAATTATTCTCTGGAAATACTCGCTACGAAAAGAAGGCTATACAGGGTAATGTAATTCCAACTTGCGCACGCCCTTGTGGGCCGTATATACGGACGTGTAGCCACCCTGGGCCCCCAATCCCCGTTTTCTTTGTATCAGAGCTCCTACGGTATCTACGACGAAACATTCTTTCCGACACAAGTTCGCAAGCTCGACCATGCACTATACAAATTAAGCCAGGTCTGGATCCACAACGCTGAACCATTCAAAAACCTGTTTTTAGCCCACAGCGTGGAGCGATTTTGACGGAAAACGGGTTTTTGCGCGTTTGGGTATCGAGTAGAGTGGGGGGGGGGGGGTTTAGACGCGGCTTTAGAGATTGAATTCCATGCACATACAAAACAGATCGACTCCGAGTTTGTCTTCTCTCGGACTATCATACATGCGTATACGAATTCATCGTTACGGTAGGTCAATGCAATTTTATAAAAATAATACTAAAAATAAGTAAAACACCACAAGGAACTCAAAGACCCGAGTTTTTAAACCGATTTACGTAGTATTGAGAGTAGCTCCGTAGCCCTAGTTCATTGCGGCCGTCCGTAGAAACTACGGACAATCCGTACAGTTGGCAACTCTGGATATTTCAATATTATGCACAATAAGAGTATTGTTTTAAGTATCAGTGATTATCTAGATAATTTAATAACAACAGAAATCAACATTACATATATGATGTAATAAACTTTTTTAAACACTTATCTGTTGTAAAAAGCGTACAGCAAATGGTTTATATCAATGCACATATATAAGCAGTTGAAGAAATTTTAGAAGGTCAGGAATCATCTTGAATCAAAGAATGTCAAGCTCCTAATTGGCTACGCTGTCATACAACGCATTTTCTTTTATTTTGAATAAATTTTTATTCAATTACATTGATGTCGGGTTATTTTATCATGTGTGCATGCCGTTTTCGATGCATTTTTAAACTTTATTTGACATAATTTACATTATATTGGCATATTAATAATTACAAATTTTCGAAAATTCGTGAATCTAGTCATGTGACACCTAGAAGTTTCACTTCTATCGCGCGAGATCAAACGCAGATTTTTTATTTTCAGATCTCTATACACAGCGTATTACATATCATTAGCAGATAATGGGGAGGGGGAGAATCAGTTTTATACAATTCAGTCCTTATACGAAAAAAAAAAACTACATTAAATTACACTAGCAAATACTTGGCTATGGTAGCTAAGCGGTTTATAATAGATCATTCTTCTTTATTTTTTTTCATCCGCTTCCCCTATCACCATAAAACAAGCCCATAAATAAACAACTTGAAAAACCAAAATACTAGACGGGAAAAAAACTATATTGAAGGACCATCATTGTTTATACACAACCAAAGACCGTTATTTTGCAATTCATATCTGCTCCGTTAGAAGAACGGAAGGGAGGAGAGGCGTTGTTGTTGTTGTCCTTGCGTTCGGACAGGATCTCAGTTGCAGTAGACTGTGAAATCTGAGGACACAAATCTTCTGAAATGCTCTCTCTCTCTCCTTATCCAGAAATGGTGGCAGAGTGTGGTACCAACTGGCAGAAGTGGTCATATGCAATGCAACACAAACTAAACATCGCAAGTCAATAAGACTTTCTTCAGTCAGAAAAAAGGAGAAAGAGAAACGGTGTATATGTTATACAGGGGAATGGGTAAGGAGTCGGTTTGGACTCTGAATTTATTACCATAAAAGAAACATTTTGGAGGAAGATTTATACAAGGGGGTCCGGCGAGAACACGGAGAAATATAGACTAAATCGTTGACCACAACGTTACAGCTGCCTTTCCCATGTTTATTTGTTTATTTTTATTTTACTTATGTATATAATGTTATTTTTTATTACTATTATTATTTTCTTTTGCATCACGTCGTCACGCAATGCTTTATTGCTATGTAATAAATACATAAACATGGGACATTCAGCTTGTATATTTCAGGAGAAACAAGAGACACTAAAGTAAAAAAAAAATAGGGAACAATA
The DNA here is from genome assembly GCF_987345545.1 of Pholcus phalangioides. Classification (NCBI taxonomy): domain Eukaryota; kingdom Metazoa; phylum Arthropoda; class Arachnida; order Araneae; family Pholcidae; genus Pholcus; species Pholcus phalangioides. Next base: position 47,883,029 of record NW_028301608.1, on the reverse strand, counting down.
ATATATTGCATAGCGGTAAAACAACAACAGCAACAACAACAAAGGACAGAACGCTGAAGAGGTTAGGAACATTTGAAGGAATATTGTGATTTATTGTACAGTGTGCAAAAGAAATATTTTACTGAATTCATATTTGATTTGTTACGTTGTGAAGGTGGGAGGAATGAATCGCATCAGCTCGAATAAACACAATAGCCATGGAAATTTATGATGAAACTTTTATGTAGGTGTTGAAAATAACGCCGAACTGTGTTTCTCTTTCGCTCCCCCCCCCCCGCTCCCTTTTTTTTTCAATTTCCCACGAGCTCGTTATAGCGATAAATTTTGTGCTGATGATTTCCAAGTCCCATTCAAGTATTCTTTTATAACTACCTAAAGAGCCATGCAGCGTACATCAAATTTACAGTCCTCGGCAGAACGTGCCGAGGCTCAGAATGGTGGTTCTCAAACGAAATGAAAGCACGGAGAATTCATTTAGTAGAAAACTGCGAACCCATACAAAATTGACACTCGTTGCTTCCAGAAAAAGGATGAGACGACATGACTATCTGAAGGAAAAAGGCAAAAAGGCACGGATGTAGTCGGAAGTATAGATGGCAGCACTGAAAAATCAAACACAACACTACATAAGCACATGGACTGTTAAGTACACGCACAGTTACACTTCCGGCACAACTCACTGGGTAGTAAATCGCCCATAGATGGTGATAGACCCGAGTTGTGTTCGGTTTGAAAGCAAGCAGGAAAGTAGCTGTGTAAATCATGAAAAGGGGGTAGGATAGTTCCAAAAGCGCCTCTAGGGCAGTGCTACCCGTGAAGCGGCACCGCTATAGGATGGGCGCCAAATGAGAGTAAAGAGGTTGTTGTTCCACAACACAGGTCGTCGCTTACTACTTTGACGCTGACCACCGAAGTAAAGTACACCGCGCAGATTGACGACGCTGCTCGAAAAGCGGTCGGCTAAAATAACGATCAGCCACTTAATTTTTTGAATGTCAGTTTTAATCTCGTGTGTAAAGTATTGCCGTCTTTATTTTGTAATATAATATAGTATTTGCTTTATTCAAGTGAATGTGATATATGTGTTGTGTACATGAATAATATAGTGCCCGACACCGTCCGGCCCCTTAATCGGACAATGGTTGAAACTGGCGAATGTCGATATAACCTGGGCTATGCACTGTTTAAAAAAGTGCTCTGCCCATGGCCAGAGGGAGAAATGTGGCCCTCAGAGTCACCTGATGTGGCCCACGAATTGAAACATAACTTTGTAAAAATTAACCACGCGGAGCATTAATAAATCCTTTATGTCAGGGGTTCACCCACGGCACCCCTTTTCCCTATTGAATGCTTATGCGCGAGCTCCGCTGGCACCCCAGAGTGTTTAACAAAGAATATTTCCGAAAAACCTTTGTCATCTTTAAATTATTAAAAATGATAATTTCTTACTATTTTTAGTATATATTAAAAACTATATTTATTCTCTATAAAATGTGTTTTTTGTATTTTGGAGAGTCTAGAATGTATTAATTGGATTTACATTGATTCATATGGAAATAATTGTCTCGGGTTTCGTCGGTTTCGGATTTCGCCGATTGTTTCCGAACGGATTATTGACGAAAACCAAGGTATCACTGTATCTGAATTGCAACTTTTTTAATCTAATCTTTCCATTAATCAGAAGAATTGATATAAAGTGAAAGGTTTAAGATTGCAAATAGAATTTCAAACATGCTTATCCAAAAGTCTTACTTGGTAGGAAAAATTAAAACGAGAAATTTTCAGGCAAATTCCAATTTCAACGAACAAAAATATTTCAAAGCTGGGTGAAATCAACGAAATAATTTCTTATTAAGGACATAAGTACGTACGTTTCTTCGATATAACATTGCATAAGATTACATTTTCTCGTTTTATTTTTATCATCGTCACTGTGATAAGTGCGATGACAAGCAATAAATGTGCATATCTCAATTGCATATACAAACAGGTTTTTTTCCGGCTGCGTGAATGAAACGAATGCAAACATTGGGAACTTGAACAAGAACAGAATGAAAAAAAAAAAAGACATTTATAGTGTTATTCAGACAAATGGAAAATGAACCGAACTAAACACGCGCGATTATTTATTTTCTTTTTTTATTAATTTTTGATAATTGATGAGTTATGATTAAAATAATAATTTATTATCGTCAGATCAGATGAATATCAATTAATAAGAATAGATCAAATAAATAGAGTCCGATGTTTGAAACATGAAAAGCTGAAACAAAACGTGCTTTACAACTATCAATAGACGCAAAAGAAAATGTAATAAAACATTTTCTGGAATAGAAATATTCACCAAAAAAAAAGAGGTGGGTTGTGGGGAGTTCTTGAGGGCGTAAACGCACGTTCGTGCTGACTTACCGTTTTCACAAGTCATAAGAAAATCCCCCCATTACCATGTTACGCAAAAGAGATCTTTCAAGGAACCAGAGAAGTGTATAAGAACGGGAAAAAAAAAGAAGCATTGAGGGCTATATCTATCTGCTAAAGGCAGCGAGAAAACATCACACGCACCATGGTCATATTCCATGCAACCAACAGCAGCGGCACGGAAGCAAAAAAAAAAACCGTCTAGTCACCACCAGCAAAACCTACGACTTTCAAGAAACTATACGCGAGACGAGGTAGGATAATGTACTCTAAGCACGTCAGGAGATCTTTAGCAAGCGGCTGCGGAAACATGCAAACACCCATGAATAAGAAATCAGCGGTTACGGAGAAAGAAGACGAAAATAGAAAATCAAAATACAGAATAAAATGCTGAGAGCACCCACATTTCTTTTCAATATGAGACTTCAATACCGTAAGAAAACTTGAATCAGAATAACATGTACTGAAGGATTCGCGACTATATTAAGGGGTCTGTCCAGCCGAAATTTAGATCTGTTTTCCGGACCTATTCCTGATCTGAAAAACGGACCCTCTCCACAATACACATTGATGAACCACAGTTCAACATTCCATTTCTTTTGTGAAAAATTAACAAAGATTAATTTAGTATGTTTAATGTAATAAACATACATATTACATAATCCGCACAATGCAAAACATTCTGAAAAAAAAATGCATTGCTCTGTAACATTTCCCCTCAGCTGACTGGGAATGTTCTGCAGTAAAATAGTTCCCATAATAGTGTTTTCTACATTTTTCTTAAAAATTCGTCCAGATTGTTAAGTTGTAGCACTGATTGTTGTTCTGCGACGTATGTCGCATATTCTGCTTTGGGGCAAATAAGATATCACCTTCATCCTTTTGTACTTCCAAAAAAACCAAGCTTCCCCAACTTGAAACTGTCATTCCTAATTAACCAACTAACAGAGCACACTATTCGTTAACATTGTCATCGCTGATGTACCACTTATCTGGCTTTAACACTCAGGGAGAGTTCCTTCACATAATCACAGACTTTGTTTTTCCTGAAGATGAATTAAATTAAGAACTATAAGACCTTATATAAAACAGCAATCTCTATAGGTGTAGTAGGGAAATTATGCGGTTCAACGTCTTCCGCAGTACACATTGAGTGACATTGTGAGTGATTTGACACACCAAAATGACATTGATTGCGGAAGAATTTCCTATGGGAAAATCACCGATCCCCCGAGTATATTACTATTTTAAATGCTAATATATGTAAATAAATTAATTATAATTAATAATAATAATTATTATTATTTAGAACAGATTTTGTTTAGCGGACCAGTACGTTCTCGTATTCACTGGTCTCACAGACCAGCGACTTATTTTTCAATTCTAACGCTGCTGCACTAATCACGCCAGTTCCTTTTGTAAAATCCAACATAACACTGCTGAACACTGATTTTGCAATCACAGATATTTCAGCGATTTTAGGGTATATTGGGGGCTGCTGATTCCGAATCTGGCATTTGTTTTGTCAGATTGGATCCAGTTTTTGAGATAAAGTGAAGATTAAATTTCAATGGTAATACCATAAGCAGCATACAAACCACATTGAAACTGTTATACACAAAAATAGTAAATGATTGTCGAAGATGATTTAGTGATTTTAGGATCATATATATATACATATATTGGGGCTCTAATTCAGAGTCTAGCATTGGTTTTGCCGAATTGGCTCCAGTTTTTGTGATAATGCATACTCTCAACAATGTGATTTATATGCTTTTTTTTTATGTATTACTAATGAAATTTAATTTTCCCATTATCTCAAGAACTAGAGCCAATCTGACAAAACCAATGCTACATTTAGAATCAGCAGCCCCCAAAATATACCCTTAAACCATTAAAATTTCCTTAAGAACATGAAAACAAGATTTTTTTTTGTTGAGCAGTGTAATATATTTACATTATATAATTAATACAGTTATTATATAATTAATTAATATTGAGAGTTATTATATAATTAATTAATATTGAGTTATTATATAATTAATTAATATTGAGTTATTATATAATTAATTAATATTGAGTTATTATATAATTAATTAATATTGAGTTATTATATAATAACTCAATAATGAGTACACATTGCAAAAGAACCGTAGCCCAATCAGCTTTTTTTTTGTCATATTCGTATTCAGCACATTGAGTTAAGTAGGAAATGGCTATTTTCATCTCGGAAGCAGAAATTTTTTGAAATTTTGTTACACATTTTTTGCCTTCAAATAGCATTAGATAGGCCTGATGGCATCAAATAACGATTTATTCTGTGTATCTATGAATATCAGTAACTTGTTAGACTGAATTCATCAATACATACAGAATGAAAAAAATGTGAAAGTTCAGCAGAAACAATTTTTGCCGATGAAAGAGATCCAAGAAAAAGAAAAAATTCAGTATACCGTGATCGTACCGAGAACTTCAAGGAAATAACTGAGCTTTTCTTCACTAGATGGAAGCACGTGGCAATCACAGCTAACTGGCTGGTTGAAAAAAAAAAAAAAAGTATCTTGGGATAAGTGTGGCGGGAAGGAGGGAGAAGCCAAGAGAGAACTGTATTAATGTCTCAAAAATCACCCAAATTATTGTTTCAATTTCCTTGGGGGGAAAAAAATGATGTGAAAACACTGGGAAAATTCGAAAATTTCACAGTACACATGTTAAAAGTAAACCTCACCAGCTTATATATACACGAATTCTCACAATCATATACATAGCGGCCTTGATTGAAGAGATTGATTGATTGAGTGGGTCCATGCAACCTCACACATCGAGCATGTAACTGCCACAGTTTATTAGGCCGGTATTACACTATAAAAGTTTGATAAAATCCCTTTTATAAAACTTGAAAAATCTAACCAATAAGGGTACTGGTTACATTCTAGAAAATGCAACCGGTGACCTTATTGGCTGCATTTTTCAAGATTTATAAAAGGACTTTTATCAAACTTTTATAGTGCAATACCGGCCTTACAGGAAACGATGTTATATGAAGAGATAATTTTTTTGGAAAGAAAAATTCACTATAGTCCCTACGAAGGAATCGTATCAAAGTTCCCTCGCAGTAAGGCCAGGATTACACTATAAAATTTTGGTAAAAGATCTTTTATAAAACTGGAAAAATTCTACCAATAAGCGCATCGGTTACATTCGAGCAAATGCAACCGGTGATCCCATTAGTTGAATTTTTCGAGTTTTATCAAAGAGCTTTTAGAAAACTTTTATAGTGTAATACCAGCCTTAGGGCGAATGCGCTATCAACACAGTATAGAAGCGCTTTAAATTTTCTTCCTTGTAGACTTATCTTACTCTATATGCAATTGATTCGAATACCTGAACAGACGAATTTTTTTTGCAGGCTCAAAAAACTGTTAGATAGTTCACATTGTCCCCAAATCACTCGAAAAAAATAGTAAATTTAGAGTGTAAAAAAAATTAAATTAGAATCGTAACTAATAGATTAGTTTAATCTTATCACAGCGTTAATTTTATAAATTAGTTGAATACATTCATTTAAAATTTAATTAAAATTCTACATACGATATAATTACATACCGTGTAAAAAACAGTACAAGAATGAAAATGCAGTTTCAAATATTGTTATTCCGTACGCAGAGCAGTTACAGGTCAACGACAAGTGTTCAGGTATTCGATAATAATCCAATTTAAATTTCGGATTCGGTTGAACTGACGGGAGGAGAGAAGGATGGAATAAGGCGAAATCCGTGATTCCGGCCGGATGGATGGAAGCAACAGCAAGATTCCTAAACGAGAGCAAACAAACGAAAAATGCCGACTTCACAACGATTCGTGACAGCTACCAATTAACATTACAAGGACGGCGATGTGATGGAGTAGTTTTGTGCATATATCAGGCTCCAAGCACAACGATGATATAATCTATTCGTCACAAGGTTGCTAACTATTCGGGTATCCGGATTTTCCCGGTCATTCGTCTTCTTCACGTTCGCATGCCTGTCAGCTCACGTCTGTGATTTTTCGAAGAGCAAAAAAAATCCGAACGATGAGAATTCCCAAATACGTAAAAAAATAAACAAAATTCAGACTCAACTATTTCAAGAAGGCGAAAATAGCGTTGGAATGCAAAAAAAAATGCAAGAATGAAGATTATATCTAGTATGCTAATAAGACTTATTCACCTAAAGCTGGAATGTGAACATCTCGAAGGCCAAAGGACGCTTAACATTCTTGTTCGTGTGTATATTCTGATGCACCGTTTACTTTTCTTCTCATAATGATGTCATCCCAATTAATTAGGGGTAGGAATCGGATAAAAAATTTTCGAGCAATTAAAGTATTCGACTACGTTTGAAAGCACTTTTCTATAAAATGGCTATGGAGTGGACTTCTATCACATTTTTTGATAGAAAGTGTCTTGAATAGTGAAAACTATAATAAATTTTCGACTACCTGTCATTTTCTATGAAAAAGTTATTTTATGTAAAATTTTAAGCAAAATTCATTCGAAACAAGATTGTAAAAAATTCCATGACTGGAATGTTTTGTTATTTTCACAGTACATTCAGATAGTAATGGTGCCGATTATGAACCAAAACTGAAAGGATTGTACGGTATGCTCATAAGTAGAGCCCGGATTATATGCACTAAAAAAGTGGTAAAATATGCTCCAAAAATATGCAAATACGCACTCAAAATGCAAAAATCACTTGAAATACCGAAATATGCACGTAAAACGCTAAAACGCATTCAAAATGCCAAAATATGCATTAAACACTCCAGAATATGCACTAAATACTTGATAAAAAAAACAAAATCCCCGAAATATGCACAAAAAATGAGAAAATATGCATTAAAAAAAGTCACCATGCAAAAAAAAAGCATGTGTGAATACATCTTTTCTATTTCTTAAATGCATATGTAGTCATTTACAAAAATATTACCTCATACATATATACACCCCGCATATGCAAATAACTTCTACATATTTTTTATTCTGGCATTTTTTAATTATGAGTTCGTTGTACCTGCTCGATAATCAAAGAAGTACCAGTACCAAACGAATTTCGACATTATTATTTTAAAAATGTAACGCTTTCACATATCTCTAGAAATAGCTTTACAATAAAACAGTTAATACTCGTAAAATACTTCATAAATATGTATCAATTCACACAATTTCACCTGCCGGAAAAAAAAACCCGATGTTATGAAAATATTATGAATGATATTTATTTGAAAAATTATGAACGAAATTGAGTGGGCTTAAACAAACCTGCAAAAATATGCACTTGTAATGTAAATTCTTTGATTTTATGCATTTATATGCATTAATGCTAAAGGCCAAAAATGGACATATGCAAATGCATATGTGCGGATTATATGCAAATGCACATATGCATTTGCATATAATCCGAGCTCTACTCATAAGTTACACTCTAATCTGTTAATGTACGTGTGAATTTTACAATACTGTAATCGACAGTTCTAGGCTGTGGAAGGAGTTGCAAGGAGTTTTTCTCTAATAGGGTTGTGAATAAATGGAAAGCTTACCCCCGGGGGTAGTAAATTGTAACACAATTGAAACGTTAAAAAAAGAAATACGATTAACATGCTGGAGTAAATCGAGAAGCTATATCCGTTCTTAAATAAGACAACCATGAATATTTTAAAGGCATTGTATTATATTTCATCATGTATATATATAGTCTTCAGTTTTTATGATTGCATTCTTAATTGGGTTGTTGTATTTTAGAAATATATGACAAGCATATTGTTATTAGCATCTTTTTCTCAGCCACCTCGTTGGGCATTTTGCCTGTTGTGGCCTTGTATTTGTATTAAATATATGTGATAGACATTAGATTTTGACATTCATATTCTTAACAATATACAGCGGCATATTATATTAAAATTTTCTAATGATACATCGAATGGATTTTTATAATTTGTTTCAAACTCAAATAAAATGTCGAAAAAATTGCATTCTTCATAGAACACGTTTAAAGTTTTTAATCACGTATTACTGGTATGTAAAAACGTAACACTAAAGTGGACGTAACTTCGATTCTACGCGTCATATAAACAAAATAGGGTCCGTGTTTCGAATCTTTCATAAAATCTACTTTCATTAAATATGAAAATCTATATTTTCTTTCAAAATGACGTTTTCAACGTCAAAAAATCAAAAAAATTGCAATTCCTTAATCAGTCGATTAATCTAAAGTGGTTATTTCAACTGCTATTTATAAGAAATGTAGAATTCATTATATTCACTTCACGCATTCCCTTAAAAATTTATTTTGTTCATAATACACACTTATTTGCCAAATGCATTTGCAGGAATGAATTAAGAAATGGATGCAGGCCGCTGGAAGCAATTCCATGTACTAATTTGAGTTAAAGGTTCTAGAATTTCTTAGCTTGAATCTTGACACTTTTGGCTGGAATCTCTTTACAAAATCTGGTTTAAAATTGATTTATTTTAGACCAGATTCTTCGTTATTTCATGTCGGTCAATGATTTCGAAACTACTTCCTGTCATCACATCGCTGCTTGCCTCTTTTAGAAGCTGTAGGTAATTAATTATTTTAAGTGTTTTGGCTCCTTAATTGTACTAGGGAAAGATAGTGCTTCCCGTGTATGAAAATTCTTATTCACAGTGCAGAAATTTAAGGGGGGAGTCGGTCTCCCATTTAAAAAAGTCTCTCCGCAATGATCAGGCAGACCTTCAACATGATGCTTATATTTGTATTATTTTAAATTATAAATTTGTATCTCCACATGCTTCACATTATGTCTCGCTCAGGCATTGGATTGATTTGTATATGTATAGCTGACTGATGACTGTCCAAGAGGTCATCATGGCTCACACAAGGCGGGGTAGGAAGGAACAGACAGGGCTCTGGAGCCTATGTTGTTTTGATTTTATTTTTTACACCACAAATGCGCTGCGAAGAAACATGGCTATTTATTTTACATACATAGTATTTGGTATTCGATCAAATTGACTAGTCACCCTCAAGGGGTGTCCGGCCACATAGGGCCCCGCGTTTGAATGAGTCCCGCATACGCGGTAATATATATAAAAGTTCATTATTAAAAAGAAAATTTACAACAATAGAACAAGATATAGCTATGTTCCAACTATAGGAATAATAATGATTATTCTAAATAATGCATCGAATGAACGAGAATAATTCGCAACTCGAAGGAACCCCACAGAGCATTTGCTCTTCGGGCTACGCGTCTGGTAATGGTGGTTCTGGAATTGACCTAATTCTGAGATACCTCAAATATTTTATTTTGGGTTGAAATCAATTTAACTTGGATAGTGACGTAGTTGTTATAAACTCTAATTCAAAATAAATGCAATATAAATGCCTTTTCGAAACTCCAATATAAATTCCTTTTTTTTAACGCCTATTATAGACATTTTTAGTGTCATTTTGCTTTCCTATTTCGAACATTTTCAGTGCCTAAACTTCCGGGCTCTAATGATAACATAAACCATTTAGTCGAATTGTAACTCTCAAGAAATATTGTAAAAAATAAAAGAAGAAAAGCATGATAATAAGTAGAGTGAAAACGTTGCGGCGTGTCTGACTAAAATATCGAAATATTACGTTTGCATCATCGTGGTCAAAAGAAATATAGAAGATCGGACAAGTGCATTCCCTTTGCCTCTCGCATACGTGATACCACCACAAACAGTTATTTGATGAGATTTCGCTCCTCGACAATAAGGAACAGTTTCCTGCAGGAAACGAGAGATGTGTTATCATTTGTAGCGCTATGATTGCAGCATTAGTTGTCTTCATGCATCGCGTTGAGCTCCCTCTTCACCTGTCTTACTAAATACGGAAAATAAATTTCCTTGAGAAGAAAATGAAAGACGTAGCAAATCGACACGTGCAGAGCAAAAATAAAAGATAAGAAAGAAAAAAACAAATGGACCGTAGAACGAATACAACTGGAATGCTCACACTCAAATCCCGAATTTCTATGATTAGTGGCAAATCAAATACCTTCTGCTACATCAAAATAAAATTTCAAAAATTCAGTTGCGAGGAAATAATTCAGTGATGGTTCGAAATTAAATAAAATATATGTTACAGATGGAAAATATTTTAGTCTGCGACCAGATAATTAACACGCTTTAATTTCTAATTAAAAAAAAACAATTTAAAAATAATTTCAAATAGCAAAAGATATTTCTGAAAAATAAAGTCCGCTTTGCGTTCTGATAAAACGATCTGCATTTTTGTGTTCAAAGAATTCCGCTCTACTTGATTATGCATTCAACACTTTTAATTAAGCAAAACAGCGGAATACAATATCCATAAGCACCCACTGACTCCACCGATCCCATCTGGGAAGAAATGCAAATGATAATCACCATTTATAACAGCGTGCCATATATCTATTTGTGACAGAATGAAGTTCTAGACTGCTTAGCTGAATTGAGAAGCTCTCTCATCAAACGAGAAAGCAAATAAGAGACTACCCGAATTCTCATCACGTAGCTGTCATCAGAGTATTTAAAACGCTTATCAGTCAAAGTAATCCGCACTTATAAGAACTCTTTCTCTTGCGTACCTACATTAACTTTTTTTTCTTTTTTTAACGCATCAACATACAGCGTAGGGAAAAAAAATACATAGCTACCAAACTACAAACAAGTCAGGTAAAATACAGTGTAGTCTTGAGATAAAACTTTCGACGGAATGAAGCGAAGATTATAAAGAAATGCACGATTAAAAATAACCCTGAGTTTAAAGAATCTACAATAAATTCAGTCAAACCTGAACCAGTCTCCCTCTATCGTCAATTAGTTCTTCATAACCAATGAGTGATAAAATACACCGTTGTTTTAACCAAGGGTGTTCAACCTTTAGGAGAGTGCGGGCCACTTCATTGATTTGGAAACGTGTCACGGGACACTCTATGGATCTGTGAACTGTGCAGGTCACTCGATTGATCTACGAAGATACCGCGGGACACCCAAGTGATTTGGTGCCGTGCCGTGGGCCGCTTGAGTAATCCAGAACTGTGCCGCGCTGATGTGTAAGCATGCCGCTCAGTTCATTTTTTGCAAAATTAAGTTTCATAACATCAGATGAGTCCGAAGGCAACATTTGGCCCCTCGGGCCATGGGTTAAGTATGTATGTTTCAACCGCTAGACATTACAGACAATTTTTAGTAACTACTAACTTGAAGATGATTTAAGAGATTTGCAAAAATTTCTAAAAATAGAAGAAATTCTCTATATAAAAAAAAGAAGTTCAAGGAATTAAAGAAAAAAAACTATATACCTGGTATACACCAAAATATAAATAATAATAACAAAAAACATAATCAATCGCTGGAATCCCACCATTTTCATGGAAGCATTCCGTGACCACACGATATAAATATAAATAACGGGATTCAAGAGCGAAATGAAAACCAAAGAAAAAATATGGAAGCCACAAACAAGGCATGAAAAATATAGAAATGCCCGTGGCTAAAGAGAGAAAGAAAACACGTGTGTATATAAAAATATATTTGGAATCATTGAGTAGATTCAGCACGGGTGGGTGTGGGAAAATGATGAGGAAAAAAAGATGAAGAATATAGAATATAAACAGAAAAAAGAAGGAAGAATAATAAAAAATAAGGCGCGAAAAGTAGCAGTCATCATACAAAAGAATCCTCCCCATTTATTTGATAAACAGGCAAAGATCACATACAAAACGAGGTAAGGGCCAAAAGCAAGTAAAAACCTCAGACAAGCTATAAAAAAAAAGAGGTTTATTCTCTTGTCAGACAGACTCTTACGTAAGATTTTCTTCTTGTTTTCATCTCACTGCCCTTCCCCCTTTTTCCTTTAACATACTATTCCTTTCTCTATGGTATTCATGCAAAAATGAAAAATCAAAAAATAATAAGCAATATACATATGGATACATTCAACAGAAGCATTCCCCCATCGCCTTGACAAAGCTGGCGTTTATAGACTGTTTATGTGAAGCTATATTGCCATAACTCCTCACGCTATTCAGTTTTATTTTTGTTTCGTATGGTGGTCATACGGGAAGCACAAAGAACAATTTTTTTTTTTTCCTTTTTATTTCTTCTTTATTCGCTGTGGTTGCTATTATAATTGCAAATTAGATTACTTCAGAAGCCGCGACGAAACACGACTAAAACGGCAAAGAAATGCCGTCATATCTACACTTTGGTGACGATATCTTATATTATGTGTAAGTGGGTTCGCGAGAACCTTCCCTTTTGGGTTAGCGGTTATAGATAAAAATAAATTGACTTATACATATAAACATTGCATGACAAACGGAAATTTAAATGGAAAATGCTGACTCGGGTCGAGGGAGTGGACTTCTGAGAAAATCACGTTTATCTCTGGTGTGTTTTTTTTGGATCACCTCTTGAAAAGAGAAATGGGGGGGGGGGGGTATTCGAAATACCGTATGACCCGGAGATCAAAAACAAGTGCCGCTCACGCGCGTTCGAGACTATTTGCATCTGCTTTGCGGTTCATTTTGAAATATCAGCCATCTAAAAGCAATAGACTCATGACACAGTACAGCTGAAAACATCCTATTTCGTTTCTTCAAACTAATTCTTAGCGTCAATACCAACGTGTAACTTTATGTGTATGTATATTTTTAAAAAAATCAATTATGCTTAATGAGATAGTGTGCTATATTTTTCATCGTATTCAATCAAGTTTTCGAGGAAATTAACTTTTATAGAGTTCATTGATCGTTTCCCTGACCAAAACTCCCGAAGAAATACAATTCAAAATCTTGACCTTTTCTAAATGTTTTGAGTATTACTTTTTTTGCCTTCACCGAATTTCTCTCCGACTTTTATCAATTATTTGCATACTTCCCTGACTATTTCTGATTATTTTAAATTGTCTCTGACTTTCCCGGACCATTTTTCATTTTTCTCTGACTTGCAAAGTCACTAAGAATCCCGTTACAAAACTCATCTCTGGGAGGAACGCATTGTGGTTTGGTGCAGTAATGCATAACGAATTATAATCCAATCATCAGTTTTAAGAAGGGAACAAGTCCAAAAATCAGGTTTTTGAGAAAGTAAAAAAAAAAGTATGAGTCGTACATTAACACTGCTTAAACGAGCCCAATTTTAACACTTTTCAAGGTCTTATATCTGCCTCAAGAGACAGTTTTTTCCCTTGCTACTAACGTGTAGAGCAAAGCTTGGAGATACTTTAGGTTACAGAAAGTAATTTTGCCATTTTTTGGTTTATATTCACTTCTTGAAATTGATGATTCAATTACACTGTTCAAAACACAATTTGGAGATCTGTAGTTTTTATTATATTTACTTTTATAAAAGTTTGACACAACTCTTTGTGAATACCTTACAATATTCTTAGTCAATATTTTATCAATCAAAATTTTTAAAAATCGTAGATGAATAAAAATTACATTCCCCCCCCCCCTCAATTGTTTTGAGCAGTGCATAAATTCCTTATGTGGATCAGTCCACCTTCATTAAATTTTTATTAAAGTATTTAAACTATCATTTAAATTTCGAAGTCTTATAAATAATACTTTTAACCTGTAACAATAACGAATAATACATTTTAAGAATGTTGACATCCAAAGCAAAATGACAGAAATGACTTGGTAACGAAAAGTATTTTTGACCAAAACAGTGAACTAGCAACTGTCTCTCCTCACAATATATATTACATTGTTTTTCGGAGTCTCACACATTACAGTCTGTCAACTCTCTTGGACAATGCACAGCAAAATACGAAGACATGTAAGTTTTTTTAAGAATGACGCTCTTTAAGCTTCACTTTACTATTGAAATAAATGCACCTCGTAACATTTGACTGAATATTTCTCAGAGATATCAGTGTTTGAAATTCTTGGTTTTGTCTCAAAAGTTTCGTCGTCTTCGAAAAGATGGAAATGGCAAAAATCAGGAATTTTAAATCATTGGCATCCCAGTGAATTTTCTTCGAAAGGCATGAAAATATTCTGGTCAGGAAGTTCTTTTCTTCCTGTGAAGTTCAAGTCAAGTGGATTTTTTTTTCTCCCCACAGCGATGCTATGCTGAGTTTTACCTGGAAATTTGCAATCTGAATGAGCTACCTCAAGGACGCTATAATCGAAGTCAGAGAACTCTGAGGCTTGTACGTCCTATTTTGTGCTTTCGGGAAAAAAAAAACACTTTCACATTTTTATCAATTGATTACCTTTAGAGCAGCACACTTCAAAAAAAATAAAAATAAATAATACTAACGGCCCCAATCGTTCACTGTATAAGTCATTTCATACGGGCAATGCAATTGACATATACATCAGAAAATATTTCAATTCTCATCACTTCAGCATACAATGACCGAGGAAGATCCCCATTTCATTATCGAAACTTTTAAATACTGTATATACGAAGTAAATAGATTATGTACCAGATAGACCTGCAGAAATCGTAACGACGGATGGAAACCACATTACTTTGTTTACGCGAATATACTGTAACACGGAGAACGGGCATTTCAAAAAAAAAAAAATTCTTCCGGCAACATGCCAAACTCTTAAAATCGCACAGCCCGCCTCGTGGTAATCTGCCAAAATAGAAAAACCGACATGTTAAGTTCGCAGACAGGAAAAAAAAGGAAGAGGTCGGGGAGAGGGGTTGTTGAGACGATGTAAAAACATGGAGATGGAAAAAAAAACTCGAACTAGCGCTTTCAGGTAACTTCATACTACGGTCTTCTATTTTCAAAACTATTTCAGGTGAAGTAATTTAAAGTAATCAATGCAAAGAGAGTCGTCATCGTAACGGCGTATGTTCGTGTTCACCTCAGAATACTTGCGGCTGGTAAACACGCCACTGTCTGCGTAAAACGCATAAGCAGATGCAATAAAAAAATATGCTGATGATGCAGTTTTCGTTATAACCCCCTGGTTTAAAATTCCACAATTTACACAGTTGATGCAGCTAGTTTACCGACTACATATACCCTCTTCGTTCCAGAGCTACACGTGTGGGTACCTCATTTTTAATAGTTGTAATGATTCTTTCTTCAAGTACAGAGTTGAAGTATGCGTAAGAGCACACAACTCAAATAGTCCTAGTAAAGTTATCGAGCCAAATTAATTTTTTTTTTCCTTTTCAAAGGGCACTTTGACGTATAACAAACACAAATCAATCAATCAAAAAAAAAAATTCCCAGTTTTGGGATCAGGTTTGATGATATTATATAAGAGATAATGTATTCTGATAAAAACAAGTATGTAGCTTAAAATGTACGAGTTCTCTATCAAAGACGGAAGTGTAGCCGATTCGCGAAGTGGCCGAAAGTTTTGGTCCATGTTCGATTTTCAGAAATGATTCGGGATTTGGCCAGCCAATTCACACAGTAGCCACAGTTCGATGTGCTGATGCAAGACGCTCCGGTGTGTACGAGCCAAATCTATTTTGTTTTCCGTCTCCAGCGTGTGGTTATACAGGGTGAATCCGACCTTTGTAGTGAGCTCAAGTGAATCTTTAAACACCCCACCAACTCTGTCCTCTATCAAATCGTTTTCGAGTTATGGTGGATAAGCGATTTTGGCAAAAGCAATTCAAGTCTGAAAAAACCAGAATTAGTGAAGTTTTTAGAAGACCTCCGAGCAGAAAAAATGTTATAAGGTGATACCCATTTCATCGAAATATCTGGTTTTAATGGTGAGCTACAAGCACTGAAAGATTGGCAAAGTTCAAAATCGAATTGCCGCCAAAAATTTTTATCGCTAATTCTGCAAACACCCTTCTAGCTACAGTCGGTCAAATTTACCAACAACTTTTCCACCAGCTTCCGAAATAGCTTACAATAAACCATATCGTTTTTCTGGTTTAAGAGAAATGTAGTCTTTTGTTTGCAATGCATCACTGAAAGAAGTAGATCAGACATCTTTAACCCATTGCTCGCGAGCACCGCGGTGTTCCCTCAAGCACATAGAGTGCTCGATGCTCGTGTGGGATTTCGTATTTGCAAGCACTTGAAGAACGTCCCAAACACCTTGTACAAATTGCATTGAAGGATTGAAATCATCCTGACTTCATGCATTCGTATGCCAAACTTGCCGTAAGGGTGCTCTTTTTTTATAATGGGTAGAGGCAGTGCTCGCGACTAGAAAAAGTTTGAAGATCGCTGAAGTAGATATTACACGGAAATTCGAAAATGGCGGTTTCAGATTTTGGCGACAATTTGATTTTGCCAAACAATCCTACAAGGTGACAGACACTACCACTATCTACACGATATCCGTGTTTAATGGCGAACTACAAGCGCTGAGAGATAGGTTAAGTGATAAATCGAATTGTCGCCAAAACCTACTAAACTTACTTCGACGAACGCAGAGATCGGTGATGAATTGCAAACAAACGACTAAATTTCTCCTGAACTAGATAACCAATTTGGTTTATTTTAGTCTCTTTCGGAAGCTGGTGGAATGGAAAAGTTTTTGGCAAATTTGACCGATTGTAGCTAGATGGGTATTTGCGGAATCGCAATTAAAAACTGTTTTAAAAACAATTAGATTTTGAACTTCGCCAATCTTTCAGCGCCTGTAGCTCGCCATTAAATTCAGATATTTCAATGAAATCGGTGGGTCCTAATAGAATATTTTCTGCTCTTTGTGCTTAGATTGCTTATAGGTCTATCAGAAACTTCACAAATTCCGGTTTTTTTCAGACTCGACGAATTTTTTTTTCAAAATCGATTATCCACCATAACTTGAAAACGGTTCGAAATAGGAAGGGTTGGTAGGTTGTTTCATAATCCTCTTGGGCTCGTATATCACCCCCTTTTATTTGACAGGATAGGTCGGATTCATCCTGTATATAGCAGCTGTATTGGATTAGCTCCATGTGACGAGAGAAAAAAAGTGAAATTTGAGAGAAAAACTATAAAATATATTTATTATATATATATATAGTTTTTCTGACAGATTTTTGCGAAAAAATTATTACCCCATCGTGACTGCGGTTTGATGGGTTGCCATAAGTAACGTGAATATAATTATCGCGAAAAAATACGCCAACGTGACGATGACACCGAATAATGTCTTTTGTTATCGGACTTCGACCACTTCGCGAACTGGCTAGCCAATGCTCGAAATTTGAACAATTCACAACGAAATTGCCCAATTTGCGAATTGGCCAATTTCACTCTTCGGCAGTAACATACGCGAAGAGAAGCTTCTGTCCTTTTTTCCGAAAGTTCAAATTTTTTATTCAAATTCGAGAAACGGCATTGAAGATTCCTCGAAATTCTGTCACTATAACCGAGTTTGACGTTTTCAAGACCTTTTAAGCGTGGGAAAAATATAATTAGATTCAATCAAATACCATACAATGAAGTTTTTGTTTACCTATGGTCAGGGGTGAACATATTTATGCGAGAAAATTGAGATCATAAATGCGAAACATTGCCAATTAACCACAAAAATATTACCTATGACACTTGGAAATAAAAAGCTTCAGTAAGCAAGCATTATATTACAATTGGTTTCACGAAAAAAAAACAACTAAACACGTGAAAAATATTTGAAATGAATATTTAGAAATTATGTTCATTATGATATAATTATAAATCATGCAAATTATCCAATCCCTGATTTTAGTAAAAGTTGTGAATTCAATTGAGCTTCATTGAAAAACGGGACACGTTTGTCGGGCAATTGTGAGAAAATACGGGAATGCCCCATTTTCGGGTCAAACGAGTAATAAATTTTCATTTTATCGTTGCGTTAAGCAGGGTGCATACTGGTGCGATACTGCAAGCGATGCAGCATGAAACTTGACGCAGATCGGTTAAAAAAACCTGAAATTCAGGTTTTTAACCAATTCGTGTCGAGTTTCAGGCTGCATCACCCGTAGTGTCGCACCAGCGTGGAATACACCTTTAGGCATAAATAGAACAACAGACGAATATTCATCCATCAACGTGGTGAGGTCTTGTTCTAGGAAATTCTTGAGAAAACACCATAAAAACGTAAACAAAAGTATCATTGTATCCAAGGTCGTTGCGTTTTTATCCACGTTATAAGCAAAACTCATCAATATTATTTTCAGTTGAAATCAGCCGGGACCCCCAATAATTGGCGTTATAAACAAGATAACGCTACAACACAGATCGTTATAACCGAATTTGCTTGAATGTAGTAACATAACGGCTGCCACATCAATCAAATCAGCCAAAAGAGGAAACTGAATATATTAATTGCCCTTAATGTTTAACAAGTTACACCGAACTCACACATCATTCATTGCCGGTATCAGTCGAAGGCGGAGGAAAAAAATTGAATTTATAATGAAATAAACCAAGTCTAAAAAAAACACATGCCACCCTGAGGGAAAAAAAATGAAGATTCTTGATGAATAGCCGGAAAAGTGGAAACATTAATATCGAAGCGGGCATTTCCCCCCCCCCCCCTCATATTTTTGCTTCACTAGAACCACCGCTTTACTCTCGAAACGAAATCGTTATGTATTAGGTTCCAGATATAAAACCCATCCCCAACCCCCATCTCATGTCTACTTCTAGGGCTTGAATATTCCCTGGAAAGAAAAGAAGAAAACCGTTATACATCACTGGCTAGCCATTCTTTTATGCCTTTACTCTTCATAAATATTTTATCTATTTGACGCTCCACCGAGGTCCAGTTTTGTAGTGAGGAAAACATAAGAGGGAAGGTTGAGGGTAGTCGGTAGCAGAAATAAAACACTATTCGGGGAATTGTGAAATATAACCCTGTAACGGGAAAATATTCCTGTTGCTGTTGCCACCATCTCTCATTCAAAACAGGGCGTCGTAAGTGTGTAGATACACATATTTTGTACACCTCCCTCTCCTCCTTTTGTGTGCCCCCCCCCCCACCCTCCAGCAATCCTCAACTCTCTTTACGATTTCTTATTTCTCTCTGGGAGAATGAAATGAGAATATTTTGGCGAAAATTGAAGGAAGCACACAAACACATATACACATGACTAGGAAATGGACCGACAACACGCGATTCGGACAACGAACACACACTACACGAAATATGTTTAAATATTCACATCCCGAAGTGATAGGAAAATAAGAACTTCGTAGAAGAATGTCTTAAAAAAAAATCTCGGAATGAAACTGGATTCAATTTTGTGAAATGCTAGCGACTTTGTGTATTTTAATTTTGACAGCTAGTGTAAAAATTTCCTCTTCTACACATCTCAGTATTCGAGACATTAATTTTTCCCACATAATTCGGCTCCTGGGGGCGGAGTGGGGCGTGATCACCACCTCTGAAGCAGCGCTTAATTCTAGGGAGCTACGGATAAATAATGACAAAGTGAAGGGAGCCGCAAATAGTGAACGTTTTAGAAACACTGCTCTACTGAAAGCATTTAATGATACCTCTTAAGTTTCTCAATTTGAACAACAGATAAAAAAACTGGGCTCGACACTCGTACGGTGAACCAGTCAATGTAGGACATATCTACTAGGGCCTACTTCTACTTCATCATGGCGTAATTTTCGGCGGTAGACATTGGTAATGCAGTGGTTTTCACTCACCAGGCCCGTCATTTCATATATATATATACACTGTGTATATATTTCAGTTGTTCGTCTATTTCTACTGTATTTTTTAAAGAAGGGGATGGAGCAATCATCCCCCCCCCCTAAATGACAGGCCTGATCCTCACCCGCGACGCCCTTGCCCTGATGTCCCATCCACGGCTTTCCAAAGTACCGTAGCAAAGAACCGCTTCAAAACAAAGAACAGGCGCGTATGAATATTGTCAGCTCACCGAGACGTCCCTAGGCCGCGACGAGCACTTTGAGAACCACTAGCTTCATGAAAGAATGCCTTTCGTTTATGGCATTTTGTTATGAGCATCTTTCTTCTCTGCTACCTCGTTGGGCATTTTGCCTGTTGGCCTTGTATTTGTTTCACACTCAACATAGATTGCAAGAACTAACCATGCCTTATTTTCCAGAGCCCTACTGAAGAATGAACGCCTGAACTATGCCGCCGGACTTATTCCGTTGCCAAACAGTCCAGAGCCCTACTGTCACTCGTATCCAACTCATATCGTATATTTTAGGGAAATTTTCTCCTTTTTTTACTGATAATTTCGCATATTTTAAAATATGAGAAATTATTAGTAAAAGAGAATTTTTGTAAATGTTAAAAATGGGCAAAATAAGGAATTTTGATCACCGATATTTCAGGGAATTATCATTCGTACAATAAGGAATAAATACTTTTTTCGGTATGAGATAAAGAGAGGCGTATATTTTATTAATTGTCATTTCTTGATTGGAACCGTACAAAAATACTAATTTTTGTATATATATTTTCCATAATCATCTTTTTTTGTACATTATCACGGTACAGTTCTACTCTAGCTGCTGATAATTCTTCGTATTTTTTGCGCCTTTTCAAACGAACTTTAGACTTCCAGTCACTTTTAATAACACCTTGTACACTCCGTATATAATTACTGAACATCATGACGTAAGTTCTCAATACATACTTTCATATATAATACTTTAAAAAAAACGTATGTGTTATATATTTTTGTATTCCTTAGTAAATAAAAAAGTAATTCTCCCACAAAAAACTTTTGGAGAGAGAGAGAAATAGTTATATTATTATTATCCAGTCTATATGCCCCTCTCCAACAGCAAATATAAACAGATGCAATAACTATAAAAAACACGGCCGGAAACAGAAGTCTTAATAGAAATGAAATAGCATGTCGTGCATCTCAGATTGCCACTCCCACATAACGAGTGATCTACAGAGTAATTCAATAAGCAGGCCGATGTATTCGATAACGACATACGGAGAGGAGGACTCGGTGCTACTCTAAAAGTCACGCTGCTGCCTTTCAGTTCAGGAGTCAGCGTGTGTAGAAGAGGAATCAAGACAGAACCCGGTAATTACTAGATCGATAAATGTCACCCACTCCACACTCTCACTCTCTCATGGCTATTCTGTTTGCATTTCCCTTCGAATAGCGTCGCCTTGGTGAAATCATTCCTGACGTTCTGCTATATCTATATTAACAGACCCTCCTGTCTGAGATCTTGGGAGTCTCTTCCATCACCTTCTAAATATATTTACGCCCCAGTTGAAAAGAAGAAAAACTTACAAGGTCGTCTATCAAGCGACTAATAGGTAATGACGAATCCGCTGGAAAATTCAATTTTGCGGAGAATCACATTGCCAATGATGTAACGAGAATTAGGAGCTTATTTGAACGGGTAACCAAGTTAGTGGTTCCAATACCCAGCAGCAACGTTCCTTCTAATTTTAAATTTCACTTGCGAGGACCTGTTTATTTTGCGTGCGCAGTATAGCTATATACCATTACACCAATCATGTATTTAGGGATACGCAAACATGCGTATGCATACATCTTAGACATGCGTATGCATACATCTTAGACATGCGTATGCATACATCTTAGACATGCGTATGCATACATCTTAGACATGCGTATGCATACATCTTAGACATGCGTATGCATACATCTTAGACATACGTATGCATTTCAACGGGTGCGCATGTCTAAGAATTAGCAAGCATCCTAAACATTTCTTTTTATACGCATATCTAAGGCTAAGCAGACAGTCTACCTGATACGAAATAGTGGTGGTCGGCTGAAATTGATTTTCTCTGGTTCGTAACTTAAAGGAGCAAATGCAAGATCTCCCCATTGAAAAGTGTCGCCACAAAGAGCAACAGGGCTGCAATGGTACAAATATTCAATCTTTACACTTCACTAACTTCACTTCTGAAATATAGATAGGAGCACTGAAAAATCACAACACTATATACGCACTCAGAGCATTAGGTACACACACGCACTTCCGGCACAACTCACTCGGTAGTAAATTACCCATGGCAGTATGATACATCGAAGTTGTGCTCGGTTTGAAAAAACAAAACGAAAGTCTACCTGTGGGTGTGCGGTTGTATGGGCATTTTGCTGGACTCTCATCGCAAGGAGACGGGTTCGAACCCCCATTAGCGACAGAGTGGTGGTCGGCTGAAGTTGGTTTTTGGCGGTTTTCCAACTTTGCGATTGCCCATTTAAAAAAAGTTTCTCCGCAAAGAAAAGGCAGACCTACAACACAATGTTTATATTAAACGAATATTGAAATTTTCACTTCAAAATATGGAAGGCGTATAGCAGCGAAACAAGCATAACTCTGACGACATAAATATGTTAGGGCCACACATATACCCACAACACGCGTTCCGGCATTTACCAATTTCTTAAAAAATTTCTCAGACGAATGTTTAAGAGGTTCATGTTCGGTTAAATAGTTAATTGTTGACACTCTACCCATGAATTTGCATTTTTGGCGTACACAAGCCTCCTACGTATTTTATAATGGGTACGTAACTCACGCTTCATGGGCATTTTCAGTGGTACCCAAGACTGCTGCGCATTCACAGGGGGTTCCTGAAGCATAAAAAGTGTGGAATCACTGCTTAATAATGAAAAAATTAATATCGTAGTCAGGTCACAGAGAGAAAGAAATTGCCAAAAAAAATTGGCTGGAAAAGGAAGAGTGATCAAGCAAATAAGGGGGAAAAAAACCGGAAGACGTCATAAATTATGATCGTTATCCCTCATTTGTAACTGTTCGTATAAAATAAAAATGATAATGATAACAAGACACGGAAAAAAATAAAACTGGTGAGGAATACAGTGTATTCAAGGGAATTCTAAATTCACACGATGATAGTAGATACAAAAAAGACGGATGACTAAGGAATAAGAAAAGAAGGGAAATTTCTTTTTTCTCATCCGTGAGTCCCAGAATTTCATAATTATCACAATAAGCATCAAATGACGGGAAAGTAAATAAATGCCACCGGAGAAACAATCTGGATACACACGTTCACACATAAGGGAGTGTTTGTTTAACAAAGCCTATAACAGAAATATTTTCCCAAGATTATGTTGTACGAGACGCACGATCATCTATTGCTGTTAGACAAAGAAATATGGAGATTCAATGAACATATATGACTTTTTTTGAAAAATCAAGGTTCCTTATCAATGGTTCATCATTTTCCATCGTTACCTTCTTTCCTTGAAATAATTTTCGATAACACCTTATCGCTCAAAATATGTTGCCCCGACGTCAGAAATTTGATTTTGAATTCAGAAAGACTAATTCGTGAATGTAAATTTAAAAAATGGATGTTGTTTTAACCTTTTATATCCTGACGATACTTTAAAGTACCAGGTTAGGTAATTTGTTTTGAACTAACTAATAGTTTCAAAAACATTTTTTTCTGTTTTTAATTATAATTAAAATGACCTACCAAATAATTTACCTAACTATTTGTTGTCATCACATTTGTATTTTTATTTATAATAATTTTCTTCTTATTCTACTTTTCACAATGTCGGATATAAAGAGTTAATGTTTTAGTTGAGAAATTCTGAATGAGGAACCGTTGACCGCGCATTTGATTCCATGAATAATTAACAATCATCTAGTTTCATGCAAATAGTAATAAAGAGGGAGAGACAGGCATGGTCTCCACATCATGCAGTAGGGCTACTAGGCTGGAAGTTTAGGCGGGGCCCCACAATGATGAATTTATAGTGCGAAAAACAAAAAAATGATGAAAATTGCCCCGGACTCCCAGGCTGGGTTCCTGTTAGCCCCACCATTTGGAGAGGGGCATGGAGACAGAGCTGGACAAATACTAAAAAAATTACATGCCGGACTTGTATCACATTGGACCATCGTACTATTCATAGGACAGCAGTTTCGAGTGGCCACGGCGCATTTACAAGCACTTATTTCGCTTACTGTGATATTTAAAAGTTAAGAATAAAAAGATATAGGCGAACTATTTCAACTTGAAGCAATTCAAATCAAATTAAATTCTCATAAAATGAAAAGTTCATGAAAAATCAAATGTGAATTTCATGAAAGCGTATTTTTTGTTAATGCTTAATTTGATTTTTGAAATGGTTGATCAAATATGTATTAAAATAACACATGCCTGAATCGATGGTTATATGCTAGCGTCGGACACAGTGTTATCCGAAAATTTTTTTATGACGAGTAATTTCAGTCTTCTCCCAAATTTTGAGGGGTATTTTTTGAAAATGAGAGGTAATTTTTTTCATATATGTAACGGTAAAAACTAATTTTAAATTGGAATTGAAACACCGTGAAAACCATACGAAACACCACGACATTCGTAGCCTATATAAAATTCATGATACATATATGAAAACATACGTCAAAACTTTCAAAAATACTTAATCGAAACACTTATTAAATATTGCTATATAAATTATTATATCAAAATTATTAAATATTGATTTGATACAAATATATAAAAAATATGAGATAACAAAGAACCAACTTAATAATACATAGATACAGTATGTATGTACATGTGTGTATATACTCATTGCATTTTTTTTTTTTTTTTTTTTCAACAATTTTCCTTTTGTTCCCACATCTTAACAGCCAGTTGGAAATCCACATCGCAGTGAACGCTTTCGTCAGTGACAGTTGAAGGAGAGCCTTCGCATGATAGTCTTATAAGGGTGTCCAGATGGCCATCACCAACTAAGCCCTCTTTCTTGAGTTTATATGATTTAATGTCGCAAAACCACGTTCACATGATGCTGTTGAAAGAGGAATTTAAGGCAATTACGCTCAACTTTCTATATTCTGGATACATAAAAGGCGTGTTATCACCACCACGTCTGCACTCACTGATATATTTGCAAAATTCTGTCATTTTCATTCCTTTACATTTATGTAATAGTTTTTTTACAAATAACCATTTCTCCCTGAGTGGAGCTTCTTTAGGAACTTCATTTTCATCTATATACAAAGTATTCTCATTTCCTTTACAATAGAGGCAAATTAAACTGTCCATTGCTTCATCAGAACTTGGGTTGTAATTTGTTTTTGAACCGTTGTACAAAGTATCATTTTTTCATCATTGGACTAGAAAGTTTTTGCACATATTATGCCATTCACAGGATTCAAAACAGCGTCAAAGTCAATGAAAATGTTCATTGTACTTTCTTCAAACCAGTTGTCCAAGTTTTCAATCAGATGGTCTAAAAACTGTTTCTTGCTTTCATGGAATTTTGATCTAAATTTAACATTTTTAATTTTTATTTGTCTGTAATACTCATTTCGTTTATCGAATTGTGAAGTGAAGTCTTTCAAACACGTTCCAGGGTTATGAAATTTTTCTATTCGGAATTTCGTTAATTTCAACCTCTCAAGAGTTGAAAAACTAAGGTTGTCTGCTTGAAGGGCAACAGATAGTTTATCGACCACGTCCAAAACATCTTTTAAGAGACAAATACTTGCAACAAAGTTGAACTCAGAGACTGCCTCTAAAAGGCTAGACGATTTGGCGTCAGCCCCCTTTTTCAAAAATAAAGGTAGGTAAAGAGCATTATACAGAGATCGGAGCTAGGTTACAACTAACCGCTGAACCCTTGATATACTTTTTATCGTATACACTTTGTTTATTGTCTTGTACATATATTTTCAAAAAAAAAACCCCTACATTTTGAGTATCCCCCCCCATCAAAGAAAATTTCGAGGGGTGAAAATGAATTCCAGGGGGTGAAATACACATCTTAGATGCGTATTTCCGAACGCTGGTCGGACAGCAGTTGAAAAAATACATGTCCAGTCCAAGGTGTTTACATGTCCCTGTCAAGTCGAGTAATAGATATGTCCAGCCGTGGTGGGATAGCTATATCGATATGCGTGGCTTTGCTCTTCTATGGTTTTACACTCAGGCAATTTTCATACAAATTTATCGTATAATTCGACCACCTACATTTTCACTCGAATCGAGACTTCATAATAATAAAAACAGTTCTATTCTAAAACATTACAAAAAATTGATGCTTGAAGAAGAGTAATGAATTCTGAGTTTTCAATGTTTTGCCTGAATTCACTATGAATTTCGCATCGTAAAAAATATTTCTCATGTTGTAAAATTAGCATTTTTTAAAGTATTTGGTCTCAGCTCAAAGCAACCGAACGTTATGATAAACTCGTCTTCTCCCTACACACACCGTTTGACCCCACGCGAATCGGAAAACGCGTCAGAGAGGGTAAGGGAGGGGGAAATCAGAAAGCATTCCTCAACGGCAGATAATAGCCCGAGCGTGAAACATGTAAACAACCGGCGCCAGAATTGTGGGAGGAGGGAAGAGAAACATCACACGTACACATATAACATGCAAACACAACCACATCTGCATACGCACGAAGCACATACGGCAACAATGAAAGGCAACTTTAATGCACACTGTAATCTCTGTCATCTGTCACGCATCGCTGTATCTGCATGGACTCGGTGACAAGACTAGTGACTTATTTATCTTTTTTTTAATACAGTGGCGGCAGAAACCGACCGCATCACGTTTCATTTTTCATTTTCACTCCTGACAATTCCCTCCTCCCTTTCATCCCTCATTGCGTGATCGGGACCCATGAGGAAGGGATTTTCCAAGAGTCAAAGATGAAATGGAAAATTATTAAAATCACAACCCCCCAAAAAAGAAACAAAAAAACACAAAGAAAAACAAAAAAAAAAAAAAAAAAAAACGCACGGCAAAGAATAAAACATGAAAAAATATTCTATCTGTGACTTTGAGACACGATGAGGTATGGGTAAGAGGGAAATGTCAGGAGATCTGAATGAGTGGGATGAGTGCATCCGCGGAATAATCCCACGGCTCGTTGGATTCGGTTGTTACATTTGTGACTAAACTTGCATAAATCCATATGCAGCGAAGTGCGTGACGCGGCGTTTAGAAGAAATAGTAATAAAAATAAAAACGACAGCAGTATGACAAGCGAATTTATTATAATAAGGATACTTGTGTTGTTGGGTGATTTTTTTTTTGGGGGGGGGGGGGAGGGAGGACTGAAGCAGCTGAGTTCATTCACAATTTACAAGTAAACAAGTTGAAGAAATAGTTATTTAATGAAAGAAACCATCAATGTTTCCAAAGATTAACGGTTGTCAGTACACAACAGTTGTTTATACATATAAGTGTAACTGTGTATGTAAGAACATTTACATGCGACTAAAGGACCTATGAAGATCTTTATTTGTTGAGAAAAACTGATTGGTAGATCGGGAAAAAAAAGTGACTATAATACGACTTTTTAACGTTACTTATATGATTTAGGTGTTGAACCATGAGTTTTGAGAAACATTGGTTCCGTTTCTTCATCTGGAAAATTAAAAAACAAAATTCTGAGAAATATACATTTCTAAAAGAAAATCCGATAACATTAATTTAGATAACGCACTGCTTATGATATGTGTGATCATTGGATAATGTGCACACACACACGCGCGCGATTGATCGATGATCATTTATAAACTTACATCGTATTGAAAAAACATTCTTTTTCACATTTAAAGAAAACCAAACGGCATCCTTTCAAACCATGATTGCTCATTTGCAGTGTGACGGATATAAACACGAACCAAAGGGCATAATACCTCCGCCAGAGGGTCACAGAGTACAAGATCAGTATTTGTAGGTCCCACCATTCCGCCACGCTCGGTGACTAGATCACGGAAACATCCCGAACCATTAATGGCGGGAACAAATGCAGGAAACACTCATCGTCCTCCACCGACCCCAGCAGAAGCCTCCTGAATAGTAATCAGAATGGAATAAGAAGGGAAAAAAGAAATCCATTCTCCTGAAGAAGATAAGAAAATAAATATACACATAAATAAATAACTAAATTCCATTTCCATGACAAACATCAACGTACCGCGGGAACATGAGAACATCACGTTTTCGCGGAAAGAAGTGAATGAAGAACGAGAAAGAAGTTGAGAGAGAAAATCATTCTTAAAATAAAAAAAAAAAGAATCGCGAGGCGGGATGAAAAAAAGCTAAAGCGAACTAAGAAATTTCATGCTAATGACTTTTTTTTTTTCTTTCATCTAGCAAAGTAAATAAAGACAGCTCCTAAGAAAACGAAACTTTTTCCCTAGTGGAACGAAACTTATATGTATTGAGGATTATCGGAGAAGACAATGTGCTTATTATTTGAAGCATTCAATATAAAAGATTTAGATTTTTTTTTTTCTTTTTTCAAATAAACATGATGAGTGAAAGAAACAACAACAAAAAAAGATTTAACCGGTGAGACCCAGTGCATCAAATCCGTCCCGTCCCCCGCCTTCATTTTGCTTCTTTCTTCTTTTTTTTGTAATAGATATGATATCAATTATGTGGCTATCTTTGTATTTCAACGTTTCTTTCAGAAATATATAATCTCCAGCAATTTTTTTTCTCTTCACTATCAAATACTGATCATCGTATGCACCCCCCCCCCCCCCTCCCAACGGCAAGTGAGATTATAATGTGTTAAGCGAGCTTCGGTGTTCAGTCCATTAGTGTGTTTGCATGTATGCATTATATACCAACTGGTAGTTAAGGCAATCAGTAAGCATGCATTTCTCGGCAGGTTATAATTATCTTAATAACCGATACCATTAATCTTTCTTTTCTCTCTGTCTCTTTCTCTCAAAAAGGAAGGAACTCAGTATCTGCCAGCACATTCATTGTCTTATTTCAATCCTCTAATTTTTTTTGGCAGAGCTGCCAATTGATTTTGCGTTAGACCTGCTTTAAATAGATATACAGGGTAATTAAAAACTCTCAAATATTTACTAAACTGAGCATAAGCGGACACACAGGCTCTTCGAACGGGGAGTAGGCGAATGTCCACTTTCAACCTATGCCAATATAGTACGATTTTTCCACTGAACGGGGGGGGGGGGGGGATATTGCCTACTCTTCGTATCCGCCAATGACGCTGAGTTAAAATCAAAAGTAACATACCCGGTAAAAACTGCAAGAAATAAAGATAAATGAGGGTTTCCTGATTGCTTCCATTTCTGCAATCATCTTCGCCCTTTTAAAAAATACATTAAATACATTAAATGATATAATAATCATTTGATGGATTTTAAATGGATTCTCTTTATACAATGCTCATCCTATATAACAGAGGTTTATATAGAACAGTGGTTCCCTAACTGTGGGTCGGGACCTCCTTGGGGGTTGTGAGAAAATTAGAAAATAAAAATTTTATTTTCATCTTTTTTGGGGTCATTCAAGTATTACGTCAGCACCGATGGGGAGAGGGGTGTTTCCGATTTGATGACGGAGGGGGGAGGGGTTGTATGATGCTTACGTCGTCATCAATCCTTTATAAAACTATGAAATATTGTTAATGGCATCTTACTCGGTGCGCCAAAAACGAGAAAAACTTTTCACTAGTTTGTGGATACCTGAACTAACATTCACCCTATTATCACAAAAAAAAAAAATAATAATAATAATAATATAAAATAAAATAAACAAAATTTGTATAAATTCACCCTATTGATAAGTCCTCTAGAGCCTTTTTAGTTATCTCCAAATGCTACGCGGATCCAAGTGATCTGGAAATGTGTCTAGGCAGCTAAAGTCCTCTGGAACTGTGCCACGCATCACTCAATTATCATCACGTAAGTATGCCGCAGATCACTTAAGTAATCTGGGACTGTGCCGCGGGTAACTTGAGTGATGTACAAGCGCACTCGGAACAGCGTATAAGTGCTCTAAACTGTGCCACGTGTTCAAGGGATCTCTAAATTTGCCACGGATCGCTTAAATGTTCTGGAAGTGTGTTCGCGGATCACATGAGTGATCTGTGAATGTACCACGGGCCTACTTGAGTGATCTGTGAATGTACCACGGGCCTACTTGAGTGATCTGAAAATGTGCCACGGACCGCTTAAATGCTCTGGAATTGTGACACTTACGCGATCTGCAAATGTGCCGCTTAGTTCATTTTTACACAATTACGTTTGAGGGGGAGAGCAGGCACCATCGGGCAACCTCCCCCCCATTTTATTTCTTCCGAGGGGGGGGTACCCTCTCCCCTCCCCTCAGACACGATCAAAAAAAATTCACAAAAAAAATTTTTTTTAATCAATTAAGATGAAAACTTCCATTTCCTCCCCCCCCCCCCAAGGCAGGTTCTGCATTGCCCCTGAGAAGAATATAATTCCATGTCAGTCCTTCCATGCAAAATAGAGTAATCACATCTATATACTGTTCATAAAACATAAGTGTTTCCTTTCGTGGATGCTATCAGTGATTGATAATCTCGGGGGTATATGATTATTAAAAGCTCTATATTTAGCTTTATATAGCTTAAAGTTTTATATTTTCTTTCTGAACACATATTTAATCGGAGGAAACAATTTAAAAACTTCAAAATACAAAGCTGCTGACGAAAAAACTTGTGTTTACCGCACGGCTTTTAATGGAATACAATAACGATTATACAGGAATTTCGGCAACCAAGGTCATGCCCCTTGATAAATGATTGCCGATAAACGCTACGTAAATTAAGTCACGTCTTCGCCAGTTGCCGGTCACCAAGACTTTTGTACGGCTGCTCCATGGAAATGACCACGGATGTCCTCTATGGGTGTTTTCTCTAACGACGACGGCAGTCATTGACGTCACGACAACGTGAAAGCTCGCGTAAAATCTAATTTTCTGCCAAAATCCGGAGAAATTTTAACAAATCCGGAGAGCAGGAGGAAGGATGAAAAATCCGGAGTCTCCCGCCTGAATCCGGAGAGTTGGCAGGTCTGCGGATGTTTCCGTGTAGCCGTTCGTAATCGACTTTAAAAGAAGTTACCTGTTGACATAATCCCTTACAAAGAACCGAAGAAATTGATACCGTACTGTGTTTGTCACAGTATGATGCGAAAATTATTCTCTCAATACTGCCCCGAAAAAATCACGGATCAATTTTTTCCAAAAGAATATCCAATCTCACACTGAGAAAAGGCTACGGTTTGATTTGGTTACAGGGGAGAAAGAATGGTAATAGGAACTCCCTCTGAATTTCAACTTCATTTGTATTTTCGTGTGCACCAGCAATTTAGATCCAGATCATCGTTCACCTGCGGTACAAACAAATAAAATCCAATTTACCATGATGCTTCAATCAGATCTTTCCAATTCACGGTCATCATTATGATCAGCATACAACAGATCACGTGTTTGACCAAAAAAGGTTAAAAACACGTGCAAACCAAATAGTGTGTCCAATCGTTCAGGCATTAATTTTCTTATTGAATAAAATAAAAACAAAAATAATAAAATATTCCAGCTTTTCACCATGTTTTTCCAAGCGACGGTATGTGCGTATTAAATAGGATGAATAGATAAGATAAAGCAGTTGAAAAAAAAAAAAAGATACACTGAATATCTCTCTCGTGAATAGAAGGATAAATACTTACGCAAAGTTATGGAAATGAGGGAGAAAAAGATAAAGAGAAAGGAAGAATCGAAAGTCTAGAAAAATAAAAATGTAATAGACCGAAAAGAAATGTACGAATATAATAAATCACTATTTCAAAGTATTGAAGGTCATGATGCTAATATTCAAAACAAAGGAAGAAACGTGTACCATGAAAGCAAACTTTTTAAAGTTTAAAAAAAATGTAATCACTTCCATTTTAATGAAAACCCGAACAAATACATTAATTACTATATTTGGTTGCTCATAGGCTATTTTCCTTTTTTCTGTTGAACTTATAAAAATATCAATAATAACAGGAGATCACAGGGCACATGATAAGAATAAAACAAAGTATCATAAGTATTTGATACAAGTAGTATCACAACTTCACTGCAAAGTAAACAACATATTCAAAAAAGAGGAAATTAATAACCTTTAATCGATGAGTCAGATGCATATGTTAGAATAAGGGCTGGTCGATTAATTGAGTGAGTTAATTGATCAATTGTTAATCGCAGTTGAAAAATTTAGATCAGTTAATCGACACGATAAATCCGATCAAAATTTGCGTGAAAATTTTTTAATTTAACTTGATTTGTTTTACCAAGCCGATTAGATGTCTTAAATTATTATATATTTACTTAGTGTGCAAAACTGTGAAAGGCCAGTGGGCTCTAGCATATTATAACTATGCATAACATTTTGGATTGGTGACTGTATATACAAATATTCAGAAATATTTGTGAATCAATATTTTAATCGGCATGGTTATACACTATCTACCATAATAATCTAAATAATAATTTCCCAGTGTATAATAAAAGTATGTTTTTCAAATCTCCCCCCCCCCCCTGATTAACAGTTACCTCTTTTACAGATGACTTTTTCGTTCTACCGGTGTACAACCGGTTTTACTGAATATGGTTACGAAAAGTATTCGATTAATTGATTAAAAATTTTCGATTAACCAGTTTTAATCGATTCCCATCTCTAGTTAAATTTTCCTTTCGTGGAATGAGCTAATTACAAAGAAATAAGTGGCAAGTGGTTGATATGCGTTATGGAGTACTGTAATTATTTTACTCCCAAATTCCAGTATTTCACATACTTTTTTTCCCCGTTCTTTCCTTCTGAAAACTATACAATTTTATTTCTGATTGAAAGAGATCAGTCAAAGCTAAAGCTTCAATGAAAACCACTATAAACAGGTGATGAGAAGAAATGTTTAATTTCGAAAGAATGTGCATGACCCTGAACCCGTCCTTCAAACATGGCACTGCTATTGGCCTCCTCTTATGATTACCGAAATGATCTTCACGAATCTTCTTAGATTAAGAGGACAAAATGCGAAATCTGCAATTTAGTAACATAAAATTCGTCTATAAGATGTGGACATGGAGAGGAGGAGGACCAGATTCGAGGAAAGGGATGCATTAGAACCAGATACAGGAGGCCGAAAGAGGGCAGACAATTGGAAAAGACAGACCTACCACAGAAGTTTTATTCTTAAAAAAAAAGCTGGTACAGTTAGACCAAATAACATTATATCATATAATGATCCAACAAGTCCAGGGCTATTGAGGAAATGGGCGCCAGAATAACGCCCCTTTAGGATGCAGAAACGTCGGATACTAACATAGGCAACCATCACCTCTGTTCTTTCCAAGGAGAATATCATAGTTTTTTTTTACCTCCCTCCTTCTCTTCTTCTTTAGGCAGATTATATGGAAATGGCGAAAAACGTCAGTATGCAAAAAACCCATCAAGGCAATGGCTAAGAAACCAAAACGATGGAAAAGCGGACACAGACTAGCCGTCGTCTTCCATTATATCGGTGGTATACCATAATTATTCACGGACCTGCCCATTTTCCCTGGGAGAGGGAAGTTCATGAAGGAGATGATGGTATTGGAGGGGGGGGGGGAAGAAGATAAGGTTATAAAAGCTCAAGGAAAACCGTTGGTTTATCCCGCGTGGTATTGCTTTGCATATAAGCTGGTAATATGTAATTGTTATTGAATAGCCAGCCTAGCTGTCACGTCTCAGACACCGGATCTTGATGAAGTAAAAAAAGCTGCCATTACTGTTCACATAGGGTCCTTGGAAAGACAGACATCAGGATCATACATCGTCCCAATGTTAACGAAAAAGCAACTAAGATCACGCCCAATATGGGAGTTAAAAAGACTACTAATATCAATGCGCGTGGAATTTTTGAGGGTGGGGAATCGATATTTTTTTAAGTTTTAAAAAAACTGAACTTATTTGCTGCCAACAAATTCTACATCAATGCGTGAACAGGAAAATTTTATAGCTTCTTACACTTACGGTGCGATTAATGTGAAATGAGGTACCATATATCCGGCCTTGACAAATCCCAGGAGCCATCCGACACCGACTAGAAAATTGACATTTGGCAACCGAAATTTCCCACATGCGTTTGCTAAACAGAAGTCACAAACAGACGACACAAATTTTTCTGATTTCATGTGAATGTGCCTTCCAACATCGGAAGTGGTCAGTGGAGTCGAAAAAACATTATTTAAGACCGTTTTTCGAGATATCCACGCTTGGCTCTTAAGTATTAAACTATGGCACATCATAAAGACGAAAATTCTCATATTCCATTTGACACATTAATGGTATGTTGCAAACTGAATCCATAATCATTTGCTCAGTTCTCTCACATTCTGCATATACGGTAAAACCTCGATATACGGTAGAGTAAAATATGTATGTCGTGATAAGTAATTTTTAGTGAATTAATAAAAAAAAACATTTTTATATGCCTCTTTGTATTGTGATTAAGTTATAACCACGAGTTTGACACCGAATTTGCCATCTTTTGTGCTTGAGAAATGAAAAAATATATATATTTTCCGTCGAATATAAGATAACCACAATAGAAAATCCTTGTTATGTTAATGCAGACATATATACATAATCCCAAACTTGATCAAAGTGAAGTGAACAGCTATCATCATCTAAAAAAAGTACGGAAGAAAACGATATTTGGTTGGCCTCGAAAATGAAATAAAAATCAATGATCAAAACAGGAAAAAAAAGAAGAGGTGGTGGTGGTGGATGACACGAAAAAAGACAAGACTGAAGAATTTCCGATCCATAACGCGATGCGCTATGAAAACGAAAAACATGATAAAGGGCTAACAGAACTCTAGGTGCATCGACACCAGTTGACAGGACTCATATAACATTTCAAAGGCTATAAAAGCCGGCCCATCCCTAATAAGGTTAGGGAGACTATATAGTGGACATTTGAACTCACGCATGCATGTATGCAATGTATACATGCCTCTCCAAAAGCAGCAGAAGCACTGCGCCATGCATAGAATTGATGACCGGCAGTACTTCTCCGGGAGAAAAAAAGTGTTAGCCCACCCTGAATAATGCATGCTTTTTAAGGTCTACTGCTCTAGTTCCCGCGTTTCTTCCAAGTCATCATCACGGGAAGATAGAAGGGCAACAACAGACGCGTTTGAGCCATGAAATATTAGAGCCATGGATCACGACAATGAGGAGCTGTAGAAACTGCAAGAGTGTACCAAAAAATATATATCTTTTCCCACCACAGTCTGCTCTCAATAGTAGCCTTCTCTTTCATATCCGCGTTCCTGTTTCTCTTCCTTCACTGCTTACGTACAAGTTATTACTCCACTGCTAGGGCCGGTACTAGCTTCAGCGAATTATAAGGAATGAACTTCCTAAAAAGCAGTATTCCACCGCCTTTTATTCAGCTTTTATTACATACCCAGCAGGTCCATGAGACACTTCGCAGAACGAAGCTGATCGTGATTAGCTTCCCTTATTCAAGTATCCGAAAAAACTGCTGATTTAGATAGACAAATGACACCGGAAGAACGCAAATCGAAGATAACCTCAGAGAAGGAAATAATCAGAAAATCTTGGCAGTCAAATAAAGGAGCTGGAATCACTTACAGCAAAGTACCCATGAGACGTACGGTTCCGTTCCTTTTAAGAAAAATCTGAAAATGAGCTCGATGTACATGAAATGAACTTTAAATACAAGTCAAATGTGCATTTAATTAGAAATGACTCGATTGTTTTCGTACGACGTAACCCAAGTTGTTAACTTGATCAGAATCTGAAACGATAACCTTGGTGTTATTTTCCAAAAAATCAGGTTTCATCTCTACTTTCATTAACCTTTGAACTACGATATTTTCTAATGATTCCGAGAAACAAAAAAAAACAACTTAAACCTAAAAACAAAACAAAATGATGTTTAAAAAAAATTGTTGCAGCCACACTTCCATAATTGAGACGCCACTTCATTCTCAATAAATTGATATTTTATGCGTTTAACAGTCACACAGGTAGCGAATCAAATAATATAGTCTCTTCAAGTGTAAGAAAGTCAGCCAATAGAATTAGAAAAAAAACTGGTCATTCACTTCAAATATTATTTTTTTTGCGAAATCTTTCTCTGGTTATTTAATCAATTCAAATTAGAGAGAACTACTGTAAACTCTATATAACTAACTTTTATGAATAGAATGTTTTCTCGAAACACTAATATTTTAATTAATGTCCTCTACATCCAAAGTTACTTCTCTTAAAGAATTTTTTGATTTAACAACTTTACAGCTGTGACTTCACTTGGACATTCCGCTACTGATATTGCATATCCTACTTAATTCACCGTAATTGGCTACTTATCTTTTTACACGCGTTCAATAAACGCGTCTCAAATCAATAATACATAATACGCATGAACATCTGTAATACGATTGCAATATTTATAGCTAATACAAATATAAGGCCACAACACGCAAAATGGCCAACAAGATGGCTGAGAGAAAGATGCTCATAACAAATATGGATGTCTCATATTTATAAAATACATCAACATAATTCAAAAAATGCAATTTTAAAAACTATATATATAATATTTTATCATGTATAATACCCATAAAAAATATTTATGTAGTTGTCTTATTCTAAGTATGGACAGCTTCTCAATTTACCCCAACATGCTTATCGTATTTCTTTTTAAACGTGTCAATTGTTACACAATTCTCGTAGTATTGTGGGTTCAGACAATCGTGCCAATTCAATATTGTTCAAAATTTTACCCAGATGAAAAAACTAAAGGGAATTTATACATAAGATTCGAAGTATTTTTCTTCTGCAAAAAACAGGCAATCGATGGATGCACAGCACATGAATACTACATTACGGCTTGACCAATCCCAGGCGCCAGGTTGCCATGGCGACTGTAAAATCGGTAGTGGTGCCTAAACTTTCTTGTTTGTGATTGTTGAATTGGAATCACAAAATTTCTTGATTTCGTGGCAGTGTTTTTTTCAACAAGGAAAAAGGACACAAATTCCGAAAAGTCAAAAAGTATTATTCAGCTTCGTTTGTCTTGAGTTTAAAATCATTTTTGCTCTTAAGGAATTTGGCTACTACTACTTTACCGCACACCAACTCTGGTTATATATCGTCATACGGTGGGTAATTTCCAACCAGTGGAGTTGGGTGGGAAATGAAGGCGCCATCTATCGGTGGTCGCCCCAGGCTCGGTAGGTAAAGAACTTGTTTCTGTAGACCTTGACAGTGGAAGACGAGCATCTATCCACTGCGCCACTCGGACGCTAAGGAATTTGGCTGGCGACTAAAACTTTTTCGGTTTGTCAAGCCCTGTACTAAACAAGAATTTACTGTGTACTTTGCGTTTTGTACATCGTTCAATGAAACGAAGATAGCTTTTTTTTTAAAGCTTTAGTGTCCTTGGAAATGTTTTACTTTTCTGCATAGTTTAAGAGGTGAAAGAAAGAAGATGAAAATTACAGTACCTAGTTATATATAATATATATATATATATATATAAATAAATAAATAAATAAATAAAAGAATTATCTTTCATTTATTTATTTGAATAATTTTTTTTCTTTCTACCGTTTTGAAAAATAAAAATTTGAATAAAAGGATAATTTTCATATAACACACATGCATATTTTTCTTTGGATTATGGAGAAATATAAAAAAAATTCCCAACGAAAGTATTTGTACACCAAAGAATAAAAAAAAACAGCAACACAAAAGAGCTCAGGATGAGATAACAATAAATTCTTAATTCTTCTCATGTGTTGTACATCCATCGCTTGCTCAAGCATATCCAAAAACAATTTCTGAAACAGCAATGAATTGAAAACTTACCCGAATAGAGTACAATCTCTAAGTGAGAAATGCAAATTCACGAAAATAGAAATTAAAAAATTAAATTTGGTGCATTAATATATGCAAAATCTTTTTGACTCTACGTAGATAGGAAAATATATTGGAGAAAATGGAAACAAATAAAAGCGGAGAACGATAAGCTTCAATAACTACCGTTGTTGCTTAAGAGGAAAGAAAGAAAAAATACAAAAACATTAAAATATTCAAGATTTGTATCGTTCAGCACCCACAGAACGCTACAAAGTTGAAAAAAAAAACAACTCGTACAACATATCCCTCCAGATTCTTTTCTTTTCCTTATTTTTTTCGTGACCACTTAAGCGAAGCAGCAACATTGTATCTGTATTAAGTAGTGATCAGTCATCATTTGAATAAATAATTTATTTTCTTGTCTTTTTTATGATATTTTCATCGGAGTAATAACCTGAATAAATAAAGCCCGTAAAAGAAGAAAAAAATATCCAAGTGTAGATAAATCCCCTCTTTAGTGCCAAGGGCGGTTTTGATGATACGTTAAGAGAGGAACGAAGTGCAATTCTGGCCCAGATTAAAGGCCACCTTTATGTAAAGAAAGGAAGGAAGAGAATCTGATACGATAACAAAGTGCGATATAGTTTAAAAAACATTTTTTTTTCCTTGTTCTTCCCGCTATAAAAAACATTGTTTCAATTTTTTGATTAAGCTGCTGATGATGACGACGCCCTTGCCCTTCTGTGGAATCGTAACACAATTCCGTTGGCAATCGTTTAGTGACCCCGATTAGAAGAGTAACTTGTACTTCAGTAGGTGAACGCGTTTTTTTTTTTACTTTTTCCGTTCATCATCAAGGTCGTTCGGAATAAGCCGATTGTGAACGAGAGATCAAATATCCTCTCGAGTAATTCCACGATAAATATAGTTTGACAAATGAAATGAATATCTCGAAAGAAAGACTATACATCTCTTACATAGGGCGACTGTAGAACTTGTAATTATTATATTACGAACACTATATATTTTTCATTACCAACACTAGACAGCGTCATATCGTTTATATTTCGCTGATACGTGAGCGCATAATACGTGTGCTCTGGTTTATTAAAACTTAATCACAAACAACGTGCTGATGAGGACAAACACTTATCCAGGTAATTTGTTTCTTAGAGCTTCGTAGATAAAATATTATTTAGTGGGAGATGTCAAGTACGAATGCGAATGTAGGCAATCTCATATATAAATGTTAAAGTATGCATACATATATCAAACAGGACCGGGATTGAACCATGGGCTACTTTCGTTAGAGAAGGGCAAATGTCCGAAATGGGCTAAAAACCGTCGGGAATGTTTAGTTTGGTTATCGTGGTTCTCAAACAATGCATTCCAGACATGCATAATTCCTTTACAATGGTTTGTCACTTCTTTGATGCAGTCAGTATCTTATTTATAAATGTGCATGTATGTTTGTCCTTTATATAAATCTACAATTTTAGACCGAATGTCGCCAAATTTTGAACATATGCCAAACAGGACCGGGATTGAACGGTAGGATACTTTAAAAGTGGGTCAGAGCAGGGCAAATGCCTGAAATGGGCGAAAAACCGTTGGGCAACAATGGTTTCTCGGGCCCAGGTCACTTTCGGAATGTTTACTTCGATTGTCGCGATTCCCAAACTATGTGTTTCAGACATATGCTTTTACAGGGTTGAAGTCGGATGTACCATGTACCATATGCCTTTACAATGGTTTGCCACTTCTTTTATGCTGTCAGTACAATAGTTTATTATAATGGTTTTTGTCACTCTTTCAATCCTCCCAGTAATTGAAGAAACCCCGGACATTGTCGGGTATTATGGCTAGTTATGAATAAAAATAAGGATGTTGTATTCTCCCAATTACAATTTCAAATGACAATCACATTTTACGATATACGGCCGTCAAATTCTGATTTATTTACACAAGGCGTAAGATCCAGCAATGCGATTTTGGTTATATGAGGGTGGAAGTACAGAGTGAGTCAAAGTGGTGTAAGTCACATTTCCAACAATTCTGACTTTAGTCCGAAAGTGCAATCCCGAATTGCTGAACTATTCAAAGAAAAAATTAACCAAGTCTCAGCTCCGATAGTTCGCCACTATATTGTGAAATCATAGCATGTGAGACTCTATGAAAACAATTCTAGTAAATTCTTTTCTCCAAAATGAGGATTAATTGACAAACCCCCCTCCTATATAAGTCCGTTAGCGTTATATTATCTGACAGCTCGTTGGTTCTCATTTTAACATCTCTCTCGGCTGAATGTGAATTGTAATTTTTTTATTTTCTATCTCTTTTCAAGGTTCTTATTCATGAATTTCCAAACACGCTTCGATATCTCTCTGAGATATGAAGCGGGGTGTGCTCGGTCCTACGATATATTCTACAAATTGAATTACAATTTTTTTCAAGAGACCGTTCTATAATAAATTTTAATATCCTCTTTGTATATCAAAAATATCAATTCCAATAATTACATCGATTTTTTTTTTCTTGTTGTTTTAGTTTGTAATTTAAAATTTGTATTATCAATGAATGAAGTAATATAGGAAATTTTGCAGCAATCGACCACGGGTTTCGTCTACTGATCATCGAAATAAAATAAAAAGAACTTACCTACAATTGTTTTAAAGAATAGGTGGAAGTGATGGAATTTATTCGTAAAAAGTGAAATAATAGTTTCAATTATTTACAGAACCAAGTGACACGTTGAACTGGAGGTTATTCCCATTCCCACAAGACAAAATTTGAAACTTTCATCCATTTTCCTCAGTGGTTTTCTGATGCTTTTCAAGAACATATTTGATCTCAATATCATAGGCATGGGTATGACTAAGGTTGATTCACATTGAGAACGAGTGAAAAATGGAGGTGGGGGGGGAGCACAACGTAATTTATTCAGTTCATCTGGAGCAATATCAATTTTGCCTTGAAGGTATCCTATTATCTTGGAACGTGTAAAAACAAGGCAAATGCAAATGTGGATAAATTTGTAAGCAGAGTGGAAGAAGAGGGAGGCCCTGAAGGGCAACAGTTGATAAAGGGCGATAAGTAGAAATGTCGGGCTTCCCCCAGAACAGGGCCCCCGCGAATTCCACGAAATTCGCCCGCTCTCACTGTGACGTCAAGGCGTTTTTGCACGTGTATGCTTCATATGCATCTGCTCTACTGTGTTGTTGCTGCTGCCTGCCTGCTTGAACTGTTTCCTTTTTCCTTCTCTGCTCTCGTTTTTTTTCTTTTGTTTTTCTTTTTTTTTTTTCCTTACATTTGTACGTATGTGTGCAATTTTCCCAACTTCCCTCTTGAAAACCGCAATTTCTCTCTCTTCCTCTCTCTCTCTCTGTTGCCTTTATTACTTGATAAAGTCAAACTGTAAGTAGAGAGCATTTTTTGTGGTTGAAAAAAAAGAAAATTGTGTTCTACTTACAGAGAGACATTAAACTTCAGAACAATTCATAATTTTCCGACAACTTACTTGAATAAAATTCCTATGTATGTAGCAATTATATAACGCTAAATGTTAAATTCTAATCCTGGAAGAACAAGAGTATCTGGTGCGGTATTGTTGCAAGTTCTTCATCGAAGCTCTCAAAAAACTTAA
Organism: Pholcus phalangioides; assembly: GCF_987345545.1. Taxonomy (NCBI): domain Eukaryota; kingdom Metazoa; phylum Arthropoda; class Arachnida; order Araneae; family Pholcidae; genus Pholcus; species Pholcus phalangioides. The sequence goes on along the minus strand of NW_028301608.1, from coordinate 47,841,353 downwards.
TTAATACACGAACGATAATCCACTACAGTGGGACAAGGTATGAATGTAGCCCGCAAAAGCAATATTTTCAACTAACATGCATGATTCACGAAAACTCTTATTAGTTTTGGGTTTATTCGAAGAGACTTTTCCCACTGAGGAAGTCGGGGCTCATTTCGTTTGGTTCAAAACGGTAATTATAGCCTCAGAATTTCCTCAGCCATAGTTTGTATTGTAAGGCCAAAACAAATTCTTTCCCTAATGTGCTCCAGAAAAGGTTGGATACACCACATAAGTACATTCATGTTAATACTGTATATGGAAAGTTTTACCGTCCATAAGCATTATTAAACAACATTTCTGTAGCCCCGGTGCGTTAATCTTGTCTTTGGGAACATTGCACAGAATGGTGTTCCTATGAGTTAGATAAACATAGAATATATTTCCGCGAGGAAATCAAATATAATGAAAAATAGGCTTCTGTTCTGAGAAAGGGAAAAAAAGATCAAATAAGATGGTTCTTTAGACCAGTGTTTCTTAACCTTTTTCAGCTCATGGCCCCCTCATGGATCAGATTTTTTCTCGCGGCCCCCCTGTCCTATCCAGGGCCCCCTCTACCCTCATCCAAGAGTGAGATACTTTCTATTTTTTTATTATGAATGCAATTTTAATAAATCAGGACAATCTCTAGAATCCTGGCTAAGCGCGGATTCAAATGATGGATTATCATCTCCCAGGAGTTTAATTATATAGTAAAAAAGGGTCTGTGTAAAATAAGAGACGATCCAATGAGCATGCACGATAAATCGACTCTCCCAACACATCAACCGTTGCTCTGGGGGCCCTCCATACTTAGCTGGAAGTAACAGCTTACATATGAAAATCATAGTCCCCCCCTCCCTCCATTATAGACATGAAGACCCGGGTCATGTCCACATAGACTCAAGGGTTAAGATGCCCCTAGTTCTATGGACGGATCTGATGAATTCTGAAAGTAGTAATATTTTTCAACCATGTTTCACTTTTAAAGCTTTTCTTTTCACAGCTCTCTATGACTCCCTTCACCACCTGTCGTGGATCACCTTTCTTCTGATTTTCTCCCGTGGCCCCCCTAGAATATCCCAGGACCGCAAGGGGGCCATATGGCCCCAGGTTGAGAAACATTGCTTTAGACTATTTAGATGGTTTTAATGTCAGAAGAAAAAAAATTTAATTAAGCTCATTCCAAAAATATTATTCTTGATAAACAGAAGGAATACTGATAAATTATGAATAATTCTCGTACATCGTAAGCCTAATAAATATATTATATACAAGGTATATATGTATCTTACAATGGCTTTTGAACTTTGACAATCACCATTTATGTTAAAAATTCATATCTTGTATCATGTCTCATTATTTCCTAAGTCAATTTCAGGCAATAATATTGCTATCGAGAAGATGAGAAGAACTGAAGCGTCGGAAATCAAAAACCTACATCAGAACTTTCTCGCATAACCTGATCGATTGAAATTATCAGGTTATGCGATAGCGAATATCATTCACGATGGAGCATGAGACATTTCTACATTTCAAACTACTATTATTTCTCACAACACAAATAACATGGTGAAGCTGATGAAGCCCTGTGTCTAGGCCTTTATGATACAACTCGCTGATGATTGTTCAAACAAAGGTCACCACTTCAGAGAATGAATCATTTCATTCTTCCCGGAGTAGAACTTCAAGTTTTTTTAAAACTAAGGAAAAGCTATATAAATTGAGCTTTCCTCAGTTTATTTTATTTCTCTTGTATTAGAATGACATAACACAAGCACTCAAAACTGAACGAGTTCGTCAGTTGTTTTCTAAATGGAGTAACTGTAACACGTTTAGTTTGAGACAAATATCACTTAAAAAGAATATGATCGTATCGATTACGAAATCGTGAAAATTAATGTTATAAAGCATTTTATGGTCAAACCATGCATTTGATTTGTGAAAATTTATTCTAAATGATAATGTGACATGCTGTTTTCAACACTTTTTAAAAAATACTCAGGAAAAAATACAAAGGCCACAACAGACAATGCCCAACGAGGCCGAAAATAAGATGCCAATAAAAAATATGAACGTCGAATATATATTTAAACTATATCAAAAATACAGCAACCCAATAAGAGCAATAATTATGATAAAATATAAACATACTGCCCTAAAAAATAATGGTTGTCTCATCTAAGTATGGATAATTTCTCAATTTATCCCAATATGTTTATCGTATTTCTTTTTAAACGTGACAATTGTGTTAGAATTCACGACTCCGGTAGATAAGCTATTCCATTTATTTACAACACTATTAGAGAAAAACGCCTTGCGGCACCACAACCTAGAATTATCCCTTACCAATCGATACTGGTGTCCCTTTGTCGAAGCAGTTGATTGACGATGTATTAATAACATTTTATCCACCCCGTTGAAAAAATTTTAAACACTTCAATCATAACCCTTCGACATCTGCGCTCTTCCAATGCGAACATTTTAAAAAAATCAAGTCTCTCTTCATAGCTTAAGCCACGTGTGCCATCAAGAGCGCTCATGGCTCTTGAAATTTATTAATTATATTTTTGCCATTGAAGTTAGAGTTTTAATTATCCTCCCTACAATGTGTAAAACATAAATTTATTGATAAAGAAAAAAAAGTAAAATATGAATTACTCTGTTTACCAATACAATAGTTAAACGAAGGAACTTCATCGTAAAAAACACGTTTCAGAAAAAAACGGAGGACAAAAAAAACCAATGAAATCATTAAGGCATAAAAAATGAGCGAATTGCGCAGTTAAATATTCATTCTTCCTCACTGCAATATACGCCAATCTTTCAAATGATTATTATTACTATTATATTATTATTATTATTATAGTTTTACGGGGATTTCTATTGGCTGAGACGAAGGCGATAAGAGAACTACTACCGAACAGTGGTCGGTTTCGCATGAAGGCAACATTATTCAGAAACTCTCTTCTTTCGTTTGGATATTCTGTGTTGTATCTATGTATATTTATTTCTATTGCAGTAAGCAATCTTCACGCGTGACGGCTCGCGAGAAGAATTCTAATTGCTCTACAGAGGGGGGGAGGCAAACAATAATAGTCAAAAACGAACAATAATTGTTTTCATTTTTTTTTCATCAGAAGATAGCTATAATATTTAATCATCGTGACGTTCAACTTTTTTAAAAGATGTGTTTCCAGAAGACAAAATTTAATAGGCAATGTCATACACCTAACGTAACAACTAATAAATCGTAAATACTGCAAGCAATGGCAACAGTATAACAAAAACATTTATAATTTAAAACCACGAAAAAAAAAGATTGATCCATTCTGAATTTAATATCACAGCGCCGACAACCGTTTTAAACAAAAAATATATATATGGTACGAATTCAATATAAAGAAATGTCATACGCAAGTGCGTACGTAATCGAGGATGAATTTTTTGTTTTCAGCTTGGAACAACTGTTGGTTCGATTGGAAAGCGGTGAACGGTGACCGACAATGTGTTTCCACGCATGGATTAGAAAAACAGGAAAAGAGAAATACAAAATTACTACATTTTTTTTCTCCCCACGCTCCTCCGTCAACGCAAGGACAACAAAGAGAACCAAGAGGAAATGATTCCGTATTTTAAGAGGGCATCGTCACTATTTATGAGACCACTCCTATAAATGCATGCACATCCTTTCTTATCTCCCTCTCATTATTTTTCATAATATTTTGCAATCGCACTTGAAAAGAGTTTTTGCTACTGGTTAATTTGTTCCTCCGGAAAGGATGCGATACAAAAATGATTAGGTAGGTTTTTCGTGAGGTAGATGGACTATGACGTAAGTGGTAACCACTCGCCATTTATTGAGCGTGTTTAAAAGAGATGATCACTGTTAATTCTATAACCAAAATAAAAAAAAATAAAAGTCCAAATGATTAAAAAAGCTTTAATTTTCTAAAATGATGAAGCCACTAACAACATATTGTTAATTTTTTCGTTTCTGAAGAGCTTGTGTATTCATCTCTAGCCCAGTCTTTCTCTGTAATTTCACGTAAATCAAATGAGGGTCATTCTCACGAAATTGGCGTATATTGTGTCCCCAACAATTTACATTAAATATATTTGGCCCAGAACTTTTTTTCCGCCACTCTATATTTATGTTCCTATTTCCTGACAAGTCACCAATCTATTTATAATTTTTTCATCAATAAATTTTAAAATTTGCTAGAACCAATTTTCATTTCCAAAAAAAAAAAATTTCCTTCTCACTGTCCTCAGCTCATTTTTCTTTCTTTTTTTTTTATTTGAAAAATGGGCTGGGGATAAACTGATGATGTTTCATCTTAAAATAAAAATATATTCTTTTTTTTAATAATATGTATTTTTAGGATCAGTAGTATCGACCTTTGGAGAAAGGGGGAAATTTTCTTCCCGAGAAATTTTGAGTTACTACCCTTCAAAACGCATTTGAATTGACAGATGTTTGTTATGATTTGCCAAAAATTGCACTTGTGGTGACAGCTATCGATAGGGGATATGAAACGTTGTTTTAGTTCTTTTGAGCCCAGTAGATTACGTTGCTATCGCATCACATTTACTAGTACTGGATAAAATGTCCTCCATTGTTCGAGAATATTCTCGATGTTAGATAGCTGTAGTTTCTGCTGCTATAAATGGTCCATGGCAGACACCAAGATTTCCTGGGGATCTACGACTAAAAGTATTTCGAAATCGCTGAAAGAGATTTAGACATCTTTTATGGGCATCTTTTTTTATGCCACCTAGTTGAACATTTCGTCTGTTGTATTTGTATTTAAATATTTCGTCTTTTTCATAATTGTAAATATTTTTATCAATAGTTTATAGCCAAATGAAATTTTTCTACAATTTCTTTTTTTCATTTGTGACATTTGGAAAACATTAGTTTAAATCCTGCATTACCTGTTCCTACCTGTCAAATTTTGTGTTTGAAAGGCTAAAAACAATGTCGCCATCACTTGAACTTCCTTTTTGATCTAATGAAATTGCAAATTACTCCACAAATTAGATTTATTCAGGGGGAAAAAGTGTCCTCCTGGCTACCTTTTTTGTGAGAAATATATAATTGAAAATTATTTTCAATTTGCATCATGTTTCAGTTTAAAGACTATTATTTCTGAAAAGCACATTTTCAACATGCATAGTTTTCATCAGTGTTGCAAAACATGTAAAAATGTCTTGCTCCTGAAAATGACAAAAAATGAATAAATAAATATGCAATTGAAAAATAACTTCAGAATATGAGTGCTTGTCCAAAATGAATATAAGCACCAAAATGGAACATTTTGCGAGTGTCAAGCATAAATATCAAGTTAGTGCTGACACAGGCAAAATGTCATGTCAGATTGGCCTATCTCTTGACATTGTTAAACTTAAATCAAATTTTTTGAACATGAATTTTGAAGAAACTGCTGCTGACTATATTCTATTTATCAGCAGGAAAAGAAATGTCCCTAAGAATCTTTTTGGATTCTTTAGTAGATTTTTAATTTTTTTTCACATTCTTTGTCCAATTTCATGAGAATGACCCATTACTAATTAATTAGCCTAATCCATTCGTTTCACGAATCCCATCTTTCGTAATTTATCACCCTAAGAAAATCGTTTTACAGGAAACTACAGAATTCTGATATAGCACACTACAAACATGTTTTCAAAAATGTGCATATCAGTGAGAATTCTGTTATGTTTCAAGGTTAGTAGGACTGTTCAGAATCAAAGAAATGAAAAAATACCAAAAAAGAAAAACTGATGACATTCGATCCATTACACAAATAAAACTTGCTGGTCATGACGCTAAACACTCAAAGTGTTTCCTGGAAAAGAATTTCATGAAAGCAGCATCGGAAGACAAATAGATCAGAAACACATTGATCAGATAAAAATGCTGCTTAGTTGAAACCAAGTTTTTGTTTAAATAAGAAAAAAAAATATATGTACACATTTCAGTACTGATTTAGAAAGTAATAAAATGGGTCAAGGTAGAAGACGCAACCTGCGATCGGCTGGAAAAAAAATTAAATCGAAAAAAAATGGAAAGGGGAGAATTCCCTTCCCTCCGGAGAGAAAAAAATTCTTCACAAAGTATCATTTTGTGGTGGGGAAAGTCCTGAGTACTCACACTTTCCAAGAGGTTCACTTTTCTTTTCGGGGGAATATGAGTTCAGCTGTTAACATATTTTTCCACAACTTTATCAACTCCTTTTTTTTTATGTGAGAACAGGGAATGAACTAAAACTTTTTTCAAGACCAGCGTGGAATATGCTAAATCACTAACACACGACTTCACTAAAAAAAACGATAGCTTCTCTCCACGAAGTCATTATCCGATACTATTTGAAAAATAAAAAGTACTTGTTTTGAAGCCCGTTTTGAAGGAACTGGGTGAAACCAAAACAAATTATAAGGAACGGAAGATTTTTTTTCCAAACTTCGTGTTTTCTCAACTACCACAGAAATTCCGTCTCGACGGGTTTCTTTTATACTGAATCTATGCCATGGGGTTGAATTTAAAGCTCTAAAACAGTTGATAAACAGAATCATTTAGGGAACATGAAAGTTTGTCTGGCCTTAAATGACTCGAGGAATACGAAAATGATTTTTTTGTTTAAAAAGAACGCTTCTATATATTCACGATTATTCCGCGACGATGGGACAAGTAGTCCATCGTCGCGGCAAATCTGAAAATTCGAATAATTTGAATAATTGAATTTTCACGGTCATCTCATGCAATCGAAGGTACAGTTAACCCATTTGTACCCGTAGATCGAAGGTAAAGTTAATTCATTTGAGTCCAGCGAGGATTTGTCTTTGTATAATATTTTAGTCTTGCAACTAGATGTATATTTTAGCGCGTGTAGATGACAACCTACTCAGTGACTGGCAACGAAAAAATTCTCTAAAAGCTATTTCTGGTTTAGACACGAATTCTCTCTCTGTCATGAAGTTGGTTTATTTTATTATCTACGCTGGGTACTTTAGTTTTGCATCTTATATTAGCGACATTATATTATTATTTTCATGCAAGTGATTCTTTTGTGATTATTTTGATTACAGTTTAATGTGAATAAACTACCACAATTCAATATTTTGTTTCACGAAAAATTCAACTTTTTTTTTTTTTTCAAATATGTCGTCATATTTTGCCGTTTTCAATTGAGGACACTTGCCTTCCCAATGTCATACTTTCTGTTGATATATTAAAAAAATCTCTTGGAATATTCTTTATTGCTGCAATTTCAAACAAAATATCCTAATATCGAAAAGGAATCCAAAGCACACCAAGTTGAGGGCATAAACGGGTTAATCGCAACCGAACACCGTTATATCCTTCACACGATTCCAAATGGCTACACAAATACAAAAACACTCTGAATAAGATTTAAGTCCCAACAGCTGCACAGGTAACGACCAAGTTTTCTGGCAGCAGTTGCATACAAAAGCACAACCATTTTACTAAAACAATGTTGTTTTTTGAAATGTTTTCTGATTACTATAATATCGAGAATGAAATTCAATAACGCATTTGTTTTGATATTATTACGTACTGTTCACTCGAACGGATTTTTCACTCATTATTTGTTCACTGACTCATTTTATATATGAAGATACACGTTTTTCAATTGATCGATTTCTAATGTCGTCTTTTCCCGTATGAAAATACGATTACAATGGATCCCGCTTAGAATGTTCTTCAAAACACCGTCATGAAAAAACGCTGCGAGCGAGAAAACGCTCTAAACGGGAAATCTCGATGATAATTAGTAGGAATTGGAAAAACAACGAAAATAAGTTGCACTAAGCGGGCAAACGTTCTAAGTGAGAATTTAATAAGCGGGATACACTGTAATTACAGCATCGAAAAAAAAATACATATTTCTGCTTCCCTCTCCCCATTTAACTAATCGGTGTTTTTTTCGTCCTTTTATGGAAAAAGACTATTTGGAATTAGCTAAGTCAATCAATATGTGTAATTATTAACTGTGAGACTAAAATTTACGAAACACGAACTTAAGTAAAAATCAAAGCTGGGTAGTTGTTGAAGAAAAACCAAACAGGAAAACTATTAGGAAAATTTGTTCGTTAAAATGAAAAACAAAAAACAAGAGTCCGTAGCATGATTATGCATTTGAATGTGTGCATTAGAGAAAAAAATACCCCATTACACATTCATCCTCATAGATAAATGTTTTCCTTCACTTCTAGAAATAATAGAATTTTTTTCCGCACTGTAAAATAAAGTAACCAATGCAAGTCGAAAAATTCCATTAAAAGATATAAAAAAATAATAATAATAAATAACACAGCTCATTTTTTAACGTAACTGCCATTGAAATCTATGCAAATCGCGCAAAGTGCTCTACCTTTTCATCGGCTAAAAATCTTCCTCGGAACGCTTCTTAAAGTGGGCTAAATAAACGATAGTGACAGCTAGATAAGTCTGGCCTGTAAAGAATTGTGCAAACGTATTGCAGTGCAGGTTTGCATAGGCACGTAGAAACAGCACATTGCGAATGGAGGAATGCAACATCTTTTGGACTTGTAGGCCACCTTAACTCTTTCACACAATCCGCAGTGGCACGTAGAATTTAACGTCCGTCGTTCATGAAGAAAATCGACGCATACAATGCAATTCGAATCCTAGAAAACAGAGTTCACGATTTGATCGGCGCTGTTTTCATATACTTCTGATGCAATTCCACACCAGACAATTTTATTTCAGGAGTGTAACAGTACACGGAATCTATTGTACCCAGCACATCGTAGGTAGGCTTATACACCTCAAAAACACAACTCCACAAACTGAGTATTCATAGCTATCTATAACAGATCTAAATTCTTCTGAGTCACATTCTAAATTATAAATTCCGCATTGCGATTTTTCTTATTACACATTCTTCTCAATGATCTTATGCACACTCAACTTCGTCTTTAAATGATTTCTATAAACTACTATTTTCCGACCATCGGGAATGAGATTGAGAATCCCCGACGTTGAACAGTACATAAAACCAACTTCAGCTAACAAAGATATCGTGTTATTGCCGGACTGCTTGGAACCCACGTTAATTAAGTTTCGTTGGGATCCACGCTTTCATTCGTTAAACACTTCACAATTATGCGTTGTGCAATTGTAAGTTAGCAGGTAAAGACTTCGGTCACTCTCGATGATCATTACTACAAGAACTCGAATTTTTGAGGTTTATTTAGTTTTTGGTTATATAAATAAGTAAATATTTCTTTATCAAACGTCATTATAAAAAAAGTTAAAAATGTCATTTATATCAAATAACAAATGCAAAGAAATGTGTTATCAAATTAAATTTTTATTATAGTTGAATTGAAATAAAAATAAAAATTAATTTGAATTGAATCTGAAATATCCAATTTTTTGCCCATAAAAAAGCTGGAACTCAATCAATAGGTGCTTCAATATTAATTACTTCCCTTCCTCCGATTCTGGAATAAATTTTTTTGGAAAAAATAATTGTAATACTATAGGCGTTTTAATGTACTTATTGTAGTCATACAATATGTACATACTCTAATTATAATTATGAAATAATTCTTTAATCTTTAGCCCCTCAAAGCATTGAAGTATCAAAAGTGTTATCAACCTAATAAAAGTCAAGTTCCAAATGATAAAATGTTATACAGTATAACTGGTGCAATTGGCAATAGAAGACCTAGTGTCAAATATCAGATTTAAAAATAAGCAGCATTCAAGTACTGGACATATAACATGAATGGATACAATTAATCCCAATTGTTATGAACTTTAAGGAACCAAAAATATGGTTCACAATATATCGATCTAATAATAGAACATCTTGTGGGGAGGGTGGCAGGATCAAAAATCCCTTCTTTGAATCAAAATCACTGCCTTGTTTCCATTGTGTGTTTACTTTCACAAGTTCAGAGAAATGTTTCACATGAAATTAAAATTTTCACATCACGTACGACTACAAAAACATGCTCCATACTTGCAAACATTCACTTTTTATTTATTGACCTGTTATCTATCCAAGTTACCAAAATAATTTAATGTGCTGTTCCAAAATCAATTTTATCAAAATATGCCTTAGGACAAATCTATGTTCACTATACAGATGTAAATCTGTGTAAATTTTATGCAATTTTATCAAAATATGCCTTAGGACAAATCTATGTTCACTATACAGATGTAAATCTGTGTAAATTTTATGCAATTTTATCAAAATATGCCTTAGGACAAATCTATGTTCACCATACTGATGTAAATCTGTGTAAATTTTATGCAATGAAAACTGAGTTATATTTGATAATATAAACAAAATTAGTAAATGTTTTTCATTATTTAAAAGAAAAAAGTAAAAAAAAAATTTTAAGATCTAGGAGAATATTCTCAGGGTCAACTTTTCTTTTTGTATTCACAGCATAAAATTTTCTAATTCATAAAAAGTCCATTTCCTTAAAAAGTGTGAATGTTTTAAGGGATATAAGTTCTACTTTTGCTACTATGCTGTTGACTTGTGTCTTATATAGTTTTTATGTACACCAGTATATATATTTTTTTCAAAACCAAGATTTTATTCAGAACTTATGAGGTTTACAGTGTTTAATTTATTTAGAATTCTATAATGATGATGAATAATGTTCAATACTTTTGACAGAAGGAATTCACAAGTTTTCTATGGATTTAAAAGTAGAACTGATATCCCTCAAAACATTCACACATTTTAAGGAAATAGACTTTTTCTGAATATTATTCTGAGGCGAACTCGAAAAGTCATCTGACCTCTGTGGGAATACAAACCCTAGTCCTCTTGCAAAACAAGCAAGTAATTTTTACCATATGCAATACTGGAGATCCGACCTTGTCTTACTTATTTCAGTCACTGTGGCACGAGTACTTTTTGTTAATTTTTTTTTTCAACTTTTCTCTCTAAAATTTTACTGTACCTATTTTGAACATATGGCAATAATATGTTCTTTCTCGGACTCAAATAGAAAGCGACATCTGAAAAGCGATAACCAAATTTCTTAACCATTGGATTGATTTTTAAAAAAAATTTAGGTTACCTGAGGGGCTTTTCAGATATTTATTTTGAAAAAGTAGGCACAGTAAAATGTTTTGCAAAAAACTGGGTCAACGACAGTCTCGGAGCAAAAGCTTTTATGTGTGAAGGTACAGTTTTCAAAGTAGGTAGGCCTACATACAGTAATATATAATAATACTATAAAATTCCAAATATAAAAAAATACAGTACTTTATTTAATATAATTTCACAATGCATTTGTCTGGAGTTTTTACTCTATTGTATAGTGGTTTAAAACAATCTTTATATAAATGTATAATTTTTATGATTTATATCTTTATTTAACCTTAAAATCTAACCATGTCAGTATTATCCGAATTAGGTCCCATCCATATTAGCTCAGATAATCAGAGCTTTATAGTATAGGAATAATGCCGCTGTGGTGGTAGAGTGATTGACTCGCATCGCAAGGACCCAAAAATTTGAACCCCACTGTCGCCACAGTTGTGGTCGGCTGAAATTGGCTTTCCGTGGTTCTCAACTTCGAGGCACAAATGTGAGCCAATCCCCCGGTTAAAAAGTCTCACCACAGAGAGCAACAAGCCTACAACGATAAATTACTCAATCATTACACTGCACTCATAGTTAGAAAAACTGGTGGTACATGGCAGCACTACACATATAACAAGCATTACACAGAAACAAACTTCACGTCAGGTTTCACTACATGTACATGAACATTCCCGCATGTACCAATTCGTTAGAGGTTCCGCAGAGGAATATGGATAAGGTGCATGTCTGGGGTTTAGTAGCAGTATACAAATAATTAGATGATATGAATTGCATTAAGCAACAGGATTTTAGCGAATGCAAATTAATAAGAGATTGTTCATCAACCTAAAACAAACTGAAAAAAGATTTTAGGAGTAACTCAAAATGAAATTTTAAGAATATCTTAGAGGTATTCCTATACAAATTTTTTAATTTTTTTATTCTGGGATTGAAAACATGTAGCACTCTTTATAAATAGTGGTCAGTATATTGGCAATAGGAAGGTTTGAAATTAAAATGTTTAAATCTTATCAATCGCTCAACACTTAGGGACCGTTCAAGTATTACGTAAGCAAATTTTTACCATTTTTGACCCCTCCCCCCTTGTCATCAAAAGTCAGCAAATCCGAAACCCCCTCACCCCCCACCATCGATGATGACGTAATACTTGAATGACCCCTTAGGAAATTCCACCAGGCAAAACCAATAAATTTTGTATGTAGTTTATCATACTCAAATAACATGTAATCGCTAGCATATTCCCTCCCCCATCCAGGAAAACCTCTTTCTCATTCAGGATAAAATGAGTGAGAGTGAACAGCCAAATTCTGTTTTTCATTGAAAAATATGACAATTTTTTTTCTTAAACAGACTATTAAACTAAACTGTGTAACGATCAAGAATTGAGTAGCATCAACCAAATGCAAAAATGTCTAATCATTATGCATGTGAACTGAACTTGGGTCATTTTCTAGAAGAACTAGAATATGTGAGAAAACGACAACATTCAATTTAAGCAGGAATTTTTAAACAAAAATTACACATCTTTGTACACACGAATGAAAAATTGTAAGAAACACACAACAGCATCAAAATCTGATAAATGAGATAAAATTAGCAGACTTCTTTCAACTACAGACACATTCTTTATTGATGAATGTAGACCCATAGCTCATACATATCCTTAATATTAAGCAAAGAAAGATTTTCTTTGTAAAAGAAAGGATATAAAATGAATAGTGAATAATTATAACTGTTTTAACAATAGCTTTTTTTGCAATCACCAAAGAGATAAGTAAAAGAAATGATATTTTTAAGACATCTGAGACTTCCGCGTGGTTGAGTTGAAGCAAATGCAATTTGTTTATTTGATCATTTTTGTCACACTGCTGTGATTTCCTAGGCATAACAACTAATCAGACTAGGATTGACAATTTATAGACAATTATGAATGCATTGTCATTCACCAAGAGGTTGGCATGATATCTGCTCAGTATGGAAACTTCCTGTTATAGCAACATGCTATGAGGCCATCTTGATGCAATCTCTGCTTTACCCGTATCAGGAAATATTCTGGCTAGAACTGAGCAAATATCAAATTTAAGACACCTGAGAACATTGTCTGGTACAGTAGGTAAATGTTTGTCATAGAGCTCATTTTTGTTTGTCAAACACATACATCAGGACTTAGCGAATTGAAATAATATTTAGGTGCCAGCCCAATTACTTAGAAGCCTAGCATGGTATTTTGGTCCAGAAGAATGGTCCTAAATAATGTTTTCCCTTACTTTTCCCACATTGAAAGATATATCCATTTCATTACACAACAGTAAGAAGGAACACTTGGTTCAAGAAAAATCTGGAGTAATTACAAACTGCAAGACACACAGTTATGCTCAAAATGGGATTACACCCCAGAGAGTTGAAACAGAAGGTTGTGCACCAATAACAAAGTATGTATCACCAGCTGCATCATAAGATTTCCACATTGCTGTTATATAATTGATTCTCAAGGTCTGTGTCGTAGCTCCTAAGGGTATTGCCAATCTTTTTCACGTCACGGTTGTCACAGTGACCTGCCGATATTGATCTGCCCCAGTTCGCTGTCAAGAAGCAAATTTTTATAATATTACTCTGGGGAGCTGCGAATAGATGTTGACCAAGACAAGAGAGCTGTGGGTGACAACATTTTGAGAACCACTGGTATACATCATAGAGGTTGTTTTTTAACCTTTTAAGGCCCAAGGGCAAGTTAAATGTCTGTAAGAGTTTGACAGATCAACGCCACGGAACACTTGGTTCAAGAAAAATCGGGAGTAATTACAAACTGCAAGACACACAGTTATGCTCAAAATGGGGTTACACCCCAGAGAGTTGAAACAGAAGGTTGTGCACCAATAACAAAGTATAGGGGCTAAATCTTTTACTTCATTCTGTGTAGGTATAATGACGAGGTTTATTTGTCAAATAATTTCAATTCAATTAGAATAACGTCATATCTTAGTGAACCAAACATCGAGAAATACTACGCTGTAGAGCATAAAATTTTTATGGTAGCGCAGTGAACATAAAATTGAGTATTGTGAAAAACTGGAACATAAACCTACCATATCCATGTGAAACATTTAAATTAAAGAAACTCACTTCAAAAGGTAAATGAGAGCAGATTTTTCTCAACAACAGAAATATATTTAAAAAAAAGATGTAAAGAAGATTTCAAAAAGCCAAGAGCTTCTGTGTTGTCAGCAGATTTTTCTCATAACTGGTAATACAACTTTTCACAAATGCAGAATGCAAAAGACACAAACCACATCACCTATCATCATAAATATTCTTACAATATTTGGTCATGATTTTGAACACACAATGCTAAACATTACTTAAAATTTCAACATAGCAAACATCTTCAACAGAAGCACAAGTGGATTTCACGGGATGATAGGTGGGCATAATAATGATGTCAATACATTCTTAAGCATTGTATAATAGATCATTCGGCTACATCATTTACGGTATGGAAGATTGCCCCTATGACTGCTCATATCACTGCCCCTGATATTCAATTCAAAAATTTTAAAATATTCAACGAAAAATTCACCAAAGACTTTCACAAGTTTTCATACGTCCACCAGCATAACAAGAAAAACTAGAATCATAAGCATTTGTCCAACTTAAATGTTCAGATTAATCTCTCCTGTATACACTATACTGAAATTAGTGCTAGATTAACACTGAAGTTATTAGTAAAGCAATCAAAAAGAATAATAGAGGAAAGTTAGCCATCATCTTATTGAGTGATTCAAACGAAGAAAACGTTGTGCTCAATCATATCAATCACAGAAAGTATATCTCTATTCGAATAGATCAATTTGAAATTCAAACTCATGATCACAGTCAACCTTTGATGCAGTGTAAATCATCGAGAATGCTTTGCAAAAAGTTTTTTGTAACTAGTGATCTCTCACTTATATAACCTCTCATTTCTCTCTGTTCAGAAACGATTTTCTACACTCCTAGTCAAAAAGATATAAGTAAATAATGCTATTCACTTATACATGTTTCTTACTTATTATGAGTTTTTTGTTTCCTTTCACAGATGCATGTGAGAAATCACTATATACATAGGGAACAAGATTCAATGAAGAATCACAACTTGATTAAAAGATATTCAATTCGTTGTTGAAAATGTGTTATTTAATTTAGGAGGGGACAATCTTACAATTATGAGGCCATGGACAAATGCTCCACCAGTCCATGCCTCAATCAAACCATTATATATGAAGATGAACAAAACTTTGCATATGGAAATATCAAATGCAACAGTGTGTTCAAACGTTTCGAGCTGAACGAGCAATTCAGAATAGAATAATTCAACATATTCCCTGCGAAAACGAATTTTGAATCAATGACTATATTTTATACCAGTGACAATTTTCAATCAAAGACCAAAACAAAGGTTTGAATTCAATGTTAGATCATAATATGAAGTTCATAGCTATCAGGCACATGCATGTGCTCCATGGTAAAAATTCTCATATATGAGTTTTATTTCAGCTATCCATGTGCAAATTAAGAAAATAAGTAAATAAAGTGATAAATCTTCGTTTTATTAGAATTATTTCGAATAAGCGTCCAAGGAAGTGATACCTCTGGTTGATATTACTAAAAACCGAGTCATCAGTGGAAAATCAAGATGAATAATTTGATCGTGTGTGATAGTGTAATAAAATAAAATTTCCTAATTCCGAAAAAAAACACCAGTTTATTAATTCAATCAATCATAGCACGTGAAAAAAACCGGCGAAATATTTTCAATACGCCCCCACCTTCCCCCCAATAAAAACAAACATCACCTACGAGGGAGGGGGAGGGGAAATAACTAGAGATCTCGAATAATTTTATTTTTTTTTCCTTCTTTCTGGATAAAAATTATTCGTCAATAAATAATGGTAAAAAAAAAAACAATATTATATTTTTTTATATTTATTGTTTCCGCTATTTGCGATGTGTTGTTACTCTCTTACACACGCCGTGCGTAAACACGCATGGTCGAAATAAATAAATAAAAACACACAGTATGGGGAGGGAAAAAAAAAACCCCGAAGCAGCATGCTTCGCTCTCTCTCTTCTCATCAGTGAAATTCGCGCCCATGTGTGTATTTGAAAAAAAAAAATTACTAATAAACAAATAAATATACAATATTGTTTACGTGAGGGTTTCATTGTTTGATATGCTCGGGCTCTACATGACCAAGCACATGGACTACATTATGCAAAATAATAGCTTGTAAATATGCAAAAAAAAATCCAACAACTCACCTGTCCAATGATCAGGCGCAGACTTTCCGTCCGCCATCTTGAATAATCTCTAACGTAAAACGTTATCCGGAAGTTGGCGGAAGTAACCAATCATCTGATCGTGGAAAAAAAGAGAGGGAAAAGAAAAAGATTAAAACAATTTAAAAAAAAAAAAACTCCAAAATTCATCAGTGATGTGCAATGGCGGGAATCATTAGACAGCCATATTTAAACAATATTTACCTACCGCGCATTTTACTGAGCACGTTTAAACTTTTTTTTTCTTTTTCGAATAAATGAAATTTTGAAATTTTGATGTTGAATAAAAATTGGATTTTTGTTTTCAAATGGTAAAGTTAAATTCTTTTATAGTCTAACTAGAGTCATTGTTCGGAAATATTGGCTAATATTTATTTATTTCAAGAAGTATTGCTATTTAGGTATTTATTTCGGTACTATTTTCAAGTTGTCTGCGTTGGTGATTGACCAATCGGGAGCCGGTTTTTATTATTCTACGTGGTTGTGCGAAGAGGGAGGGAGGGGATAAAACAACATGGCGGAACACAGGATGCAGACGAGGGCACTACGCCATCCTAAACCGAAGTGCGAAACTAATTTCTACGAGTTGATCGACAAAGTCGGCGGCCATTTATCGACTCACGAGATAGATTTCTTGACCATCGCTGCTGGACGGAGCATCGACAAGAAGTTGAGATCGAAAATCAAAACGGGTCGCGATTTCATTAGTGCTCTGGCGGAGTCCGCATCTTGTGACGAGACGGATTTCGAGAACGTTTTAGAACTTTTAACTCAAATAAATCGCCACGATTTGGTCCACAAATTCCTCGCCCGAGGAAAACCCAAAGGTATAACTTCAATATGTTAGGGTTTCGAGTTGTGTTAGGATATTGCGAAATTGACATATGTGTGCCCGTAGGGAGGCCTCGTTATTTATTTATTTTTTATTTTTCTCTTTTCCAGATAGGTTTAACGTGAATAGTATTAGCGCATAGTTTCAGTGGTTTAAGCTTTTTAGCATTGTATTTCTATATTATTTGCTGTTAAAAATGAGGCTACTATATAATTGCTGAACTTGAATTAATTATATTGACCCAAAAAGTATAAATCCTGATCAGGAAAGCAGTTCACCACATAATAAGCATATATGTCATAGTAAAAAAAAAAAAAAAGCAATGATTTAAAATATATAGAGGGTGAGCAAGAAGTCTGACATTTTAAAAATTCACGAAATTCTAACCTATTTACATTACTGAAAAGTGTTAGCACGAAAAAATTATCTTGGCATAGTTTAATATATATATATATATAGTTGACCATCCAACTCATAGATGGCACTGCATCATCAAACTTAACATACCAGACAAAATATAACACATATAATGCATAATTAATGTTTTTCAATTAATGATGCATAAAACTACAACAATACCTCAGCTAATAATCATTCCAGCATCATGTTTGTTAGCTGAAACGGGATTTTCCCATAGGCGTTTATTGTAAATTGTTTAGTTTGTTCTAGGTACATGGGCGGAGATGCTGGGAGAAACGTGGAGTCGACTGATTTAATGTATATATGTATAGATGAATTGACATCATCATCTTCCCTTCCCCCCCCCCAAGCAATAATGACCTTGGCCCCCCCCCCCCAGACTTCCAAGTCAATCTCCGCCTATGTCTAGGTACTGCCCAAAATTTCAATGTGGTGTTTCAAACACCAAGGAGCACTATAAAAAAGACCAAAACTAATCAAAGGCTTAAAATGAACAGCTTCAAAATTGGATAAATGAGAATTATAGTCCTCCGACCACGAGATGAATTTTCGCTGCGTCACGTCACGTTGGATGATTTTATTCAATTTTTTTTTGGTAAAACGATTGCACATCGAGAAAAGTTCATCAGTGACTGAGCTTTCACGATTGGCATGTCCTTCTAGGATAAAATAGAATCGTTTGATGTGACATGACGTGCCGTAGCCAAATCTCATCTCGTGGTAGGAGGACTGTACTTACGATCTTTCTCTATTTATAGGGCCTATTATGTATATAACCCAGGTGAGTTCATAGGTGTTCCCAGTGCCGTAACTAGCCATTCCTGTGCCCTATGCAAAAATTCATATTATGGCCCATTCTGCCCCCTTCCAAGTGGGCTCTGTGTGGGTGCTCCTGTTGCACCTTCTTAGTTACGACACTGCGTGTTCCTATTCATTTATGATTTTATCAGCTCATCTGCAGATGAAAAAGATGAGCTATATATAATGTCCAGTTTGATGCTAAAAATCTTGCACTGAAAGAACGCACACTTTAAAAACATTTTTTTTTTTTTTTCCGAAGCATTTTCTGTCAGCTGAATCTTTAATTTTGCATGAAATGATTCTAAAACTTTCAGAGAGAAGTGGAGGTACATCTGGAAAACATTCTGAGGTGAGGACATGAGTTAATCAGGTGCTTGTAATTGGTTACAGTAATTCTTACTCTCCCATTGATGATGATGATTGCCATCAAAATTCAGCTGAATCTATATTTGTTAGCCAAGACAAAAAAATCATCTTAAAAAATCTTTATTAACCAAAATATTTGTAGGCCGAAATGTTCATTTGCAGAGGTATCACTATACTTGATTACAATGTGCTTATGTGGCCTAGGTTACATCAAAACAAAACATGTTCAACCTATATTTCTGCTATCACCAGTTGTAAAGTGTATCAATCTCTTCTGTGATTTTAGAATAGTGGTATTGGAATATAATAGAGTGAAACCTCAAGATAATGATATTCTGCATACACCAAGAAAAAATATCGTTGTCAAGGGATTATGGTTGTATATCGAGAAACAACATTGTCATCACGTGCCATCAAATTTATGCTTTTGTTGGCATCTTTTCTAATTCAGTGGTGCTAGTACCGTCAAAAAATATGCTTTAAAGTATTTATTCATCATGAAAAACTATGATTAATGAAATTCATTCAGATGCATCACCCCTGTAAGGAAGTTGAACGTATTGCAAATGTACACTTATTTTGCATTATCTTTCATAACCCTTTCAAAGAAATATCGTGGGGCCTTGAGAAGGCACGCTACAGTCCAGAGTCTGGTTGCCAGCTGACTGAAAATATGACCCAGAAGGGCATATGCTGAGATGGATTGCATTGAATGATGAATTATTTGAATGAGCTTCGAGATTTCAGTGCCTATAGGGTGTTGTATTTAAATGAACTTTTTTGAATTTATTTTTTGAAAATTTTTTAGGGCTTTGTTTCTGCTATATGTTGTACGGGAAAGGGAGGTGCAGAAATTCTTGCTTTGGCTTTCAGCATGCATGTGTAGCCCATGTTTTGCAAAACGTCAAATAATTGGTTTTGGCATTTCAGCATTACATGCTTTAGTTATGGCCTACTTCCGAGAATTTTTTAATGGGCTTTAATTTGTGAAGGAAATTTATTTAGAATTATCTTTTCTCTCCCCCATTTTTGGCAAAACTTTCAGCATTTTAGGGAAAAATTACCCCTTATATTACAGATATAGTCTGTTGTTACTTCTACTCTATTTTCAATTTCTGCTCCAAAATGGATGAGTAGCACTTGCATCCCTGATAACAGCATAAATTTAGTGGTGCCTAATGATGATGTTATCTCTTGATATATAAATAACTTCTTTCCCAAAACAGTTTTGCGACAATCCTTCAGATAACTAGAGATTTTCTGTGGTGTCAATCCCCATAATAGTGTTTCCTACACTTTCCTTAAAATTCATCCAAATTTTTTTTGTAGTAGTGCTTAGAGATAGGATGAACATTCCTCTGCTATTCAAGTATTATGTAAGCAAATTTTTAGCCATTTTTGACCCCTCCCCTCCCCCCTTTCAGCAAAAGTTAGCAAAATTGACCCCTTTCCCTCCCCCTTGTCAGCAAAATTTCGTCATCAGCTCTGCCCCTCTGAATCCTAATGCATATTGGTGGGATCAGAGACATATAGGGGGACTCATGCCCCCCCCCCCCCCCAATGATCGAAAATTTATTTTTTAATGCAAAAATTTTTTTTAAATTTCGGAAGAAAATACCTTTATATGTTATTATAATCAATTTCTGTTCATTTCAATGTTATTTGAAGGCTGTAAACTCAAAATTTATCTTTAATAAATTCATTGTGACTCGCTCTCTAAGCCATATAATAATAAATCGCATAACCACTCTTGGCCCTGGGGGTTATCTGATGAGGCCCCCCTGCCCTGCTCAAACCTAATTTTGTAAAAATAAACTAAGCGACACATTTACAGATCGCTTGTGTCCCATGGTACAATTCCAGAGCATTTAAGCGGCCTGTGGCACATTTTCAGATCACTTAAATGACCCGGGACACAGTTCCAGAACACTTAAGTGATCCGTGACACATTTAGATATCCCTTGAGTGACATGTGACATAGTTTTGGAGCACTTTAGTGGCCCCCAGTACGGTTCTACATCACTCAAGTTACCCATGGCACATTCTCAGAATATTTAAGTGATCTGTGTCATATTATTGCGGATCACTTGAGTGATACGTGGCAAAGTTCCAGAGCACTTAAGCAGCCCGGACACATTTCGATCACTTGGATCTTCAAAATATTTAGAGATCACTCACTAAAGTGGCTCTGTAGGGCACTTATCAATGGGGGAATGTTACTTCAAGTGCCCACAAACTATCAAAAAGTGTTTCTTGTTTTCGACGCACCGAGTAAGATGCCAGTAAAAAACATTCATATTTTCATCAAGGGTGGTTGATGACGTAAGCATTATCCGAACTCCCCTTTCCCCTTGTCAGCAAATCAGAAACCCCATCGATGCTGACGTAATACCTGAATGGCCCCTTATGTGTGGTGTTATATCCTCTCTTCGAAAAAAGCTTTGTCAGTGTGAATTTCTTGGATAAAGGAAAACTGAAAATAGAATTCCCCCCCCCCCCCCCCACTGCAATAAAGTGTAAGTGAGCATGAATTACACAAGTTCACTTAATGAAGGAATCGGAATATATTGGGCTACTTTTGTGTGTGTGAAGGACAAAGAACATCTAAGGAGGGAAAATAAGTCATAAATTTTATGATGCATTACTAGATGGGAGTAAATAATGATTGACATTTTCTTAAGTAAATGTAAAATTGGTGAAAAGTGTTGAAAAAAAATATTTCATTCTTAAGTAATATAAAATATATCGTTAAATTTGATTGTGAAATACTTTTATGATAATGAAAGTCTTCCAATTGCTATTTTTTGAATATTTATTTAAATAATAAATTGTTTAATTGAAGTTCAATTTCAATCATTTGAAATTACTAATAATTGTTTTTAATTGAAAATGTTAATTTTATTTATAATTTTAATTTTACAAAAATTCTGCTTATTCGGATATTCGGCTGCCGAATATTTAGCTATTCATCTCAACCATAGTAGTGCTGATTGTTCTGCAAGACATCTGTACATCACAGATTTTGGCTTATTCTGCTTTGGGGACTTCTCAACAACCATATTTTTTCTTGGTCTGCAGATTATTGTTGCATCAAAGTTTCACTGTATTATTTTTATAAGGCTCGATAGAGAGTTTAGATGTGTAATTTTCCTGGGGATTTTGAAAGAAGAGAAGTGGCAATCTCTTGTGGCATTTTTTTTTTTTATGTTTGGAAAATATTTAATGATATTTAATATTATAATATTAATTAATATTTAATTACATTGAAAGAGGTGGGAGAATGTAAATTCAGGTTTACTGGCATTGCATTCCAGTGAAATAGTTAAGAACCTTGGGCTGTATCATAAAACGAGGCATGGATACTACTAATCACACCATGTTTTCTGATACCTGTATTACATAAGGTATGGCCTGTGGAAATTCAGTAACTGAAACTTTTTAGTTACACCTAAGCTTATATCTTTTCCATTTCACAAATACATGATTCTATCGGTTGTAGCCTTTTCTTGGTCCATAGTATGATGCATCTGTTCAATTCAAGTTGTAAGTCATGACTTAATTATATTGTTTGTACACTTGAAATGATTGGTGTAATATTTTTGACTATAATTTTATATTGTGTCATGAGTGTTGATTGAAGCATAGTACTTGGAAATCTTGTTTATCCATCTGAATTTGTTTTTTGATCATTGTTTATGTAAAGCTCCAGTTGATCCTGTTGAAGAATACCTCACAAAGCAATTACCTCAAGATGTAGATGAAAGTTCTCAAAGCAATCAACCTCTCAGGATAGACGATCGGGAAAGAATACAGACAGGTCTTGACTCTCCGTCAACTTCTCAGGAGCACGTCCGTTTTACTGCCAGTTCATCATCAGTCGAACCTCCAAACAAAAGAAGGAAACGAAACCAACATCAAACGAGTAATAAGCAAGTGTTACGTAGCAGCAATTCTGCTGGTCGATTTTTTGAGCCCTCTAGTTCGCATCAAAAGTACACCTGTGGTAAGAATTTGTTCCTAATATGTATATATATGTGTATTATTTATGCAGTCGAATCCCGTTATAACGAACACCAAGAGACTGGTGGAATCACTTCGTAAAAACGAAATTTCATTATAAAGGTATTCAAGATTACCTGGTATTGTTCCTATGTAAACTTGTTTGGGGGATTAGAAAAGTGTTCATTACCACAAGATTTTCGCTATAATGGTATTCGTTAAAATGGGATTCGACTGTATATA
Organism: Pholcus phalangioides; assembly: GCF_987345545.1. Lineage (NCBI taxonomy): Eukaryota > Metazoa > Arthropoda > Arachnida > Araneae > Pholcidae > Pholcus > Pholcus phalangioides. Next base: position 47,818,232 of record NW_028301608.1, on the reverse strand, counting down.
TATATTGATTCATAATATAGCCTACTGAGGGCTATATTAATGAAATTTTAATTTTGTAATGATTTTTAATGAAATTAAAATTTTGTAATTTAAATCAATTTTTTTTAAAAAATCAAGCTGATTTAAATCAGCATGCCCTGGTTCTTTAATATTTTGGTGACTTTTTTCCATGTTAGTAGAGGCACACTGACAAAATGTCCAAATGCCGTATATACTCATGTATAAGCCAACTCCCCCCCCCCCCTCAACTTCAGGACCACCAAAACCGTGACAAATTGAAAACTTGTGTATAAGCCAACCCCAAAAAATCTGTGCATTTTAGAGAAAAAAATTCTTATATTTCCATTCAAAATGAATAGCTTGCAGAAATTTACAATAGAAAATGATTCAAACTTTTTATTCCATTTCTTCTGAGTCTCCAAACTCATCGTAATTCATCAGATCATCATAGGGGCCCCAAAGCAGAATGTGCCAAAATCTGCGACGTCCGTCGCAGAACAATTAGCGCTACTGCAGAACAATTTAGAAGAATTTTAAGAAAAAGTACAAAAAAACACTATTACATGTTTGGGGATTTTTATCGCAGAACATTTCCAGTCAGCCGAGGGCTCAAAACACTGTTGTTGCAGAACAGTGCTAAACATTCTGCTTTGGGGCATAGGGGTGCGGCATCTTTGTTTTTATTCTCATCTGGGCTGTCATCACTATCACTGTCAAAGAGGATATCATCTTCAGTTCCGTCCATCGCATTGTTGATGCAACACTTTTTGAAGGATCGGATGATAATTTCGGAAATAGAATTCTACGCCTGATGTACCCATTGGCACACTAGACCAATGTCAGGTTTCTTCAAGGCACCACTTTATGTAGTTTCTTTATCATCGAAACTCATCCATTTGATCCACAAATTTCTCAGTCTTTGAGAGGCTTGTTGATACTCACATCTAAAGGCTGTACAATCGATGTTAGCCCATATGGTATCGAAGCCAGTGATGTTTTCAATTTCTTTGCCTCAGCTTTGACATTATTGGTTCTGTGGGGTGTGAACATATCCCATGCCAATAATGCCAGTTTCTCGAACACTGCTACAAAAATGACTACTATTGACTCTATATTTTCTCATCAAAAACTAACTTGAGTATAAGCCGACTCCCCCCCACTTCAAGAACAAATCTTTCCACTATAAAACTCTGCTTATACACGAGTATATACAGTATTTTGTTTTGACCTCTTGTTGCAATTTAATCACACATAAAATGTTTTGGGTGCCAATTCCATTTTTTTAGTCCCCATGGCAACCTGGCATTTGTCAAGCCTGGATCAATGCTTATTATCTCAATTAAGGTCATTGTGGTAACTAAAAAATTGACATTTGTGGCAAAAAAAATTTTTTTTGTGCAATTACTTATAAAGTTGAAGTCTTCAGGCACTACGACAAAAAAAAAATTAATTTGTGTCAGTTCACCTACAAACATAGGTGCTTTAAGTCGTGAAAAAAAGTAAATATTTTGGACTGTCTTCTCGTCATTAAAAAAAACTAAGAAATTTAGTTAGTGCCTCCATCTTAAATTTGTCAATCCCTGATGTTGTTTACATCGGGGCTGGAAAAATTAATTGAAATGTCTTGGACATAAAAAGTTTGACCGGGTATGTATTTTTGTCAACCACATGCAGTGAAGTCACTGGTTTTAAGTTGCCTAGGTCCCTGAAAGCTGGGTTTTTAGGGAACCTAGTTCCTGACTGAGGAGAAGTGGGCGATAATTTGATGCACTGTTATATGCTGGTGACTTTCTACCTCAATAATATTTATGAATGATCAGGAATAACACATGGGGTTTTCCAGCTACTTCACCAAACACCAACTCTTTCCATATTGCTATATTGCAATTTACTGCCATTAATTAGCTGGATTGGAAATGAAGGCGCCATCTATATGGGATTGATTGGGAGATATCTACAAGCAAATATAGAACATTAAGAGTAGGTAGCAATTTTTGTCCAAGGAACAAGTATTTGTTACTGTTTATTACTCATTTTAAAATGAACCTGGTTTTTTTCAAACAAGATATTTAAAACTTCCTATTAGGAACTTTTTATATAACTTCACAGGCAAAACCATTGATACGTCAGAGTGGAGCATCCCCTAGTATTTTTTGTCCTTGTATATGTGTCCGAGCACCGAATTTTTACGTTATTTTGAAGCCTAGCATCAGCACCCATAGGTCTAAAACTCTTTTGACGTCCATGAATTTAATTCCCTCCACTTAAACTGAGCTTTTAAGTTCTAGCAGCACCATGTATGAATCACCAATGTGAAATGAAACATGCATTAAAAAAAGAAATTCTGAAGCATATTATCTCATCAAAAAAGAACTATGTACCATTGCACTTAAAAGCATAATAAAATAGAAAATTAACTATATAATGCTAAATAAACTGTTAGCAAACTATACAAGGTGTCCGGAAAATCCTAATGCACACAGCCTTTGCTTCATCAACCATTTGTTGTAGAGGTATGATTCTAATTTAAAAAATGCTCAAAATATGTTCAAAAATCACCCTGTATCACTTTTGAGAATGAATCACAAAATAAAAAATCTGAATTTTTATATAGACACATTGTTCTTAAAAACCCAATTGGAAAGTTGTTACTTTGTCTCTCTTAAGGCCAACAAAAAAATTGTTTCTAAATGTAATATTTGCAAAGATATTTGAATTCAAAAACTGGAGTAAAGTTCAGGGGGGAAAAACAGCATGAATAAGGGAGAGAAGTGTTGCCCTTTAGTTTATTTTGTTCTTTTCCAGCGATTATTGAATTCAAATATTCACTTGGAAACGTGAATTTTTTTTTTTTGGCCTCAAAAGAAACTGAGCAAAAACTTCCCAATTGAAAGTTAGAAGACATTGGCCTCGTACAAAACTTAAGATTTTTTATTTTATGGCACACTGCATTTTCACTTTCAAAACTTTTTTTGAGTATATTTTGAACATTGAACCATTCTTCTACGACAAATAGTTGGTGAGATTAAAGCTGCATTAGAGCTTATGGAACACCCTGTATAATGCTGAATTATCATAGACATAAACTTATTTCTGGTTCATGAACCCAAGTTCACTCAATATTTGCCTCCATCATGGTAATACATGATGCACAAACTTGGTAAGCAAAAGAATAGTGTTTTGTATTTTTTCCCATAGAATTTCCTACATAACCATTTCCTTCCTACTTGTCAAATCAATGCAGTGTGCAGCGATTAGTAAATTGTTAGTTGTTGTTGGAGAATTTGTTTTATTTACTAGTAAATAGAACAAATGAAAACCAAAAAGAAACATACATTTGGAATTTCACTCAATAGGAACCCTCATGTAAATGCTAGTAAGGGGCGCCTATAAATAATCGAAAATATTTTCTCATCTGCTAAAATTTTTAAAAGTAATTTATATTGATGGCTAAATTTTATTATCATGAACTTGTGATTTGTCTGTGTTTTTCTTTCAATAAATGTTTCCTTTTTCTGTTTTTATAGGTGTTCGGCTAAGGGTGAGGGCTGAATACTGTGATTATGAAGCTATCCTTCAGTCAAATGTTTCGTCTAATAAGCAGGACCCCTTGGAACGACAAGCTGACTGTTTCAACCAAGCTTATACCATACTACGAACTCGTGATCTTGGCTACATTGTTTGTGATATCAAGTTTTCCGAAATAGCATATTTAGATGCTTTTTGGAGAGATTACCTCAATGGATCATTACTCGAAGCATTGAAAGGTACTCCCAGCATATTCTCAATTTGGAATTTTTATTTTCGACTGCCATTTTCATGGTTAGACCTGGTAACAATCATATTACTAGTCTCTGCTGCGGTCAATTCTCAAATTGGGTCAACTTTCACAACTGAATGTGATGTCTGTGTACAAAACATGTAAGGTTTTTGTCCAGTTATTGCAATGCAACAATCACAATTAGTGCATGTTCTTTGTCAAAAAAGACACTTGTGTAACCATAACATACATTTAGTTAATGTTGTGGTGTCCTTAATAGCCACTGTGGTGGTTGAGTGGTCACAGTGACAGACTCACATCGCAAGGACCCGGATTCAAACCCCACTGACGCCATGGTGATGGTCGGCTGAGGTTGGTTTTCTGTGGTTCTCAACTTTGAGGTGTGATGTCTTTCTCCCCATTAAAAAGTCTCACCAGAGAGAGTAACAGGCCTAAAACAGTACAAATATTCAATCATTACACTTCACTCACAATATGAAATATAGATGGAAGTATAAGGAATCACAGACATTACACTAGATACACACCGAGACTCATAGGTACACACACTTTGTTCTAGACTGCCACAAAGCTGGGCAGAGTCCTGGTGTTCATTCATTTATCGTGGTGTCTAGTAAGTTGATCCCTGTCTTTTTCTTTCATGATGCTCTATCTACATTTGGACTATTATTTTACCTTCAGAGATGTCAGTTCTTGCCATTATTGTGCTTGTGCTCAACAGGGAGCAGCAGTTAATGTTTTCTTGAGGGTCTGTTGTTCACTGGGAGCATACAAAAGTGTTTCACAAAGTGGGAGGGGTGGAACTTACTAGCCCCTTCTCTCTAGTCCATCTATTCCATTGTCCCTTTTTCTCTGTTTAGGGAAGGGGGGGGGGTGTTAAAGAAGCTAGATACAACATAGAATCCTTAGAGTCGGCGTCGCAGGGTAGGGGAGATTTTTTCTTCGTCTGTGAATTGGGCAGATGGAGACAAGTTTGGAAAACTCTTGCTTACAAGATTCTTAATGTAGACCAGGCTGTGCCATTAGGTTGTTATATTCGCTCGATACTAAAAATATCAAAAGACTTAAACGAAACTTCAAGAAAGGATTCGAGTCTATTAGAATTTTTAAAGTTTTACATTTACTTCATGATTAGGACATTTGCGTTGTGAGAGAAAAAAGAATTACATGACTCCTTGGTTACATAATCACAATATATATATATATAATATAAATAACAAAAGATTACAACGATACCCATCTTTTAGACGTGCCTTTCCATACACCCTTACTATATTCACACACCACAAGCTCGGAAATCGGAGTCGTGCTCAAGTATTAATTTACTACATTTTAACACCTCGACGTACTCATCAAGAATCACCCCGAGTGAAGCGAAACTTGCAAGATAGTACTGCTGGAGCGGGACTTTGAACCAATCAGCGTGCTGAATGAGATCTACATCACGGATAGTTTCCAGGAACCTAGACCACCCAACCCCTTCCAAGTGAAAGTGGACCTCGTCCATCTAAGGAATGTCCGAGGGGCCATGTGGTCAAACTTTCGTTCCCATGATCCGTGAGAAAATTCCCTTTCACCAGCCCAGAAGAAAAAGAAAAGCACCTGCACTTTATGTACAATATATAGCCATCTGAAACAATAATATAATTTACATAAAGTATGTGTTATGACTTCAATCATAACATATTACCTACGGGAAGGGGGTAAAAAAAAAATTGGCACAATTTTTTTTTTTTTGTTATGCGAAGTGTGTAAAAAAAAATTCAAATGCATGTATACAGAACAGTCGAAAATACTATACTCTTATAGCAAGTCTGTCTATCTATGTTTCTTGTTGACAAAAATAATTGCAATACTGATCATACATGACACATAGGCAAATCAACTACTCTCTTCCAACAAAAAGAAATCGCAGTAATGTAATTCTTGTGAAATCGAATACAAGCAAATGAATTTCTCGCTCAGGATGACGGTATTCCACAGTCGTTCATCAAAACGTTCCGATGGCACTAAAAATTTCAATTATCTATTCGTGTTACCAACTACATAATTTCTCTAACATCTTTCCTACATATAAAGGATACTAGTATATGTTTTACTTCATAGCGTAGTTAATCATGACATAATAATCAATCGAAACCATAATATGCATATCAAACAAACAAACTCCATACTTATAACACAGAACTGGACCATATTTTCACATTTTAATTTCGTCTCACCTCCAACACATCATACTACTTATTCTATTGTTAGAAGATTATAAAATTGATCCTATGCATGATCACATAGCACATTATGCACAAGTGTCATAGCTGTAAATCTCAAATCATACATGTTGTTTCAAAATTACAAATGTATCTATGCAATAATGAAGACACATGTTGATAGGGTAAGAGAATATGTCGATAGGGAGGAAGAAAAAAAAAGGAAAGCACACACGTTACATTTTCGGACTAAGCTGAAATCCAAAAATTATTGCAGTAACTAGAATGTGCTGTATATGCAATATGACATATGAAATAAACAAAATAACAGTACCAAAGCAACCGGGGAAAAAAATTTGAGTGGTTTTTTTTCCATGACTGAGGAAACAAGCTGAGACAATTAATATGTTATGATCGAAGTCATAACAAGGTAGTAGGGTAAGCTTAACAGTGGTTTTTTTTTGTATAACATCTGAATGTGTGCAGTTTGTGCTATCATTAATTTTCCAGACATTTTTATATATTAGAATTCCCAGAGTACCAATCATAAATCATGTTTAACCACGACTTTTTTTTTTCATTGAAATGTTTAAATGTAATGATTATTGTAAAAAATTCAATTTTCATCTTAATTTAAAAAACACATTAAAAATGCTTATAAAAATTCATTAGAATCCTGAAAGAACATCGAAAGAAATTATTCTATAGGCAGCAGATTTGAATTCGCTGCAGAAGGTGAAAAAATAACTTTTAAAGTTAATTAAGCTTCATTAGGGAGGGAGAAATTATGATCCTTTCCAATATTACTGTTTGATAGGGGTGATTTATCTTGCTGCATAATATAAATTAAATTGTATTTTTCTGTCAGTTTTTTATGGTATCTCTTCAGCAGTAGTGGTCCTTATTCAAAATTGTTATATAGTGAAACACATATACATGAGACCAAATAAGAGATAGCATATTCCACCTATAAATCCACCATAAACTATGCTTATTCTAACACCATGGAATTGCATCAGGACCAGAGTAATATTATTATGTAGGGGATTGAAAATCCTATATAATGATACCCTCTACATTGATAATCCCCTATATAATATTATTACTCTGGTTCTGGTGCAATTCCATGGTGTTAGAATAAACGTAGTTTTATAGGTGGAATCTGCTATCTCATATTTAGTCTCATGTATACACGTTTCACAAGTACAATGCCACAATAGACAAAATGCCCAACGAGGTGACTAAGAAAAAGATGCATATAATATGCATGCTTTTACGTCATGCTAACTTTTCTTAAGATAATTATCTTTTTTTTCTTCTAATCGATTTTAGGTGTGTTCATCACAGAAACGTTAAAGCAAGCTGTCGGGAATGAATCCATAAAGCTTCTTGTTAATGTTGATGAGGACGATTATGAAAGGGGGAGAAACATTCTTTTGAAGAACCTCAGGGAAATCGACTGACGATTTTTCAGGTGAAAACAAAAAATCCTTAATTGAATGAAATGAAAATTTCATGTGTGACGAAGAAAGACCTCAATAGTTAGTCTGAATTTAAACCTGAACTCCTGCTGGTGGATTATAACATGTTGTAACACTGGGGGGTACGAGTTTGCTTTTTGCATCATGTTGTCTATTTTTTGAATAAATAAAACCAGTTCATTCAACATTTTTTCTACATAAAAAATATCCAGTTTTAGAAGCATTGTATACTGCTTCTTTGGAGAAGTGCTATATTGTATTTCCCACTTTTATGTGTCTGTTACACTCTAGCACAAAAAAGAAAAAATATTTGTTGTAAGCACTGTTTTATATATATGTACCACTCTACCTCATAATCGTTGGTTGACACATTCAAAATTATCAAAATACAAGTTTCACCTCATCGCAGTACTTCCTGTCATATAATTTTGTTACAATATCTGTCATTTCTTCAAAGTTCTAAGAGGAAGAAAAATTGTCGTATATCCCATTTTATAATGCATGGTGTGAGCGATTTTCACTGTTATCGAATGTGTACATATGCATAAAATTGAGGCAAGTTCTGGGAGAAAGAATTTTCTCTAGTTTAATCTGATTAGAAACATAGAATTTTTGAAAACGTCCCTGTTGTTCATCGGTAAGATAGAATTGACACAGAGGGAGTACAACAGAAATGATGACAAGATGACTGCCCAGCACATTCCTACTACTGGAAATAGAAAAAATTGCACAGCAAACCTCTTGACAAAGCTTATGGAAATAATATCGACCACTGTCATTTGAAATCAGCAATAATGTGTAGATCATGGTTTAATTTTTGTGTGCAGAAAATTAAAGTTTGTGCGATAAGACTGATCCATTGAACAAAATTGGTGTAATGGTGTCATACATATGTTATGGAAGTAAGTTCAATAGAACAACTCTCTTATGAAGTAGTTCAGATTATTAGCTAACTAAACTCAGGGCTCCCACTCGTCCTACTTTTTGGTAAAATGTCCTACTTTTGTCCTACTTTCTCGGTTTTGTCCTTCTTTCTAGTTTTTGTCCTACTTTTCCTACATTTTTACCAAATCCTATCAACAAAATTTGTGTAATTGATTTTAATTGAGCAGGAAACTATTTATATATTGCCAAATATTACAAATGTTGGAGAATGCAATTAATGATTCTGCCAAAGCAGAAATTGTATCATTTTTAAGGTAATTTGGAGGAGGGGGGGGGTGTATGTGGACCATTTGATTGATTAATTTTTCATTTGCTTAGTTTGAGGGTTCAACAAGTATAGTGGTCATTAAAAACATCTGTCTGGATGGAAAAATGATTTTGTATTTATTATTATTACTTCATGATCTTGGACAGTAACTTTCATCATTCAAAATTATGGTGCAAATAGGTGAAACAACAGTTTGCATTTCAAAGCAGTTGGATACATAGGCGTATTCTAGGTTTGGTGATTCTGATGCTACCCAATAGCATTCAGTTGTCTTCTGTATTTTCAAGGCATGAAGAGGCATAAACAATATTTACAATGCTCAGCAAAGAGCTAGAAATGGAAGTGCTTAATTTGTCAAAAATGATTACACTGGCATTGAACAGTAAAATGTGAACAAAACAGTAAAATTTAAAAATGATGAACAACACAATAAAACTATCTGGTTCACCTTGCCTTATTTACATTGGATCTTGTAATTTACGCATTTTGCATTGTGCTTTCGAAAGTGGTCTCGAAGGTGCCTCATTCTTAAAAAACTTACGTCTTCGAAATTTGCCGTGCCTTGTCGAACAGAGTTGACAAGCTCTTCACTTTGGAAGACTCCAAAAAAGAATGTAATATATATGAGGAGAGACAGCAAAGAATTATCTGTGGTTGCTAGTGCACTATTTTGGCCAAAAATTGGTTTCGTAACCGAGTCATTTGTCATTTTGTTTTGGCTTGACTCAAATAGTGCTGGGAAAAAAAAAGTTAATTCAAAATTAAATGTTTTTTTAAATTATTTAAATTTTTTTTTTTTGCAAAAAATAAAATTTTTTTAGGAATTTTTTTCCATTATGCTATGATTATGTTGTCTAAGGGGGTTACCCTCCCCATCCTACTTTTTAGTCCTGCGTTTTCCTACTTTTTCTCATTTTTTGAGTGGGAGCCCTGTAAACTACTCAACTAGAGATATGTCTCCATATATGTGGTGGAATAAAAACATTTTTCTGGATTTAGTTTGCTCTTTTGCATAAGAATGCTACATGTACAAAAACAAGTTTTTGGGGCTTTAACTTGCTAGCAAACACATCATTCTAATTCTATTTCAATCTTGTGGGCTAGCCAGAGGCAATATAGCAAAGGTAGTCAGAACATATTGTTATGCCATCTATGTCATTTCAAGGACAACCTTTAAGTAATATTATTGGTACTCAAATTGCAACTACTGAAGGTAACTGAGTAGACCACAATTCTCTTCATCAAAAACAAAGGATAGAGCAATCTGAAAGCTCTGCAGAATCTCCATGTGTTTTTTTTAAGCTTCGCTATTTATGAAAAGTAATTAACAAGGCATCTAAGCATGTTCAACATCGGAAGTTATAGTTACATACCTTGCATGTGTGAAGATGACGCTTACATAGCAAATTCAAATACCTCAAGTATGAATGAAAAAAATTTTAATTAAAAAGATAGAGTTGAATTTAATTTTTAACCTGACGGGAAGTACTGTGACATACATTTCTCTGTCTGCGCATTCTACCTCATTGGGTCAGAAGTTAATTTTGATATAAGTACAACAAATAATCGTCTCATTTGTATTTTTTAAACTCACTTACTGATAAACGTCAATCACATTGTTATGTAATTTTCTAAAAATAACATCATAGAGGGGAATCTAGTATTTAATTAAAATGTGAATTTTTTTTCTGTAAATTTTTCTTCGTGAAGATTCTTGCTTTGAGCTATATTGAGCACTCTTTTTTTTATTGTTAATTTTATCGAGTGAGGCCTCTCTGTAAATTTTTATATATACATAAAAACAACTACCTCTCTTCATGTAATTTTCTCTAGTGCCTAATAGTTACGTGGCAGTTCTACTCGACTCTATATATTTTCTGCCTTGATAAATGTTGAGAGAAAAGTGTGAGCTAAATTTTTTTTTCTTTTTTCATTTCCTGAAATTCAGTGCAGAAATTTAATGAAGAGGTGTTTTAAATTGTACTGAACAGAGAAAAATATTTCAAATTTATTCTGTTATTCTTCCTGCTGTAAGTATGGCAATCAAAAAAGAATAAAAAAATTGTATGAGCTCATAACTTTGGATTTATATAAGATAAATAGTTGCTGTGTTTATGTACCAGTTGCTGGTTTTAAGATTTTTTTCTTTCTTTATAGTGTTATTTAAAATGTTAAGGTGTACTTTATATATACCAAATCCCCCCCTCCCCATGCATTAGCCGGCATACCGTAAAAATTAGGTGGCATAAGCTTTTTGAATGCTTTGGAGTTTGATCCATTCCCAACATGTGGCAGAGTCCAGAATCACCTGTAGATTTTACACAATCAGTGAAAGATCACACGATACATGCAGAAGACCGATATCAATCTATATTAAATGCTGAGTGAATATGTGAATCAGAATAAAATAAGTTTTCACTATAGCAAATATATTTTGCAGAGGAATTTGACAATGATTCTTATTTTTCCTTTCTATCATTTTCTTATCACTCCAACTTAATTGTCACAAGCTTTACGCAAAATACTGGTATTGCATTTTACATAAAGACGCTGTTATTTTTGTATTATAGTATCGTGTTTTGCAGTGCAATTCTCTACATTTTATCCATATCTGATCCAAGAATACAAATACTTTGCAGTTGACTAATTTTTCCATTTAGTTCATCTAATCTAGAACGACTATGCTTCATACCCAACATTTACAATAAACTAAAATTTATGGTGGCAAAAGCAAACATTTCAAAGCAGGAAGTTGATTCTATACTTTGATTCTATCGTTTACTTATACAAGATTGGATTTAAATGGTGTGGACTGGTAAATATAAACCTGCTTTGCAGCTTCCCCCTCCCCCATAAGGAAAAAAGAAAAAAAACATTTACACACTCCCTGTTCTTTGGTGTATTTCTGTAATTTCATTCCCCCTTTTCCCATAATCCAATGTTTCCTAAACTTTTGTCGTGGTTCCCTTTCCCTATTCATGGTTCATCTGTGGCTCCCCAAAGTAGTTTGGTACAAGGGTGTTCAGCCTTTTGGTGAGTGCGGAGCCACTTAAGTGATCGCTAAACGTGCTGCGGGTCACCAAAGTTATCGAGAAATGTGTCCCAGGCTGCTTAAATGATCTGGAATGAAGCTGAAGGTCACTGAACTGATCTCAAAATGTGCTCCAGACCACTTTATTGAAGTGAGAATGTTCTGCGTGCCACTTAAGTGATCTGGAACAGTTACCCAGATTACTCAAGTGATCTATAAATGTGTCCCAGGTAACTTAACTGGTCTTCAAATGTGCAGCTTAGTTCATTTTTCTAAAATAATGTTCGAGGTTGCTAGCCATCTCAGATAGCTCCTAAGGCCAAATTTTGCTCACTGGATCTGGGTTGAGCATGTATGGTTTAGTACATATTGTACATTCATAAAAGCATAATATATATCTTCAAAGCATAAATAGGCATGCATCAATATTTCCATCTTCTCGCGCGCCCTTGACAAAGGTTGGCAATGCTGCTAGGAGCCCCCTGATTCACACATTCACTGCCATAACTCCTTTGTAATTTTTTTTCTATTTCAGAGCAAAAGAAAGTGTTTCTATTCTCCCAAGTAAAAAGGGCTTTTGGGTTCAGAATTTTCCTGCACACCAGCTAATGGTGGGGGGAGATAGGGTATCCACACACACACACAGTTAAACTTTATCCAGTAATCCCTTTATATTTAATATATAATTAACAAAATGTTGACTTTTCCGATTAATTTATTTGAATTTTGACTGATCAAAAACTGTACATTTTCATGCTATAGTAGTGTCTCTTTATGGCTTACAATGAGGAAAACTATAATTAAACTAAAATAGTACATCAGATCACTTGTATTGTTAATAATCGGTTTTCAGTTTGCCATTAAGTATTTTGTCGTAAAAAAATATATAACACCTCCATAGCAGTTGATTAAAATTCAGTTATTTGTTTGTTAAAAAAATAAAGAATAATGGTAAAATAAGGGTGAGATGTGTGTCGCATCTTCATTTGTTAATGTTACATTGCAATGTAATATTTTGTATATTCATTCCATGATGCATTTAAAAGAATTGTACAGTAAAGTTGCATGTTTTTTGAAATTGTTGTAATGATGGTAAAAAATTTCTTTTAATTATTATGTGTGGCACTTTTGATATTTGTGTTGTCATTGGTATCGGACGATGAAGTGCCACTTATATGTGTGTTGCTATTTGCATTATGTTTATCCCTTTATATTTATCCATCTGTTGTGCAAATATTGAATGGTCACATACATATATGATATATCTTTCTACCGAATGTTGAAATTTTAGTTGAGATTTTTTTTTTCAACACTATAGTTTATATGATTTGAAGTTATTCAAATTTCCATTAGGTAATTTGTTGTGTCATATTAAGATCATGCTTATTTTTTTATGTCTGTTTTCTGTGACAGAAAATTGTTTTTGTGTTTCTGTGGTTTTGTAGCTTATGACCATAGGTGTTATATTCAAAGCTTGTGTTGTAAATGGTGTTATTCTCATTTATGTTGCAATTATTTCATAAACTTTACAAATATCGTTCTCAATTTGGCATGATGTACATATATTTTTGAATAGAGCCTGTGGTAATTGATGAAACTGCTCAAATATCTATTCAGGTCATTGTAAGATATTTTTTTTTTTGCCGATGGAAAAAAAATTGAATTAAATATTTCTTTATAAGCTCATTTAGGAAAATATTTTTTATTTTTATGTGCATGAAATTAATCTTGCAACCACACCGATTTCAATACACAAGAAATGTGTATGTAGTTGCATTCAATAAATTTGCCCTTTCATTATGTTAAGTGACTAAAAAAAAAAAGATATTTATTCTTTCTACGGGAATGTCATTGAGAAAATTTCTCATGAATTTTCAAATTGTTATAATATGAATGCAAATCATTATAGAAAAGTTTTAGTATTATAGTCACAAAAGAATATGCATTCAATAACCACTATTCCCAATAAATAATTTTGAGAACAAAATGCAGTCTATTCATAATCAAATACAGTGCATTAAATTTGAAATTGTACTGCAGTGGCAGCGTGAGACGAAATTCTCACATATGCAAGGTGCCCCCTCAGGGGTATAAGCCATACTTGTAGAATGACCAATTCACAGCGGTGTTCCCAGCTAGATGAAAATCCATCAAAAATTTATTTTTCTCTCTGAATCATTTCGTGGTTTGAATTTTACAGATAAAAAGTATTTCCCAAAAATTTCTTTCCTTTCTTTTATCTTTTCCTTTTGATGTGGTGCCCTTCCTATAGCATCACCATGTGCAGTCCTCCCTCCCCCACATCCACTCTGCACTACAGTAAATGCCACTGCACTTTGACATGATATGTGGACAGTGTGAATTCTCATTTGTGGTAATTCTGTTACGTAGGTCCCATGCAATGCTGTCAACGCATGGGCCCACCTGGGCACCTCACAAAAGTAAAATGTGATTGAAATTTTTGAGAATTTGCCTGGTAAGGGCCTCAGAAAAATCTCTTGGCCTGGGGCCCATGATGCTCTTAAGACTGTCCTGGTCCCCAGAATTTCCATGAATCCCATTGACCCTGTTAGAATAGTGTGTAGCAGCCTTTAGGACCATGGCATCTAAGTAATTGGTTCAATTGAGTAATTAGTTCTCTTACATGAACAGGAAAGAACATATTTTTTGACCTAGATTGCTGTATATATAGGGGAGACAAGGTTACAAAATCTATCCCTATTTCAGGATTTTTCTCTGCATTCAAACAAGTTTATGAAATATATTGTAAAAAAAACACAAGTGATATTAGGTCATGTGAATCATCTTCTAGTCTGGAAATATGGAATTTTATAATTGTCATAATTTGGCAAGATTGTTTGTTTGGCAAGTGTTTGACAAGATTTTATGCTTATGCATTATGTGCTGGAGTCCCATGCACTTCACTTTTGAACCGTGAATACTGAAGTCCTACCTCCTGTATACAATGGTTTCTTAGCAAGTACAATTTTTAATTGAATGCACTGTATAATGACAAAATGAAAGTCTTCTGGCCTTGGTTCAGTATACAGGGTTTCCTGTAAGTGTTAATTCAGCACTTATCTGAACTGTTTGCTATAGAGGTATGGTTCAAATTCAAAAATTGCTCAAAATGTGTTCAGGAATCACCCTGTACAAGTTTTGAGAGTGAAAATATAGTGTCACTAAGTAAACAAACTTTTTAATATAGCTTCCCTGTTCTCTAACTTCTAATTACAAAGTTGTTGCCATCTCTTCTGAGCCAAAATAAATGTTTCTAAGTGCAATATTTGCTGAGATGTTTGAATTTAAAAATTGGATATATATATATATAAAAGTTGGGAAAGAAGCATTGCCCATTAGTTTGTTCTTTCCAAACTTTTCTCCAATTTTTGAATTAAAATATCTTGGTAAATATTACAATCATAATTTTTTTTTTCTTAGCTCATAAGAGACAGGACAACTTTCTAATTGAAAGTTAGAAGACGGGTACTGTATAAAAGTTTAGATTTTTTCTATTTTGTGACACTGTATTTTCACTTTCAAAACTGATACAGGGTGATTTCTGAACACATTTTGAGCATTTTTTTAACTGGAACCAACCTCTACAGCGAATGTTTTACAAGATAAATTCCAGATTCCCAAATTAGGACTTGCAGTACAACCTGTATAAAGCATTCAAACAAGCCATTGTAATTGTGTGATGACTGAATGTCTGTTATATATTTTCACATGAAAGTGATAGTTTCACTACATTGTTCTAATGATACTTTTTGGTGTAGTTTACAGTAGTTTTCAGATTGGTGAAAAATATGGGCTTTTTCTTCTATGTAATGTGATTTGTTTTTTATGGTTTTTATCTCGTGTGAATGACTATTTTCTTATTTCACGTATTAATCTTCATGTGTGGGATTATTTCTTCCCCTTATTCAAATGCTTGAAAAATGTCTTTTTTTTTGAGAGAGAAAAGTATTCAGTGTACAGAGGATTCCGTGTTATAATGCAGGTAAATAAAGACAAATATTGCAAACTTTTATGTGGATTCTTCAGTTATGTTTATTAAACTTGCGTTGATTGAAACTAATTGACACATTGATTTCGATGAAGCTTTTATGTGAACTGTGTCATAAGCACAGGATCATACAGTAGTCTTAATAATTCAAGTTTCAAAATTTCCAATTATTCTGAGGTACTCAGACATATATACTTTTGCAAAGCCTCTTTGCTTTCTGCCAATAACGAGTTTTCTTTCATTTAATTGTACAGAATAAGAGTAATTTCAGTCTGAAGGGATCTTGATTCCTAGACTGGGTTCTTTGACAGCTTTTGAGTCAGAACTTTCCACAGGCAATTTCTTTTTGTAAATTATAAACTAACTATAAAAGAAAAAATATATATATTGGGCTTTCTTAGGCACTGGAGTCTTATAAAGAGGACATCTTGTCAGTTCACAATGAATTAAAGGCAAAACTGGTAATATGTCATGTCCACCCACCCACTTAAAAAATTTGTTTTCTATTACTTTTCGGATAGTTTTCTTTAATCCGAGGTGATCTGATATATATATATGATCACCACAGATTATCAAGACTCTACCTGCATATTTTAGACAATTCTGTGCTACACTGTTCTTGCACTATATTTTGTAATGTGTATCATGTTAGAACCGGTGGTACACTATGTAACTTAGTGTATTCCAAGGCAGTAGTGGGGGGGGGGGGACTTTGGGGTCTGGTCCCCACCTGCAAATGTGACACACATAAAATGACTTGTTAAATCTATTGTCATTTTGGTTTCTCTCTCTTTCCCCCCCCCCCTCCCATGAAACACCACCAGTCGTCTCCTCCTGAAATAAATGTCTAGTTACGTCCCTGAAATGTTCCAATATGATAATTCTTCCTGTCATACTGTATAGTCTGTTTAGCAGAGCTTTACCGACTTGGGTTCTGAAAAAATTCTCTAGCCCTTCTGATATAGCAGGGATGCTTGGAGAGATTCCAAGGGATCTTGAATCGCTATAAACACAATATAATTTCGTAAAAGGGGCAGTGAACTTATTGGTACAAAGGGGTCAAGAACCCCTGCAATAGATGCTGTCCAGTTCATTCTAATGTGTCTGAGGTTAAAGGAGGAATACTGAAATATTATCAAAAACTGGTTGAAAGTGTGTCCAGAAGAGTGGAATGTATAATTGTAGCAAAAAGTAAGGTATCACCATTTTCGAGCAAAGCACAGGTCTGCAGCTCCAACTGATGTCTTGGAAATCGAGAAGAAAAAAAACCGGGAAACAGAGAGATAACTCTTTTTAGGTAAATGTTCGTGAAGTAAGAATTGAATGTAAGTAAACAAATACTCATATCCACATTTTTCAGTGTAGGGCAATGGTTCTCCAGTGTGCGTTGTTACGAGAAGGGGATATTGACTTGCTTGTACTGTACTTTAAAACGAATCTTTTAACCCTAGAATACTAATTAAAATTGCATGTTAATTTCCTATACATCTATGTTTCTGAGAGTATTCTAGGGTTAAAACACTTAGACAATAAAGCACAAATTGTTTGACTATTCTGCGGAGCTGTGGTTGACAATCATTTGAAAACAAATAAGAGTATTAATGGTCTTAGCTCCATTAACAACAGTTTTTTTAATTAGCACATAAACTGATTCAGAGAAATATTTGATTCTTTAGGTTGGATCAATATATCTTATAACAAATCAGACTTATATCTGAATGACTAAAAATAACTAATTTGGTATACAGTGATACCTTGGCTAGCAAAGTTTTTTGTGATTTTTTTGCCTCGGTTAACAAATATTTTTGATACGGATGCACTTGCCAATATAAAGCAGCTGTGCTATGGGCTGAATTTTAGTGCCAACAATCAGAATTACTGTCACTCAAGCCCAATTAATTTTAAAGCTGTTTATTTTAGCCTTCGGTCAATATTTTTGTTTTGTTTTTATATAGTGCTCCTTCGTGTTTCAAAAAACTTCTTTAAATTTTGAGCAATACTTGGAAGAAATGAAATGTTCTATAGAAACCTTTGAAAAATTGCATGTCATGATTCCAGAATGAATAATCTTTTCGTTAGCCAAAGTATAACAGTAATTTTTATCTCCCTTGTTTTTTGTTTTTTTTTTGCAAACTAATTCTATGAAAATAAAACTCCAACATATTTCTGAGGTATATTAAAGTTGAGCTGTATATCACTCACTCCCGAATCCAGAGAACCTTGCTTAGAAGCAAAAGTCTGAAATAAGGAGCTCAATCCATTGTGAAGAATATCTCAGAGTTAGAATAAGGATGCCAAAGGCTATAAAAATTGTAGAAATTTATTTGTTTAATTCAGTTTTACATAAACAAGATTATCTGAAAAATGTTAATTATTGTTCGTTTACTTAGAAAATACACTCATTCCCCCATCATAATTGTAATTACAGTAAAACCTCGTTAAGTCATTTTTCTTCAGGCTCTTCCAGCTCTCATAGACAGCAATGTTATTAAACCCTTATTTACTTGTCACTAATTTCGGTTAACTCGTCACTATGAAAAAGTTTGAGAAAGAAGAACAGACTATTTTTATCGCTCCCATTAAAAAAAAAAAAAAAGCTTATTAATAGCATTGCCACATGCTTAAAAGTCACCATAAAATCCTATATACCCAAACGGAACAGTTTAAGTAACGAAAGTTATGCTGGGGAAGTTCATTTGCCGACTAAGGTTTTTGGAACGTTGGGGACTCTTCAAGCTAGATCTCATTTCTGCATGGGCTCTACTGGAGAAACTGCAAGACACCCAGGCTCTGTCGCAAGAAGCAAAGTAAGCACTTTGCAGGGCATCTCCAGCATAACCAAAATTTATTGATACGTCAAAGATTACATATAGTGCAAGGAAATCAAAAATTATGTAAATTGAAGAATCAAGTTAAAGTCAAAGTGCAACGCGTCTACAGATAATAAATAATCATAAAAAGCATGGACTCTACTAATTTAGGGCTTGAAATTTAAACTTTCTCTTTGTTGAAATCATCTTTGTTGGAAAAAAATTGGGCATTCTTTCCCAAGTTGAGTTCTTCTGTTTACTTTTCCCTGCCCAGGGCTCCTCCACAAAGTCAAAAGTGTTCGAGATTACTTTGTAGTTGCATCATGAACTACCGATGAAGAATTAAAACACTAAAATTAAATTTGATGTATATGTAAAATTAATGTGCAATAGAACGTTTCTATTATGAAGAAAAGCTACCTATTCTAACAGTTGCTCTGTTAGTCTAAATTAAAAATTGCTAGTATAAATCCAAGTGTACAGTATTTTACCACAATAATTTAAGTAATAAGAAATAAAGATAAATTATTTTTTCTTTCACGCAATCTGTAAATTTTATTAATATTGTTATTTTGATTCATACTTTAATAAATGTCATATTACTTTAAATTTATATGATTTTCACAACATTGCACATTAAAACTGACGGCACTCCGCTTAAGCCATAATTTTTCGATAACTTGAGGTGACGACTTATCGAGGTTTTACTGTATTTCCCTGCAAAGTAGTAGACCAATAGTAAGAACTTAAGTTTCATATTTTGCTTTTGAACCACCAATTCGTTAGAAATTTCTTAGAGAAGTGACTTTCTTGCCTAAGTATATGTTAATCCCATACAGAAGAAATTTTATTCACTCTCCAAAATAGTCCAATAAAGAATCAATTCAAAGCCCTGAACAGGCATACATAAATATTGATAGCTTACAGCAACACTCACTTTGAGAACCACAGACATAGAATTTTTGTGAAGTGCACATGTAGTTTCGTAATAGTGAAATGATTGGAAAATATAAAACAGTAACTAGCTTTATTTTACTATGCTTTATTTTTTTATGGTGCAAGCGCAACAAAAAAACATTGTGCTCACAACAATATTAGTTTATTATTCAATATTATTCACATACAATATTTAGTTCGTTATAATTACATCCCATGTCCACACACAAAAATGCAGTTAATTAAAGAAACCTGCATCAAAATTTAAAAATCAAATTCTTTTTATCATGAAACTAAACATTGTTCTATAGTGAACTGCATCACATCGAGTTCAATTGTTCGCTATTGCCTTCACTATATGTATTGCTATATAGAGTGTCCAGGAGCTAAAGATGTGAAAAAGTAACAGCTTTATAATGAGAAAAACCACACAAATGATTACTTATACAGTGAAACATTCCATAACGGTCACCTCTGAACAATGGCCACATTTTCTTGAAACAAAATGCATCCCCATTGGATTAACCTCAGAATAAAGATTTTCCAAACAACTGCCACTTTTGGACATGAAATAAAGAAAAATAGTCCTCAATATACCAGGGCCATCTTAAGAGTATCATGGGCCCACGGGCCAAGTGGTTTTTCGGAGGCCCTACGTGATAAATCCTAGAAAATTTCAACCGGATCTCATTTTTGTGAGGTCCCTCTTCTCTTGGGGTGGGCCCATGCATTAAGACGACACTGCAATATATATATATATATAATGCTCTGAATGAGGTTTTTTCCTTATGAACATGAAATTAAATATGGATTCTTTCTTCCCTTACTTCACAGAGGCTGCTCGAGACATCATTTCCACACCCCTTCGCAAACAAGCCGCATAAGTAAAAATGGTTACTCAACTGTGCAGCACAGGATATGATAAAATCATGATTTTAAAATCATTTCTTTTTTTTTTATTTAAATCAGATTTTTATTTAAATTAACTGTTTATTGATTAAACAAATCTTATCAATCATTAAGGATGTATATATTTTTTCACTCAATCTCTTAAATTTAATTCATCATTAATGAACAATAAACAAATGAACTACAAGCAAGAAATATTAACAAAAATCTGTTTGTGTAACATGAAAAGTCATTCAACCTGAATTAATAGAATAAATCAGCGGTTCTCAACCTTTTCGACTCACTGAGCCCTTTCTGGTATGTAATTTCTCTGGCGGAGCCCCGTAGGTTTATTTCTTATTTATTTTCATCAAAGTTACTGATTTATTTATATTATTTTAAAAAAAAAATTTCAAATTTACTGGGTTTTTTATATTTTCCTCGGGCTGCCGCGGAGCACCGGTTGAGAACCGCTGCCATAGATTAAAATTTTTCTTATAGAATGCGTTTATTCATGAGCCCCTTCCTCTTTAAAGTAAATGTTTGGTGACAACTCAGTATCATATATGGAGCCTTTCTTAATTCACTCTATGTTGAACAGAGGGTCTTTCAGCATGAACTAAATGAAAAATATTCTATTGACAAGATAGTTTCTCGCCCGATTGATTGATGCACTCATTACAATGTGTTTCCAACTTGCATGCTTTGTTGCTCATAATTTACATATAAAGCAAAATAAGTGATCCAACCAGCTGATAAACCCAAAAGTGAAAATTTAAAATTTGCACATTCATGTCTCTGGCATATGGGGGACGATATGCTGAGCATGCCATATCCTAGAATTTCTTACCTTGGATATTGTCTTTTTTTCATTCAGTTATTTTAGAAATCATCACTAGTTTTCATTGAATCAATTTGTTTCCTCATGTCAAAAAATTCAATCAAAATATTGATTAAAATATTTTTAAATATGGTCACTTGTATGAAATGTTATGAACAGGAACATGATTTAAGACATTTAGTAGGTTTAGTCAAATAAATCAAGTGAAATTATGAACTGTTATAATGCAATGTTAAAAAAATTTTAATCAGATTTTTTTACTTGAGCCGATTAACTCAACTAAAAATTTTTAACTGATTAACAAATGATTCATTAATCAACACCAACCCTATTTTAAATCAGTAATTTGGACATAGAATTTAAGAGACTATACAAAAAGTAATTTGTTTTTTTTATCGGGGAACCCCCACTGTAATGAATTACAGTTGTATATATTAAGTGCAGTTGTATCTATATTTAGCTTATATTTTTTTAAATTTTCTCCCCACACACAAAATCTAGAAATAGAACAGTTTTCTTTTTACACCCTATCAGGATTAGGTTCAAATCTATGTTTACCAGATCTTCTATATTTTTTTTATCAACAAGTTTACAATATTTCAATAACATGCATACCAAACAACGTTGCTTTTTACTTAACTATCGTTCAGGTTAAATGAAAAAATGGAAGTTAAATCAAATGATTTTAAAAGAAAAACAAGCTGATTTAAATAGACGTATCCTGGTGCAGCACTTTCATATCTAAACATATGCGGTTCTCTTAGTAACCTATAAGGCATTACTTTTAGATGCCTTTAGCTTGGACACCCTGTGTATATTTTTTAGTATTGTTTTATTTTATGAAGCAAATAATGGAATCCACTATTGATATCGCATTACTCACATAAAGTTTGACAGCACCAAAATTTACTAAAATCCAATAATAGAACATCAATGAGATTTTCCAAACACAATTGAGGTTTTAAATAAGATATTATCGCTTATACATTGTACAAGTATATTTTTCTCAGTATTTATCGAGCCTTGTGCATTTTGATGCAAAATGTGTATCGGCTTCTTTTTATATATATCGATATAATGCAGAGCAGGTTTCTCTGCATTGTGTGTGTGAACATGTGACGGCACACAGCGTAACTATACACCTCGATTCCTCAACAAAAATAGACTACGTAACACTATATAACCAACAAAAATATTTTCTGTACTTAATAAATATACGCACATATACACCATGTATCACAGATATACTTATGGATGCATATAGGAAATAAAATTGACTAGATTAATTAACCGAGCATAAAAAACAGCTATATATAACACATTAGGCACAAAGAACACTGAATGGACAATTCTAATTTGCCGGTATCGGGTAATTTTTTCAGTTTTTAACATTACACAGGTTTTTTTTCTCTTCATTTTCTTCCATTTGCCAATATGGAAAAATAAGATTTTTCCCCCCTCTTTAATGATAATTTGTCGTGAATTTGAAGATGGCAAAAATTACGAGAGAGGTTTCAAGTAAAATTTAAAAAAATGTTGGTAGTAAGAAAATGTAATAAATATATGCCACGATAAAAGAAAAATTAAGATATTTCTCACCAAGAAGTAAAATTTCAAGGAGAATAATATTTTAATGGTCAAGATGTGCCAAAGATGACCCAGTCAGGGAATATGGATAGGTTAGAGCAATGTTTCCCAAAGTGGGCAACGGGATGGTCCGGGGGAACGATAGACGCTACAAATATAACAGGATCCTACGAGTTTGCTTGAGTCAGGGATGGGGGTGATATGAGAGAAAAAATTTCTGAAGAAGGGTGCAATGAAACAAAAAGTTTGGGAAACTATGGGTTAGAGGCTCTTATGAAATGTGGAGAAAAAAAACAGCTCTTGTTCACAGGTGAGTACAAGAAAGACAGGTTCAAATGCTCTAAAATGGTCAAGTGGGTATTCAAAGTGGTAGAGGGATTTAGTTTTTCATTTTTTAAAATTGCACATCTTGAAATTAGTTTTTGGTTTTTTTTTTATAAATGTAATAAAATTACATTGCAGTATGACCCACTGCTCCATGTTAAATACTTGTAAAAAGATTACTTTTACACTTACAATTACAGGTTACTCTCACCTGGGCATGCACTGAGACCTGATAAATTTAGACATATCTGAAGATAGAATGGTAAATAGAGAAAAAAAAAATCAGCATGATAGCTATGGCACTCATGAAAACACAGAAAGCTGTGTGATATGCTGTCTACTATCTGAGTAATCAGCCATGCTCAGTATATATCATGCTCTGATTAAAGAGTTAATCCCTAGAAGAAATTTCCTCATTGTCACACAGCTCAGATTGCTCATATATGATCAGCTTAGTAGGGTACTGAATCACTTATGATTTGCGATGCCAAGTTCTTTTTTAAAAGAGGATAATTTTTCCTTGTGAATACAGAAAGATATATATTTCAGACTATCTGCACAGTTTGAAGTTTAAAAAAATAAAAATACTTTTTTGTTTCGTAATTTTTTCGGCTTGATGTGACTTTGGCTTCATCCTGACATTTTGTTTCCCCTGAAATGCATTAATCCAACTTTCAAGTGTGAATTATTTGGCTACAGACATTTACTGAACATCAGCAACTTAAAAAAAAAACTCAGGATTTCTACCATATATTTTTTCCCTGAGAACAAAGAATATTGATATCCCACTGGGAGCTAAATCTAATATTTTAATTACGCATGATTAAATGTCTTAATCATGCCGTAACAGTCACGAATTTGTATTATAACTATACAAGCAAACAACTGCATATGAATGCAATATTATTTACACATCAATTTTACCTCTCACAGGGCTCCCACTCAAAAAATTAGGAAGAGGGAGGGTACCCCCCTTAGACAAAATAATCAAAAAAATCCCAAAATTTTTTTTTTACATAGCACACTATTTCAGTATCCTGTAAGACTGATCGAGCCAAAGCAAAATGACAGAAATGACTTGGTTAAAAAAGTTTTGTCCAAAATAGGGTATTAGCAACCACAGATAATTCTTTTTTTTTCTCTTCTCTCACAATATATATATTACACTCTTTTTCGTTTTTTCTTCTTGTAGTCTTCCACAGTCCAATCTATCAACTCTCTTCGACAATGCACGCAACAAATTATGAAGACATAAGTTTTTTAAGAATGACGCCCTTTCTAGACCACTTCCAAAAGCACAGTGCAAAATGTGTAAATTACAAGATCTGATATAAGTAAGTCAAGGTGGACCAAATGTTTTTACTGCGTTGCCCATCCCTTTATCCCCTTTGTTAAGAGGATTTATTTAAATTTTAAGACTCAATGCCAGTATAATCATTTTTCCCAAATGAAGCACTTTCATTTCCAGCTCTTTGCTGAGTATTGTAAATATTGTTTATGCCTCTGCATACCCTAAAAATACAGAAGACAATCGAATGTTATTGGGTATCATCAGTCACAAAACCTAGAATAGGCAGATGTACTCAACTGCTTTGTTATGCAAACTGTTGTTTCACCAATACACTAAATGTGCACCATAATTTTGAATGATGAATATTACTGCCCAAGACCATGAAATAGTAAATACAATTTTCTTTTTTTTCCACCAGGCAGAAGTTTTAATGACTACTGTATTTGTTGAACACTCAAACTAAGCAAATGAAAAATTAATAAACCACCAAATGGTCTACATACACCCCCCTCCCCCAAGTAAATTTAAAAATCACACCATTCCTGCTTTGGCAGAATAATTAATTGCAATCTACTGCATTAATTTGCATTGTTTGACATATCGATTCCTTCCCTCAATTAAAATCTATTATACAAATTTTGTTGATAGGTTTTGGTAGGAAAAGTAGGATAAAAACTAGAAAGTAGGACATTTTACCAAGTAGGAAAAGTAGAACGAGTGGGAACCCTGCTCTCATGACGTAACTCTGAGAGTTGAAGGGATCAGTAGAAGTGACATCATAATTAGCCAGTAGCTCATAACATACTGGGACGAGACCAATCAAAAATGTCTGGGTTATTTGAAGTCTTGAGATTTCTTCCCCCCCACTAAAATACTTGGCACCATATCTCTGCGAATGGTATACTTTATTTCCCCACATATATGGGGAAAAGTTAATTGTTTTTGTTTTTTTTTCAAGAAAAAAAATATAGTTTTATATCATTTGTATAAAAGGCAGATTTATTAATAATCAGGATATACAGTAGAACCTCTCTATTTTGAACACTCTGCATACAGGTTTTTGCACAAAAATTTGGACAATGTCTATTTGATGTATCGGGTGATAACTCTAGAAGCACTGGTTTCTTGTTCACATGATGTAGAAAAGGGAAAATACATAAATAGAAGGGAAAAAATACAATAGATTACTGTTCTGCCCTCACCCTCCCTTATATTTTGTTTTTTGGTATTTATATATATAATAGAAAGATATACACATCGTATGTGGGGAGAAAAATCACTAAACAGGAGTACAGAAAGAACTGGGAAGAAAAAAACAATCCCCCATTCATAGGGTTATAAGGAAGCTTCCTATTGTTGAGAAAAGAGGAACAGGGAGAGCTGAAATGAATTTCTTCCATTTGTGTTTGGATGAGATATCTCATCTGTGACTATTGGGGGGGGGGGGTTAGAAATGGGGGAAAATTTTGAGACGAGGGAATTTTAATAAAGTTTAAAAAGAATGAAGTTTTTATACTACAAATACCACTGAAATGGGAAATTTTTTGTTCGAGAAAACCAAAAATTTATATCTTAACCACATAATCAAAAATCACTTCTTTGACATTAGCAAAATATTCCGCTCTTTCAAAATCACGATTACATTAATTTTTTTTTTTTGTCTGCATTGCATAAGATATCCAGATTAATATAATTCTGAAGTTTTAGCTCTTTCACTTTCAGAAGAAAACCAGGTTTCTGCGAACCCTAAAGAATAATCTTGGTGTTCCTCTCCACCATCACCACAATTAAACTTTCGAGATGGAGAGATTATCAAAGAGAACGCTTCGAAATAGAGGTGTAAAAAATACATTGCTCAATTACAGTAAAAACTGATGGATTTTATTTTGTTTTTTCTATAATTTTTTGAGCGATGAAAAGGTTCTACTGCATAAATATCCACGATTATGATGGTGGGGAAGACAACTGCAGGAGAATTTCAAGTTTCCCCTCAAGTTGAAAGGTGACCAACAGTCTGATATCAGAGAGATTTTATTTTCTCAACCCAACAGCAAAGGCAGATTTTAGATGTCGAGATGGATTCCCGAGGGAGACAACAAACTTTTCTTTCCAAAGTTTGTCACATTCAGCATTAACTCTGACATGAATTTATGAGTGATTTATAGCAGCTTGTTCGAAGACTGCTGTTATGCATTCAATAATGGACAACTTCAATATAACAAGTGTTAAATTTCCCTTATTTTTGGTCTTATAAAAAATACCAACATTAAAATTCATGTAACAAAAAAATTCCTTGAGGATTATCACACCTGAATAACAAATGAAGATGCTGAATACGAGAACACCAGGACTTGACAAATCAAATGTTTATTTAAGCGCTGCCCAAATCCTTTAGGAGCCAAGTTTTTCTTGAGAGAGAAATGGTAGAAAATAAATTTTTTTCCACTTGGAAAGGACACTTGGCAATCTCTTTCTGCATTGGTAAACATGCTAACCCTTCAAGCCAGATCAGAAATTTCACCGATGGGAATGATTGCAATGATGCATCTCCTAAGAGGCCAAGGTTAGCCATAGATATTCAGAGAGTGCGATGGTAGCGGAAAAAATCTCAACCAAGAGAGTGGAGCGAGATGCACAGCATATGACAATCAGCAAATGGAGTCTGCCGACTGTGATGTACCATGTACTAAGATCTGTGCAGAGGGGTTACCTTTTGTTATCCAGTTATGTAATCAAACACAGAAAACTTTCAGCACCAAAGCCAATTTTCTATCTGTCATGGTGGCCTGGGATTCGTCATGCTCTGGAGATCACCTTATAGATCTCCAATCTTCAACGTAAAGCACGATCTCACAGTCATTACGAGTTACATCTCAGGGCTTGACAAATCTGAAAAAATTTAAGTGCCAGCCAAATTTCTAAGGAGCTGAGCAGGTTTTCTTCCTAGGAAAAACAGTCTTAAATAATGGGTTTTTCCCAGACTTTTTTGGAACTTGATGACCCCCAGAGTCGTAACTAGGCTGGGGCAACAGGAGCACTGCCCCCGAGCCAAATGGGCCTCACAAAAATATACATGTATTTTGCATAATATTTTTGCTCAAGAAAATTTCTACCCTGGGGCCCTCGAGAAGGTATGCTATGGTCCTGAAGCCCCCTTCCAATGTTGGAAGATAAATTATTACAAAATCATAAAATTTTGTGTTGTCCTTAAATGCCAATTTAACAATTGCATATTAAAAAAAATTTTAGATGCCTGTACTGATTTTCTAGTGGTCATGATGACCTACAATTTGTCAAGCCATTGCATTTTATGCCATTTAATAATTGTGGTCATAAAATATAAATTACACATTAAGATAAAACAGTTTGCATAATGTTTGGTACATAGGCAGACTTGAAAATCTGGAGGGGTCACAATGATTGCTGGAAGGGGGGGGGGGGGGACATGATGATGTCAATTCATATATACGCAAATACATTAGATCAGTGGGCTTTGACTTTGATGCTGGGGAGGGAGGCATTTCCTCCCATGCTCGTATCTCTACCCATGATTTAGTAGGATGCAGCTGAAAACTCAGCATGCGCTGGGCATTGAAGACCAATGGAGTTGAACTTTGGTGACGTCCTTTCACGGAAAAACAAAGAGGAAATTATGAAAATGCTTTAGGGATAATAACGCTTTATTTCCCCCCCCCCCCTAAAAAAACGAAAACTTCCTTTTTTGCAATCATGGTAAAAACTTGAGATGTTTAAGAATTTTCTGCAGAGGGGGGTCAAGGGAGATAGAGTTGGAACGAGATAGAGAGCATCGAGGGAGATCTGGGAGACTTGGAAATTATGCTAAGAGGAAAAAAAACAACTGATTTGAGCGGAGAAGCTGTTTCAAGGATCAATATAAATTCCCCGATACTGTATTGAGTGATTCTAAATATAGGTAGATAGGGTGAGGATCAAGATTAAATATTTAATATATCTGTTCAACATGAATAGAACTTTAACGTCATACGTATAGGGATAAACTGATTTTTCTAAATGACAATAGGATCGTTGGATTTTGGACCCATGTATTTGTATAATCATATATATACTAGAATACAATGTTGTCAGGTAGAATCACGGCTTTCTTGGTTGCATGCACTTTAATGCAACCTCTTCATAAGCTGGTGGTGGTTCGCTCCATACCAATCTATCGCTCTCAACGATATCGTCATAGGATGGTGGTGCGTCACCCGTTTCTCCAGTGGCCCCGTTTGAATGGCCAGCTGCTGCATCTTGATGAGGCAGGAAATGTGTTGTCTGCGATGATGGAAGGTTGCCTAAGTTCTGCCGATCAATGAGAAAAACATTTGGGAGAGACAAAGCAACTCGTCTGTTATTGCGCAGACTCGTCTCGGTCGAAGCGACCGCAGGTACAGTGTTGCTGTTAAGCATCTGGCCCCCGTTTCTCCACGTGGCACTGTTTGTTGCTGTGCCACGGTCTTGAGGGGACGTAGAATGTCGCATCTTGGTGAAGAGTCTAGAAGTCAGGAGGAGAACTATGAAGGCAGCGCCACCAAAAAAAGTTCGCTTGATGTTTTCATGACAGATACTGCATCCGGCATAATGGTCAATGCTTGTGCATTCGCATATTCCTACACAGTGGCACTTGTGGTGGTTATCAGCGAGTCGACTGCATTGTTCATCAATTTCACATTTGTCACCTTTACGTTCCAGTATTCTATGGCAACGCCTGTCATTTGTCAAGACTGTACGGGACCCTATATAGTGTGTGCCATTTATACATCGGCAAACGCTGTCGATGCAAGCAGTGTTCCCATCACTAACTTTACAGTCTTCGGTTAATTCACAGGTGTGGCCATATTTTATCTTCTTACGACATTCTGTATGCTTTTGACTCTGTGGAGTGTATTCATAATGCTCGTATGCACAAGAGCACTGTCCTTGTATACAAACAAATGGAGAAGTACACTTGTGCGTGATTGAACACTTTTCTCCTAAGCTCTTCAAAACGTGTCGTTTTTTCAAGGGAATTCTTCTTGTGATCAAAGAAATTGCGAAAGCTTCCTCACTTCCTGTAAAAGAAAAGAATATAATTTCTTAGCATTTTCACATAATTTAAAATTCTTATTGTTTAAAACATTGTTTCTCAAAGTGTGCATCACAGCTCTTGGACATAAGCAGATTCTGGAGGTGGAGTTGAGAGCTCCCTTCCCTGTTAAGTAAAAGAATTGTGTTATTGGCAAAGCCAGGTGGGCATTCCCTCCCATTCACTATACACACTCAGTGATTGATTAGTCTCCCTGATCCTGTATCCGCTTATACTCTTGGTGGGGCCTTGTCACATCGTGACAAGGAAGCTGGTGATATTGATGTGCACCAGCTCAGTGAATTGAAGTAGTTTTATGTTGACTATTTTGGGAATCCATGGTTAAACATGTTCTTGGGCAAAGGCGCCTTATAGTAATATACCAATGTTGTAGCAATCACTTACTCAAAGTTCCCCTAAATGATAATATATTTGCAGTTCTCTCACCCTAACAGTCATATATCCTCTTAACACATCAGCCCACAAGCGCATGGCTTGGAACCTCAGGATAACGAGATCTGGATACACTCTATTCTAAAGAATAAGTATGCAAATTGTTAGACAGGTATCTCTAGGCCAGGTAGGAGGTTTAGAAAAATCCCTTTGCAGAGGTTTCAATAATGCTCTCAAGACACCCTTAGCCTTGCCTTCATTTATAACGGGCTCTCTATCTTGTCCTAAACACCCAGAGCCGTCATTTCAACTTTTTCCGGGGGGGGGGGGACAAAGAACATGTACTCAATGTATGTATGTATATATATATACTATTTTTATTGTATTTTCAAAAGCCAATTTGAGAACCCCCAAATGATGGGCCTG
Organism: Pholcus phalangioides; assembly: GCF_987345545.1. NCBI lineage: Eukaryota > Metazoa > Arthropoda > Arachnida > Araneae > Pholcidae > Pholcus > Pholcus phalangioides. The sequence continues at coordinate 47,787,928 of NW_028301608.1, read as the reverse complement.
CCTAAATCACAAAAACCTTAGGCCCATAGGCGGACTTGCAAGGCTGGGGGGGGGGGCATGATGATGATGTCTATACATATATGTACATTAGATCAGTCGACTCCCCCCCCTTTGATGATGGAGGGCAATGCCCCCCCCCCATATCTCCGCCCATGCTTAGGCCCCGTTTGCCAACAACCATGGCTTCTTTCCCTAGTCCTCATTTCTCATGGGTTCTCTTTCACCACTGGTCAAGTGTCGCAACAATGCTAAAGCAGAAACAAATATGTGCAAATAGTTGTGTAAATATTACTGATAACTATCTAGGTGCACATAAATAGACCATCATTGGCAGGGTCATCTTTAAAGCACCACAAGCCCCCAGGTTGATTTTCCATGAGCGTTGTCAGCACAAGACCATCAAGACCAAGCGAGGTTTCACTGTAATAAATTGTACATTTTGTGCAACCATACATCATATTTTTCTTTATAGGAAATCTTGGATTGATCACATTGAAAGGCGCAATTACTAAGTGCAAAAAAAAGTCACCCTGTTGGCGTTGACCACGCTTATTGGAAATTAATCTCACCCTAACAAAGAGATTTTTCTGAGGGGCTCCTTTGCCTAGCTAAAAATACCTGTGACTTAATTTTCATATTCGCTGTCAAAACTTTGACAAGATCTCATTTCACAAAGTGAGGACCTTTCTGAACTTGAGCCCTATTCCTGCATATGCCCCAGTGGGCCTAAAGGTGGAATGACATTCCCACAAATCAGAATTTCTCACGGCATTGATGTGATATCACGCCAAAGTAGTCTGTAGCTGCCTTAAGTTACCTACTTGACATTAAGACAGCACTGATCCTCGGCTTGATGCAACACACAATTTGAGAACCAATCACCACACAGAGGCTTACGCAGAGTTTTCTAGACCCACTCATTGCTCAAATCTGCAGCACAGCGCTACACCCTGCTGTGCCATTTCCCCTGTCAGGGCCTGTTCTGGGCATTTTCCAAGTGTAATAATATTTTGGTGATTAAAAAATTGGCCCCCTTCAGTTGGCGCCTTCTGCGACCGCATAGTTCACAGGATTTGAGATCCAGCCCTGGCCCCTGTAAATACTCCTGTCTCTAGTTCATTCTTTTGGTTGCTCACATGTTTGCACACACACACACACACACACACACACACACACACCTGCCCAGTGGCGTCGGAGCCGGGGGTGCTGTGGGTGCTCGAGCACCCACAGAAGTTTGTAGAATGGGTCCGAGCACCCACAGAATTAATTCAAAAATCGAAATTTCCTACATGAATTTCAAGATGGGCACCCACAGATTCGAAACGCTTCCGACGCCCTTGCACCTGCCGCTCAGTGGCATGGTCCCTTGCTCGCTAGGTCACTCATATTGGTCTTTCACATACTCTATATCACTCTTTTGGTTACTCATTAATCTGGTGTCATAGGTGCCAATAAATGAGAAAGCTGGAGTTTTTCTTGCAATATGTGACAATATGCAAGGACGGAACTAAAGGGAGGGGGCAACTGCTAGGGTTGTAAAATTTAGAGGGTGGCAGTTATAAAATTATAATTATTACACCTATAAAATTATCAAATTTTAAAGTTTTGGGGCAACAAAAATCCTAGTGACGGTCCTGCCATACAATCTGTTTTCCTGTATTTTTTGCTCTCTAGATTTTTAAAAAATAAATAAAAAATGATTCGCCTACTCGAATTTTTTATCTTTCACTGAAATCAAAGATCAAAATTATTTTTCCAACTTACAAAAGAAAATTATGACTATATACAGTAAAGCCTCACTTTTACAGTCACTGTCTGGACAAAAAGATTTGTCCGTAAAAGAGAGGTAACCATTAATTACAGGCTTTATATGCATTCTTTTATTATACAAGAGGAAATTATTTGGCCTTTAAAGAGAGGTGACCACATCCGTGGGATGTCCGTTAAAAGGGGTTTTACTGTATATGAATGTGGGGTGAATTCTCAGTTATAGCTTTGTTCTTTGTTCAGTAGATGCCGCTTTGCTTCTTGGGACAGAGCCTGGGTGTCTTGCAGTTTATTCAGTAGATGGTACTGTGGCACGAATGAGATCAAGATATGGAAGGATGGCAGCTGGTTGTTATCAGAGAAGGTGAAGGGAAATGCCATGTTTTCTTATGTGTGTCAGTGTATCGTCTTGTATTTTATATGTCTGTGCGAGTAATAAAAATTTAGAAAACTGATGGGGCTCGCCAGTCAGAATTTGAATTAGTCATGTTGTGGCCATAACAAATCAACTTGATTTGCAAAGTTTCTTCTTCTGCCTGGAATTTAGATGCATTAGCGATAGTGAATCATTTTGATTAGAGTTTCATCTTCATGTGAGCCACACAGACTCAGAGGTTCCGGGATTGCATGTCAACGATAACAAATTATCTGGATGCAAGTTTGGTTTTTGAGGGTGTTGCAGACTCAAGAGTTTGGTCTTCGTGGAAGGCGCTCTGGCTCTAGATCCCAACAGAAGGTTTCGTCTTCGAGTGAGTCACCCTAACTAAAGATTTCGGTGAATGATTTCGTCTTTGCAAGATTCATTGCCAAAGATTTCATAAGCGGTTTAGACTTCACCAGATTGTTCGCAACTGGTTTGATCTTCGCCCGACATTGCGATAGCAGGTCGTCCAGACTCACAAAAATTTGTGTTCAAGATAAGTGTTTCATGCTCAGGAAGAAGAAAAAAAATGTGTTTTTGGGAGGAAGTACATTGCACTGTCAGTTACGTATGATTCATTAGAGTTTCTCTTACAGCAATATTTCTGATTGCATTGAGATATATTTTTTAATTATTTATTCTATAATTCATCTACATATATCTTTTATGAATTAAGCACTTTGCACAAGGTTGCTATGTATTACTTGGCAAAGGACTCTAAGGTTCTTCTGAGTGTTTAAAGGTTGAACACTTCTCCCAATTTCGAAATCATAGATCGCAAGAATGTCATTCTTGAAAGCAAGGAACTGATGAGAAATTTCGCAAAGATTTGCTGAACACTATCATAGGTGATAGAAAGGAAAAGCAGCAAAGGAAAGACACGATGGAAGAGCAACGTACAAGACTAGAAATCGAGGAAACTGAAAATTGAGTTGGAATCCTGATCAAATGGAACAATCCAGTTAAAAATCAAGTCCAAGTAGAGAGTTCTAAAATCTTAAGTAGAAGTTTGATCCAAGAAGAGCCTCCATTTTTCTCTGTGAAGAAAGCCCACATGAATGATCTCATTTATCACATTATCTCAAATATTTGTCATAATTAACTTTTTTGTAGAATTCATTTTGATCCACTGTGATTTGCAGTAGTGTTTCATTTCCCATCATTCGCAATCTTTTGGACTTTTTTTCGGTGATTTTAGCAAAAATACGTAACTTTGGGCTTCATATTTAGTAACAATTATAGATTTCTTGCGCTTTAAATTTCCCATATTTTTTCCTGAGAAAACATGATCAGCCTGGGACTGTAAGGGTGAAAAGAGTATTCTTTGTAAGGATTTTGCATTCAAGCAAAAGCACAATTTGAAGATTTTTAAGGATTTTCGATAAAGAGATGAAAAATTAGAAGAATCTGGTTTCCAACAGGAAAATTTTAATAATGCTAAAAAATCGGAAGGCTTCCGGTTAAATCGGTAGCTTTTGCACCTATGTCTGATCCCTCACTCTTTAGGTCATTGTTTTGATCATTCACTGTTTGGGTCACTTTTTAGTTGCTCACTGATGTGGTCTCTCACTTCCTCTAGGGGTCACTCTTTTGCTCTCTCAAAGCCTGCACTCTTTTTTATCACTTATATACTTGTACACTGTTTTGGTTGCTCACGGAGCTGGTCCTTCGATCTTTAGGTTACTCCCACGTTCTCTAGGTACAGCCCCAACTAAAGGGGGAGCAGGTGGGTCTGATGCCCTGAACCAGAGAAGGCACAAATTCACCCTTTAACCTCTCCTTCAACATTACAAGGAGGTACCAAAATGTGTATTTGTCCCATTACTACTACTTACTCATGCTGAAATGTGTGTGTACCTGTTGTGAATATAATGTTAAGTTTGTTTCAGTTTAATGCTTGTTATGTGTAGTGTTGCCGTAAATTTTTATGAGTAAAGTGTAATGATTGAATAATCGTGCTTGCCCCAGTTGACCAAACATCTAGTTGCAGCCATGTCTCTAGGCGACTCGTTTTGGTCACTCACCAAGTTGTTCTTCGCTCTCTTGGTCACTCTTTTGATTCCTTACGTGCTTGCACTCCCATTTGTTCACTCATTTATCCCTGTAGGTCACTTCGCTGACTAAATCCTTCGCTCTCTAGGCAGAGGCAGATTTGTGGTTTTACAACTTGTGGAGCTGGATATAAAAGTTTTGCCACCCTATTTTCACATTCTAATAAGTTTCCCCGTAAACATTCATTCCTCCAACTTGCCACCCTGGGCTATCAGAGCCCCCCAAAGCTTCTCTGTAAACACGGCATATGGACAATGAACGATATGTATACATACCGGTTGCGTTGTTATCGGGGAAGTCGTTTTCATTGAAAACACTTGAAATCTTGTTGAACAGAGATGATGCGTCGTCGTCGTCGTGGGTGGTAGCAGCGGCCCCTTCGGAGGAAATCGAGGCGCAGTCGAGACGATGGCAAAAACTAAATAATAATAATACAAGACTCGGTAGAAGCAGTGTGTAGTAACTACAGTCGGTTGAAAGCAGCTGCATTATTTCTCGCCAAGGTCATCATCTTGGATGTCACATCCCCGCCTTCATCCCCGCGATCCACATTGGCCCGCGATCAATTTCGCTAACATTCGATTATTTTTCGATTATTCACGGATGGAGAAGTGACCAGACGACACTACCATCACGACTGTTATTATAATGAGAGGGTATTTAAACATCAAGAGAAGGCAATAAACGCCAACGCCAAAACAAAAAATTGCCGCAACTTCACGTGTTGCCATTTTCGTGTAATCAAATTGCATCTGGGATTATGGCTGATCAACTGCAGCCATTGGCGGGGAAAATGTCATAGCTCACAATGCTGCTTTATAGAAAAATATATATTGGGTAGACGACGTGAAGATTCTTCTACGAAAGCTCACCGACAGCAGTTCATCTCTGAACTCTAGAGTGACCGATTCGAAGAGCAAGTGCAGATTAGAATAAGATATAGCTGGTAACCGAAAAAGTGAATGACTGAATGCAGGGCCGCAACTAGAGGAGTGCAAGGGGGGGTCTGGTGCCCCGGACTAGAAGGGACGCAAATTTCACTCTTTAACTTCACCTTCAACATTGTGAGGGAGCGCCAAAATGCGTGCTTGCCCCGGTTGACCAAGCATATAGTTGCGGCCCTGACTGAATGAGTGATGAAATTAGAGTTTGAGTGAGCAATCGAGTGTGCGATTGCGTAAGCAAGCAAGGCCGCTTCTAATCACTCAAGTGATCCGTAATTATGCCATGGGTCACTTAAGGAATGTGGGAATATTCTGCAGGTAACTTTAGTGATGTAGAACCGCACTAGGGCCTTTTAAGTGTCCTAAAACTGTGCCCCATGTCACTCAAGGGACTCACTTAATGCGCCACGGATCGTTTAAGTGTTCTGGAACGGTGTCGCGGGTTGCTTTTTGATCTTAGAAAGTGATCTTTGAATGTGAAAGTGATCTTTAAGGGCCACTTCAGTGATCTGAAAATGTGCCACGGGCCACTTAAATGCTCTGGAAATGTTCCACGGGCCATTTAAGCGATTTGTAAATGTGCCGCTTAGTTCATTTTTGAAAATTAGATTTGAGGGGGCAAGCCACATCAGATAACCTTCAGGGCCTCATTTGGTCTGGGGGTCAAGGGTTTACCATATATGGCTTAAAAGGTGGGTTGCAATGAATTTCTTAAAGAGAAATTAATTTTTAGTTCTTACCCTTCAAATAGCATTGATATTAACACAGGGGCGTAGCCAGAAATTTCGTTCGGGGGGGGGGGACCAAAGTGACAGAACAATGGATTTGGCCATCTTTTTCCCTTTTTTCGGTCATTTTCTCACATTTCGGGGGGGACCAGACCCCCAAGCCCCCCCCCCCGCTACGCCCTTGTATTAACAGAAAATGATTATAATTAGATATAAAGGTACTTTATTTCGAAATTCTAATTTTTTTTAAATGTTTTTTGCAATAAAAAAATATTTGTTTTTTCGTCTGGGAGACAGAAGAGGCGCACGAGCCTCCTATGCCCTCCCTCCCGCGTACGTTTCTGATCCCACCAATATGCGTTAGGATGTTGGGGCAGTGCTGACGAAATTTTGCTAACAAGGGGGAAGGGGGCCAGAGTTTTGCTGACTTTTGCTGACAAGGGATGGGGGGGGGGGGCCTCAAAAAGTGCTAAAAATTTGCTTAGTGAGAAAATGAGTGGGAAAGTGAGTGTGTCTAACTAAGTTGCTCAATCACATAATCCTAATAATTTATTCAGTGATACAATCACGTGCACTCACGCCTTAATTCAATGATTCATTCACTCATTCGCTTGATCATTCACTCATTTTCTCTATCGTTGCTCACCAAATGGAGAGTGGTTTAACGAGCTGGTATCTGAAAAGTAGGGCCGCAACTAGGGGGGGGGGGGAGCAGGTGGAACTCGTGCCCGGGTGCTAGACCCGAGGGGGCGCAAATTTCATTCTGAAGCCTCTCCTTCAACATTACAAGGTGGCGTCAAAATACGCGCTTGCCCCTGGTGACCAAGCATCTAGTTGTGGCCCTGCTGAAAAGTGAGTGACTGAATCGGTATACAATTGAGAGTGTGAGTGAGTAATCGAGTATGCGATTGCTTCAGCAAAGTGGCAAGGTCAGTGAGAAAATGAGTGAGGAAGAGTTGCTCACTCGATTTCTCACCAAGTTGCTCTGCTCACTTACTTATTAAGTTGCCCACTCACTCCCTAAAAGTTGTCCACTCATTCATTCCCTTGTCTACTAGAGTTGCGCATTCACTAAATTACTTAGTTCCTCACTTGCTCAATCATTGGCTAATTTTTTTTCTCTCGTCTAATTGCTCTCTCATTTCTTTCTTGCTCGTTCAGTTGCTTTCGAATTTTCTTTTTCCCCCATCACTTGCGCACCAATGTGCTTGCCTCTTTCACTCCTTCGTTCACTTGTTATTCGCTCCGGAGTGAGTTAGTGAGCAAACTATATGTATCTCTTGAAGCCTAAATCAGCCACTTGTTCATTCACTTGCGTACCGACTAGGTCACTCCTTCGAGTTTTCGGTGGTGAACTGTTGTGGATGAATTTTTCTGTCAATGTGTTTTCCTTTGGGTCAATTCGCCGCGCTCTATGGATTTTCATTTCATGAATGCATTGCTGTGAATTGATGTCCAGGAACTATATATTAATAAATTCATAAGCAATTTCATCAATAATTATTGTTTAGATTGCTCTGAGCGGAAAAATGAAGAGCTACGGGAAACCTGCAAGGCAGACTGCGTAGCCAGAAATTTCGTTCGGGGGAAAACTAAAGTAATAGAACAATATAGATTTGGCCATATTTTCCCCCCTTTCTTCAGTCATTTTCTCACATTCCCCCCCCCCTCTCGTTGCGAGGAATATATCCTATTGTTAGAGTGAAGGGGGGGAGGTTATTTGAATACAAACAAATACTGAAAATTCTCGAAAATTTCACGAACTATACTCATTGTTGATTTTATTAATCCTCACAAATTAAAATAAGAGTCGTGGAAATAAGCAGACATTTTTATTTGACGAAAAACGTTGGGACAGCAAAAATGTGATAGGACAAAGGAGAAAATGTCCCGTAAATTAGAGCTTATATGGTCTTCGTAAGCAAATTGTACCATGGAGTAGATGCGTCATCTATTGGTGATAGTGTGAACTGTATCACAAAAATTGAGAAATTATTAAAATATAGGACTGCTGCTGTCATCTATTAATATTAAATGGTAACATTGTTTAAAGTTTTCAAGTTAGTATTTCTAATTAAATTTTATAGATGGCAGTAGTAATAGTATGATATTTTGAAACAATATCTAACAATTACAGTAGAAAGTATGTCATTGAGAAGAAATATAAGACCTTATTTTTCCTTTAAGGTATATGTATCTAAAAAAAACGTGCAGTATTTCCCTCATAATGTTGAAGGAGAGGTTAAAGAGTGAAATTGGCGCTCCCTCTAGTCCGGCGCCCGCGGCACCAGACCCACCTACACCCCCTCTAGTTGCGGCCCTCTCTGAACTTTTAAATAAAAACAAATGTGGTGGATACACTAATTCTTTTTCAAACTTTTATTCATCAATTCTGAAATAATTTCTTTGCTTAACTCTAAAAACTTTCATTATCTTTGAAATTATTTTTTCAATTCCATGACAATATTCTTCCTTTAATTATAAGTTTTCATTAACTCTGAAAAATCACTTCAAATGAAGTCTAAAAAATTTTGAAAAAAAAAAAAATGCATACGGGAATCATTTTTTTATACAGAAATTATAAACTTTCATTTATTCTAAAATTATTTCACGCATTAATTCTGAATTTTTATTATTTCTGAAATCATTTCTTTCAACACCGTAATTTTACCGTAATAGAATATTCATCTTTCTTTGGTCAAATATAACCAGGACGGGACATTTAGTCATTCAGTGGCCCGGTTCCATGGGGGGAGATACGGAAGTGGGGGGGGGAATTCAGAATTTCAATTCTGAAATTCTGAATTTTTTCATCCATTCCGGAATTCTGAATTTCAATTCTGAATCTGTGCTTTCATTTATTCTAAATTTACGCCAATTCTGAAATTATTTCTTGTATTTATTCCAATTTTCATAATTTTCATTTTCCGAATTTTGCGATTCCACTCTTTCACAGAAGAAAAAAATCGCTGCTAATGGGGCCCTGCTATTATTTTCGCATAAGGCCCCGCATCTGGTAAGGGTGGCCCTGGGTCAGGGTCGGACTTATGCAGACGCGAAGGGTGCGATCGCACCGGGCGCAAAATATTAGAGGATGTAAAACTGGATTTTATTACACATTGATAATATTTATTATTATCTCTCTCTCTCTCATAATATTGAAGAGGGACGCAAAACTATTGTCGCAATGGGCCGCTAAATGATTAAGCCCGGCCCCGAGTAAGGCTCAGAGATCAAATCATTATTTGTACTACATATTCACCGAAATTTAATTTAGGAGGCCCAATAATATTCTTGGAGTTCAGTATCAGTAAAAAAAAAACCCCTTTCTGAGGAGGTTAAGAGAGGGCAGGGCCGTCTTCAACACATGGCCATACTGGATAGTGCAAATGGATAAGGAGCCTCACCTTTTAGTGAGACTTGTGAAAAACAAAGTAATGTCTAATACAAAGTGGATATCCTGTTTATAACGTCCCCAATTAGACGTTTTTCCGTTTAGTATGACTTATTTTCGCCGTCCAAACTCCTACTAATATCCCATTGAGATTTTCAGTTTAAAGTGTTTTTCTCCCCGTTTACAGTGTTTTTATTATGGTTTTTCTGCAACGTTATGAGCGATATCCACTGTACATGAAATACGATTTTGAATCGGGGCAGCTAGCACTTCAAGTCTTATAGTGTGATGAGTCCAGAGAGTCTATTTTCTCGAGGGATCATGTCACTTTTAAGACCATGGGCCGCCCTCTTGGGGGAGGCTGACAGGGCTCTGGGGGTATCGGTGTTATATTTTTCCAATACGCATTTAAAGCTATATATATATATATATATTTATATATATATATTTTTTTGAAAATCAATATGAACAGCAAGCTAAAAATCTTATTCTGGGGACTTGTCAAAAAACAGGACCAAATTCAAGGATGTGGGGACAGTGGATTCACTACCATATGTGTATCTGTTAATAAATAGATATTGTTCCGTATAAGGACTCTCATAAGCACTCGAGATGGCAAAGCACGAAGCAATTTGAAGGACAAAACAGATTTATTATATACAGCAGCTATGTAAACGCATTTACAAGCAACGATTTGACACAATGAGCAGAGAGTTCCCCTGGCATACGGCTTCTCTAACATATATATGATATCGTATTCAAAAAAATGCAACGAACTGCCCCTCAGTTCCGCTTTGGTGGCGTTTTTATGCGGTGTAGGGAATTTCGAGAAAATTCTCCACGATTCTCGCGAGATCACATTACTTCCAATTTGGCAAATTTTACAGAGAAATGCGTAAATTTCACTTTTACATAAAATAATTACTATCTACAGGCGATAAATGACACGATAAAGGACAAATTATGGTTATTTGCATAATGTTCGTACCAATACGCATACTTTTCTCCAATATAATTTCAAGCTGCTTTTCAAAGCATTTATCGTAAAATATTATAAGTAATCAATGCAATAAAATATAGTTTTACGGACTCTTATATTTTGCGGTCTGGTGCGACAGCACCCTTTGCATCTGCTTAAGTCCGGCCCCGAATATAACTGTATTTTCTGATAAAAAGAAGAAGAAAATTTTCAATCCCAAATGCTAGAACATGATGAAGAATATATTGGAAATCGCAATGAATTCTTCATCATATTCTTCTACATTTGTAGTTCACGGGAAAAAAACCTTAGAACAGAACAAATATTGCTCAGATGAATATTTATATTTATACGTAATTATCATAGTATAATTTACAAGTGATGAAACCTATCTTCATTCATCATTTCAGAAAAGATTGCCATTTCAAATATGCATCGCAAAAAAAAAATCCAGGAAAAGTGTATGTATAAAAAAGTGAGAGAGAGTGACGAAAAGACAGGGCCGTCTTAAGAGCATCTTGGGCCCCCGGACCAAATGATTTTTCAGAGGCCCTGCCTGGACTATTCTCGAAAAATTCGGCTACTTCTCGTTTTTCTGAGCCCCCGCGCCGTGCCTGGGTGAGCCAATGCGTTAAGACGGCACTGCGAAAAGACACAAGAATATCACTAAAAATATGGAAAATTCCTGTGTAATATGGTTACCTATTAAAATGTATAACTTACGGCCAAGAAGAAAAGCATCGGTTGTTTCACCGACACCTAATATTCAATATAATTTACGCCTAAGAAGACAAGTGTGAACTGTTTTATTCTTTTCCGGCGGGTGTGAATGAAATGGAGATGCCAGCAATATTGACGTCAATGTATATTTTATTACAGTTTGATTGATGAGATTAGTATAATCTAGATTGGATCACACAATTCCAGATTCTATCACATACAAAACAAAATTATTCTTTGACTATTTACATAAGGTCTATCACGATTACGGACTGATTATCTGTGGATGATGCTATGATCACAATTTTTACTCCAGATTCTTTATTGTAAATATGAATACCGTTTTTTGTTAATTTCACATAAATTAATAAATTTCCGGATGCACCCATCCCCCGTGAAAGCTTCGGAATCTCTCTGAGATGGAAAGCGGGGTGTGTCCGGTCCTTCAATGTTCGATGTGTAATATGGTCACGCCGCTCATGATGTAGGTTATAGTCCGTGGAATTGTTTCCGACAGTTTGCTGGTACGTCAATCACTCGCTTTTCATTTCAGTATGAAACCACCGGGTATTTTACCCTGATTAACAGTAATCTGGGGGGGGGGAAAGAAGATCTTATGAAACGGGACTATTTTGACCTAAAAGGATGAATCGGGATGAACGAGCCGAAATTTTGACGACGATTGGTCGGTCGAAACGTATAAAAATGTGGTGTGTGTGTGTGTGTGTGGGGGGGGGGGGAGAATATATTGGGGGGGGGGGCTGAAAGTTGCTGGTCGTATGCAGGAAAACTGCATTGCATTTTTTTTTCAGAAATTATTGATGGGGCTCTGCTCCTTACAAAATTTATTGCGGGCGGCGGCTCAAATGTCCTCAGCCCCTAAGTTCCGCTATCTATGCTTACAAGCACATATCAATGAAAAGAATTTTATTTCGGTTGGATAAAAGTTTTTAGTATGAAAATTTCATACTGAAATGGGGGGGGGGGAAGGAAGCATTCCGAAAACCTGAAGAGAATGACAAAAGGGCAAATTTTTCGAAACGTAGGAGGACTCTTGAAATGGCATCAAAAAAGAGGACATGTCTAGCAAGTTCGGTAGGGGTATCAAGTTCTAAGGGTGTATCATTGTACTGCCGTCACGCTGAGAATGTGAGATAAGCCAGCAACTTCTATAGCAGAAAGTCTCCGCGTGAAACTTTGACGTCACTGAAGTCGTCACTGATTTCACCTGTAGCCATTGGATATAGCAAGCCGACGTATGCGAAATCTTAACCTTTTTTGGCAGTATATTCAATGACTATAGGGGAAATAGGCGATTTCAGTGACGCCATGTGCTCCGCGTGGACGCTTTCTGCTCTAGCTGGTGTTGGATGATAAGCTCTCTTTCTTTTCAAGTAGATAGTGGCTGACCACATTTTTCGAAAAAAATACCAGAAATTTGCTCAGAAAATAATGCCAATGATCGCTAAAAATGATACCGAAAGTAAGCAAAGTTGCCAACTCGTACTTGAAATCACAGAAAAGTTGCTAATCGTTGGAATGATGCACCGCCTCAAATTATAGTGAATTTAAAAAAAAGAAGACAAATGCGTGAGATGAATATTCTAGTTTGTAATCCTAATTACCGTAATGTAACTTCTGTGTTGGAAAGATAATTTTGATTGTTGATTTGAAGAATAAAAAGTCAAGTTGGCTTCGTTGAAAACCGAGACATTTTTGCAAAAAAAGTCGGGACAGCCAAAAAAAAAAACCAGGGAAAACCTTAGCTGCCATATGAAATACGGGACGTATGGTCATCACATGTAGAAATGAAAAATTAAGAGCAAACTTGTGCTGCCACATTGTGGGAAATTATTAAACTATACTATTTTACGGTTCTTATATACGCCAATAGATGGCGGCACATACCTCTGACATTTCTCGTATTTTGGACAGAAAGTTGAGGGTTGGAATCAGAGAAATGATATTCATAGGCGGTAATGTACTTGAAATTCGGGGTGGTGGGGGGGGGGGCACGACGACGATGATGTGAATTCATATACACGCATACACAAGAGAACTCTACTCCACCTATGACACTGGGGGGGGGGGGGCATGCTCCCCCCACCCGTATCTCCAACCTATAAGTATATACAGTGAAACCTGTACGAAACGCAAAGGCAAGAGACTGAATTGATATTCCGTTTTCGAAAAATTTGCGTTTTATAAAGGTGCAAATCAAAGCACTAATCATTGAATAGACTATATTGTGATTCCGTTTAAGACAGATTTTCGTCTCATGCAGTGTCCGTCCTAGAGACAGGTTTCACTGTATAAACCTTATACCTCCTATAAAGTTGGCATTTGCCATCCCAAGAATTCTAACCCAGAGATTTGCAGGCTCTACTCTGAGCCAGTTTTCAAGCCAAACGATGACTTCCGTGGGCTGGTGCTATACTTGAAACCTAATTTTTGTCTGGTCGAAGTCAGACCTTGCCAGACTTTTGCTACATTTCTAAGTTGATTGTTACAAATAGTCTATTTTTTATACCGCTGTCTTTTCCGTTTACTCCCAATTTTCGGAACAACTGTAATTACAGTGCACGACACACTAAATGTGATCACATCGGGACTCGTGGCTTCCGGTAATAATAACCGACTAAAGAAAATGAAAAATATAATATGAAAGAGTTTTAAAAGAACTTTATTGCATAATAAATACATCAGTTAATTCACAATGAATTTTTCTCTTTTATTTGCAACCACAGTCTAAGAATCCTGAAAATAATGAAAAAAAAAACTGAAGTGAAATTACTGTGTGTGTCATATTAAAGATGTAGTGTGTGTGTGTGGGATGAACTCCCAAACAAAACAGAAAATGGTTAATTCAAATGTAGGCAAAGATGCACAATGATGCCAACAGTAGATTCTGGCACATATAGAGAAAATGCACAAAATTTTTATGAATCCAGTGTGCGAAACACATGGCGAATAGCATTTTTTTTTATTCTGTTATTTTAAATGTAACAAAATTGGGAGAATGTTAAAACCGTGTACCTGAAAAAAAGAAGTCTCAGGATATCGTCCGTTACCTCATAAGGTTATACAGTGAAACCTCGCTACAGCGATACTCGATAAAAGATTAATCCCTGTGTATATCACGATTTTTTTAAAATCATGATTGAAATTGTCAATTGTCTAATGTTGAAATCATTTTCATACAAAACATACGATCCATCTACAACATTTTTTTTTTCTGAATGAAGAGATTTTAAAACCGCTCTACAACGATATTTTTTACATCTCTCTCCCCTTCTAAATCACCTTCATACATTTTATACTCGTCGCCTGTTTTTATGCTACTGAGGGCGTCTAATAACATCAGTATTTTGCGTCACTTCACCGAAAGTCGGTAAAACTACTTCAAGTGTTGTAAAAATGTAGTAAACGCTTTTATACAGGTGTGTCTCAAATCAAATAGTTCAGTGGCTCTCAATCTTATGTCTTCGAGGCTCCCTTGCCATAGCTGATATGTATCGGCGGCTCCCCAGAATAAGTCATGGTAGTGAATAGGCACATTAGTAAGACTTGATCACCGCGGCACCCCTGATAATGGTTTGTGGGTCCCCAAGGAGCCGCGGCGCATACTTTGAGAATCACTGAACCTAATGTTAACAGAAATAATAATTTTAATTTTTTTTTTGGCAATTAATAAAAATACTTTCGTGTGCATTATCTTCTGGATAGATAAAAAACATTAAAATTTCGCAGAAAATGGTTATTCTCTCACTGAATGCAATCGTGATGTATACGGTAAAAGTCCGTTATAAGGAGCGTCTCGAAATTACGAGTAATTCGCAAGTGACTGTGGAAGAGCTAATGTTAAAGATACACACACACAAAAAAAAAAATATATAATATATATATATAATAAACACACAATTTTATCTGCAGTTATGTTGGTTGGGTAGGTGGGCCACGACCTCTGTTTTTGACATCTTTTTATTTAACCCCCCCCCCCCTTCCTTTCTTAGAATGTTCGAAAACTAGACAAAGGCCAAACAGGTGTTAATAATTTTCTCTGTCTTAAGTGTTGTTGGATATTTTTAAAGAGTTACAAATATTCCAGTTGCAGAAACTGTTGTATTCAGCAAAGTAAAAATTTTGTTATACAATCAGTAGCATAAATGTATATAATGTATAACGCACATTATATGCATAAACAGTTAACTCTAGAGACATATTTAAGCAAATGTACAGTCAGCCGTCGGTAATAACGGACTTCATATTCACGGTTTTCGTATTCGCAGTCTTCTTCCCAGTTTACTGGAAAGCACTATTCCGTGCTAATTCTTGCATCGGAACAAGATAGATTATACGTATCAAATAAAAAAAACCTTTTAAAGTTTTTTTCTGGTGCTTCTGGAATGATGTTTCTAGAAGACTGTTGTTCAAATGTTTCTCTGAAAATATTGAGAACTTACGGAAAAATTTAATATTGACAATGTTTAGCTTTACTACTGCGGTTCCCGCTATTATGTAATCGATGAATCTACAATCAGATTTATCCAGGAAAAAGAACTTGGAATTAGATCAGCCGATGCTGTAGCTGTCCCTCTGCTACTATATAGCCCTATATTCACACGTCTCTGATCCACAGTTGGAGGCTAGACCCATCCACGACAGTCTTCCCATGATAGAAAAATTGATAGAGGAAGCCTTTACCTATACCAGGGTTGATAAAAATTAGGATTTTTTTAAAACTTAAATCTGATTTTTTTTATTTAAATGAAATTTATTTATTTATTTTTAAATTTTCACCTTAAAAAATATCAACTTATGCAGAATAAAGCAATCTAATTTTTATTTTATTAACTGTTGGTGGTTAGTGGTTTAAGTTTGAAAAGCATTATTCATTAACTTAATCAATTTAAGTGTTCTGGAGAAAAATCTCAATCAAATATTTCTGTGATGCCATATAAACTTTTTTTTTGAAAAAGAATCACCTTGTGTGAAAAAAAATGTTCAATACAAAAAATTTCTCTGTTGAGAATTAGTGAAAATATTGTAAGTTTTTATTTTTGCTTTTGAAAAGGAAAAAATAATATGTTTCTTTTAAACATAATAAACAACATATTATGTTGTTTACCTTTAATTCAGCTGTGACAATTACTTCCACAGTTAACGCATCGGCTACTTCTATAAAGCCTGTAGTAAATTCTATTCCAGGGATAAAATTTGTCTATACAGTTAATACCCTCTTTAATGACTTCACTTTCTCTATGGGAAAGAAAGGTCTTCGAATAGATCCTAGAAATCTCTTTTTCCTTTGTAGCCGTATAAGGAACAAAGGCGTATAAGGAAAAATTCTTTTTCCTTTGTAGATGCATTAACCACTACGTATGAAATTTTTTTTGGTAGCCATGTGTTTGAGTGATCAACTTGGTGTAATCTATTTTTATCACTAGTAGAAGTGAGGCCTACCCCTCTGGTTAGAGTGGTCAGATGTCCCGGAAATCCAGGACAGTCCCGACTTTTTGCTAATAAATGCACTGTCCGGATATCTTCTTGTCCCGGTATTAATTTATGTAATCTCAACTCCAAGTTAAATTAAATTAATTTCCATTATTTACTTGACAAAACTGGTTTTTTTAAATGAAATTAGGAATTATCCACATGTGTTTTAGATTCGAATTGTCAACACAGCAGCAAGTATATGCAGGAATACGTATACTTAGAAGGAATACGTATCTTGCGCACCGTAAAGGTACAGAGTTGGCATAACTTGGTACCCAAACTTAGGGCCGCCCGTATCAGACGCTGGGCCCCAGTGCAAAAATAATCTCGGACTCCTTCGTGTATTGATCACATATTTATAAGAAATAAAAAAATGAACTCAATATATAAAACTGCTATTGTTAAAAGCTCGATTTCCGATCATTGGTCTTGAAAATCGATATAAATAGAGAAATTGGAAATAAAAATGAATTAAACGAACAAAATCTCAGTAAAAAAAGTTAACTATTTCAAATTCAATATTTACATGAAATCTTCGAGAATCTCAGATGAAATATATCAAGAAAAAAATGTTGACATCATCTGTGAAGCGTTTCTGGAATTAATAAATAAACATAAGAAACACTGGATGTGCGAACCTGAAAATACTAACAATAAACATAATTGGATGAATTCTGAAATAAAACAAATGATAAATTATAAAGAAAAACTATATAAAACTCATAGGCATGACATTAATAATGTACAGAAATACAGAGACTATAAAAAATTTAATACCTTGCTGAAACAAAAAATCAAATTCGTCAAAGAAAGATATTTTCAAAATTAATTTCTTAAATGTGGCAAAAAGAATAGAAAACAATGGAGACTAGTGAACATGATTGTTAAAAGACCTCAGTCACGGATTGTTTTACCAGAATCCCTAAATGATGCTAAATTGGCTGAAGATTTTAATGGTTTTTTCATCAACACAGTTGAAAACGTTTCTCCCGATCTAGATGAACATATGGATCATATTTCACACTCCGAAAGAGATTCAATGGCATTCAGCCCAATAAATGAAAAAAATTTACAAATAGTGATAAATAGTTTGGAAAATAATAAAGCATGTGATTATGATGGTATTACTGCAAAGATGTTAAAAATAGTGTATAAATATCATTCTAAATTCTTACTCTATCTTGTAAACACTTCCATATTAGAAGGGAAATTTGTGGAAAAATTAAAATACGCAATTGTAAAACCCATCTATAAGACCGGAAATAAAAATAACTTAACAAATTTTCACCCCATTTCGATTTTGCCCATATTCTCAAAAGTAATCGAATCAGTTGTTAGAAATAAAATTGTGAATTTTCTTGACAAACATAGTTATTTTTCGAGTTCACAGTTTGGTTTCCGAAAAAATATGAATACAGAAATGGCCATTTTGAAATTCTTTGAATATATTTACACCGAAAATAATAAAAATAATAAAAACTTAGCCCTTTTCTTAGATATAAAGAAAGCGTTTGAAAGTATCGATCATGATATATTAATGAAAAAATTCTATAATGCAGATTTAAGGGGGAAAATTTTTAACTGGCTTACGAGTTATCTTGAAAATAGAAAGCAAGCTGTTAAAATAAATAATATAATAAGTGATTATAAGATAATAAGAAAAGGAACTCCTCAGGGATCAATTTTAGGACCATTGGCATTTTTAGTATATATAAATGACATTCATTCTTTGCAACTGCATGGGAAATTAGTTACATTTGCCGACGATGCCGCATTGAGCATATCAGCTTCAAGTGATCAAGTATTAAAGCAATATACAGAAGAAGACTTAAATCGAATTCAATATTGGCTCCATAGAAATAAACTCTAGTTAAACGTCTCGAAAACAAAATACATAAAATTTCAGCTTCGAAGAAATGACGTTGACATTTCATTTCAGATAAGGTATCACTCTCTAAATTGTATGAATGAGCTCTGCGATTGCCCTCAAATAGAAAAGACTGAAACCTTCAAGTATTTAGGAATAACATTTAGTAGAGATTTGAAATGGAAAAATCATATAGAAAATATCAACAATAGAATAAAATATTATAATATAAGAATATATAACCTCCGAAACATTATTTCAGAAAACTTTTTGATAACTATTTACAATGCTTGGATCCTGTCCACCATTCATTATGGAATTTGTGTATGGGGAGGTGATTATGACTGCAATATCCGATTACTCAACAAAACAATAAACAAAAGCTTAAATATAATCAGGCCAAATACTCATCATCCATCAAATATCCAAATAAATGACTACAGATTAAATGTTCGTAAAACCTATGTTTATAGACTATTACTCTTTCTATTCAGAAATACAGATTGGTTTAAAATAAGACAAATTCAAAGAAATATCAGAAATAACGGGACGCAAATTTCAAATAATTCTTCCTCGTAAAACTATAATAAAAAAACAATTTATCTATTTAGGACCGGGAATTTACAATACCCTGGATTCACACATAAAAAATGAAAAATGCATAAAAAAATATAAAACTCTGATTAAAACATATGTGGAAAATACCAATATCATGAATAGTATATAAAGTTTTAAGACAGACAAATAAACACATACAATAAATACCATGGGGGCAATTTATATGTGTGTGTATGTGTACGTGTAACACATACGTGTATATATTAAACGATGTGATGGTCACAAGAAAACATTTTTGGTATTATTTTCATGGATCTGCCCTGGACGGACATAAGGTTCCCTTAAAAAAAAAAGAATGTAATTCGATAATTCGTTATATTATTTAGAATATTCTGAACGTTTTCACGGTTTCGAAGCAGCCGCCTTGCTTTATTGTACAAAATTATTTTTCAATTAATATTTTCTATTATAGAGAGTGCCGCTGCACCAGTCTCGCATCCCCACGGACTACTTTGCCCAAACTCGAATACGTATTCACAATATGGCCCAAACCAGTGTTCTTCAACCACTTTCTACTCGCGGGCCGGAGCAATAGAGGGAACAATCTCGCAGACCGGCATAAATGGGAGAAATAAATTGCAAGAAACTTAGTTAAATTGGGACGCTTGCCATCCCTTATTCAATAAAAACAAAACTATTTGTTATAATTCTTCAAGTAAAATTGGTTTTTGGTTTTAAATCGGTGGGCAGCATGAAAATGAATAGTAAGCTATATGGTATCATACCATATATTTATCACTTTCATGATATATGTTAGTGTAAATTTTATGTGCCATAGTACCGGTTACTATGTTTTATGTTTACTAAAACAACAGCGGCAAACATGAAAATATAGTAACCGGTGTTATGGAGCATAAGATTCACATTGATATGCAATATGAAAACAAACAATATATGGTGTCATACCATGTATTGTTCATTTCCATGCTACACACTGGTAGAAAACCAACAGTCAATTTTACTTGAATTTATAACCAAGTTTTGTCTTTGATAAATGGAGCAGGGGTACCAGTGCAAAGCTTTCTTTATTTCAAGTAAATTTTTTTTTGTAATTACACAAATACAAATATACAGTAGAATCCCGTTTTAACGAATGCTGTTATAGCGAAAAAAATATGGTTTTAACGAACACTTTCCTAATTCCCAAGATGAGTTAACATAGGAACAATGCGAAAACCTGGAAATCCTTTATAACGAAGTAATTTCTCCGGTCCCTTGGAGTTCGTTATAACAAGATTCGACTGCATATCATATGTGTAGTAATTTATTGAAAAAATATTTTTTGAACCCATCTAGTAATCTAAAAAAAATTATACACAGTAAAAGTCCGTTGTAACGACAGTTCACAATTACGAGGAAAATCGTGGTTATAACAGATCTCTCGTTATAAGTGAATTTCCTTTTTGTTTTGCTCTGCCAGGTAATAGAATTGTAGAAAATTTTTACTTCACACCTGCACTGAAATGACTTCTAGATCGTTTCTAATATTAACGAATGATCAGATCTCTAGTCATGAAATTGATTTTTGGTCTCACAGCTGTTGATTCTACAAGACATTTCATATTATTAAAGCGATTTAATTGACCAACTGAAAATTTAAAATCCCCAATTATCATATCACTGCTCACTTTGCTCACTTCTATGGGTGTGTGGGCTCGTCAACATTTTCCCAGTAATCGGAAAGTTTTTTTAACATGAATTTTTCCAGTCATTCGAAAATGACTTTAAAATTCTGGTCCCGTGGTCTCTTAGTCACTGGAAGAGACGAAAGTCGAATTAAATCATCACGTATCCCACGCGTATAGTGATGCAGCCCAAAAAATAGGAAGAAGGGGTTAAAAAAAATCTGGCTTTTCTGTGTCCATTCCGTGTTCATTATGGCTTTTGTATTCTTTGAGATAAATTCCGCAGAGTAATTTTTACGAGGAACATGCACCATGATGAGAGAGTCATCATGTTTAATGCTTGAAGAAAGAGAAGGGAAAAACGAGAATTTTTGAGAATTCTTCTGACGTTATTGCGAATGCTACTAATTTCCACTCGCTATAACCGAATATTTTTTGTCTTTAACAATACCTATTTGAGAATCACTTGCAAATCACTCTTTATAGCGGTATTCGTTAAGCCATGCTCGCTATAACGGACTTTTACTGTGTAATTATTATTTTAAGTTTGAAGAGAGATGTTTTTGATTTTATTAAAATTTTAATTCAAATTTGTTTTTTATTTCTTTCTGAGAAAAGTAATTTCATGCAATGTAGTGTGAAAACGGAAGAAAAGGTACAATTCTAGTATTAAACGAAAAAAAAAATTCCTTTATCCATCGCGGACATCAGGAGGAGAGAACTGGAATAAAAATCATTACGGGATACATGTGTAGAGGGCGCTGTGGCGTAAAATCCCTGGAGAAAAATGGGCCGGGAGAATCACACATAAACAGTTCTGGGATGGGGGCGTGTTCAATGGAAATCTCCTCTTGTATCGCATTAGTTCGCTTTTCATTATACAAAGTTATTACATCTAATTGCAGTTCGTCCTCTTTTGAACATCAGAGAAGAACATCGTGTTAACGATGTAGTTTTTTTATTGTAGCGATGTGATTAACATTAAAAGATAATTATATAGAGAAATTAACATAATTTTAAAAAATGTATCCATAGGATCTTAAAAACAAGAAAATGTCTACAGAATCACGAAAAAATTCCTCTATTCCTCTACTTTTATAGTATTTCCATAAATACACTGCGTTTTAACTGAAATCTTACTGGAATGTATTATGAGAGTAGAAAAATACATACCTTGGCTACAGAGGCTCATTTATGGTTTTGCCACCCGTGTGTGTGCTACACGAATTTTGCCGCCCTTCTCCCATTCTAGTCTAATTTTGTCGACTATTCATAAATCAAATTTCGCCCCCTCTGAACTTGCCACCCTGGGCTATAGCCCGCTTAGCTTCCCCCCCCCCTCCGTAAATACACCAATGCTTGGCCACAATGAAAGCATTAGAAAAGATGCCCCAGTATTTTAATGAATTTTCCCACCTTTTGAGAATGAATTTCTCACGACCCGATGAAGCATTCTGGTGTGTATATATACTCTTTGATGCTTTGATGTCAACGATAATATTTATTTGCATTTCTTCCGAGTGGTGTGGCTAGTTTTTGTATACGGCCGGGCTTAAGTATTCTCATAAAATAGTAAACTGGTAAGACAGGAGATCTCGTTGGATTGATAAGATCTGGAGAACCTTGAGATGATTCTGTTGCCAAAAAATTCCTTCAGCATTAAATTGCCTTTATAGAATTTACCAAATAGCAGATTTTATTTATCCAGCATTCGCGTTCATCTACTTCAAGTAAGGCTATTGATTGTCGAACAATTTCTTGGTAGACGTCTGAATGTAATGTAAATTTATTTCGAATGTAAATTTGTTTCAAAAAATGGAGTACATATTATTCCACCCCAGATGTCTATGTTCAGGACTCTTTCTTTTGATTTGGGTTTCTGGTAGGGCTGGAAATCGATTGAAATTTTCAACTGGTTAATCAAAAAAATTTTATCAATTCATCGGCTATTTTTAAATGCTCATTACTTACAACCAGCGTATCATTGGTAACTATACTACATACTATTAAATTTTCTTTCCTTCATTTCACGTACCTATTTGCAAATTTAAATAAATACGAGAGTAGATAAGAAATGAGAATTAAGAAATAAGAATTAAGAAATAAGAATTAAGAAATAAGAATTAAGAAATAAGAATTAAAAAATAAGAATTAAGAAATAAGAATTAAGAAATAAAAATTAAGAAATAAGAATTATAAGAAATAAAAATTTACATGTAAAAACAATATAAAACAATATAAATAAGAATTTAAAAATAATATAAATAAGAATTTAAAAACAATATAAATAAGAATTTAAAAACAGTAAAAATTAGAATTAGAATAATAATTAAAATAATAATTGAGTAATAATAAAAGTAAGAATTAAGAAATTAAGGCCATCCATTGAACCAATGAAATGTCTCGTTTCTTTTGAATATGCTCCTTAAGCTATAATGTCATACATATATGAGAGCATAATGCAAGAGATCCAATCAGTTTTGTCAAATAAATCAAGTTAATTCTCAAACTTCAATGAATTTTTTTTTTCAATTTTGACAAATTTCAATCGGATTGATCGAGATAACTCAACTAAAGTTTTTAACCAAGATCAACAATTCATCGATTAATCGGGCTACCATAGCTTTTAGAGCTCATACTCCGTACATTTTGGCTATCGACGTACCCACTGAGACGAAAACGTTTCCTCTATGGAAAAAAAACACATGATATAAAATTTCATAAAATGATACAAAATGCATTTGCCATAACCATATATCTATCGGTTAACCATTCATTACAAACCAAAAAATTATCCAGTGAGGTGTTTATAAATGCGCGGAGTAGGGTAGAATTTTTAATTAAAAACCCACAAAAGAATTCCTGATTATTGTGCCGCTCATAGTTTAAAAAATAATAATAATATATTCTGCATTTTGAGGAATTTTCCCCTCTTAAGGAAATAAAAAAATTATAGGCAGAGAAAAGAGTGTCGAGATCGTCTCACTCTTGTAAGGTATACTTTTCCTTACCCCATCTTCTATTGCAAGAAAGCAAATGACAAATCTTGGTAGGTCTCTGCATCTAAATTTGTGTTAAAAAACGGAGTACATATTATTCGTCGCTATGAGATGGCATACCAGGCGCCTATTTCCATGACTAAGTAAATAGATGTGGACTTCTCTGATGGGGGATGTGAATCAATCGAAATTTTTCAATGGTTTAATACACATTTTTATTGATTTATCGGCTAATTAATCGGTTGCTAATAAGTGCTAAAAATTAAATTATTAAACATTACTGAATGCTAGAAGAAACGTTGCTTTAGTAATCACATGCTATTTATTGATGCTATAAAATTTTCTTTTTTTTATTTCATGTTCCTATTTGCCAAATGCTAATAAATACGGGAATGGATAAAAAATACGGAACAAGAAAGATAATACTGCAAATAAGAAAAATTATAAATAAGAAATAAAAAAAAAAGAAGAAAACTGCCACGCAGACGAATGGTTATGGAACTAGCCCCTGACTGTGCAGGTCTGGGTTCGAATCCCTGTTCGGGCATGGATGCCTATTAACACTAAGAAATTCTCCTTACAGATCATACTTATCTCTTGGGAATACGGAAGGATCCAGTTATAATTTAGAAAAAATAAATAAATAAAAGAAAAGAAAAAAATTGAAAATAAGAAAAAATTATAAATAAGAGATAAGAAAATTAAGACATTTTTTAGAGCCACCCACTGAAAGCAGTGCACAGATAAAATTTCTTATAAACATGGTGACCTTGCTATAATGTTATACAATATATGCAGCATAATTCAAGATATCTAGCCAGTTTGCCAATTAAATTAAATTTCCAAATTTTTGATGAAAGTGTTTATTCAAATTTTGACTGATTTTAATCGGATTGATCGAGTCGATTGACTTAGCTGCAATTTTTAAACACTACTGTGTGATTATTCGGTAATTTTGGTTATCGAAGTGATAAACCAGCAAAATAAAACCATGCTTCCTCTGCGTAAAACGCATGATATTAAATAGATGTGCTCTAAATATACAGACATCGGTCAATCACGACAGACACAAAAAAAATTAATCCAATTTGAGAAATTTTTCCGTCAATTTGCTGAGCGGAGTACATTTTTTCGTTGTAGAAATAAAAGTAATATGCTAATAATGTTTTTGTTATAATATTTCACATTTTGAAGAACTTTCTCTCTGTTTTTTTGAGGAAATAGGAAATCAAAAAATATGAATAAAAGAAATTGTCGAGTTCGTCACCCTGTAAGATATACTTTTTCTCACCTCATCTTCTATTGCAAGAAAGCAAATGACAAGGGGGAGAAACATTTTTTTTTCTTACGTATATGCACATTTCTTATTTTTCCCGTCACCGTTCATTCACATCTCGGAGGGGAAGGGGGCTGGAACAAGGAATAATAAAGTATAATATGGCGTTGAAAGGAAATAGGAAGAAGGGATAACTATATACGGATTGTTAAAGAATTATTTTTCTTTTGCTGTATTATATCATACCAGGAAGCTGCCGTCCATGAAAGAATTAAGACCGCATAACGGGAACCGAAAGGAAATCTGACCTGTGACA
Source organism: Pholcus phalangioides (assembly GCF_987345545.1). Lineage (NCBI taxonomy): Eukaryota > Metazoa > Arthropoda > Arachnida > Araneae > Pholcidae > Pholcus > Pholcus phalangioides. The sequence continues at coordinate 47,762,726 of NW_028301608.1, read as the reverse complement.
AGGGAAAGGAAGGGATCCTCTCACAGGTTTACCTATTTTTGGAAACTTAACTACGTGAGGAAAGTGAAAATTGTATAGTTCATAGAAGATATATAATGCATTATACAGTACATTATATATATATATCTGTAGTCAAATCACTCGGAAGTTTTCACACGTATCAAGAATAAAAAAAAATTACTTCAATAGAATTGCAATTTCAAGGTCTAAAATAAATTAGACAAAGGGTTTCCAATTCAATATAGCCAATTTTAATCGTAAATCAATTAGCAATAGTAATCGTTAATATATTGAAATTTGATACAAAAAAATTCTAGGAAATCCCAATAAAATTTGTTTAAATTTTCCAAATTATTAATAATTTTCATATCATCAAAATCTTACTCGTGCATTGACGTAAGAAATATAAAAAAAATGTTTCGTTATTCATGATTTATTCATTGAATTACATAGAAAAATGAAATTGGCTAAATTGTGATACCGCATGAATAATGATATAGCGATCTCTCACTTATGCGTTGGTGTAAAGGTAAAAAAGATTTATAAGTGAGATAGGCGTACAAGTGAATCGCGTTATTATGCTTTATCTTTGACCGGGAGTGCAGAAAATCGTCTTATAAATGAGGAAAACGTATAAGTGAGAGATCGCTGTATTATCTTGAAATTTGTTATCTTCGAAGATTTCTTTCCTTCAGAAAACAACAGATCTTTTTGTCACAAATTATTATTATGGTTAATAACTATTATCAATGAAGTCGACTTTTTCTGGATATTTTGCCGACGTTAATTCGGAAAGAAAAGTCATCTGTGGTCTCAATTGGGAATCGAAATGCTAGAGTACTTGCTCCGACTGTAAGATCTCGACTAGAGTCCCTGTGGAGACCAGATGACTTTTCTTTCCGAGTTCACGTCAGAATAATATCTGGAAAAAGTCTCTTTCCGTGAACTATTATCTACAAGTATGTTAAATTAGGCATAATCCCCTTTTTACGATAGTAAAAATTCTGTTTGAATAATTTCCGGGGGGGGGGGGGAGTATTAATTTCATTAAAACATAAATTATATTAAAAACATTTATTCATTCATTATCATATCATGATAATTCTCATCATAATTCTCCGGTTCATAAAATTATTACCAGAGAATTCCCTAATTTCAATAATGCAGCAAGAATTCAAATTATATAAAAATATAAGTTCTATACAAATTTTGCTTCCTGTATTACAAGTATAAAAAAATAATGCAATTCATGATTAGTTTAATTGAAAGGGGCTTATGAAGTGGAGAGTTGACAAGATAAAATTTGTATCAAGAATATAAATTTATAATCTTTTTCGGCTAAAACCATTTGCCATGAAACTCATTTTACTCATCCGCCATGTTCAAAATCATGTTTCTTAATGCATATAATTCCACCAAAATTCTTGGGAAAGTGCAGTTACTAGAGATTCTCTTAAATACTAGAAAATGTGATAGAATTAAAAAATTCAGGGTATTTAAAGATAAATATTCCCATAAGTATTTTTGTTCTGAAACAGTCATGAAACTTATTTCTCCCATTCCCCACCGCAGAAATTTTTCTTTGAAGGGCATTTCTGCTAGTAGGCCTACATATAAAATCTGTTTAGAAGTATATACTTCAAACGGAAATATACGGCAATGATATATATTTTGGCAATGTATTATACAGTATATTATATATTAACGGCAATGATAAACTGAACGGCATTGCCAAATACCAAACACTAACGTTTAACAAGCTATAAACAAGCGAGCGAACATGAAATCTCATTGCCTGCCCGCATTAAGATTATCCCTTTCAGACCCGAGAATTCATTTTTTGGAATTTTCAAGATGTTTTGAATTTTTGATTCTCAAAAAATACATGAAAAACTATAAATGTCATATCAACTCTTTATTTTTTCATTATTTGTTTTTTAATTTTCAATTTCCTATTTACTATTTTTTGTGAAGAAATAATTCACATCGTTCAAATTTTTTCAGAGAAAATGAAGGGTATATTCATCTTCACATGCAATTTTTTCCAGAATTTTATTGCTAAATTTTATGTAATAAATTACACTTTTCCCGAAGGCACATTCTCCTGGAAGACACCTTAAAAAACCCCTGATAGTTTAACTTCAAGTGCTTCCCTCTGATGAAAGCCCCAAAAGTTAATATCACAATATTTCTAACTCAAAACTTACACAATTCTTTAAGCCAGGGTTTAACTTCCTGAGAAAGAAAGAAAAAAATAATTAGTGAGACAAAGCACAACTCACACATTTGTGCATGCAGGGTCTACGAGCGTTATTATATTAATTGGGAAACAGTATATATTAATTTGGAGAAAAGTTTGCAACTTTCTTCATGAAACATCGATTTTCCCCATTTCAGCAATTCATATTCTCCATAAGAGAATTCCATTTGGAAATAAATAATATCTCAAAAATTGTCTTTTTCACTCTTTAACACGATAAATTCTCTAAATCTCTACTCATTTTACTATTTATGGTTCCTTTTTTTTTTTTAAACAGCTTGAAATACCATCCTTCCTTTTAAATGAATATAATGTAATTCACACGTAGGTTGGAACTTTTTCTGTAGATAGAAATACATAAATAAGTAATATTGTACACACACACACACATATTCATTTGCGATATATAAATCACTTAATAGCCGAAAATTTTGTTTCCAGAATAAGTCAATAGATAATTCTGTGCGTTTCACTTGGAGACTTTCGTAGATTCTTTTGTTCTCCTGCGTATAAAAGACGATTGAATATTAATGATGCTTTTTGGGCAAATGGTTTCCGGGGAAAATGCGAAACACTGAAGACAGAAAGAAGCGTTTTTCCCGACATACAAATACAATTAGAGCAAACAGACCTGATGTGGTGGGAGGAACAAAGACAACTCGACGCCAAACTATTAGTGAATATTTCATTAATGGAAGGGGCAGAAGCGCGCAAACAATTTCACTAATAGAGGACGAAGCGTCGATTGGATCTAAGCCAAATTGCTATACCGAATTAATAATAGTATTTTAACCCCTCCCCCAGAAGATTTTTCCCCCCTTCTCAGAAATAGCCTCTAACCCTTTTATCCCAAATTATGGTGATGATAATTATTATCAATGTTAAACTAAGCGCAACCATTTTTTTGTTTTACTTTTATGATAGTAACCACCGGTTTTAGAATAACCTGGAAAAAATCATATTTTTCATGTAGTGGTTTATAAAATGATTACAGGAATTCTCTAATATATTTATGTTAACTTAGTTACAGTTATAACCATAACTGAATTTAATAATTTAGCTTCACGGTCTTTTGTTGACGCTCTTTTTAATACATTAAATAACTGAAACGTCGAATATGATTAAATACCGTAACACGATGATGACAATGAATGAAGCCTTGGGTATGAGCAAATGACGGTTTTGCTCTGCATTCAAGCATTTCTAACGTCTAACAATTACATTTTAGTTATTTCAAGGCAATGTGTGTGTGTGTGTGTGTGTAACTGCATTAATGGCTATTCGTGTAGTTATGTAATTATCTTACAAGGCTAGGAATAATGAATGACGAATATGTTCTTTGTTTTAGGCTGTAGAGTTCCAATGAAAAACAAATACAAGCCTTTTCATACTGTCGAGAGAATAAATGAATCATTCCTATATATATATATGTATAATCATCCTCCATCCCTTCACACTGTGATATAGGAAAGAATTTTTGAATTCTCGAACTTTTTCAATACATAAGAATCTAGACGTGCAATATTTTCAATATAAAAAAATGAAAGAATTTAGTAGGAAAAAATTTAACTATTTATACTCCTCCAATATAATTTCTTTTTTATACAATTTAGAACAATGAAAGATTTGAAACGTGAAAATTATGTCATAGGTACAATTAAGGAAACTGATTTTCCGGGATGGACCAGGCTTCCCACATAAAGGGGTTAGAGCACCAACCTCTCGATGAGTATAAAAAACAAGCCTGCTGTTCGGAATCGGCAACAAATTGTAGGTTCCGGTCTAATTAGCCCTCGTGTGCAGAAAATGACCGTGGTGCGACAAAAATGTGATCAATGATCAATGAAGTACATACAACATAAACTGTGCTTTTCGAATATATGAGAAAAAAAAATATTTTGCTGAATATAAAACAGCCCAAGGCCTGTAGATCTTTTTTAATATTTAACTAACGATGTCTAAATGAAAACACTTCTTTATTATAACTGCAACCACGGTTGGAACTTTTCTCATGAAAAGAACATTTCTCATGAATTGAACCTGATAGATCAGACACATTCATTTCATATCTCCTTATGGAGATATCGAAGTATCCACAGAGTTGGATGTGTGGAAACGAAGTGACAGTCTTTCTCTCTCTCTTTTAGTTAACACTATGATATGATTAGATATATAATTAGCTCTTGTTCATAATCTATTAATCGTCCGGCAATCGTTGGCGAAGGAATCGAGAGTGTTATATGATCGTTCAGCAGGAAAATGATACCGTCACACAAGTTTACGCTATTTAGCCTGATTTACCTATTTTTGGGGAAGTCAAATTCCAGTTCAAGTTACTATAGTGGTTGAATTTACGCACCGATCTAAATTAGACAACCCTTCCCAAGAGTTAATTACTTCTCAAATCTTCTATTAGTTCCCTAAACAGGACGTGAAAATAATTTTTCACATAAATTAAAAAAAATAATAAATATACACTAGATGGATTCGTAATTAGTTCTTCCACGACGAACAGCGTATGAAAAGATATTTCGGGGAAGTTTTTCAGTGCGGAAAGAAATTTGTACTTCCTTACTTGTCTTTTTTGCATCATACTAAGTTATAAATATATAAATAACAACACATTGAGAAGTATAATTAAGCAGTACAGTGAGGCATATGCACAAACTTTCATAAATTCCTTTAGTTCGTGAAATTGCGTTGATGTATTTATGCCGTTATTTTATTATAAGCTTTCACAAATTATATTTAAATATAGCGGTGAGATGTATTTCGTTGAATTTTATCCATAGCAGAGCACAAATACTCATCTACACTCGATATATTTTATTTCGAAATATCAAAATGAAATAACTTTTTTAATTTAGCATAAATTAGGTTTTAATCACAGATTTTGTTCTTTTTGAAGAAAGATGAGCACAAAAATAACTAAAGGGCTTCTCATATGTGTTGTGTTTGTGTTTCCACCATTATATTCTACTTTCTAATTTGGTCGGTGATATTTATTTGCCATGCATCCCCGTCCAAGTTGTTGGGTGACGCCCCGTGAAGAACTCCACCCCCTCTCATTGGGCGGAGATTATCAACCTAGGATCAGTTACCATGACAACGGATGCTGAGAGAGAACACGTCACGGTGACGTCACTTATCCTCCTACTCTCTCTCTCTCTCTTTTTCCTCTCGGACATTCTACCAGGGGAATTCTTTTTTCCCACCGCCATGTACAAAGAAAGGTGCTTTCCTCCGGGAGAAAAAAAAATGGACGATTTCATGTGTATGTGGTGAGCGAATAAGAGTGAGAGGAATGTTTCTACTATAATTGAATTCGTCATTAAAAAAGAAATTTAAATGAAACATTCAGCATAAAACCTTCTTTTACCGTTTCGTATTAAAGGAGACTTATGACCAGAACAGCCATTGCAAAGCTGAAATTTTTACCCATGATTTATAAAAATTTCCTGACAAACAATCATTAAATACAGCGAAACCTCGTTACGACGATGCTCGATAGAACGATAAATCCCTCTACAACGATATTTGTTTTTCAAATCTTGCTTGAAATCATCTAATCGTCGTTGAATCCTAACACTAGTCACACCGGGCCATCAGTGATTCGTAGTTTCATTTTCCCATTAATTTCTCATTAGTTGTGTGTACGACGTGGCCTTTCGCTTACGCAAAATAGATTTACCGGGCCACGGGCTTCCAAAGGTTGAGAACCACTGGTCTATAATCTAATGTAAAACTAATCTCGATACAATGATATACCCTTTTACAACGATATTCTCAGACAAGATTTTCAAACCGCTACAATGATAACTTCACTTGAAATATATTTCAATGTATTTTTGAATACAAATACAAGGCCCCAACGGGCAAAATGTCCAACGAGGTGATGAGAAAAAGATGCTCATAACAAATATGGATGTCATATATTTCTAAAATACAGCAACCCAATGAAAAATGCTATTATAAAAACTAAAGACTAGTAAAAAATAAAACTAAACTCATTACGCATTTTAGTTTTTCCGGGAACATCTACTGTAATAATATCGGTATTTGGTACCACCTGATTATCAAATGTCGATGAAGCTTTCTCGGTGTCCCTACTTTTTTGTGTGATACACCAAAGTGTATCGCGATAAACCACTTTACACAGGAGCACGGCATTCAATTGAATTTGTTTTATGAACTAATCAAATAAATTTTTTTTTGTTGCGGATAAATACTAGAAACCTTATTCTTTTATGGTACTAACATGCCAATTTAGAAGCAAGGCCGCAACTTGTAGGACACGCGGGTTTGGTGCCCCGGATGCAGAACCAGAAGGGGCGCAAATTTCACAATTTTAACCTCTCCTTTAAAAGGCGCCAAAATCCGTGCTTGCCCCAGCTGACCAAGCATCCAGTTGCTACTTCCCTGTTTAGAAGAGGTGCTAATAACTGCATAAATTTGATGCCCCGTGATGTTACCTCTCGATATAATGTGATAATCCCTCTACAACGATTTTTTTTTTTCTTGGTCCGTAGAACATCGTTCTATATATAGAGAGAGGTTTCACTGTATATATATATATATATAAATAGTCGTACAGTATATGCCTGGGAAATTTCAAAGTATTGATCAAAAAATGGCACCCGATAATTAACATCTGTTTCGAGAAAATTTTAACTTTTATCTTTGGGCTGCTGTATTTATAACAACAATATTTTCATAGGCTTTTTTCCAATATTATTTCTTTTTTATATACAGTCGACGCTCGATATAACGACACCATCCCGTCGAAAACGGATGTTATATTGGGAGAGTCGTTATATCGACAGTAGAACATATAGGATAGTCGGTTTGTGAAAACATTTAGGACTTATCCTATCGGTCGTTGCAATGGAATGGTCGCTATAGCGTGGGGTCGTTATAACGAGCGTCAACAGTATATAGTTATATATTTATATTTTCTTATCTCTTTCTTTTTTTGCCCCAGCCACCTTGGTAGGTGTGATTTGTTGCTGTGGCTTTAGATTTTGTATTTTGGATATACGACCATTTTTTTTAATGAGAATCAACACGAACTGTTTTTTACTTTTTCATGATTTTTTTAAGCGTTATTTCAAACCAAAAGTATGAGGAAATACATTAAGATCAATGGTGTTTTTTAACTATTGCTATTTATTAGAAAAACTTGCATTATTTTATCTATTTGAAATAGAAATGTTATAGACACACAAAAAAATTATATGGGCCTATGGTATGATCAATGACTTGATCTATATTCAAGAATTTTAATTTTTATGAACCACTGAAGTCGAAAGAAAAATTATGCATATTAAAAAACTTGACTTTCGTAAAAAAATTAAAAAGGAAAAATATATCAAAAACGTTATATGGTCATATACCATTAATACCGTGTGAAATTTTGATTCAGTCGATCAGCAACTAATGAGGAAGGTAAAAGACTTTAATATATCCACGAGCTTTTACTATTCTCAAAAGAAATTTATCTGTTGCTACAAAAAGTAAACAGACTTTCCTCCGAAACAGTTTCTAGAAAATATGACGTTAATTTTGTTACACTTCTAAAAAACAATCTCAAAAATTTTTATTATTTGGAACTAGCTAAATGAAAACCCGTATCATCATGAATTAAAACAGATCATTCATCTTCTTATAACTTCTTGTCTGAAAACTAATGAACTAATAACTTCTTTATGAATTTAAAGATAATCATGTAGAGTTTTCATGAAAACATCATACGTTTATTAACATGTTCAGTAAACAAATAAATTGAAACATTACTGTAAAGCCAGATTCCTGTATTAGGACCATATTTTTTTTCTCTTTTTTGAAATTTTTCTCTATACAGTGAAACCTCTCTAAGACAGCTACCGTTCATTCCTTAGAGAAAAACCTGCTTTTCATAATGGTGGCCATTTATAATGGTGGTCCTTAGAAACGTACTGATTTTCTTTTTTTAATACGAATGTAAATGGATGCTCTGTTAGCATACTTTTAATTGAAACAATAGCACACAACATCAGCACACAACAATTTACTTAGAGTGATTTTTCGATTAACTACGATGGAAAATTAAGAGTAAAATATACAGTTTTATACGCTATCTATAAACTACTATCTCACCAAACACCAACTCCGGCCATATCGCTATATTTCAAAATATCTTATCTATATGCTCCCTTGAGTTCGAAGCCGGGACAGCAATCTTCACGGTGGTACACGAGTATCTTACCACCACGCCACTCGGGCACTCCGTTATCTGTAAACTGATAAAATCTTAAAGTCTATTCAACAACTATTCACAAGTTGAATAGTTGTTGCCTTGAATTTTATTTCCAATCCCTTCACTTTGTTGTGGTTGTATAAATCTCCGAATTTAACCCTCGGAGTCATCTGATGTGGCCCAGGACCTCAAACTTAATTTTGTAAAAATGAGCGGCGCATTTCGAGATCATTCAAGCGGCATGTTCACAGACAACTTAAGTGATCCGCGGTGTATTTGCAGACATCATGAGTAACCTGCGACACAGTATCGGAGCACTCAAGAGGCCCGTGGCACATTTTCAGATCACTTGAGCGACCTATGGCACAAATCAAGATCACTCAAGCAATTTGTGGCACGTTTTCGTATAACTTAGGCACACGATAACCCCGTGGCACAGAAACCTTGAGTGACCAGCGGCACAGTTTTAGAGCATTCAAACGGCACGCGGCACATTTGTAGACCACTCATGTAGCCTACGGCTCATTTTCAAACCATTGAATTTGCCCACACTCTCCAAAATATTGAGCACCCTTGCTATACATGCAATCGACTCAAAAATCGCTAAATTCTCATTTTCTCTCTCTCTCTCTCTCTCTCTCTCTATACTTCTTTCCTCCAATTCCTTTTCTCTCCAACATCCCAAGAGAATCACTAAATTCTCACAGGATAAATTCCAAACTCTAATGCGCGGAGGTCACTGGATGTTTTTTTCCCTTCCCTTAAAAAAAAAATAAAAATTTAGTGGGCGAAGGAAGTTTCTTGACGTTTCTAAGAAGTGTCATTGATCTTTGAATCCAAGAAAAAAAAAACTCTTCCTTAAAGAGAAAAATTGGTGATTGTCAATCTCCCCATGTAAGGGAAAACACCTTCTTAAAAAAAAAAACCCTACCAACGAAAACTTCGTCACCAACACTACCGTTTAATTTATAGGAAAAGACCTGCCAAAAAAAAGGAGATAGCACAAAAAAAAAAAACTTCCGGATAACACAAGCTATTTCATTTTTTTTTTCATTCATATACATTTTATTTCCAACTGGGCTCCTAAGATTCTTAAGCTTCCGCTTTTTCTTATTCTTCTGTACTTCTTCCTTCTTGAAGAAGGCCATTCACCCCAGGAAGTAAGAAGGGTTATCTACCTTGAAGGGAGAGAGTGAGAGGAAAAAGCGAGAATACAAGAATTTAAGACATCGCCAAATAAAAAAAAACGACGTGTGAGAAGAAAAAGTGATTCCTTACGGGATTCAAACCCCACACCTTTCAGACATACGTACAACGAACAACATGGTTGGTGGAGGGAGTTAGAGATTCAAACGGATGGGAAGGATTCTTTTGTTCATCCAGCTGCAAAGTGTGGACGCGAATAGGAGGGTGAACTTTCGAATCCTGTAGGAAAAAAAAAATGGAAAGGGTCTCCCCTTGGTAAAGTTTCCACCCCTTCCTATATAAAAACCCTACCTTTTGAAAAAGAAAAAAATAGGTTCTGGATTGGGAGGAGGAGGGGAGAGAAGGCCTACCACACTACTACTGTGCTGTACTACAGTACTATGTACTTCCTATACTTTCACTGCAAAGTCGTCGCGGGCCGCCGGAAGAAGGCCAGCTGCTGAAACTCGGTCGGATCTAGGTCAGACGCGTGTTAGGATTCAGGCTTCCGGTTCAGCAGTGGTATGACGTCACTGGGACACACATTACATACACTGCTAAAAAACTACATTTTTTTTTAATGAAATGTACGAGGAAAAAGTGTTATATATTTCGAGGATGGAAGGATGGGGGAGGGGGGAGGATGCAATCTAACCTATCGATCAGCAGAAGTGAAATTTTTTCGGGTTTTTTTTTCTATACTTTTCCGATGTTATATCCAAACCCTCCCTCTTCTGTTAAACTATAGGAATAAAAAAAAAAATTGGATGAAAACTTCTCGTCTATTGTTCGTTGAGCGGAAATGTCGACGGTAAAGAATTGAACCCGCGGCAGATTTTTGACGAGACCTGGATACTGACTCGTCAAAAAATTACGTTTCCCGTGCTCTGGATACGAGACTTCACCACGTGTGTTCATATGATATGTACTGTGAGTACGCGTCCATGAAATAGACCATGAACTTTCGCTTTGTTTTCCATTCATCTTGCCTAACACAATCACAGACAAGGAGTTCTGAGAACCCTTGGTCTTCTTAAAATAAAAAAAAGATCTGTTCAGACAAAGACCAAATCGGATCGTGCGAATGAATAAAATACAAATGGAGTCAAACTCGGCTATAACAGCATTGAAGACTCCGCGAAATTATTTCATTATTATCGAAGTTCACCTTTTCAATACCTCTTTTGATGGAAAATATCAAGGTGCACCCAAATGTTATGCAGGAAGCTGTTGCTTAATTATGATTAGGGTGACCATAATTCATTGTGAAAAACACTGAAAATCAGGATTATAAATATAGTGGGCATCGCCAGTTCTTGACGAAAATGTCGCCACTTGTCGAAAAAATCACAATAATCATTCCCTATATAAATAACCCTTTCCTTGTGTTTGTTTGACTGTATTTGATTGCATGTGAATTGCGAAGATTGAAGGAATGCTTGAATTGAAAGAATATGCTTCGCGTGAAGATGTTCAGTGGCAACTGTAAGGTAATTTTTTAAGGCCGTATTTAGACTCGATTGATTTCCTTTTTTTTCCTCTTCTAATTCTTTATCTGATATTTTAGTCTTGAGATATCAACCGATATTATTCATAATAAAAGTTTACCTGCGTAAAATTTCATGGACTCATACTACCGTAATTTCCTGTAATCAAAATACGGCTGTTATAGCTTTTAGAGTTAATTTTTAGCTTTTACGGCTAATTTCAAATCACGGCCTATCTAACAAGTTTTTTTTTCACGTTTTGACTTTAACGGTTTCTGGGTTTCTTGTGAATTTTTATGAGCAATATGCATATATATAGTCCGAAGTTTGCCACTTTCGCAAGGTGGCCAGCCCAGTTGACCCCCCGACCAATGTCTGAAATTCGGGATTTCACTGGGCTTTAGCCGGAACCTATATATATCGATCTCTATACATCCCTATATCAATCCCTATGATTCAGGGTCATCGCGACGTTGGCGTATGTTTTTTAGGATAATTATGGCCATTTATAATTAGCCATAGCTAACCATTATTATTATGGTTATGGCATTATTAGCTATGGCAACCCCAACGATCAAAGAAATCTGAATACCGATATCTTAATGATACATATGTACGAATGTACAGGGATCGACATATAGGGGCCGTCCAAAGCCTGGCGAAAGCTCGAATTTCAGAAATTGGCTGGGTCAACTGGGCTGGCGAAGTGGCCAACTTCGGTATTTGTCAGCAACATATAGGCCTATGTACTGTATATATTACTTTTTTGATCTCGTTGGAAAGATTGGACTTTTATTCCAGGATAATGTTCAATGATTATAATCAGCAATGTTATAAAATTTTCAAAGAAACTTCGTGGTAAGTTAAACGCACAGTGCTTACCCTTTCAACGGCCAACGTTCCCAATTGAGGACATCGGTTTTTAAATCGGAAAAAGAAATACGATAAACATGTTGGGGTAAATCGAGAAGCTATCCATACCTAGAATAAGATAACCATAAGTATTCTTTATGGGCATTGTATAATTTTTATCACGTGTATATATTGTTTATAATATTTATTAATTGCATTTTTAATTGGGTTGCTGTATTTTTGAAATATATGACATTCATATTTTTATGGGCATCTTTTTTCAGCCACCTCGTTGGGCATTTTGCCTGTTGTGGCGTTGTATTTGTATTTGCACTCATTGGAAAAAAAATATTTTTCTTACACGAAAGAACTTTTTTCCCCTGAACATGTAAGATTCCAAACTTAATTTACAAAACAAAAATTTCATTCATTTCAGCCGCTTATGCCATAAATTAAACTTTTTCTTAAATCACCTATTTTCAAGGAAGAATAAAATTTAATTATTTTGTTTTTAATTTTAATGTTGTTTCTATGGTCATGGGCAAGAAAACATACAGAATTTTTTTTTTGCCATGAATTTTATGGTTGGTATCTCTAAACTAAAGGATTAAAAGAGGAAATAACTGGAAAAAATTAAAAAAATCAATTCATATTTTTATTTATCCGAAAAAAGTTAATTTCATTTGGATATTGGCGTGTTTTTAAGTTTTTGAATGAAAACCAACATACAAACCATGGCATTTCTATGATTTTTTTTATTCGTTCGGAAACTTTATGCAACCTACACTTCCCAGTTGCTTATTTATAAAAAGTTAAGGTAGGCTACATGAAAAATTACAAATAAAAACTATAGATTTTTTTCCCTCCTAAAATTGTGAGTGCTGATATTAATGAAAGTTTTGCTTTATAAATTAGTTTTAGAATCTTGAACTTCAAAGAAGAGGGGGGAAAGTAGCCAAGTGCTTTTTTAAAAGAAAAATAGTTATTTTCAAACTGATATTTAATATTTATTAATGTACGTATACGGTCATATTGGATAAAAAGTTAAAGCATAAATGACAATTCATCCAATACCAACTTATTCGGAAAATTTCTCCAAGTATTAGTAAATTAAACTCCTTGAATATGCATGTATAATATTCTAAGAATTTTTCAGCTTCGAATAGCTCATGAATGACCTTGCGAATGGCTATAGCTGTTCATAAAAAGTGATGCACAAGTTCTTCAAGTTCTTTCAAGATTTCAATAAGTAATTTCAGCTCTATAAATTTCGTAAGTTAGATTGATTTATTTAGAAATTTTAAATTCAAAACACAGATATGAAATTTAGAATGAGTTTTTGACTTTCGTGTAATTTCGGGCCTTTTGACGAATAGAAACTCTTATAATTCGGAGCATAGATTTTCAACTTATGCTGTGTGGAATCCTGGGGTTCCTCAGAATTTAAAAAAAAAACCTGCAAATGTTTTGTCATTTTGATTCATTGCCATAAAAAAATACTTTAACTGGGGAATTATTTACGTTTGTCAGAGGTGTCATGGAACAGTCTCGTAACTGTTTAAAAAGTCATCAAGGGTTTTGCGTGAGTAAAAACGTTGGAATCTTCAGCACCTAGTGTCAATAATAGGCCTAAGTTAGTCACAGTAGCCTACGAACTAAAGCAAAGGATTGTGAGTAGTAGACCTACTTCAAACCACCATCATTTATCTTCAAAACAAAACAAAACAAAATGAAAAATTTAAAACCTACGTTGACTATACTACCATAATGAAATAATATATATTTAATGTATTTTCATTCATTTGAAGTTTTGATATTTTAAAAAGAAAATGGCATTATAAAAGAAAAAGTTTTTTATTAATAAAATTCTTCACATTATACGTAGGCTTGCTCTCTCGAAAGCATCTTTTTTTTTATTCCAATCCAATTTTTCATTATTTCAAAGTTGATTATCTTACTTCTATCTTAAAACTAATATTTCTAATAGATTTTTTCAGAGTATCTACAGAAAGAAAAGATTGTACAAAAATACGTCTTTTATGATGTAGACGACAAAAGAAAATTTTCCCCCGTTTTCTTTGCGAGAAGAGACTTTTTTCCTCATTCTTATTGGATTCCAAAACAACACAGTTCGATAAATTTTAATCCCCACGGTGAAGAAAAAGAAAAGAAAACAGAGAAAAAGAAAATGGGGAAAAAAAAGTTTCTTTCTCTTTTCTTTTTTTAATTTTCTTACCAGAACAACTGATTGAGACGATAGATGAGGTTCGGCAATGCGAATCATACAATCCCACCCCCTCGAGGACAAAATACTTGATTAAAAGAACTTCGAGGGAATGCCCTCTTCTCATCTTTTACCTCATCTTATTGTTAGGAGAGAAAAAAAAATCTTTGAGTGTACACTCGGAATTTCAACGAGAGTGGGCTACTGTTGCGCATGTTGAAAAAAAAAATTCTTGTGAGGTCAGATGACAGTAACAACTTGGATCACTGATTAAATTCGATCTTGAGATAATATCGATTGATCTTAGTTTCCCATATGTGAGAAGAAACTGAAAAATTACATGTTTGAGCATCTGGAGAAAACAAAATCTTACAAGGAAACAGAGAGGGTTTGATAGCATGAGTTTTTGTACAACTATTTATTAAAATGTACAGTGCCGGTATGTACTCCTTTGAATCTCAATCTATGGTCTGAAACGATGGGTGATCCGCAGGCTGTTTTGATAATTCGATTCTAACTGAATGAGAAATTATTCAGTTGTAAATTGATATTACTAATATCCGTATGGGTTCAGATAAAAATTATGCTTTCATAGGTTCACCATACGTCATCAAGGACAATAAGAAAAATTGCGATCATAAATACGGGATATCACTAATTGTAGCCACAAAAAAATGCAGTTCACGACAAATTCGCTAATTACTGAAAAAATGGGGTGAAAGGTGGGAAAATAAAAGTCTGTTATACAAATCGTAGCTAACGAAAATGTATTTGACGGGAAAAAACCCCTTTCAATGACTATATGACCATATTTCATTGCCAAAAATAAGGGGAACTAGGATATTAAATACGCTCATCTTCCACTAAGAAGGTCACCATCAAGGTCCACGCGTTCGAATCCGGGCATTGAACGTAATAAGCAAATTCTTTACCTGCAGAACCTGGGACGACCGCCGGTGGATCGAGCCTTCATTTCCCATCCAGCTCCACCGGTTGGAAATTGCCGTATGGCGATATATGACCGGAGATGGTGTGCGGTAAAGTAGAAGGATCTTAAATGAGGTAAAATTCTCGACGTAGCCAATTACCATTAAAAACGGTGCCATAAGTTGGCAAAATTCCCAATGGTAGTTAAAATCACTGAAAAATTTACCAAAAAACATTAAACCTGACAAATATGTAAGACGAATATGTATTTGTAATTATAGCGATAATATTATACCATATAATAAGTCAAACGCCATAATAAGTTGAAAACGCTGTTTGTTCACTATTTATCATTAAAAATCATGATATAACATTAAAGTTAAACATTACAAATTCAAATAACCACCGTTGAGGGACAAGACAAATGTATAAAAATATATGTCTTGTTTTGAATTCTTATAGTTATAATGTTTTGTTTTCTTATTACTATTTAACTAACGGTAGTAAATAGCAGTTTTTTGAGCTATACTTTCTAAAATACCGAGATCTTGGAAAGATGTCTTTTTTTCAAATAAATTTTAAAATCGGAACATCATCAAATATTACGCAAGTAGAAATACACGGCGATTATAATTACAGTTCCCGTACTTTTATTAGTGTGTGTGAGTAGTTCTTCTAAAAAAATTACTCATCCGAATAACAGCCAAATTTTCGGGATATCTTAATGAGAACATGGGAGAAAGATTTATGCAATAAAAAAGTCTTCAATTTTTGATCACCAGGTGAATAAGTGACGCTTTTTTATTGAATTTTTCTTTCTCCCTGGTCCATATAGCGTATATACCAAGTTTCAATGGAATTCGTCCACCAGAACGGGTGCTATATAGGTCTGAGAAGTTTCAGTATACATCCTATATGCCGGCGGTTCTCAACCGGTGCACCACGGAGCTGAAAGGGCTCCATGTGCATTTCCCAGCGGCTCAACGGGGACTCGAAGAAAATAAAATAAATCAGTAAATTTGATAGATACATGAAAAAAAGAGGCATACAGGGTTCCACCATAAAAATTATATACTGAAAAGGGTTCCGCAAGTTAAAAAAAATAGGTTGAGAACCCCAGCTTATATGCTATATGGATCATGGGAAAAAAGAAAATTCAATAAAAAAGCGCCATAGCGCCACTTAATCATATCCTGATGAAAAATTGAACTATTTCATAAATCTTTTTCCCATGAACTCATTAAGATATCCTGAAAATTTGGCTGTATTGTCCAATTTATTAAGAACTCATTTACTGCCTATTTTCAGACGTTATGAATATTAAAAGAATATTATACAATCACATCAGACTTATTGTATCTCATTTTCAACATAACAGGACAGACATCCCATTCTATTCTCAGTCTTATTCACAGAAATGTTTGATGAAAAATTTGGGCATAACTCAGTGATATCGATTTTCCCAGACAGCCGTTTAAAATCCAGTTCTTCACACTAAATATATCTCCGAAGAAAAAAATGCAAAAAATGCAAAAAAAAAAAAAAAAATTCCCCTACTTTAAAATTTAGTCCGTGAAATCGAATCACACACGCACGCACACTTTCTGCTACTTCAGTATTAATCTGTAAAATCTCAAGCAAATGCGAACGAACTCAGCAAAGTGTTGCTCACTCGCCCCTTCAGGTTAAATTATCACTTTCACGAGACATCCTGTTTAATTTTAGGAATAGTACGCAAATCAATCACGGGAAATGTATGCTTGCTTGCTTGAAAACCAGATTAGTGAAACGTAGTTAAGAAATTCGCTGACACAGCATTTCCAAACTGACTGTCATTTATGTATTGAACGAAAAAAAAAACACAAGTAAGTCATTCCGCGTGTAACGAAAAAACCCCTTTCTGGCCGAGAATGAAGGAAAAACTCTGCGGGAGGTAGAAATGGTTAGGAGAAAAAATAAAATAAAAAAAGGGTCACACACACAACATCGGATGGGTAAAGGACCTTGGGGTCGTCGCTATTTAGAGCGTGTCACACAAACCCTCTCTCGCTATCTTTCCGAGCTTCCAACAACTGTCTATTTTTGAATCCTTTCGGTGCATACACATGCCAAAAACCACAACTTACACACTATCACGTTATGCAACTCTAGAAAAGAACCGGTAAGTCTTTCCTCTCTATCCTATTCTTTTCGCCCACTGTTCCATTACTCTTATTTCTCTTGCCTCTCTTAGTCTCTCCGTCTTCTTCCATTAAGACAAGCGCGGATCCAGGAGGAGGGCGGGCGATGCAGGCTATTGCCCTTTCCCAAGAGCCGGATAAATGGGAAATTCGTTCTGTCCCGTAAAATACGGGATGATCTCAGGCACCTACACATTAAGTTGCTTCTCCGACACGTCGCCTTGTATCCGCTTGCCTCGGCTTCATTCGCAGCTGAAGATGTCTGCTTCTACTCCATTCGCTGCTGAAAGTGTCCGCCTTCGCTCTATTCCCAGCTGAAGATATCTGCCTCAGCTTCATTCGCACTTAATATATCTCAAGATATCTGAGTAGTAGCGAAATGTGCATTTCTGGCCGTGGAGAAACGCACATTTCACTACTACTTATCTGCCTCAGCTTCTTCCTCAGCTGAAGAGACCCGCCTCAGCTTCATTCGCAGCTGAAGATATGTGCCTCGGCTTCGCTTAGGTGCGGATCTGGGAGGGAGGTGATGGGAACGACTGCCCTTTCGAAGAGCCCAATAATACGAGAAAATTTGTCTGCCCCGTAAAATACGGGACGATAAAATGAACTTACACTATTCGCCCCTTTCGTCATATCGTCTTGAATCCCCACCTGCATTAGGACAAAGGTGCTCAACCTTCAGTAGAGGGAAGACCACCACTTCATTGATTTGAAAACGTGTCGTGGGCCACTTAATTAAGTGATCTGAAATAGCACCGCGGGTTACTTAAGTGATCTGTATAAGTGTCGCAATTCACACAAGTGATCTGTAAGAATGCCGCAATCTACCCAAGTGATCTTGGAATATGCCGCGGGTCACTTAAGTAATCTGTAAATGCACCGCGAGTCACTTGAGTGACTTGTAGATGTGCAGCGGGTCACTTAAATGATCTGTAAATGAGCCGTGGGCCGTTTGAGTGATCTGTCATTGTGCCGCAGCAGGTCATTCAAGTAATCAGTAAATATGCCGCGGTCACTCAAGTGATCTGAAACTGTAGCCTACCGCATGTCATTTAAGTGATCTGGGAATATGACACGGAATGCTCATGCTATGTAGAACTGCACTGCGCTTCACGTGAGTATCTGAGAAATGCGCCGCTTAGCTCATTATTGCAAAATTAGGCTTGAGGAGGTTGCGGGCCACATCAGATGACTCCGACGGCCATATTTGGCCTGCGGGCTATGGCGCATCAAATAGAAACGTTCATGGCTCGTCGAGATAACTAATCCGTTGCAGAAAGAGAGAGAAAGAAGTGAAACAAAATATAAAATAAAATAAAAATTTAGGAGCGAAAACCACCACACACAGCAATGGTAAAAAAATAGAAATGAAATAAATGAAGTAAAATAACTTAGAAGGGAAGTCCAGCAAAGGGAATAGGATCTTGACCACGTGACGCAGTCGCTATGGTAACACGGATGCCCTAGATGGCGGATGAGGGAGCAAGGATATCGGGATGCCCAAGATGAGAGGAGGGATGGGTGACCTTGACTATAAGGGTGAGCCCGTAAAAACTGAGCTGTGAGATGGAGGAGAGACTGCTCAGTAGAGAGTCGCCAATAGCAACAGGGGAACCAGAGAGCAGTGGGTGTTTGGTTGGGGTGCTGCAATTTAATGCCTGAGATAGGTGGGGTTCTCTAAGTGAGGGTTTCAATAGGGTCCTCCCACCCACCCTTAATTTTTTTTTATTTTATATATAACAGAAACGAACTTCCCCCCCCCCCTTTTTCCGATGCCACATTTTTTTCTTTCACTATTACCCTACTACAGTAAAATCTCGTTTATACGTCGCTCAGTTATACGACTTTCAAATTTATACGACGTTTGGCTTCGGTCTTTATTGATTCTATACATTTAATTAGGTCTGGGAATCAATTACATTTCTAAACTGGTTAGTCGAATACTTTTTGTAATTATATGATAGTAACTGATGCTATAAGAATGTTTAATTTATTTCTCAAGCATCTATTTACTAGATGTAAACAAATATAGCAGTTATATAGATGGCTTTTTTCTCAGCCAGACATATCAAGGAAACAGTTATTTTCCGGATATTATGCTGAGGTGAGCTCGGAAAGAAAAGTCATCACGTCTCCGCCGGGGTTCGAGTCCCGGCGGAGACGTGATGACTTTTCTTTCCGAGCTCACCTCAGCATAATATCCGGAAAATAACTGTTTCCTAAATATAGCAGTGTTTTTAAACCTTTTTGAAAACAAGGACCAGTAAAATATCTGAAACGATTTGATGAACCACTTGTGTCTCGTGTTACGGGACATTCCTGTAGTTTTTTTTGTTCCGATTTTTCTCCATGAATTTGTCCCGTTTTTTCAACGATACTTATTTGACTTTGTAATATATATTTACCCAAAGTCGTGAACACACACACACAGCATCTTCATAACATATTATCGACTTAACATTAATTCGAATGATTTTAAATATGGTTATTTATCCAAAATTTTATAAATTGGTACATAATTTAGATCGTTTTCGTTAAACAAATCAAGTTAATAATGACTTTTCCGAGTTTACCTCAGCATAATATCCAGAAAATAAAATGTTGCCTTGAAATCAAGTTAAATTACAAATGTTTTATGTGAATTTTAATCAGATTGATCGAGTCGATAAACTCAACTGAAATTTTTAACTGTGATTAGCAATTTATCGATTGATCGCGCCAGCCCTAGTTCCTATACATTTAAATGTTGAAATAATTCATTTATTCGAAGTTTTCATTTTGACTCGAACTCCAAATCTGTAAAAAAATGTCATTTATGCTAATCAAATGCGAACAATTTTTGTAGTGAGGCAGTGAAAACGTGGTACTGTAACAGTTCTTCTTCCATATTACCATCGAAAATCAACCTAAAATAAATTTTATGATGATTGCTGATATATACGAAAGCAGTCATTAACTTGGTTGATGACGCATTTTTGAGTGGACATTCAAGTGATTAGTTTACTGCTTGTTTCTGAGAAAATGCAAACGCGACGAGACCCAAAGAAATGGGTTTTAATTGTTTGAAAGACGGCCATATGTATTTTCAGAATTTTTCTCCCATTGTTTCAGTGTTATATCCAAACAGTGGGAATTGTAATTGTTTGGAGAGTCGGTACAGGTCTGAATAAAGGACATGTGTTGCACACACAGTAGGCTGGTCTGGTGTATCAGTTCGTTTGATAATTTCCAGGGATTTTTTTTTTATTATGGTGCTTTTCTTACTGGCAGTGATGTCATTGTTCGTAATGACTAGAAAACGAAAAACGCTTTCTCTGTGTGTGAAAGATAAACGGGAATTTTGGAAGAATCCGACCAGAATTTTTAATTAATGACGAAAGTTGATTTTGCAAAACAATTGAATATTCCTTTGAAAACGATTATATATATATATAAAGAAGAGAAATAAAATCAGAGACCAAGCTGTTGGTTGCAGATCATTTGCCACAAAAAGATGAGAGTTGAAAAAAATGCGATTTTAAAATTCAATATGTTTCCTCAAATATGAAATGATTTTTTTTGTAACAGAACACTGAAGATGTAATAAAACACATTGAATTTTATAATATTTTGTTTGTCTGTTGAGAGGTGGGTCAGTTTTTTTAAATAAGTCTCAGTTGTGCGACTTTCCCATTTATACGACGTTATGACCATGCCCCTTGAACGTCGTATAAACGACGTTCCACTGCAGTATAGGAATGCTATCGTAACCCACACGCAACTAACTCCCTTCCAGCTACCTCTTGTGAAGAACGCTCTATACGTATATCCATCCACCTTCTATAGTTATTTCGGAAACGAATCGCCTTGGAGGGAGATCCAGAGAAGGAAAAAATGCGAGCGTCCATCTTGGAAACGAACTTTTACGGAAGCAATTGGTCATCTCTTAAAAAAAAAAAAGTAATAATAGCCTTGCATTCTTTCTTCAGCGGCAGCAGCAACAACAACACTCAACGCTTCCGATTAGAGTCATTTTCGCTGTGGAATAACGATACACACGAGAGAAACAGAAAACAAGTAATGGGAATAAACTTCTGAGAAATAAAAAAACAACAACATGTGGAATGAAATAAAAAGCGTGACTTGAGGGTGAATGTGATAAAGGTTCAAAAAAAAAAAAAAAAGTGTTGGAATCTCTGGAGAGAGATGGAATGAGATGAGCTATCAGGTGAAATGTGCTTTGGAAACGACTTTTTACCCGACGCGATCAAATAATCGCGAAATCACCGGGAATGCTTTCCTAGAAATTTGGTCAGATGAAGGAGATGGGATTGAAAAATGTTAAAGGAAAGAAGAAAAAAAAATACAACTTTTTATTTATTTATCTATTTATATATCTTTCCCCTATAGGATTCATAGCAATGCTCCTGCGCATCCTCGAAAAAGAACGTTTTTTCTGTTCCGAAGCGTGCTACAATATCACGATTTGAAACAAATACTTTCACTTTCCATTTCCCCAAAGCGATCGCAAGTTTTCGCTTCAAAGTGGCAGTAAAAATGAGAGAGATCAAGGTATCTGTGTGTATGTACTTTTTTTTTGGACAACACTTTGAAAAATATAAATAAATTCCCTCAACACGTGTTAAACCCATCATCATTGTGGAACCGCCACAAATAGCACTGGAATTCTAGAAAATGTTCAACATTAAGGAAGTAAAAGAAAAAATATTATTTTTTTATAAATTTCATATATTTTTGTATAAGAGGAAAACTCCTGTTCAATCAAATGGAGATTTTTGTGGGGTTATTTCGAATTTTCGTTCTGTTTCAAAATGTACATCGTTATTATAAGCATATTTTTGAAGCTATGACGGTACTTTCTACTATATTAACCCTCTATTTGGCCGTGTTGCTCTGGTTCTCTTAAATTTTTCAAATAAAGGCATTGCATATTTTGAGCTCGTTTCGTCATTGATGTTCATAAGCAACTCCTAAACATTCGATTTTTACCGTGAAGCTGTTCATGAAGTTTCTAAAATTACTAGCAGAAAGGCTCAAAGGTACACATGACATTTGCATTTTTGGAGGGAAATACCATGTGTGAAGGAGGCATATTGCTGTGCATTCTTCAACAATGATAGAAAAGTAAGTTGGCAAATAATAAATGACGATCTTAAACTAATCAAATCTATGTAAATCATATAAATGCAGCTGTGCGTTCCCTGAAAAGTGCAACATCCCATATTTTTTTAATATTGACAATATTTAAAAATATATCCATCCATCCAATATCTCATATTTTTTGGGATGATGTCAAATAAAAAATTAATATAGTAGAAAGAACCGTCATAGCTTCAAAAATATGCTTACAATAACGATGTACATTTTGAAACAACGAAAAATCGAAAAAAACCCCCAAAAACCTTATTTGATTTTGAACAGGAATTTTCTTCTCATTAAAAAAATATGTGAAATTTATAAAAAAAATTTTTTTTCTTCCTTAATGTTGAATATTCTTTAGAATTCCAGTGCTATTTGTGGTGGTTTCCACAATGATAAGTTTTTTTGTCATGTAATTGCATTTATATAGGGTACCTTATTTGCTCAATATATAACCCCCTTAAATTTTTTTTTTCCTCTGGATATTTCAATGCCTACTAATTAAAGGGTTCGGGGAGTTGTGTGTGTGTGGTGCATGTAAATGTTCTAAAAAACACGTTTTCTCGAATTTTTTAATTTTCGAATACTATACAATTTTTTTCATCTGTGTTCAGGTTTTTATTCTACCTGCACTAAAAGTATATTTTTGACACATTTTATTATAAACTGCTAGCAGGCATTATATATGCTAATGTTTTCCATTAAAATGCTCTTTTCTAAAAACTGAGTTTTTTTGGCAGATAAGGAACATTTTTTCTAACACAACTTGTTTAAATGTCTTGAAACTTTGTGTGTCTGTCAACACTAGTGTGTACATACTTTAACGAGAGGATCTCTTATTAAAAACATTTAAAGAAATTTCATGGCACAAAGTAAGAGTGAATTTCAGTGGCTTTTGAAAAAGCTGCATGATGTTGAAGTTAAAATTCAAGAGAAAAATAACCGACGATTAAAATCCTAAATGCTCTCGTTAAATTATATAAAAGTGTCATATAATTTGAGAAAAAAAAATTGAGTGCCTAAAGCGAATAGAAAATTTTTAAATGTTCCTTAAAGGAAGAAGATTTTTCCCTTAGGAAAGCACGGAAAGCCAAGATCGTACAACAACCCCCCTTAAACAAAACACATAAGAAAATATACTTTTGCCTGCACGACAAAGTACCGGATGCTTTATATTTTAAAGTAATGCACAAGAAATGTGATTTTCCCGTACATTCAAATTCATTGACATTTCTGGAATATATCCTTAACTTCATTACCGTGTGGTATCCTTAACTTGAATATTTTTCCGATATTTGTGTGCGTGTGTGTGCTGTCAATGATTTTTTTCTTATACTTTCAACAACAATATGCAATGTCTATAAGGTACAGTATAATAACATCTTGATTTTTCAATATAGAGAGATGTGAGCGATAATACCGAATGCAAGTAAATGAAGAATTTTATTTTGAAAGGGAACTTTTTCTAATGAAAAATGAGTCTTCGAAAAATAGCTACACGTGTGTATGCCTATGCATAATAGATTGCTTCCAAAAGATTTCCAAGCTTACAAGACTTCTATTTCAAATGAATTCAAGGACTGGTTTGAAGAAAATGACAAAAGTAATATAGAACATTGCCACAAGACTCAAATTATTAATAAATTTGAGCCTGCAAATATGTGTTACACGTATTTCATTTTACGCTCGCATGGCATGCTCGTTTTATTTACTAGATACGTACTTACAGCTTAGAGCAACTTCTTAAAAGCCGCGTGTGTTTTCGCAGCAAAGCTCTAATATCATTATAAAAATTGCTTTGAACAAAATTGAATTGTCAGTTTTAAAAATAGAATTAATCTTAAAATTTGATTTTTGGGAAACAAAGAGAAAAAACCTTTTTTACATTTTTTGAACTGGATTTTTTTACTAGGGACAGATTTTTTCTGAAATAAGTAATATCATGGAAACGATACACCAAGTTTTCATTTGCATTACATCAGTTGTCTGTTAGTAGAAATTGATCAACAAATCAGGGTGGGATATGTATCAAGTGACTCTTCTTTCCTTTCTAAAGTTTTTGAATGGTTCAAACTTAGGATTCAATTGAACCATTTGCTGAACATCCATGAAATTTATCTCATATGATCATGCCCCCCTCCCCACATCCTGGAGCAGAGCTCCTAGGCTGCGATCTTTTGTGGGCCCCCAGATCAGACTTTCACAGGTCCCTTTATGATGAATTTATAGCGTGAAAATAGAGCCCTGTCAGCCCACCCTTGTGGGGCCATGCTTTCGATTAAGGCTGGTCCAATTAATCGATTAATCGGGTCTATTAATCGATCAATTGTTAACCGCAATTAAAAATTTTAGTTCAGTTAATCAACTCGATCAATTCGATTAAAATTTTTATTAAAAGTTTGTGAATTAGCTTGATATTTTTGAAAAAAAAAAAGCCGATTATAAACAATGTTCTATACAGAACATTATGGATAAGTGACCATATTTAAAAATATTTGAATTAATATTTCGACAAATTCGATTCAACGGAAACTGGTGATTTCAGTTTCAAAGTGAGTTTGATGGGAGTTTTAGAAGGCAAGATCACGATTAATTGTCTCCACTATAAACATGAGCTTTCGTATTCTTCGAGCATCCGCTCATCGTCTCACAATTACCACTCGAGAGGAGTTTCTAGGAAAACAAGCAAATATAATCGAAAGTAGTTTCGAAATCCTTGAATAAATAATAACCAAAACTAACCGATTAAAAAAAAGGACAAGATCCAAGTGAAGAAATTATAGGTTTTGGCCATTATATGTGTGTTTAGCATATTAAATTGCTTGAAGCGGATAGCCTTAATATCTTAATCATTCCTATATTTGTTTACACCTAACGAATAGGTGAGTGAAATTAATAAAATATTTTTTATAGCATCTATTAATTTTATATGGTCACCAAAAATTATTTGATTGAAATTCGATTAATCAGTCGATTAATAGATTAAATTTTTTTGACTAAACAGTTAGAAATTTTAATCGATTTCCATCCCTACTTATGATATATAGAACTAGTGCAATGGATATAAAATTTAGATAGCCCTCTAGATTTAAGACAAGAATTTATATCTTCTGGATTCGCAAAAATATTGAGATTTTAAAGGTATTTTGGAACTAGAAGAGTACGAGAATTTATATGAAAAAAAATAAATTACAAAGAGCTGGAAAGGTCAAAGCTTACAAATGAAGAACTCGAAAATTGGTTTTGGCAAAAGATCTTCGTTCACTATATAAGATATGATAAGAATTTTGAAAATTTAATAGCATTAAAAAATAAATACAGCATTTTGAGTTTTCATTTCTATACCAGAAGGGATATTGCTTTCTGAGAATGACTATAAATTCTCGTAAAATCATACATTTTCCTATAAGATATTTTTAACACTTTAAAAAGTGAAAGTATGGTTATATTTACAATAAAAACAACCATCTTCATAACACGTAGGAGTCTCATTCACAAAGAAAAATCCGTGATAGAAAACAGACTTGGTAAGAGAGTAAGCCTATATATTTAATATAAAGATATTGGATAACGTATACGCTACATACACATAGATATAGAATGGACTGTGGTAGCGAAAACAAACATCCGAAGACAATACATGAAATTTCACCGTCACTTCGAATGATATAAAATAAAGGACACAAGAAGAGAAATTTCCAAGAGGAGGCGAATAGTGAGAAGAACTTTTGATACGCCGGATGGTCATCTCAAAAATTTATTTGAAACCACCAGAAATTTTTTTATTTTTCTTAGTGTTTCAGAAAGAAGAACTATCATGCCTTTCAAAAAAAAAGCCTTTCTCCCTCTAACTCTGTCTACTCAATGCTTGTCCGAGATATTCGACAGAAATTGCAAAACATTTCCCGAGGCTCCAAAATATATATCGGAATCCCTGAAACATTTAACATCTTCGGTGTATAGCTATTTCTTTCACTTTTTTTCCATATTTTTATACTTTATTCTTTTATCCTTTATTCAGAAATACATACACACACATATATTCACGTAGCTCTACCGATAAAATTTATCGACTTGGGGAATACAACGTCAATATGAGATGTATATAATAAAGCGGGTGAGACCAAGTAGGGGAACTTGAGACACTCCGTCCAGTTTCATGTATGTCTTGCGTGTTATACTGTATATATTTTTTATGTGTTTTTTTTTTCCGCCTTTGACTGGTTTCTGCTGCCCCATTGGTGACGTCCCAATGTCCCTGGCGACGGCAAACAACGTATGGCACGTCAAACAAAACTGTGAAACGTTGACACTTCTTTTGAAAAAAAAAAAAAAACAGATAAGAAGAAAAATATATACTGTATATCTATCGAAGATGAATTTCAGTCAGAAAAAGAAAATGAGATATGGAACCAAAGCCAAAACACACATTGGAAGAAAAATACCTGAAGATACTCATATAGAGAGAAACTAGATACAAATGTGAAAGGATGAAAAATAAATTTCTCCATTAACAAAAAACATATAAAACACAAGTGGACTGCCTACACACAGACTAGCCTGGACTCTATCCGGATTGGCGGATGATTTTTTTCTTAGAGTTGGTGAAATGTTGAGCAAATATTTTCTTAACGATTACCTCGAAATCGAATATCGGTATGAAATAAGAGAAGAATTTTTTTATTCCTAGCTATTCAAAAATATATAAAAAAAAATATACATAATTCTTTTTACGAAGGTTTCGACAGCTGTCTGATGCGAAGATAAATTCACGGAGGAATAGCGGGTGGAGAGTGACATCATCTATATATAATTATTATTTTTTTCCTACAAAGCTTTCCCTTCAATCTTGTATCATAAAAACCCTCCAAAACCAATCGATAAAATTCAATTCATACGTATCTACAAGTGACTTTCATACTTTAATAATGTTTTTTATATTGTAGAATATTTACTAGCAGAATCCGATACATGTGTACAATTGTATTATGATTTTAAGAATCAATAGTGTGAATAATATTATTTACTTGACTTTAAAGACAAACTACCTTTTTTCATTTGTAATTTTGCAGCTTTTTTTAAAGAATTTGCTTATGCGATGAGCGTTAACGGTATACCAGGA
The DNA here is from genome assembly GCF_987345545.1 of Pholcus phalangioides. Lineage (NCBI taxonomy): Eukaryota > Metazoa > Arthropoda > Arachnida > Araneae > Pholcidae > Pholcus > Pholcus phalangioides. The sequence goes on along the minus strand of NW_028301608.1, from coordinate 47,735,112 downwards.
TAACCATGTGTGTTAACACGTTTAAAATTAAGGTTTCTGAACTATCGGTTCACAAGCGACACTTGGGTGAAAAGGATCTTCTGGGAGATGGATCTTACAAATTCATTTACAACAAGGGTTACTACTCTCTTGCGCCGCCGGGTGACGGCGGGATCTTAATGATTTCAGCGAACCGGGCTGAGACCCAGGCATTTTTCGGTTCCTACTTGAGCTATGGTTTTATGCATCGTTAGAAGAGAAGTTCGCCTCCAAAAAGACATAGCATTATTACAAAATGCACCGAGAAATGCTGAAAAAAATCTATATCAAAATACAAAAACTCTAAACCAAAATAAATGAAAATTCTTAATTGATGAGAATTTGAAAACTAATGAAAAGAATACATGTCTAATTCCAAAATTAATGAAAAAAAATTCGGAATTAATGAAAGAAATACATAATTCCTGAATTACTGAAATAAATACACTATTGAGAATTAATGAAAGAAATACATAATTCCTGAATTACTGAAATAAATACACTATTGAGAATTAATGAAAAACATATCCCAAGTTTTTAAAAGAAATAAAGTAATTATTTAAAATGAATGAAATTAATAATCGAAAATAAATGAAATTAATAATCGAAAATAAATGAGAAGAATAATCGATTATGAATGAAAGGAATAATTCCAGAATTAGTGATAACTAATAATTCGTTCTCCCTGATCTTTTCAGATCAAACCCCGTTGCCTTACTTTTTAAGAAGCCACTGACTGGTTTCACAAACCAAACACACATTTTGAAATTAAATAATATTTAACAAATATTTTTGAATTTGGAATAGACTCATGGGTCGCAGAGTTGATCATGTTGTTGATTTAGGTTTCGAGGCAAAAGATGGTTAAGAATCCCTGGATTAAAAAAATCCCCGATATGTATGAAATATTATTAAGAAAATTTTACGGATATATGAAGCTGAAAACGTTCTGGAGATTAAACCATTGCTTTGACATGTTGGTGATCTGCATTGGTTCTGAACAATTTCTGAAAAACTTTTTTAGATCGGTCTCTTTTATTGAGAGCTTATTTGTTCCCTTCGGTTATTTCAGTATATAGATTTACTGTCGTATAGGGTGCGTAGGTAACAGGGTGTATAGCATTTTACTGGTATACCGTTGGTACTGGAGACATACATCCAATTACAAAAAATTATCCAATCAACGTGTAGTACTCAGATATGTCATTTATGTTGCAAGGGGTTGTATAAATATTAAAATAAAAAAGTTAACTTTTCATACTGACACCCTGTGCTCAAGAACCTAATTAGAAAGTTGTTTCCTTGCCTCTTCTGATGAAAAAAAGAAGAAGAAAAAAGCAGCGTTAAATGCGGATGAACAGTTTTACCCGAATTTATTGCTGTTTTTTTCTAAAATTTTCTTCGTTTTTCGAATTCAAATATCCGAATGAATATTGCACTTAGAAACGGAATTTATTTTTTTGGCATCAGGAGAGACAAGGAAACAACTTTCTAATTGGGTTCTTGATCACGTGGTATCCATATAAAAAGTTAACTTCTTATTTTATTTTATTTTAATAACTATGCAACATGAATGTGTGTGACATACGTTAATTGGATACTTTTTCCTGATTGAAAGTATGCCTCTAGGATCAACGGTTCGCCAGTAAAATGTCATACGCCCTTTTACCTCTGCACCCTGTATACATAGTACATTATAAACTTCTCAACTTGCTGACACATTCGCGAAACAACCACAAGGTTGTTGAAATAATTCCTGTGCATATTGATCGCTTTGGGAGAGGAGAGAAGTCTTTTCTTTGAGTTATGATCCATTTCAATGTCAAATACCTGAGAAATTCAAGTTTTTTCTCCAGTATCCATCGACTTCTTCATGATGCGTCGCAATGTCTTTTGTTGATTTTTCTTCTGTTTATTATACCATATCTATCTTCTCTCTTTGGAAATACTGTATTAATAGAAGCAAAACTTGGTTTATCTTAATTCGCAATTAAATGTTTTCTTTTCTTCGAGGTTGCGCATTCCGTTGACTTGCGAGTCACCCATGTCCTGAGAAACACTAACTTGTGCGACATATGAAACACAAGTTAGGGTCTCAGGGAAAGGGTAACAAGCAGAAGAAAGAACAACATTTTCCTTCAGTGATAGAACTCTTAAGAAATCATTTTTACTCGTATGCACACATACTTACATTACATCTCTATGTTTTTTTCATTGCTCTCTCGATTTTGTTAACCAAATTGCACATACTTTTTTTCATATGACTACTCAATGCAGTCCTTATCAGAGTAAAAAAAAAAAAGTAAATAATTTCGGTGCTCCTTAGCACCACATTTTATATATTTATGGGGTAAGGAATACTGTATCCAAAGATTCATGCATTTCATTATATGAATATATATGAATGCTGAAAAATATCTATTTAACAATGAAAATTCGGAATTGATCAAAGACAAAAATCCCAGAATTTATGAAAATTTAGATTTAATGAGAGAAAATATCCCCAGAATTGATGAAAATCCAGAATTTATGCGACACAATAACTGCGGAATCTCGAATGAAATGCAGAATTAATGACAAATAATTCCAGAATTGATCAAAATTCTAGAATCAAATCAGATAAAGCTCCTCATTCACTACGAAAAAAAATGTATTTCATATACAGTGGAACCTCACAACAACGATACTCGATATAACGATAAATCCCCTTAAACCGATATTTCTTAACTCTTCTTGACACTTGACTTTTCAGTTCTATTACCGTACATGCAGGCCCTACCCCAAACCGCAGGGCCCGGTGTCATCGCACCTGTTACACGCACCTAAGATCGACTCTGTTATTAACTAGGATACTTAAATAACATGTTTGAGAAATTTCAAAATCTTCCCCTCCCAATTCCATCACCTACAATGCAGAAAATCAGACTGAGACAACTCAAACCAACTGATAGCATATATATGTTACAGTAAATCTTATATTATGCATAATCATCAGGCAACCTACCATAATCAGCGTTAAAAGTGATAAATTCAGAAAAATTTATCACTTTTAACTCTGATTATGCATAGTACCCAAGCGTCATTGGTAAATTTAATAAGTAAAAAAAATCACTCTTTTACCGGTGATTACGCATAATACCCAAGCGTTGCGTCGTTGGTAAATATGATAAATCATAGGAGGCGTACTATATGATATAGGCCTACTAGACATGATAATTCATACATCAAACAGTGCCATCTGCGAATACAAAAACCCATTGCAAGAAATACACATTATGAATAATGAACTTTTACTAATGCTGTAAATAAATATAATTTATTTCTCTTGTATATCTTTCATTTGAGTGCTTAATAGAGACTTAAATAGGCTACTAATGCTTAGAAAAATGCATCACTTTGGCCCACGCCATTCTGTAAAAAGATAATGTTTGTTTTATTTTTGTCTATTACCCTTTGAAAATTTCTATGATGAGTTCAGAATCACTTTGTCAGAATTTCAGGAAAATGTATACATAATAATGTATCTCTCGTTAAAGCCACAAAACGCCATTTGATGAATGGGTGCTCCAAACTGTTTTATACGTAAATTTATATTAAAAAAAATATTGCACCAAAATGGTTTCGGAGGAAAAGATACAGGAAAGAAACTCAATACAAAACCTACCACATTTCTCTTAATAAGCGCCGCTTACAGGTATGCGCAGCAGTGAGCAAAAAAAATGTTAAGATATGTTTGCTAGCTTATCGTAGGCACCACATTCTTCTACGACAATATTTGAATTTCTATTTAGATGCCGTTTACTTGCATTCTAAAAACAAGTATTGGTAAAAAAAGAACAATTGCTGAACCCTCAGAACCAATTAACTTCTTAATAGATTGTAAAAAAAAAATTAATTATTAACTCTGGTCCAGTGTATTTTAAATATACATGGCAAAAAAAAAAAAATACATGGCCAAAAAAAACCATTATACCAATTTTATTTCTCAATCTTTTAGTGTCATTTCATTACAAAATACGGCTCCATTAAGTACAATACAGTTGATTCCTTGTATCCTTTTTTGAAGATCGGCTAAAATTTTACATGATCAAATATTTATAAAATCGCATCAAACTGAGCGGTCTGGAATTAAAATTTAAGGCAAATACTATTCAAATTTGCCATAATTAAAGTTGTATCTGTTTGTAGGCAACATTTAAATCAATCAAGGCAAACTATATTTTATCCTTAATTAACTATTTCAGCCAATTAAAATATCGACTCTAATTAATTAAATTTCTGTGTTTATGTATTGTTTCAATTAAAAATTTGCTAACATCACCAATTCAGATCTGTTTTCACAAAAAGAAAAAATCCACCCGTTTTTATAGGGGTGGATCATAGAGGGTAAAATTTGAATGTTATACGGTGATGTTCATAATCAATTTCTTAATGACATTGTTTTTGAAATAGAAATGAACGTACGCGGAAGCCCCAAAAATTTTTACGCTGCCTATGGTATTGCAATTGAAATTTAATTTTACTTTTTCTCAAAAACCAGTGCTAATATGACAAAAGCAGTGCCAAAAATTCGGAATCACATCTTCCAAATCCCCATAAAATTAATGAATTATCTTCGGTAATAATTCACTATATTTTTTTTATAGCGCACAGTTTCATTGCGGTTTCTATGTTGCCCGTGCATTACTATTGAAATTTAATTTTCACTTTATCTCAAAAACCAGACGGGATGAAATTTTTAGATTATTCTTCGAGTAATCAGCATCCAAAAACTATTAAAAAAAAAACCACTAATTATTATAAGAAAGCTTTTTCACCGCAGAGTTGAGAAAAGATTCATCAGATATGCAGAGTTTACAGTAATTCTAAATTTCTGTAAATCTCATACGCGTGGCAGTTTTTGACACTGACGTTCTATGACGTATGAAGGGGTGGAAAGATTATTTTTTTTTACGACGCAACAGTTATTCAAAAATGGTTCGGCTGTTCAAAATTCAAAAGGATTTCATAAAAGACGTGGGGAAAAAAGAGTTGTGGGGTTGGCAAAGGATAGACGAAGAAGAGAGAGCAAAAGCAATATCAGACACCTCCATCAGCGCGTCGCAACAACCAACCACCGCAGCGACGACGCGGGGGATCGTCTCTTGTTCTTCCTTTTCCCTGACGCGCCTTCCGGTTCCTCGCATGCGACACGTGCTAACAGAATGCGGTTGGTTGGTTGGTTGCTTGCTTGCTTGTGTATTGCCAGGAGCCGCGCTTCCATACGCCTTTTATAAAACGGGGAAAATACCTTTTTTGCTCCTCTTAAATTTTTTTTTTCGGTTCTTATATTCTTTGACTATCTCTTCCTTTTCCTCTCTCTTCCTGGATCTTTCTCTTTTTTAAATTCCGGTTACTCATTTTACTTCCACGTAACAGGAAGTAATGCAGACACCTACGAGAAGAAGAAAAAAAAAATTCAAACACCAGGCACAGAACGGCTTATTTCCCAATATTTGTGGATAATGCGTGAAGAGGCAAATCAATTTTATTCCTGATAAATATGCAGAGCAGAATAGAACTGACCGAGTACGACCAGGCACTGCTTAAGCGATATAAGCTCATCTGCCTCGGAAGGCATAGTCGTGTCGGACAAAATTCTGAGTTACAAGGAGAAAAGAAATAAAAATAATTGGGGTCCCCCTATATCATGGGATCTAAAAGACCACTAGTCACGTATGCGCATTCTTATACAATTACAAAAAAACATGGGCGAGGTCATACACATAATGAAGAGAATCAGATTATACAAGAGTTCGGGGGAGACCCTATTTTAAGGGTACCTAGAGGACATTTTGTACCTAGAGGAATATGCATTCAAATATACGGGATTCAAAGTAGCATGTTAGTTTGCAACATTAGCACAGCAACATTAGTTTGTTATGGACATCTTTTTCTCAGCCACCTCGCTGGGCATTCTGCCTGTTGTGGTGTTGTATTTGTATTTGTATAGCATGTATAAATACGTAATAATTAAATGTATAATATATAATAATATATAGAAATGTATAATATAAATAAATAAATGCGAGGCTGCACACACACACACACACAAAAGAAATAAGTGAAAATAAAAAATAAATCGGAGACCCTGGTGTGGGACCTAAAGAACTCCGAGTCAAGTACATTCAGATACAATTTCAAAAAGCGCGTGCGAGGGCAGGCAAATACAAAAATGATCAGGTTTTACAAGGAGTTCGGGGCTCTCTATTTTAGGGTCTTGACCCTTTGATAATATGCATTCAAATAAATAGATTTAAAGAATCGTATAGGCCTACAAGTTTATATACAGTTGAATCCCGTTATAACTCCAAAAGACCGGAGAAATCACTTCGTTGTAACGAAATTTCGCTAAAAAGGAATTCCAGGTTTTTGCATTGTTCCTATGTAAACGTATCTGAGGAATTTGAAAAGTGTTTGTTAAAACGAGATTTTTTTGCTATAACGTTATTTGTTAAAACGGGATTCAACTGTACTAGGAGTTCGGGGACCTCTTTGGCAATATGCTTTCAAATACGAGATTCAAAGTAACATGTGCAAGTATAAGCATAAACTACACAAAAAATAAAATAAAATAAAATAAATCGGAGGCCTGACGTGCGACGTAAATGCCGAGTCATATTCATTCGTGTACAATTTGGAAAAGCATGTGCAAAGTCAAGCATATGCGAAAATAATCAGGTTTTACAAGTATTTCAGGATGAGGGGGACTATTTTGCAATAAATGTACAGTCAAACTCATTTAATACGATACCTTTGCCATAACGACAAATCCCAAATGACAATTCTCGTACAACAACGTTTTCTCAACCTAAACACTAGTAAAATTTCTGAAAAAAAAAAAAAAACTCGACGGATTACTTCATGGCCCTTGTGAATCCCGCACCAGAATCTCTAAGTAGAGATCTTTGCCGTTCCATTCGGCCAGATTTTTCAAGGGCCCTACCATGATGAATTCATAAATTGAACGAATAAAAAATGACAGGAATCGTCTCGGACCCCCAGGCTGAAACTGTCAGCCCCACACTTGAAGGGGGGGGGGGAGGCATGAACCACTTACAGAATCTGGTTTGGTCTATAACATTGAATAATTTTGATTAAATTAAAATTTAATTTTCAAATCTTCCCGCAAACCTGATGCTGCAGCGAGAAATATTAATGAATATGTCGCAGTTATCGTCAATGAAATGTAACGAACTTGCGTGCAATGGCACATTTTACAACAGTTCTAGTTTTGTTTCTGTGGTGCTTTTTCGAAAAATCCTTAGAATATATCTGAGCTCAAAAATTGTCTATTTTTCCCCCACTGTGTGATAACTATGTTTACTATAAAAGATATTAATTGTCAATCTTTGCTCAGTTTCTATCCCCCCCCAATTTATTCACTTGCATAAGAACACAGTGGATCCATATAGATAATATATGCCCTACCTATGGCCCGCAGGCCAAATGTGACCCTCGGAGTCATCCGATGTGGCCCGTGAAATCAAATCTAATTTTACAAAAATGAACTAAGTGGCACATTCACAGATCGCTTAAGTGACGCGCGACACATCACAAAGTGACCCACGACGTATTTACAGACCATTGAGTGACTGTTGACACAGTCCCAGAGGACTTAAGTGGCCCGTGGTACAGTTCCACTTCATTCAAGTTACCCGCAGCACAGTCTGAGATCACTGAAGTGGTTCGCGGCATAGTTCCACAGCACTTAAGTGGCCCGCGTCGCATTATCAGATCACTCAAGTGACCTGCGGCATATTTAAAGATCACTTAAGTAACCCGTGATACGTTTTCAAACCAGTGAAGTGACCCTCCCCTTCTCCAAAGGGCTGAGCTCCCTTGTATGTAGATGTTTTTCTCTTCCTATTAATAATCCAAAGCAAGCTAGTATATGAGGAGGGGAGGGGTAATCTTATCTCTCTCTCTCTCTCACACACACACACACACACACACACACACACACACACACATTTTTATAATTGATTCAGATTTTACAGCTGTATCCTAAATGTTTACACACAAAGATCTCAGAGAGATGAAAACTTTGTTTATTTCTGTCTCATTGATATTATGATGAAATAGCCGTCTAAAGGTATGCCTACATTGCTTACTCGCTATTACCACGGGGTAATTAATGATTACACCGGACACATTGGCCTTTTCTTCTTTTTTCCTCCTTTTGTCTTCTTTCCCCGCCCAAACACAAACCGATTGTTGCGCCACACCAGTCTTCCACCATACTTATTCCTAGAGGCGCAAGTCTCTTTGATGTGCCGACCGTCATTCGATGCAGCCAAGTTGGACAGAGGTCTGGTGCGCGTTGCTTGACCTGTCATGAAATATTTCGTGACTTCCGTGCACATTGAAATTTCAGCAAGCCACTCACTCAAAGACAACGCAGAGCACACTGATGTAGACAAGCCTTTATAACAGTGTTTCTCAATCTTTTTGAAAAAAATGAAGGTCTCTGAAACAATTTTGCGGACCACTCGCGTCCTGTATTACGGGACATTCCTGTAATTTTCGTTGTCCTGATTGCTTTTTTTTTTAATTTATCCCGTTTTTCCAACGATATTTATTTAAATTGGTAACAATTACTAAAGTCGTAATATACACACACATGGCATTTTCATTATATGAATTATATATATTATAATAACTATGACAAAAATTATCAATATTCCTTTCATATATTTGTCAAGGGTTTAACGTTTTTTCCACAATTTCTCAGCAATTTTAATTACGATCGGTTTATTGTGCCTATTTTTTTTTTTTTCTTTGGCAATGCTTTTTGATGACAATTGGAGTTGTCCTGTATTTTAGGGATCATTATTCAAGATCCCAGTTTTTGATGTATTTTTCTCAATGAAATATGGCCATCAGATCAATTGAATATTTTCTTCGTGAAAGACTATTCCTTTTTGTTAACTTCGATTTGTAGCAGCCCTTTATTTCCACAACATTCAGAAATTTTTGTCAAAATTTATTGACATCCCGTATTTAAGATAGTAATTTCCTGCATTCTCTTTGATGATATATGTTGAACCTAAGTATGAAGGCATAGTTTTATTTGAACCCATGTGGATAATACTAATATCAATTAAAACGGGTGAATAATTTTATCAAGTCTGCTCTGCAGAGCACCTATGCTATCGTCGTGGACCACCTCTGTTCCGCGGACCATAGGTTGAGAAACGCCGCTTTATAACAACGTACTGCAGATAGCATCTGATGACAGAATTTTCCTGCGTGGCATAATAGGCCTACACCGTAATTCTCAGATGTGAATTTAACTACTTTAAGAAAAAATTTAATCGTATATGATCCACAGTGGCGTGTAATCCCCATATGCAAATTTCATTAAGATAAAGAAATTTTAAGGGATGGAAATTTATATCTAATTTTTTTATACTTTAGATTTAAAAAGTAGATTTTTATATCTACTTTCTTATTTATGCGTATTATCCATTGCAGGAAAATATGATATTGGAAATATTTCAAATCAATATCTTAAAAGCGTCGACTTTGGCTTTAATGATACCTTGATTATAACAACACAATTTCACGGTATTCCACATTTTTCCCCTGAATGTTGTTGACACCGGGATAGATTCTACTTTGAACACCATTCGTACTACACAAAGATGAAAATGCACAATCGTAACACTGATTTTCTTTCATCCCTCCTCTCTTGGATTTTCGGTGACATGTCAGAAAATATGTTCCATACGCACGTAAAATTGAAGTGGTTATATGCAGTACAAATTATAATAACAAGTACCGCTTATAATGAGAATCTTGCTATTACGAGTAATTCGAAAGTAATTGTCAACAGCTAATGGAAAGATACGGGGAAAAAAAACGCTTATAGCGAGTTATTTATGAATGAAAATCAGAACACATTCGCTATAATGACAACGGAAATTCTCGAAAATCATGTTTTATTTTCTCCTTGCTTTAAGAATTATACATAAAATGGACTTATTTCTTCAACCTATTCATAGGCGTTTATAAACGGGTCAGTACTTCCCCATGAATAAGAAGACCACATGCTGTATCTTATCTTCTTGTTATCTATATACAGGAGGTGGAAAAACAAGATTTTTTCTTTAGGTGTGTTAGTTGGGCAGCTGGTACACGACCTCTGGTTTTGACGTCGTTGTTACTTGGAGAAATCCCTCCCCCAACTTTTTTCTTGGAATCTTTCAAAACTGGACACAGAACAAACAGGTCTGAATCATTTTCTCTGCCTTAAATGCCATTGGATATTTTCATAGTGCAACAAATACTCCAGTTGTTTTTCACTGTCGGATCTTGCGGCGTTTTTTACTCCAAAATTACATGTGTGAGATAGTCTCTGATTGTTTTACCTAAACTATATCAAATATACAGCAACGATTTTTCAGCAATTATAGCATTTCTGTAACTTTATTTGCCTTTGACAATTTTGTTGGCTTCAATTGACAACTTTATTTGCCTTTAACAATTTTTTCGGCTACTTTAACTGCATTTGCCAATTTTTTCCTCAATGATAGGTGATATGACTTAAGAATCCCGATTCCTCGTATTTTTATGAAGAAAGTATGGTCAGCCTAGGCATTTATTTTGCGTATTGATGCTTTTCTACCAGGATATCTTTCGCGAGCCAAGTGGAACCCATTTGCGAACTACATTTTGCTCGCGAACCGGAGATTCGGCATCCCCCGCTGGGACAGCGCTTCAGGTCACTAAAGTGATTTGTAAATGTGCTTTCTTTCAAACCGAGCACTAGTTCCTGAGCACTCGAGTGCTCAGGAACTATTCACTCAAGTGATCCGGAAATTCACTGTGAGACATTTCAGTGACCTGGAACGATTGGCGTATGCGGGGGAAGGGGGGTTTACGGGTTCTAATCTCTCAAGCCGAGGTTATAGTGTTATTTTCCAGGAAAAACGTAAAACCTCCCCCTTGCGAAGAAGAAACAAAAATTTAACCCCCCCCCCCCGAGAAAATTCTGCGTACGCCTATGTCTGGAACATAAGCGGAGATAGACCTGGAAGTTTGAGGGGCACGATGATGATGATGTCAATTCATATATACATTTGTATATACATTGTACATTCATATATACATTAGATCAGTCGACTCCACCTTTGACGCTGGGGGAGGGGGGGGGGGCCACCGCAGGTCACTTGAGTGATCTAGAAATATGTCGCTGGCCACTTGAGGGATCTAAAACTGCACCACAAGCGGGTACACGCTTCTCGAATGCACGGGGTTGGGGACGAATGTCCACCTATGCCAGCAATGCAATTATTTTTCACTGAACTGGGGGGAGGGGCACCCATTTCTCTGTATCCGCCTACGAACTGCACCGCGGGTCTATTAAGAGATCTGAAAATGTGCTGCGGGTTGCTCAAGTGCTTTGGGACCATGTCGCACGTTACTTAAGTGATATGTAAATATACCGCTGGTCCCTTAAGTCCTTAAGTGATGTGGAATAGCACCGTGGATCACTCAAGTGATCTGTTTATGTGCCGCTTAGTTAATTTTTGCAAAATCAGGTTTGAGGTCACGGACAATATCAGATGACTCTGAGTGCCACATTTGCACCGCGGACCATCCGTGTTGAGCATGTATGATTTACAACATGAGAGCCAAGAAGCTATGTTTAGAAATAAAATCATGAATTAAATATAAACTACTTAAATTTTCTTTTAGTTTTCAATGGAGAGAAAAAAAAATCCACGAATTGCCAAAACAACAGCCTACTCCGTCTTTCCAGGGTGGATAGATATGGATCGGCCTGTCATTTTTCCGCATCCAATGTCTCCTGCAAAGTTCAATATGGTCGGAGGAGGCAAAAAAAAAAAATAGTGATGGGCGTGAAGCAATAGAGGATGCTATGCCTTAGAAGCTAATGGCGAGACACAGACACATTGCAGATGGTAGAAGGAACAGGAGGGACTTACTAAGAGGCACAGAATGTGTTGTGTATGTGTGTATGTGCGAGCTATATATATATATAAGATCTAAGCACCTCAAGCGTCATATTTCAGTCCCTCCATCCAACTACCTCATCCTCTATCAAATACAGTGGTCTTTCCCCCACTGAAACTACATAGGACAGACTTCCAAGACAGTCAGTTGAAGGGAAAAAAGTAAATAAAATTGATCTAGAGGGTGGGGGGGGGGGGGGCTAAGGATATCAAAGTAGTTTTAGAAGAAAATGATGCGGGGGAAGGGGGGTGACAGTAAGGAAAAAAAGAAACTAAAAATAAATAAAATAGAGAAGAGAGAAAGAAGATGGTGGCACTAATAACTCAAGAAGATCTCATTGCGGAAGAGTCCGAACGTCTTATAAGAACTGAACCTTAATGGCGGAGAAAGGAGGTATCAGTAGGTGCTGTAGGGGTTGGAGATGAAGTGACTATAACGTATAGGGGACTACTCCGCGTAGGTGGTTGGCTGGTTGGGTGGAGATGTGAAAGAACACAGCACTGGAGGTGGAGCTGAAGATAATAGTTATATACAGAGTCGGATGGTGGTGGTGGTGGTTGTGGAGGAAGAGGAAGGAAGCCAACAAGAAAAGCCAGATCATCATTACTTTAGTTACTTATCGATCAAGTACCAGAGGACGGATGAAGAAAAGTTTCTTGAAGAGAAACTGGCAACGTGAATACTATCTCAACAGTAGCGCCGTTAGTGGTCGTCTCGAAAATTAATGACGACATGGCGTTGTTTGATGTTTTTTGCTTGCTTTGTGGATTAATGAGGAAACAAGAAAGAAGAAAAATTTTTTTGGTACTCTTTCTTATTTTCTTCCTGAAAATAATATTTACCCTTAGCAACAGGGGAAAGAAAAAAATTATATATATTAAATGCATTTTTTTCCAGTGATGTCTGCGATATGGGTGACATCCATCTCCGGAATTGTATATCCTGAAAGAGTAGGTAACAGTAAATATAACGATGACATCATTTTAATAAGTAAAATGTTACGTACAAAGACTCATTTTTAATGCAAACTGAATAATTCTTCATGTAATATGAACGATTATGACATTTAATTCAGTAGCGTACACAGAATTTGCTCGTTGAGAGGCCAATTTTTCTTTCGGGGGGGGGGGGGTGAGAGTGTTTCATTTAAATACTCGGGTGTAAATGCAAGAAACAAATTAACTTACAACGGGGGGGAGGGGGGAGGCTGAACCTTCTTAAACCAGGGGCGTCTCAACACCGTTACGTGCTTTTTGCTCTACAAACTAGAAAACGTGCTCTGTGCGACCAGATAAGAATCCTGAGCGACCAAATCCTTTCCCATTCTTCACTGTGACAATAGGGGGAAATGACCCCTATTTCATGATATTGCTATCGCTAGCGGTTCTTACTCTGGCAATCCATTTATTATACGGATTACTGTGGACCAACTTATTATTCAGTTTTGTTTGCAATGATGGAAGCAAAAAAATAACACTTTTTTCAATTAATTTGTCTACCTTTCAGGCCGTGTATCAGGTCTTCAGCATCATACTTACATAACATGAAAATTCAAGAATTTTCTATCCTCAGTTCAAAATATGGATCACAGAGGGCTGACAGCACCAGAAAGAAAACTCAACAAGCGCAGCTCTGACAACATTAATGCGTTACGGACATGGGCTAACAAGGCTCCAGCTCTGGGGCCCGGGATGATTTTTTCATTTTTTTTTTCACGCTATAAATTCGCCATAAAGGGGGCCCGTGAACGTCTGGTCGGGGGCCCACAAAAAATCCCAGCTTAGGGGCCCCACTCCAGGATGTGGGGGCCATGGTTACGGACCACACACACAAAATTAGAACGTACATTCCAGCTTGTTCCGATTCGATAGAAATTCCTTAGAGGAATGTGTATTGCACGATGAACTGAGTGTTGCCATTTTTAATTTTTTTTGCTACTTAGGTCTACTGTATATCTAAAAACAAAGCCACTCCCCGACTTGAGTTTTGTAAGTCGACTTATTTTCAAGTCAGAAATTCGAATTTTGAAAAGACCCACTGTAATGAATTGAGACGAAAATGGGGGACATCCAGCTAGTCATATTTAATAAGCGTCTCGCACGATAATTCCCGAATTGTATGCCGCTGCACTTATGTCACAAGATCGGCCAGATAGATATGTCATGCGACATCTTGAAAATAATATTACGTTGAAAATACTAATTAAGATAGTAGGCCTAATATCCAACAATGTGCAGCGTGGTACTTCAGAGTGCCCAGAGATCGAGTTGTCTTCAATTACATCCTGATATTTAAAAATAAGTCAAGTCAAGAGTTGAACAATGAATCTCTACTTTTGATACAGGATGGAGGGTCAGATAAGTAAAAAGTAAAAAAGAAATTCTCGTCCACACAAACAAATCTCATCAAAAGAACCGAAGTTATTTCCTTTCCACCTTGCTTTTTCTATAGGCATACACCTGTTAGTTTTTTTAATCAGATATAATGTATCTTTCTACTATATTCATGTAAAAGCGAAAGAGAACACGTAGGTTGAGGATGAAAAGAGAAATCTACTGTATACTTCTCTTATCCACTTATCTATTATACCGTTTTTCTTATCCTACTTGTTTTACTTCCTTTTCTCATATTTTTTCTGTCCCCCCCCCCCCACTTCTTCCTTCTTCTACGTGCGGTTAGGTAATTCAAGGACAAGGTTACCAGATTTATTGCTGAATCGTCAAATCTAGATAATCGAAATTTTTTGCCAAACGCTTGAATGGGAAGTGATTAATAAAATTTAAAGTCACCCAGAACTGTCTCATTCAATTAATTATATGAAATTGAAATTCATACTGATTGTGTGACAGATGCTACTCATATCCTTCAACGGGGCTTTTAGACCAGGTATCTTACATCTATACGGATCACGACACTAATATCCTTCAGTGAAGTCTCTAAATCAAGACTTGTGGTGGCCACCAAACCAAAACTTTTATCGCATCTCCTTGTTTTGGTTTTCTAGAAAATTTCTAGCAGCCTACATTATATGTAATTAAAAAAATTAGAGTATACTCTTGGACCCCATCTCCTGCAGCTACAGCTCCATCACCGTCTACCTTGCAGGGAGGGGGGGGGGGATGAAATGAATCGGATTACAAATTTGGCCTTTAAAAATATTGAGAGATTTAATTCCTTATCAATATCAACATATTTTAAAAACCATGGATGTGAATGATTGATGCTGATATGCCATAATGATAATCAGATTATGTTACGGTTGACCTCTTTGATTTTTAGAGCTGCCTCAATGAATATATTCGATACACTTTATTTTTTTTACATATTTTACGCGCAAATCCAAAAATAATTACTCAATTATTAAACTGATAACGATCAAAAAAAATCATGAATTTAGTCACTCGCAGTCAAATTGTTCCATGTTTCTCCGCTCTCGCGGAACTGAGATGTTTATTTACTTATCATACTATGACGTACCGTTCAATAACTTAGTAATAATAGTAATAATAATTTACCGTTTATTCGAGTCATTGATGCTTGTTGTATCGAAATTGCTGGAGGCTCACGAGGGAAGATGCTTCCAAAGCGGGTACCCTGAGAATCGAACTTGCGGTTAACAAATCGTAAAGCAACACAAGTTCGGAACTACGGGTTCCTGCTCAGGCATCCAGGTTGTTCGAACAGGCGTCCTAGAAAACCAAAGAGATCAACCTGAATTAGTCCTTTATTATTCTTTTACATATTTTCCTGCAGCCCATGGTTTTGAAACCGATTTGTCTGATTTTAATATTCTATAGAGGGTCGAACCCTTTAAATTTAAACGTAATAGTGACCCGTAGAATTTTATCATTTAGGGTGGGTGAAAAAGAAATGGAAAATATTTGAATATTTAGTAAGTAGACGTAACGAATTAGTTAGTAGTGTATATCTTCACGTTTTTTAAAAATAAATTATAGATGTTCCATGTATGAATCCTTAGTCACAGAGTTGATATCAATGTGATAATCCAGTTTTTGTCAAACATGGTGAATAAGCTAGCACAATAATCGGCTAAAATTAACTTTTCATTGTATTCTGTATGTCCTGTAGGCCATTTTTAAAAAATTATTATTATAATTTTCGTCTCCATAAACACTGAATTCTATCACTTACCTCGAGATGATGCAGCAATAGCAGTAAGACAACGCTAATTTCATTTTTGTCCGGGATCAAGATGATGCTCTTTGCTACTGGCGTAGAAAAATTCAGGAGTTGTTAGATGATAGTCTGCCCCAAGTTGAATAGTTTACTCTCCATGTATGAATATGACACTGAAAAGTTGGTCCCCAAGAAACCTGAACATTCCGCTATTATTACAGCTTTAAAATAGCTTTGATAGCTTACCAAATATGAATTTGACATGGCCATATTTGTTATGGGCATCTTTTCCTCAGTCACCTCGTTGGGCATTTTTCCTGTTGTGGCCTTGTATTTATATTCATGTATTTGTAAAATCAAGGGCCGATTGTTTTGTTGGCCTGATTCCTGTTTAACAAGGCCGAAACACACGATCAAATTAAATGTGTAGAATATGAATGAGTGTTTTGAAGCTTGTAGCAGTTCGATCTAAATTCCCCAGAGGAGTGCTTACGAGGTGCATGTACGGTTAAGTAGTGGTAGTGTGTTTGTTTAGCCATAGCTAGACTATTGTATCATCTTTTTTATAGACCTTCGTTAGTGACCAAAAATTTTTGCGCACCTCCATATTGTCAACGTTGTTGCTAATTATTTGTCCCTAAAAATATTTAAAATGTAGACTCTGCATATATCATATAGGCACTTCTGCGCTTCGTGTAACTTTCGTTATCAGTTTGAATAAAATCAAAGCTTCTGGATCAGTGATATGATCATTCACTCATCATTGGTTTCTCTAAAGAATTTAGAGCTGATGTCAGCATGTTTTCCAAGAATAACAGACACTCTGCACCAAGTACAGTTTATGAATAATAACTGTGCCGTAATAATAAAACAATTCTCATTATTAACTTACCCTCACATATTGTAAGATAATGACTATTTGAGTAGTCATTCATCTTATTGTGTATTTTCCCTCAATAAATCCGATTTATAAAGTACATTCCCCGATAAAACAAACTAAACTCTTGATTAATTTCTGAGAAACGCGAAAATAAAATAAAAAAAATTATTATATATATAATACTAAAAAGAAACAAAAAATGGTTCTGAAATTTTCGATATCCTGAGGGAAACTTCAATTCGGAAAGTAAAATTCCAAAGGGGGGGGAAAAAAGATAAAGTAAGAGAAACATCTATAACACGTTCACAAGAACAAGTCAAAAAGAAAACTGTACCATAATAGGGTACAGTAACAAAAGTAAAAATTTGAAAAAAAAACTTTTGATTACCGAATTTCTTCACAACCAGCTGCTCCTGATATATCAAAAATAAATAAATATATATATATTTTCGAAAACTCATTTTGAGAATTTATATATATGTACTAAACAAGAATTTATTTTTACTTTTTTTTTTCTAATACTATTTTTCAACGCGATGACGTTTCTTCCAAAACTAAACGAAATGTTATTGGACAAAGAAAATGAAAAAAAAAAAAAAATTAAAAGTTTAAATTTTTTTTTTTTTTAGTTTCTAGAAATTTCTTTTTTTTTTTGGATACAAGTATTTCGTGATTTTTACAAGAATTTTTTTCTTCTTCTCTTAAAAGTCCTCAGTACCCGCCCATAGACATTCCATGTTCCAATGGCAGTATACGTACGTACGCACTTATACTTTATTGGTTTTTCTTGTCGAAATACCAAAAAAAAAAAAAAAAAAAAAAAAATCTTTTATTTTACCCAAGGGAATTTCTTTCTTCTCGTATAATTTTATTTCTCTTCTATTCCACGTAACAAAAATGAGAAAAATGTCAACGATGTTTTTAGCTTCTTCCGCAAAATAGTATTCTCTTTCTCTCGTAGGAAAAATAAAATACGGCAGGTGTTTAAACCGTTAACGTCCCAAAGAAATAATAATTGTAACATTTTTTTTTTCATTCTGAAATAACGTAATAAAAAAAAAACACATTTTTATAGGAATCATCTGACATGAAATACTGATGAAGCTTGGATTATACGGTGAAACGAGAGATGGATAATGTCCCATCAAGAACAAAGGAAAATTACGATATCACTTGATCGGGAAAAAAAGGTTTTATTATCTTTAGGAAAAAAATTTACGGATACAATCATTGATTTTTCAATCGTCATCATAGAGGTTTTTTGACTGGAAAGGAAAAAAAAAAAATTCTAACACACTGGAACTGCTCCAAGGGTACATAAATGGTGACTTGAACTTTGACGAGGGCTGAAGGCTATTTCAAGGCTGAAAGTCTCGGTCTTTTCAGTATACGACTTCGTTCATAAATCAAATACTCGGTTAGTTAATCATCAAATACTCAGTCACTGGTGAATTCAAACACTTAATATTTGGTATGATCATCAGATATTTCAGCCACAAAATTACGCTGGATCATCACGTAAATTCTATTAGCCGGAGAGAGATTCTCGAACATGGATTTACTGGAACTTGATCAAGATTCAAATTAAATCCATGAAATAACTGCTGCGTAAAATTAGCACCATTGAATTTAACTGATTAATCTAAAAAATTTAATCGATTAATCAACTGGTCAATTAAAAAAATTGTAATCGATGAATCGACCGGGTACTAAAAAAAAATTAATTGATCAATAGGCTGATTAATCAAAGATTTCAACCGATTAATCGACTGGTTGATTAAAAATATTAATCGATTAATAAACTTGTCAGAAAAAAAACTAATCGGTGAATTAATAAAAGAGTGGCATTACAAAACCATTGAAATTTAAAAGCGAAAATGGTATGTGGCCACAATGAAATTTATTTTTTTATTTTATCATTATTATGCGTCTATAAATAAGCGACGGTAAATATGATAATTGTTAATTATGCAAAACCAATCGTGTCTAAAAGGTTGAAGACCCTTGTCCTAGACTGAAGATTACGCAAAATGACCGGTGAATTTAAGTAATTCATTGATGATTTATTATGTTCACTAATTCTAGCTGGAAATAATTTTCCTAATCACTATTAAGTGTGATAAATTTCCAAAATTTATCAGACTTACCAAAATAGTCGATGATCCTGCATAATCATCGAATTTTTCATATTTATCGAAACATATATAGCCTATAATACCTATATTTAGCACACGAGACACGAAATATAAGTGTACAATTACTGAAAAAAAGGTGGGTAATTGTAATGTAATTGGTATATAAGTGGTAATTAGTGATTGGAAAGAAAATTTGTAAGATTTTAAATTAACAACGAAACATCACCTCCTTCTTGATCATAGACATTCTCGTGAACTCCTTTTTACTAGAATGCAGATTCAAAAGTACCTTTACACTGAATTTCTCATATATCTCTCTTTACTCGTATATTTCCCATATGCATTTGAAAGAATATATCCCCTGGAAAAAAAAGGACTTCAGGAAAGAATTTATGGAACTCGAATCGATATATAGATTGCGAACTGGAAAATCTAAGCGCACGCGAGAGAAAAATCTTTAAAATAGAAACATATATCCATATTTGCATACCGTTATCCGAATCCATTTCTTCTATATCGAAACACGTCTAAAAAATTGTCAAAGAAAACATACAAAAAAACCTAGTAACGAGAGAATATTTTAACATCAGACTACCTACAACGTTTACATTTTCATGTAGCCTACTTGCAAGTTTAATGATTCTGGGTAATTGGTTTATTTGAATTTGGATTTTTCTTGAAAGTTCTATTGAAAAAACAGGTATAATTTTAGTTTTATGTGTGCATATTTGATATTTTTGGTTTGGATAAAGCATCAAAATTGGTAGCAAAATTATTTAATTCAAACAAACTCTCAAGAGAAAATGATCTAAAAATTTTAAATCCTTAATTTAATATATTCTCGGTTCATAGAGAAATGCGTATGGTTGAATATTAAATGGTGTAACGTAAAACATCCCCGTAAAAACGCATTGAAATGTTTTTTCACAAAGACTTATGTAAATTGGTGGTGTTGACATAGTTTTAATCTGAAAAAAATACATGACCCAGCAGTTTAATTAATTAGAGTGGATTTTTTAATTAGTTACAATGGCCAATTAATGGTAAAATATACAGTTTGCTTTTATTTTACTGTTATCCATAAACTAATAAAATCTTTCTTATCGAAGTTGAATAGTTGTTGCCTTGAATTTTATTCCCAATGCCCTTCAATTTGATGCGAGTTTATTAATCTCTGAACCAGTAAAATTTCAGCACCTCTCAGAAATGACACTGACAAGGAACCAACTATTTCTAGGTAAAAAAAGTATTGTATTTACAAAGCCGTATTTTGTACTGAAATGACACTGAAATATGTACTTTCTAAAATTAAAAAAAAATCGAGAAAAGAAATTGTTATAATTGGTTTTTTTGACCATGTATATTCACATACACACGGGACCACATATAGGATTAATTCGAAAACTGAAATTGTTCATCTAATCATTCTATATTTGTCGTTACAATTTGAAATTTTTTAATCCAAATCAGGTAGGCCTTTAGAGTAAATTGTTTGATTTTCTTGAATGGAATTTAACAATATATATTCACACGCATCGTTCGAGAATAATTTTAAAGAAGAAATAGAAAACACCACGTATTCAATTTTTTTTTAAGAAAACATGCCGTAATTGCTTTTTTCCCCTTAAAAAAAAAGAAACTGAAATCGCATGAATTTTCCAATGCCAATCTTTGAGAAGATATCGATTCGGGGAAATCAAGTATTCCCTTTGGACATCATTTATCAAAGATAAAGTATAACAATCTGAGTCTTGAAACAAAAATAATTGCTCTGACTGAATCCGATGAAAAAAGTAATGGCTCTTAAATATATCAAAGAATGTCCGCTTCTTCTTCCTGAATTATTAATTATATATCCATATCGATACTTATTTCTAAAACTCTGCACGAAAAAAACAACAAAGGAATTCTAAAAAATCATCAATTACAAATTCGATCACGAATAAAAGACTACACAAAATCTCAGGGAAGTAATACTAGAGTTTTTTTGTTTTTTTTACGGAAAAAGAATTAAGAAATTGTTTCATTAACAACATGCATTTTTCATTATTTCCGCAGAACAATTTCATTAGAAGAGAACTATTTTTCCTTCCCACTTCTATTTTAATTCATTTTCTTAGTTTAACGTTGTACAACGTTTGCAAACAAGCGTAACAATTTAGTGAGGTGAAAGAAAAAGGCAAAAACGAAACATCGTTTCCAGTTGACCATTGAACGCATAATTCCATTTCCCTTCTCGCCCGGTCATTTTTTTTCTCCTCTCCTATACCCTTTATCTTATTGTTTTAGTTATTATTATTTTTTTCTCTTCTTCTATTGTCCATCGGAAGCCCGTAATCGTTGAGGCAATTTAATAAATTTCATGGCCAATGGTTCGTAACCGTATATAGAAACGTGCCTTGGACAGCTGCTAGGCAACAAAGGGTTAAAACTCAGCTGCCGTTCACGAAACAGCCACCGAGGAGATGTTGTTGCTTGCCAGCTGCGGGCGAAGGCCGTGATTGGGCACTGGTTCAGCCCCGGTATATTTAATAAATAGCCGAAGAAAAAAAAAATGTTTGGAGTAAAAGGGGTGGATTGCCACGAGCGCGCATTCAGCCATTGTATCGTCCCAATCACAAAGTTTTCGGTCAGGAAATAGTTTGACCGATATTCAGATCTGAACAGGAATTGAAAATTCTTATTTGAGAAATGAATAGAAAGAAAAAAAAATTCCCAAATGTTTTTAATGATCATTTTGTAGGTATGTTCTTTTGTATAAAGGGTGATTCTAATTTCATGGGACAAACTTTTTTGATCATAGAATTTGTGGTCGAATCACAATAGCAAAGGCGGTAGAGGGTGTTTTGAGAGAGCGCTCAACAGCACTTCACCAAAATCAAATTTAATATTTTTCTGACGGATTTGCTGCAATAAGTGCAATCAACCATTCGAAAGTGCAAGGTATTGTAATGTGGTAGGCCTTCTCATGGTGCAACTTGGATAATGCAAATTCTACCGATTTCATTGTACCGCTTGGTCATTGTTTGGATCATCGTAACCTTGATGTTGATGCACCTACGAATGGCTGATAGCACACGTCGTAGCAAATCCGTCTGAAAAATATGATATTTTTTGAAAAAGTGCTTTTGTAGAAGTTTTTTTGTTTTTTGTGAAGTGCTATTGTGCACTCTATAGAAACCACCCTCTACCACTTTTGCTATTGCGATTCGACCGTACATTCTATGATCAAAAATGCTTATATCACCTTTTGAAGTTTGTTCCATGAATTTAGAATCACTCTGCATAAAATAAATATAGCGTAGCATACAGTAGACCTATATTATTTTTAATGAAATCTATTTTTAGATTTTCGACTACATCAAAATTCACATCATTATTTGCATACTTTTTTATAGACGTATTTTGATGATTTTAAATAAGAAAAGATGTACATGAAGATTGTGCAATTATAAACGATGGTAGTAAATTAAATATTTTAGGAGCTAGTTACAGGGTAAAAAATTGAAAACATATTTTATTTGGTTTTGGTACCTGTATAGTGTATGACTATAGTAGGCCTATATATTTGAGAAAACAGCATGAATTCCAATCACATTTTTCAAACCTAAATATTGTGTGCTGCATTTTAAAATTTTTGGAGAATGCCATCAGAATACTTCTACAAAATAACTACAGGAAAAATAATGTGAATTTTGATGAAGTCAAAAATCTTAAAATACATTGGTCAGTCATTGTTATCATCATAAGAAAATCTAAACGGGAAACTATTTGCTTGATATTTTGATGTAAATTTCATTATTCATTCATAATTATTGCAATAAATATCAATTTTTTTTGTACGATTTATTAATTACAATACCTGTTGACATGGATTTTTAAAATTTTATACAGTAGATTTTCCGCCTATATATAATGTGCCCACTTAGAATATTTTCCCGCTTATCACGATTTATTAGAAGTGATTAACGATTTATTAGAAGTGATTAACGATTTATTAGAAGTGATTAACGATTTATTAGAAGTGATTAACGATTTATTAGAAGTGATTAACGATTTATTAGAAGTGATCCCAACTGTTACTAATACACATCGAAGTTTCCTGTTTGAGCGTTTTCCCGCTTACAACGTTCATTCGCGACCGTTTTTTGAGAAACGTTATAAGCGGGATCTACTACAGCAGGCCTGTGTGTGTGTGTGTATTTCTTTTCTCTCTCTCTATTTTTTACAGTAGGGACTACTTGCATTAAATATCAACAGCAGTGGTTTTCAAACTTTTATCACCAGCGGCTTCCTTGTCCAATTTGTAGTTCTTCCGCGGCATCTCCGCATAACACTTTTTGTATGTGTGGTAGATATTTTCCCATGCAAAAGAACCATTTCAAAGCATAAAAAGGGACACAAATCAATATCTCCAGATCACTGCAACGTTCCCGACAAAAGTTGGCGACGTCCCCACGAACCGCTATGCACACTTTGAGGAAACACTGATATACAGTAGCATGATCAGGCCTACTGTTTTTCTGGGCTCACAGGTTAGCTTAGTCTAAAATGTTTGCACATTCGTTTTATTAAATGATAAATAAAATTATCTTGAATTTCAGCAAAAATCAAGTGGTTATTGGTTGTACAATAGGCCTATAATAAAGAGATTGAATGTATTGTATTTAATACTCTCTCTCTCTCTTGTCTTGGTTTCCGAAGATTAAACACTAAATTTCACGATGGGAGAAAGATCTGGAGACTAGAAAGCTCATAAGAGTTATGCTGTAACTTCTTGGTTATAATCCCATGTAACGAATTCATATGTGAATTACACTACTCTGAGAAAAACTTCCATCCTATATTCCGCATATAAAAAACTTCTGGTTTTGATGCCTTTATCACCAATGATAAAATACTAATGAATGGAGTAGGTTTTTGCCCCGTTTCTGCGAAAACAATGGTGATCCTTCTACTCGTAGGCCTATCTACATCATTTTCAGACCCTGGTGCTACAAATGTGTGGGTTGCTTTTTTTTACACTACTACTACTTCGATTGATTTTTATATGGGTAGTTTTATTTTTCCAAGTTTTCCAATTGAAGTCCAAAGTCACTGGAAAAAAGTTCGAATCATCCAGTTAATCGAGGGATTCTTAACCTATGGGTCGCGACGCAAACTTGGGTCGCCGAGGATTCCGAGATGGGTCGTTTATATCAACTAATAACCAGGGGCTCTTGAGTTATTGGTCATAAACCAAACTTGATTTGCAGCTGCTTCTGAGAAGGATCGTATGCGAATCCACTTACAGCCAGGGACTCGAGCTTTGAGTCATGACAAAAATTTGATTCGCAGGGACTTCAGAGATGGGTCATACAAATCCACTAACAGCCAGGGACCTTTGAGCAATGGGTCCCGATTCAAACTTGATTCACAGGGGATTCCTGGACGGGTCATACAAATCCCCTTACAGCCAGGGATTCTTAAGCTATCGTTCACGACCCAAACTTGATTCGCAGGGGCTTCCGAGATGGATCATACAAATCCACTAACACCCAGGACCCAGGGACCCTTGAGCTATGGGCCCTGATTCGTAGGACTTGGTTCGCAAGGGCTTCCTAGATGAGTCGTACGAACCCACTTACAGTCCTGCAAGAAATGCACTTATTGCATATCACTAGTGTTCAACCTATTTCGAAAAATAAATAGTCCCATTGGGGTTTCTCGCGAAGCTCATCATTTTGTTGATTTTGGGTCGCGGCTAAAAATGGTTAAGAACCCCTAAATTAATCCATCCTGGATTTGAAAAATGACTATATATGCAAATTGCAACTTAATCACACCAACATTCACAAGGATAATAACTATAAATAATTAAAATTTTATCATCAATTACGGAACTGTTTCTCAAATTTTAATAATTTTTTAATTACAATATAATTGATCTTAACTGCTATATTATTCCACTGTTCTGGAATTAGCATCACTGCAGAATTTCTTGACGATGATCAAAGCCTGATTTACGGAAACAGTTCATGATCGTCTGCTACGAAACTGTTTCCCAACTTTTGTTTATCATTCTTA
The DNA here is from genome assembly GCF_987345545.1 of Pholcus phalangioides. Lineage (NCBI taxonomy): Eukaryota > Metazoa > Arthropoda > Arachnida > Araneae > Pholcidae > Pholcus > Pholcus phalangioides. The sequence goes on along the minus strand of NW_028301608.1, from coordinate 47,709,855 downwards.
TGCTCTATCAAGGAAATATACCTTCATTAACGTATTACACAATCTGAACTTTCCGATATTTTCCATACTCTTAATGACGCCAAAAGATTGAGATTTTAAATGTTACCACCTTGATCCTATAAGGTTAAAACCCTAATCGGTATCAAGAGGGACACATTCCGGATTCACCGAACAATATGATAAAATGTGAGCATTAAATTATCAAAAAAAAAAAAAAATAATAATAATAATAATAATAATAATAAAATGGGAAAAACAGAAATTTCAAACTTTTATTAGTCTTTAAAAATTTATTGTTTAATGACTTGATCGAGAAAAGCAAAGTCTGGCTTCTTGTAGAATTTTTCCAAAGTAAATTTGCTAGTACAAAAATCATGACATTTTTCCCCCGACTTCGAATTATCCAAAAAATGCAAAAATTAAGTTCGAATTAAACAAGAAATTTGAATATTAAATCAGATAGAAAACTCGAGGCGAGTTCAAAAAGGTTCGAATTATCCAAAATCCAAATTAACCAAGTTCAAACTGTGTTTTTGTATTGTGTATGAATGACCGCTTTAATTGATGTGTAAAATTCGATGAATTATTATTGTTATTATTTTACTTTTGTTTATATTTTTATTACTTTTGTTTATATTTTTATTACTTTTGTTTATATTTTTATTACTTTTGTTTATATTTTTATTACTTTTGTTTATATTTTTTATTACTTTATAGTATTTTTGGTATTGATATGTTCGTGGTTTTCCCTCTGGCTCTAATTGGGCTCTGCGTGTTGAGATGTATGAATAAATAAATACAGTAAATGTTTAGTGAGTGATCCAAACAAAATCACTATAGTTTTGATATAGTTAAGATTGGATATAATTTTATTGCCATTTACCGTCACATCAGATTTTTCACTAACTCAATGTTTTCAAAACACGTCCTGCAAAAAGTAGGCCTATATTATTTTGTATGCGGTGGGCTATAATATATTAATGATCGGAATCATTAATGTAAAGACCACTTGTATTTCATGTTTACTCAATACACTGAAGATGAGTATGAGCAAAAGTTGGGCCTACTCCAAAATGTTTTGTAAATGTAAACTGCATAAAAGAACAAATACAGTGGCCTAACCTACGTATAAAATGTGTTTGCATCATAAAAGCTGGTGTTTAGGATATTATTTCTTTGTGGCAAGTTGAGCTGCACCACAGTACATTCTAAACGTTATCAAAAGTAACAACTAAAAAGCTAAGTAATAGCAATGATGTGATGGATGAAGTCGTAGTGTTATCTATTTTGCAACCGATTAATGGCAATTTACGGTTCACGGATTCGCTAAATCAATTCCATATGGCGTCTTCTCGGAGCAGGTAAAATGTTTGGGCAACAGATGGCAAGAGCAAAAAGAACCCCGTGTCTCCTCATACTTTGATTAATAACTCTCAGTCTATACTATATTCCGCTAGAAATAAATACGAATAATCTCTTCCACTTATAAAATGAATTTCCAAGCTGTATTAGACATGGAAACTAAAAATCAGAGCATTTCCATCTGAACTAGAGTGAGGGGAAGAAAACAGGAAAAAAAACCCCAGAATATAATTGGTTTGAGAAAAATTTAACAGAAAACGCATTAATATCCCTTCGTGAATAAAAAAAAAAAGGACTTGGGGAAAAAAATAGCACACGCACAAAAAAACACACACACATTTATTCCCTCTTCATCCCCTTGAACTCCTATATTTTTTTATGAATAGGATAATGTTGGGTGTCCTCATTTCGGATTGTCCTCGATTCTCTCTCCCCCGCCACGACGGGCCCGTGTCTGAAGGCCGCTACCGCCAGGGTCGCGTGCGCCCCTGAGCTTCCTAACCCAGTGACCTTGGCCCATTCTATAAAAACTCCCCTTCCACGTCCTTTAACCACCCCCGTTCTCTCAAAAATCATTGACTCATCCCTGCGTCAACCACGTGTAGGCCCCCCTTTTTTTTCGGGAATATACACCCCCAATGGGAGCCCCACCCCCAGGGGCTCGCAATACCGTCCTCCGCGTGCTCGTACCCCCCCCCCCGATACGGGGCCTCCTCCGTTGTGTGTGTGTGTGAATATATATATATTTTAGTCTAATTCTATGTATCCTAGCGTCCCTCGCTTTTGAATCGGACGAGCTGGCCCCCCTTAACTCTTTGGTGCCCTCCCCCGATTCGCGTGGCCTCATTCTTTTGTGATGTGTATTTAGGAAAGCGTTTGTGATTTTACCCCGGTTTTCCCCATTTAAATCAATACACGTACATCGCACAGCATATGTCACTATATGAATTACCTATTTTTTCCCCTTTTAAAGGGAATATTGAATCCTAAAAATTCGAAAAACATCAGGAATAGGCTACTTGTGAAATAACAAAATTTTTTCAATCACAGAACTTCAAATTTCTTGAACAATGACTAAGAATACCATATAGGCAAAATTTCGTATGAACATATAAAAATTAATTAAAATTTATTCCAGCAATGAAACATTGTTTCCTTTTTTTTGAATCACAAAATGATAGATAAGATATATATGAAAATCTGAGTTTTATCGTCATTTTATTATTTTTCCTTTGACAAAAGCAGAATACAACATACAACGCCACAACAGGCAAAATGCCCAACGAGGTGGCTGAGACTAGCCTAGGTGTATTCCGCTGATACAGTTTTTCAAAAAAACCCGCATGAAAAAACGTCGTAAGCGGAAAAACGATTTAAATGGGAAATATTTTTGGCAATTAATGAATTGGAATCCCATGAAAATAGTAGCACCAAGCGGGAAAACGTTCTAAATGGTTTTAACTTGTTTTGCATTGACTACAGAGTTTAATTTGAAATTTTTTGCACGTCACATTCATTAGAAATTATTTTTTATTTGAATACATTTTATTAATTTTAAAGGTATGAAAATTTAATTATTTTCAGATTCAGATTCTACTCAGACCTCGATATAACGTCACCCCTTAAGACAGGATAAAAATGACTTCATAAGATAGGTGACTTAATAACGAATAAGCCCACTAATTAAAGCAGAAACTACAAAAATTAACGTTGTAGTTTATGACGTTAGAAAGTAATCGAATATTTATAGTTAAATTAATCTAATTTAATCAGTTAATTGAATTTAATTACTTGCATTGATATTTCCTTTGAAATTAGGTTCAACAGTGAACTTAAAAATTTGCATTTAAACTTTATTTACCCGACATTAATCGAAACAAACAAATCCACACCTTACAATTTAGGACTACAGCGTAAAAAAGTTTACAACAGGGATATAATTGTAAGAAAAAACTGCTTGATAAAAAATTTATTTTGTTTCCATAAATTCTAAAAAAAACATTTATTTCGTTGCTGTGGAAAAAAAAGTTGAAGAAAATTCTTAAATACAGTGAAACCTCGATATAACGATGTTCTGCTGACCATGAGAAAATATCGTTGTTGAGGGATTACCGTTATATCGAGAGGCAGAATCATCATTACATTTCATCAAATTTATGCTGTTGTTGTCATCATATCTAAATCGGAATTGTTAGTAGGCCATTAGAAAATACGCTTTTATGTATTTATTCGCAGCAAAAAATTGTAATTGATTTTTTAGTTCAGCGTTTTTCTCAACCTTTCTGAATGCAAGAACCAGTGAAATGTCTGAGGCAATTGTACGGACCACGTGGGTCCCGTATTAAGGGACATTCCTGTAACTTTGGTTGTTCCAGTTTTTTTTTATACATTTTGTCCTGTTTTCTCAACGATGCTTTTATTTAAATTTCCGAATTCACTAAAGTCTTGAATACACGGCGTTTTCAAAAAAGCAGTATGTAAATTATATTGTGACAAAAAATATAGATATTCATTTACATATTTGACAGGTTCAACGATTTTTTCGCAGTTTTCCAGCAATTTCAATAAAAATTAGTGATTGTGCCTGCTTCCGTGCCCCCTCCCCGCCCCGTATTCCTATGTCCCGTATTTTACTATAAGATCCCAGTTCACTGTATTTTTCTCGATGAAATATGGTCATTTGATCATTTGAATATTGTTTTCGTGAAATAAATTATATTCACTGTGATTAGTGTAGCAGGCCCATATCTCCCCCACCTTTCAGCGGAGCACTGTAATTAGAATTGCATTTAAGGTAATAAATTGAATTTTTTTTTGTCAAACTTTAGATATCCGATTAGATTACGATTGTAATTGCTCTCGATGCTGTATAGTGAAATAGAAATGTATATTTTTAAAAGAACCCATATGAATATTGCTAATATCAATTGCAAGGTTTAATAACTGTTCATTCAATGAGAATTAAATTATCGAGTCTGCCTGCGGAGCACTCGTGAAATCGTCGCGGACCATAGGTTGAGAAACGCTAGATTAGTTGATTAATAAAATTCAATTAGATGCGATTGCCCACCGTAAAGTTGTTTAGCGCAGTGCGCTGCCTTGTCATACACAGAAAGTGGCGATAGCAATTAATATCGATGTAATGAGTCGCATTCAGAAGAACGGAAATAAGTGTCAAGGTTAAAATCAAATTCTAAACGATTTTGAGCAAATTATTAGAAAATATCATTGTGTAGCGGTTTTTTTAAAAAAAATCTCAAAATATCGTTATAGAAGGATTTATCACAGCAAAGGATACCGTTGTATCGAGAGGAGTTTAACAGTTAGACTACAGGTAATTCCAAACAAGATTTGAAAAATTGTCGATGTAGAGGGATTTATCGTTATATCGAGTATCGTTGTAGCGAGGTTTCACTGTATCCGCCTTATAGTTTTATGATAGGGATAAGCCTACTTTATTTACTGCTTCTTTTTCTCAAAAGTTTTTTTTATTTTTAAAGGAAAATTTTCTCTCAACCATATCTCCAATTTTTTGGATACAACAATAAGTGGGCTATTGTGTGAATTTTGAATACTGCTACAAAGTCTGCAATGAATTAAAATGTATTTGAATAGGACAAATATGGTGAGATGAATGCTCATATTCTTATAACAGTCACAAACGTTGACTTATAACACATTCAAAAATAATCACATTACCATGAGTGGTATGTTCATGATAATAAATATAATTTATAAATTATGCAAATTATCGTTTTTCCGATTTTAGTAAAGATTGTTAATTAAAACAAGCTTTTTACTGGAAAAACGGGACATTTTTATAAAAAAAGAAGCTTTGCGCAAGTTTACGGGGAAATATGGGAATGCCTCCGTATAATTTGATCGACGTTATAAGCGAGGTTCATTAATATTACTCTTTATTGGAATCATCTGGGACATCATAACCAAGGTGTCGTTATAACAGTCTGTCTATTTCACAACAACCTCACCTGAAGCTCACCTTAGAAGCCCATTTCACTAATTGGGAATTTTGCTTGTACTTGTCAACATTTGAACGAAAATTGAAACAAAATCCCACATTTATGGTCCGAATTTGACATACGTTTCCTTGCTAAAATATGGTCACCGTAATCATTGATTTGAAATGAAATTTCATGTTTTGTATTTGATTGCATATGATTATATAGGTCCTATATTTTTATACTTACCTCTATGGTTCATCCCCATAAAACGTATTAAATTTTTTTTTACAAATAAGGATGCAAATGGGTGCTTTTAGCATAGGCTATTTTTAATTGAAACAATGCATCAGCATCACAATCTAATAAATTATAGAGTGTATTTTTTATTAGCCCTTTTAACTGCAGATGAAATCTTACACGATCCACTCCCCAGTGCCACCCTTATTCGATCACAAAGAGTGAAGCCGTATATATACGCCCATGGCAATTAATGCACAGACTTCCTAGGTCGTATATACAGTGGATCCCGTTTGTAACGTTTTCAAAAAACTGTCATGAAAAAAGTTGTAAGCGGGAAATCTTAATGAGAATTACTGTACTTAGAGTCGGGACCTCGAAAATGAGTCGTCCTACTAAGCGGGAAAACGTTCTAAATGGGGACTTTATAAGTGGGATCGACTGCATACGCCCGTGGCAGGTAAGGGTTAATTACTATGGAAAATTCTGGGTAAAATATATGCCTACAGTTTTATTTTATTTTACTGTTATTTGTTAACTGATAAAATCCTGCTTAGCGAAATCGAATAGGCCTACTGTTGTTGTTATTTTGAATTTTATTTCTAATTCCCGCAATTTTGTATGATTTTATAAATCTCTGAACACAAAGTTTTCAGCTCTGAAAAAATGACTGACAAAGAATCAACTCTTTCTAGATAAAAAAAGTATTGTACTTATATGTGCAAGCCTACTTTCTAAAATAAGAAAAAGATTGAAAAAATAAAATTGGTATAGGTTTAATGGTGTTTTTGGATGATTTATTTCTTAATACAGTGTGGGGAGGGGATCCCATTTATAACATTAAAAAAAAAATTAAAAAACGTTGTAAGCAGAAAATGTTTAAAAGTTAAAAACGGGAAATCTTAATCAGAATTAGAGTTGGGACCACGAAAATAAGTCTTAGGCCTACTATAAGCGGCGAAAACGTTTTAAGTGGGAACGTTATAAGCAGAATAGTCTGTATACACCGGATCATAGATGATTAAAAGGTTTTGAAAACGTGTTCTTCGATTGCTTTGTGTGTAATTGCTTTGTTTGCGTGTTCTTGATATCCAATATTCCACAAAATTTTAATAATTATAACGGAGTTTGACTGTACTATAAGGAATGTACCACGGCTCTATGCGAGGTTTATAGAATTTAATTCCCCTCAGTAACAAAAATCGAAAATAAAATAAAATAGAAATAGATAAAGGAGAAATAACACACACACACACACCGAATAGAACTTAATCAGAAATCCAATCGATTTGGGAAACCTCCGGATGAGAACGGGAAGGAGGAGGTAAATCAAAAAAGACCGAAATCTAATAATCGATATTGACCAAATCGATCGATTCACAATCAGTCACGCCAAAATGAAATAACACTGGTGAAAATCCTGAAAAAAGGGGAAGCTTTGAGGAGAGGAGGTAAGATTATTGAGAGAGAGGAAAAGAAGCTAAAGACATTGAACTGCACAAAAAGAAAAAAAAAAAAAAATTAAAAGAATTTTCCTCAACGTTTAAAAGAAATAAAATCTATACACAGAAATGAAAAGAAAAAAAAAAATTAGAGAAACACACTCACGTATTATATATATATAAAAAAAAAGCCCCTGGGCTTCCGGGACCGCAATAAGGGAGGTGGCCCACATGCAAAAATTTCTAGTGAGGTGGAGGGTTTTTTAGTATCCAGCGAATGGCCAGCCGAGGGTCACCGGAAAAGGGGAGTGTCCGGACCTGCGTGACAGCCCGTGATCGATGCGGACTTACGGAGCATCGCTCTGGATTAGTTTGCTTTTTTTTTTTCTCGTCTCCTTTTCTTGCATCCCCCCCTGCTGCCCCCTTTTTTTCTTTCCCATTTGGTCACAATCTGCTCATCGGTCAGTTCATGTGTATCGCCAAAGAGAAGGGTCGGCGACGAAAAAAAAAGAAGCTTATAAACTGAAATACGAATAAGCCTCCCACGTGAAAATGAAAGGCTGACAGTTTTTGTTTTGATGCATTTATATCGATTAGAGCAGTAGGCCTATTGCATCCTACTACGGAACAATATCCTCTCATAAATGAATAAAACATTTTCTTATAACAGTGGTCTGATAAGTGTTGTATCAATTTATATCTATACAGTGGAGCATCAGATTATACGAAACAGTTGGGGGACTGGGGGTGTTCGGATAACTGATTTTTCGGATAACCGATCATTCACGGGAAAAAATTGTACCAGTGTCATGTGAGCATGACCATTAAAGTTGGCCTACAGTTTGGGAAAAGTCCAAAATTTTCTCTTGCTTCAGAGCTGAGACTCTTTTTTGCCGTGTTAAATCTCGGAAACGTGCATATTCTCTATACAAATCTACAATTTTAGTTGCCAAACTTTGCATATACAGTGAAAATTCGCTACAACGATAGGCCTACTCGATAAATCCCACTACGACGATATTTTTTCAAATTTTGTATGTAAATGTCTACAGACTACACTAATGTTAAATTGCTGACTCCTGATTTTACGATAATCCCTCTACAACGATATTTTTCTTAGTCTCCAGAGTAACGTTATATCGAGGTTTCACTGTTTAGGCCTTTCCTTTCTTTAAAACTGAGCAGAATTCAGGTCTATCGCCATGGGCCTACCTAGTCAGCCACCCCCTTGTGGGGGGCCATGGTTTTCTGGTACATAATTCCTATTATGGCAGAGCTCCCTGGCCTGTTTTTTATTTATTCATCAAAGTTACTGGTTTATTTTTATTATTCAAAAATATTTATAATTATTTTTTTCAAATTTACTGTTTTTTTTCCTCGAGTGACCACGGAGCCCTAAGGGCTCCACAGAGCACCGGTTGAGGACCGCTGCCGTAGACTATCTTCAGTGATTCGACAGCCCAGTGTAAATTCAGGCTTTCTCCAAACGACAAATACATTTTATGTTAATAAATAAATTTTAAATTTTGACAAATTAAAAGAATGAATAATCTTGATACACATAAACCTTTTCGAGGGGAGATTAAAAAATTCGCCTAACAGACTGTGGGTTATAAAATTCTCAATAAATAAGTAATTTTTATGCACCTTTCAGAAACAAATGCCATTTTTATACACGCAATTGATAGATATTTGGCTTTTATTTATGAATAGAAAGAAAGGAATTTTTAAAGTAGATCCACCACCCGGGGGTGTGCCCCGGATCGTTTCAAGTAGTTATATTGGAAAATAAACAACAGTAGGTCTGTAATAAAAGGTAAATTCACGAATTTAAAAAATGAATAATATATTTAGTGGGAATAGAATCTCCGTTCATATAACGGTTTTTCGTTGTTAGGTGGATTGCGTTTTAATAAATAAACCGATGTATATATAGCACATATTATGATTATATTTCATTGTTTGAAATTTATTGAGATATAAATAATAAATTAGTTAAGACATCATTTTTTTCTCTCTCTATTTGGTGAATGCTTGTATGTACAGTAGATCTCTCTTATAAAGTTTTTCAAACAAACCACCATGAAAAAGTGTTGAAAGCGGGAAAACGCTCTAAATGGGACATCTGTATGAGTAGTCTTATTACTGAGAGTTGGAACCACGAAGATAAGTTGTAGCCTATTATAAACGGGGAAAACGTTCTAAATGGGAACGTTACAAGCGGATCCACTGTATTTCGATTTGCATGAAATTTAAACAAATTTCCATTTTGCAACGGTTCTAAAATCAACTCTAGAATGACTTTCAACTCATTTTTATTCTTGTGATGACATTCTACGCCCTTTTTTTATAGTGAATATAATCTTATGTTTGCCTTCAAAAGGTGGTATCAGAGCAGTTGCCAATTCAGACTTCAGATTTCTTATACGGTAAAGTGGATTAATTAAAATTTCCGGTTCATATATGTAGCACATTGACAGGAAGATGCCCTAGAAATATATGAATTCCAAGTTAGTTCATAACTTCGAAATTTCGGGTATTCTTTCGTCGCAGAATTTCATCTAAAAATTACCGTGAATGCTAATTCCCCCCCCCCCCCAATCTTAAGGCTGCTAGCTATTCAGGAAAGTTAGACTAGCTTTAATTGGCACCATGTTATCCATTGAAAAACGATATATATTGATTTATAATAGCCTAGTGTACCAGTCTTTGGTAAAAGAAGAGAAGATCGTCGAGAGAGAGAAAGATGTAGGCCTACACTGAGCAAAAAAAATGAAAAATTCATGTTATATGAAAACTTACCTTCTATCAAGCATCTGATATCCTTAGTATGTATAAGATGAAATATCGTTTCATTAATCCATAATTTGTTAGGTTTCAAAAGATGGTAAAAGACACCTAAAAGTAAAGAAAATTTTCATGTTGAAAAATTCTGATTATATAAATAAGCAAAATAAATATTTTTAATTTGTTAAAATGCACATTTAAAACAAAAAATATTTTTGGTATATTTCTTCAGAAAAACAATATTGCTAAAATGATTAATTAATTAATAATTACCATCTGAAAGAGCAATTTAATATGAATATCAATTAAGTACGTAGTAAATAATAACATGTATAAAATAAATTAAACATTTAAAAAAGAAATATTTTTTTTTGTTTTCGTAATATTTTGTTTTATCATTTTATTTAGATTTCAATCGTATGAAGGTTAGCAGTAAGTTGTATTAGCATTGAAATTAGTATATGTTTTGAAAACATATATATAGGCCTACTATATGAAAATAATGTTTATATTTTTAAATAAAAGGAAATGTCCATGTTTATGGTAATATAATCGAGAGATTTTACGAATAAAAAAAAAATGATTTACGGCAAAGTCAAAAGCTGTTGATTAATATTTTCATGACGGCAATTGCGAAGAAAATGAAGGGAATCTATTTCTTCGCATAACAAGAGCTCAGCTCCAGATAAATACAGAATTTAATAAAGTAGAATTAAGTCAATAAAATCAAGCAGCGAAATTGCGGGAGCTCATTTCACTACGATTTCTCAGAATTACCAGCCGTCATTCATTCGAGAACATTGCCAGATTATGAACTTACATGAAATATGAGGCAACTATTGCGCAAAATTAAATAAGCGCATGATTAATACAAGAAATTACTATCTTCCAATCTGTGGGGTAAAGTCAGTTTCCAGCAGCATCATGTGAATTTCTGGAAAGGGATTTTATGCGTATGAAATTAACTTGAATGGGATTAAGTAATAACACTTACATTGCCCTGTAGTTAATAAGATGATCCTGTAATGTGCTACTTCAAAACTGTTTTCTCCCTACTCAAGGATATATCGCAATTTATTAAAATAATTTATATTAATCCCTTCCTTTATCCTATAGTTATTGATGATAAATTGCTTTATTAGTTAGATTCAGAGACTTGTGGAAACTACTTTTGATGAATCTATTTTTACGCGATAATGTTTAATTTTGATTATTTACACCGAATTCCGTACTTAATGATATATTTTGCATTGAAGATCAAAAAGAGAATTGCAGTCGGTAATTAATAGAAAAGATTTTAACAGAAAAGTCTCTATAATTCGCAACATGGCATTCTTGTTTTAGTTTTAACTGACATCCATATTTTCTCATGGACGTTTTTTTTTTCAGCCATCTCGTTGGGCATTTTGCCTATTGTGCCCTTGCATTTATATTTGGTACCTTTATTTGGATATGAAAATGGCATATCGCAAAAAAATATTTACGACAATTGCTCATTGAGAACTGTTCAAGTAACAATACTCGATTTATAAAAACAACACGTCTATCAACAAACAACGTATGTCAACAATTACTTTCACATATATTGGAATTCGAAAAAATGTTCACAGCACCAATACCAAAAAGATGGAATAATGCGTTGGAGTTAATTTGTGAGCGATATCGTAATTTCGAGAATTTATAGAATCTTTGGATCTGACCGGAATGTAATTCCTTAATTTTATATTAAGGAATTATATTCCTTATCACTAACTTAATCATGATATGGCCTTCTGTAGCTTACAGTATGCAGATCTTTGATCCATTCACAACCTCATAAAAGCGGTAGTCCTTCAGGTCGGTAAGTACAATTTTTTTTTTAAGCTCAAATATTGTGCGTTCTTAAAACTTCGCTTTTCATCATTCAATACAGTAGAGCAGTGGTCCTCAAACTTTTGTCGACCGTGGCTCCCTCGCCAAATTCATGGTTCATCTGCGGCACCAAAGAATAGTTTGGTATTTTCCCGTATAAAAAAGAACCATTTTAAAGGCATGCAAATCAATTTCTGTCCAGCTCACCGCGACGCCCCTGGCAAATGTTGGTGACGCTCTCCAAGAGCCTCGACGCATATTTTGAGAAACATATCAGTAGAGTCTCAATAATTCAAGGTTCCAGATAATCCGAGGTGCTCGAGGGGGGGGGGGGGGGGTTATTTCCACTCTTCTAAATTTGAAGGCGCATTTTTGTAAAAAGAGGGGTATTTTTTCTTTATCAGTGAGAAATAGCTTCAAACTATCATGTTTATAACTTCAATATTTCTATATATTTGAGTTTTGGACCATCATTATTGGCATATATTATCTTTGAGCCCTGTCTTCTTTTGACATCATACAGTAGCCTACCAATATTTATAATGAATGCAATATTATATATTGCATTCAAGTTTTAAATACTGTATAAGTTAATCAGACTCATTTACTTGTGATGCTGCAGGTTTTTTAAGCAATATTCAAATGTCATTGCTTAGTAAGGAACAACAAGATATGCTTCACGATCAGATACTACTACTAAACCGTACGGATTCCATTTAGAAGGTCTTGATTGAGATACTCGTTGCCTCTGTAGTCTAGTGGTCTAGGGCGTTCACCCGGAAAGTGAAAGGACGTGGGTTCGATTCCCCGCAGAGAGGCAGTTGAATTTTCTCTCTCTATATCAAAATATATCTTCGCATCTCAGCCAGCTGTTAAAAACCTTTGTATGGATAGCGGAGAGTGACATCATCCTTGAATAGCTTTATAGTCCAGTGATTCTTAACCCGGGGGGGGGGGGGGCATGTGCTCCCCTTGCGGCTATTTCATTGGAAACCCTGGGTGGAAATTCAAGGAAAAGGAAAGCTATGGCAGGTGCTTAACGGTGCTATGTAGAGACCTGTGAAAATCGAAATCTTTTAGAAATACAATGCCAGTAACAAGCTCTCTACAATTGGGAGGCTGACGGGAATCTAGCCCGGGAATATATGAAGATCTACCTTAGTTATGAAATTTTTATAAGCTATAAATTTACGCAGAAATCAACTTTATTTGTGAAGGTCTCAATCCTGGATATTTGGGGATTGGAACCCCCTGTCTGAAATGGGGGACGGGTCACAAGTAGAAAAAAAATGTAGTTCAAAAAGGGGCAATGAGAACAAATACGGTTAAAAAAACACTTTCTAGCCATAGGCGGAGATAAACGTGGAATGCTGGGGGGACATGATGAGACCAATTCATTTATATGCATATACGTCATTGACGCTGGGGGAATTGTCGTATCTCCGAGCATGTTTATTGCCCTATAGATTCCTATAGGCTACTTACGTCGAGAAAAGAAATCGTACCGTTGAATTCCTAATAAAAATATTTCACCTCACCTTCAGTTTTTTAATACTTTAGCGAGCGGGCATTTATGCATCAGGTCCATTTACGCTATGTCCAGCATTTGAGAATTTCATGCGTCATGGTATCGACCAAAGGGGAGGTAAAAGTTGATACGGTAACGGGGGGAAGCCAGCCGTAGAGAGGGTCGCCTTTACACGAAAATTATTGAGAGTAGAATTAATCTTCATGATGGCAGCAACTGAAACAGAACGGGTTTTCCGGGTTATTCATGTGTATTGATCGAGCTTCAGTTTATTGATTAATATAAAATAGTTATTACTTAACGATGTAATGATACCATATACTCCACTGCGTTTTCAAAAAGGAATTCTCACATTTGTTCGGGATTTTCGGCTTCTCGTTTTCATATATATTCTTCAGACTGATTTTAAAATTTATGTCTGTCACTAAATATAGGATCAAAAGTTTATAATTTTTAAATGATTTATAGGTTTTTTACGTATTAAATTGATTTATAATTTTCTATATTGTTATCTACATTTCCTTACGCAAACGAAGTAACATCAGATAACTCTTTGTTCAAAAAACGTCTTCAAAGCGCATGTTTTAATTGAAAATTAATTCTAATTTGTAAAAAGGGAGTTAGGAAAATTGCAACACATGATTGTTACATGGGAATAAGTAAGATGTTATTTACCTTAATGGCTTCTACTCGCAAAGAATGTAGGCCTACCTATCTAAAAGTATGTCTATACATAGAGTTTTATCGTTTGGATCCACATAAGATACGCATAATTCAATTCCTTAGAATAGCAGCTATTGGCATTCAACATGATTTGTGTGAATCCATATTAACTTTAGATTCTCAATTTCCATTCCAACCAGATGAATTCTTAGAACCACTTATACCGAATAATATCCGGAACACTTTGGTCTTTTCTTTTGGAAGCTAAATAAATGATAAGGTAAATTTCAAAAGCGAATGCGTTCGTTCAAACCAAAGTGAATTAATAAACGAAAGCGATTTGTGCAAAACCATCGAAATCCGTATCATTTTCCTCGGAGATCGCTTCAAATTAATTACACTGGGACACATTACACGCCGTTCGAATAACACGAAGACAGAGCGAAGCGGGACATTGTACTACACATAATTGAAACAAACCACTTGATTTATTTGCATACGATAGCCTTGTTTTCCCGATTGAAACGGGAGACGCGATTCTCAACAATTTCACTTTCACGAAAATTACGCTGTTTATCGAGTCTATCTCGATTATGAGGATGTTGACGGCGAACTCGGTCCGGATAAGGCTAATTTAACGCCCGGTAATTATTGTATTACTTACTATCTGTGTGTGTGTCGGTTGATTTCGTACCTGAGGCATGAATTAATGACAAGTAGGATTATGGGCTCTACTGAGTGGAACAAGCGTTTATTCAACGACCGCAGTACAATTTTACAAGGTATAACTAGCCAGTTGAAATGATTAGAGCAATTCATAGGCACTGATTGAGTTTTAAACATTTCTCTAGTTTGGAGAAATAATCTTTTAAGGAATAATTCTTTTGAATAAATATTCTTATAGTTAATTTATGTGAAAACTTATCGAGTCTCCAAAAAATTGATTGCTTAGAGCAGGGGGGGGGGGGGTCTTCAATCTTTCAGACATTGCGGGCCAAATTAAAACTTTCCATGGAGCCCGCGGGCCATAACGTGGTATTCCCCGAAATTAAACAGGGGTTCTACAAATTATTGAGCACTTATGAGACTATTTATTTCATTGAATTTGAATTTATAGTTGATTTGAAACAATTTTTTTTATTAATTCCAATTTTTTTATTATTATTTATTTCATTGATTCCGATATTTGTCCCGGTACTTCTGCAATTATGTTTTTCTTCATTTCCAAATTTATGTCAATAATTCTGAAATTATTTTTTGATTAATTTCAAATTTCATTAATTATGAAATTATTTCTTTTTCACAAACTCATAATTTTTTTCAAGAACTAGTGGGCCTACTATTTTTAACAATTCTGAAATCACTCTTAATGTTTCTGAAATTATTTCTATCAGTAGTTCTGTAGAAATATTTATTTAGTATTATCAGTATTTATTTCAGTAATTCTTCAGTATTTATTTCAGTAATTCTTCAGTATTTCTTTCAGTAATTAGGGATTTATGGTGGGGGCCCTTTATAATGAATAACATAATGAATTGCGTGAAAAAACAAAACGTGATGAGAATCGTATCGGGCCCCTGAGCTGGAGCCTTGTTTGTCCCATGCCCTCCAACAAGGGAGGCGTGGTTCTACACCCCCCCCCCCCCGAATTATACCATCGCCCACTTTAGGTGACACTATCAAGCGTTCATAAATCGCAGAACTTGACATGGGTAATGTTGAGTTGACATTTCATATCTTGTGTTTGTGAATGTTTTACACATATAAAAATATTTAAACGTGTGTTTTCATTATCTTTCGATATTTTTTTAAATCATATTAATTAAATTTTATGTTATTAAAATATATTTATGATAGGTCTAATATGTGTATGATACATCTATGATGAAGTGTAAAATTTCTATGATTATAAAATGTAAAATGTCTATTATAAAATGTAAAATGTCTATTATAAAATGTAAAATGTCTATTATAAAATGTAAAATGTCTATTATAAAATGTAAAATGTCTATTATAAAATGTAAAATGTCTATTATAAAATGTAAAATGTCTATTATAAAATGTAAAATGTCTATTATAAAATATAAAGTGCCTATGACAAAATGCAAAATGTCTGTGACAAAACGTGAAATGTCTACGTAAAATGTAAAATGTCTGTGATAAATGTAATAATTTCATTTTCTTCATTTACGAAAATTTAAACTATTCTTTTAATATAAACATTGCACTTTTGTGTATTGAATGATTACGGCAAAATTTTTAAATGAACGTTGCAGAATACTGCGGGATGCTACTGAAACATCCATGTTCAACAAAAGACTGTATTCAGTAGTTTTTAGAAGTAGCCAGACGGCTATGCAAATGCTTATTGTGATTTTAGCCTATAGAAAGGCCGTTCGGTTAATCCGACGTATCCTTGTTCAGCGTCATCCACTCGCATGAGAGCATTCGGCAGCTGAGGATAGAAGGCAAAATAGCCTGAAGGGTATAGGGAGGACCCTGGACGTCCTGCCGATGCTCTCAATAGGTGCTTTATGGGGAGAATACTGATCTTATGATAGTGTCTCCCCATTGGTCGAATATTGTAGTAACACATCGGGTTCGTGCGACCGTGATATTTATGTATAGAATTAGGTCAATCAATATAAACTGGAATTCGATCGATTTTTCTATCCATTTAAAATTTTTAATAAGAAATTTCTGTGTGTATATGTCACGGAGAGAGCACGGAGTTGTGTAAAACCTAGGATTTTTACGGAAGTGAAAGTTCGAAATGGGTCGCTAATAAAATTAACTTGCTTTTAACGCACGACCTCTCTCATTCAAAGAATTTATAACTACATAGGAATTACAGTTAACATAGGCCTGTACTAATCATTATTTAATCATCACTTCTTACAAGAAATAAATTAAAGATGAGATTGTTTATTAGAGAGAGGTGAAGCCTAGCAAGTTTCTGCTATGCCAGTTATTCAGTTTGCGTCTTAGTTTACATTAACCCCTGTGAAAACTCGATGTAACGATATTCTGCGGACTAAGAAAAAATATCGTTGTAGAGGTATTGCCGTTATATCGATAGACAACATTAACACCAAATTTATGCTGCTGTTGGCATCTTTCCTGAATCGGGGCGTTGTTAGTAGGTTACCGCCAAATTATGTGATTTAAAGTGTTTATTCGTCGCAAAAAAAATTTAATTGGTTAGTTGATAAAATTCACTTAGATGTGTGTTTTGCCACTGAAAAAATTTTTTTTGAAGTTTTTATAGAAAAAAAAAATTGCTATACAATATTTGGTGTAGCCTACTATTACACAAAAAGTAGCGGTACCGGCGGAAGAATTAAAATATGTGGCGAGTTTAAACATATATTGAAGGGTATTTTCAGCGAACTGTAGGAAAATTTCGTAGTAGCGGATTCAAAATCTCCTCAAATATATCGTTATAGAGTTATTTATCGTAGGCAGGTCAGGAACTATGGAGGATAGGGCAACTGCCCGGGCGGAAAAATTTAGGAGGTGGCAGTTTCAGGTGGGAACAAAGAACACCGTTATAAAATTATCTAATTTGTGGGGGCGACAAAGTCATGTTTGCCCCTTGCGGCAAGAATCCGGATTACGACTCTGATCGTAGGCCTAGAAGATATCGTGGTATCGAAAGGACCTTAACATTAGACTATAGACGATTCCAAACAAGATTTGAAAAGATATCGTGCTCTATATATATATATACACACACACACGAATATTATTTTTAAAGTTCACTAAAAATTACCAATTAACCTGCAGGCCTAGGCACATCATACACATTCCCCTGCGGATTTTTCTAAAAATTACTGAAGTTTTTTCAAGTAGGCTAACTATACTGCGTGAATCGTTTTGAAAATTAATTTCCATTAATTTCTCGCTGCTGCTTTGCTTTTAGAGATTATTGGTAAAATGAGAGCATTCTTTTTTTGTAGGCTATGCGTTTGTATGTGATTCTTAAACTGATCATTGACAAAATTACTCGTTTTTTTTAAATCAATGGATAGGCTAATGACTTGCATTGAGGACTTATTTTTAGAATGCATTTTATTAGAACCTAAAATTAAACATTTTTCTTCTATTTTAAAGTTTAAGAAAAATTTATTTTATTTTCACTTCATATAGAAACGTCATTTTATTTGAAATTCATCTGAAAGTTTCGATACAGATGAATTATTTAAATTTCACTCCGATTACTTATTATCGGTATAATTTTCACGAAAAACACACTCTCGCTAATTTAATGCAAATTGGAAAAAAATTAATGTGAGAATTTAAATAGGCCTATACTATTGGCCTATATACAGAATTTTAACGACTTACTGAAAGCTATAGTTTTCCAAGGAGACATACTTATGATATAATGGCAGGTCATGACCATTACCTGATGATGGATAATAAACAAAAATATTTCGCACCTGTTCATTCGAAAGTGACTTTAAGAGCCCGGATTATATGCTAAATCCCCCTTGAGAAGAAAAAAAAATTTTAAACCCCCCTGAGAAAATTCTGCGTACGCCTATGCATATGCAAATATATACATATGCGGGGATAATTTTTTTTTTATAAATGAAATGCGCGCCAAGAAATATAAAATATGCATTTTAAAAACGTTTTTCTTGCATGAAGATTTTTTTACGCACATTTTCTCATTTTTGGTACGTCTTTTGGAATTTTTAAGTTTTTCGGGATTTTTAGCGCATATTTTGCCATTTTTAAATGCATATTTGCATATTTATAGTGCATGTTTCACCACTTTTTTTAGACATAATCCGGGCTCAAGTGATAGGTCTTCCTCAGTGCTTCTCAACCGCCGGGCCGTGGCCCTGTACCGGGCTGCATAATTCGCAAGGGCATCGCCATTCCACGATTATGCGATTTTTTCGTAATTTTTTCCAACCAGCCAATCACGTTGCTTCAGCTTCTACGATAATTCACGTAACTCTAGGATATCTTCTTTTCGTATCGGATCGCCGAACAGCGGTGCAAATAAGGTAGATAATACAGTATTTCCACCCATGTTCCGCGAGACATTTCAACATTGTGCAATCGCCCGCTATTTTCAATGCAATATAAACGATTTTATTTTTTAAACCAACAAATTTATACACTGAGAGTACAAAATAAAATATTCAAACAGCTAAAAGTGGGTCACGGAAAATCGTATCAAATTTTAGTAAAATATTTCCTTCAATTTATTAATGCATTTTTCGATAGCAAATCGACTAAAAATAAACATAAAGATTATAGTATAAAAAAATATATTATGTTAATAGTCGTAAACAGCTATAAAATATTTAAAAATCAGAACTTCGGAAGAGAAAATATACTAAAAGATAACTACATTTTTTAGAACATTATTAGTCTTAATTTTCTTAAAATTCTTTTGTTACAGTATTTAATTGATTTATTATATACTTGTATTTTAAGAGTTGGCAAAATATATTGTAAAATGTATTGCATCAACAAAAAAAATTAAAAGATTTAAATCATTTTTGGGGGAGGAGTAAAAAAAAACAAAATTAATAACATCCACAAGTTAGATTCGAACTTTGTTCTTCAAATAAACAGTCTGATGCGCTATGACTTACACCAATTCAGTTGACGGATGTGGTCCTAAAACTGTTTACTATCGAAAGCATACTTTTAGTGCAAAAAAAAATTTCGCTTTTTCTTGGAAATGCATTACCACCTTCATCACTCGCTACCATTAACCATAGAATTTTAATTTTTCCCTTACGCGAATTAAAGTTTTTTTTTTTTTTTTAGCTTACAACGTGTTAATCTGTAAGAATACATTCCAGTAATTATATAACGAAGCTACCTTATGACCGAAAGCACAACAGATCGTACGATATTACGGTAGTGGGAATTATCGTAAGCCAAGAAGAGACGTGATTGGCTGAAATCGCGTAATCGTGGAATAGCGGTGCATTTGCGAAATTAGCTACCGGGCTCTTTGCCATCAGTCAAACCGGGCCATCAGCGATTCACTGTTTCATTTTTCCGAATTTATTTTCCATTAGTTGTGTATGACCATGCCTTCCACTCACAAAAAAGAAATCAACCGGGCCACGGGCTTATAGAGGTTGAGAACAACTGCTCTACGTAGCCTAAATGTTGTTTAATAAGTTTTCTACTAAAACTTTCGTTTGATTAAGTTCGCTTAGTTTGGGTTAGACTAAATATCTAAAAAATAAACCCGTTATCGAAAATTGCACCAAGCACGGATTATGACTAAGAAGATCAGTGTCAAATAGGCGCCGCTTCATACATTTCTGAAGGTCAATTTTCCGGTAGAACGAACACAAGTCTTCTTGCGAATGAATGCAAGAACGAATGCTAGAGTAGTTATCCCAGAAATTATTAAAATTCTAGATACATTCTTAAAACATTGTTGTTGGAAACAAAAGGCCTATTAAGCAGGATAGAAATAACAGATACAAAAATGAGTGCTGGTCCAATTAATGTATTAATCGGTTCGGTTGATCGATCAACTGGTAATTGCAGTTAAAACTTTAGTTGAGTTAATAGAATCAATCAATCCGATTAAACTGTTTATTAAAAATTCATAATTTATTTTGATTTATTTGACGAAACCGATTAGATTTCTTAAAATTATATTCCTAAATATATATAACATTTCACAAAAGAAAATATTCACTTGAAAATATTTGAATCAATATTTTGATTAAAAACAATTTTAACATGGGAGGAATAGAAGTCGATTCAACGAAAACTGGTGATGATTTCAATTTTAAAATTGGGTTTGATGGAAGTTTTAGAAAACACAAGACCAAAATTTGTTGGCTTCATTGTGAACAGCAGTTTCTGTATTCGGGAAACATCAACCCCTCCAGTATCGTTCGAGAGCAGTTTCAAGAGAAAAATGTAGCAGTATGAAGATCAAAAGTAGTTTCGAAATCAGTAACTAACCTAACTAATTTCATGAAAAATACGACGAGATCCTAATGAAGAAATTCCACGACTTGACAAAAATGTTCAACATTAGGCCTACTTCAAGCGGGCAGCCTAAATTTCTTAATCTATTCCAATATGTGCTTACATACAGCGAAAATGGGAAGTAAAATGAATAAAATATATATTTATAGAGTCAATTACTAAAAAGGAAGTTACTTAAATAAGTTTGATACAAAGTAATAACACACACATTTAAAAATATTCGGTTAATCAATTAAAATTCCTGTGATTAACCAGTTAAAAATTTTAATCGCGCGATTCCCAGCCCTATCAAGAATCTATTATCTTTATTATTAAGCTACAACAAGCTTCTATCTAGTCATGCTCTTAATTGTACATGTAGTGAATGAAAAATAAATTCATTTCTAAGCGTTAAGAACATTGAGTAAAAATTGGTGCAAAAAAGTATTTGAAATTTTCGGAATGAAAAATTAGTGTAGGCTACGTATATACCGATTTTGAACCAATGAAAAAAATAACATGTTTCATACTCTAAATATCTATTTCACTAACAAAAAAATTACGCGATGACAAAACAAATCTAAAATGAAAAACTACACTTCCAGATATGATTTGTAGCAGTATCTGTTAGCGCATTTATATTTGAAAGCGTAAATACCGAAGCAATTTATTTCTTGGAATGCAACACCATGCATTGGATTTATGGAAGAGTGTTTTCGGAATCATTTATTCAGTGCGATTACTGCTTCAGTTTCTTTTTTTTTTTTCCTCGAAAAAAATTGAATGGCACATACAGTAAGAGAGAAAGGGAGTAAATATTTTTCTTTTTTGCAACATTTTTCCCGTATTCAATACTATCGGCGATTTCGATAAACTTGTCGTACGAACGTAGGTTTAGAATTCCTATGATAAAAATGGAATTTAATTCTTTTTTTTTTCCTTTTATATTCTATCCAATAAATAGTTCATCTCACATTCCGAATAAAAAAAAAATCTAGAATGATTTCGAGAAAATATTTATTCATTTTTTTACATAAAAAGCTCGTTTGAAATGGTTTTTATCCTCCTAGTTTTTATCTTTGAGCTAAAAACATGCCATGGAGAGCCAGCGTTAGAATAAAATGATATTCGTATTCTAAACCCGAAAAAAAAACCCGTTTCTCTTTGAAAAATCTACTCCTGGGTTTAGATTCTTCTTTCCAACGAATCTTACATAACCCTTCGTCGCCCCCCGTTTTTAAGGATTCGAAACACGGAAGCTCTCTTTAGAATTTCCTCCCAATCTTATCTTGTACATATTCATATTTACGAAAATTCAACGTTTATTTCGCAATCATTAAAAAAGATAGTCTCACACACACAAGAGGGTTTTTTTCCCCTCTCAGTCTATCGAGTGGTTTGAGAATCGCGAGCACAATAGATGAACACACATTGCACGTGAGTGCATCTGTTTACTCATCGCTTTGTTAGACTTTAAAAGTATTGAAACAGAATCTCTTTCTCTCTCTCGCCATAGATTTACAATTCATGATGGCTGCTACGTGCTGTTAACATGGTAAAAAAAAAATCCAAAGTACTCAGATTTTGCTAGCTAGATAAACGGTAGTTTGAATGATATTAGGATTTTATTTTTAGTCTGTAGGAAAGTTATCTGGTAGTTTAAATTTCTAAAAAGATATTCATTAATGTTTATAGCCTGGAGTTCTCAGTATTTTTTAGATAGCACGTTCCAAACAAATGATTTGATAAAATGTCGTGAACCACGCAGGTTATTACACTGATGCTCAAAAGTTAAGCAACAAAATAAAAAAAAAATGCTTATAAAAGCAAATGTTTTTAATTTTTTGTTGTAGTTTACGCCAGGGCTGGACAAATCCAAGGAGCCAGGTCGCCATGGCGATTAAAAAACTGGTATTGGCGCATAAAAATTTTCGTTGTGTAGTTACTAAATCGCAGGCTGAGAGCAGCACAAAATGTTTGGAATTTATAGCAGCATATCTGCGAATATGAAAGAAGGTCCCTATGCTCGAAAAAGTCAAAAGAAGCATTATTTTGGACATTTTTCTTCGGGTAAAATTTTTTGGGGACCAAAAAAGTTGTTCTGGTGCCTTGATTTTTGTTACGATTTGTCCAGCTCTAGTTTACACAGGTCATAGGGTGAAGCAAAGGACACTCTCTGGTGAAATTACAAAGAAAATAGAAAATCCAAATTCGAATAACTGACATAGAAATTGTGTCAGACAGAAAAGAATCCCAGGATTATCATATATTGAGCCGCAAAAAGTTCTGTGGAGAAGATCGGCCAATATAGGATATGACCATCTATGATGGCTCAACAATGTTCACCCATACCAGTGATAAGATTATCAACGGCGTTTTGAGGTATAAGGTCCATTTATGCAAAGGACTCGGTCGCAGCTTACCAGGCTTTGGGAAGGGTTATGGCTATTCGAGTCAGCGTTTTAGACTGAACGTGGTGCTCGGCAACACAAAATAGTGTTAACTTTTGCATTATCGTTCATAAACATGGCATCAGAAAGAAAAAAGTGTGAGCATATGATGCTACGTTGTCTGTCATCTCGATAGTGCACTACCATCTTTGAACCTCTAATGAAGGCATGAATTTCGATGCATGCACCAATAACTATTTCTGTCTAGATCATCATACCGTTACAATGGAGAACTATCAGTTCGTTGCTTAACTGTTGAGCATGACTGTAGGTAAGCGATTTTACGAACCTCTGTGAAATAGTTCATAATTTTAAATGTTTATGTTTTGAAAGAGTAAGTGATGATTTCAAATAGAAATCGGGATAACCATTTTCCATGAGACCAATTTATGGACTTTAATGTAGCTTTCGACAGACACTCGTTGACGCGTATAGAAAAGGTTCCAATCAGAGTAGCGTATCCCCATTCAATTGTAGTCATGGAAAGGGAATGAATGCATAAAACTACAATGTGACTGAAACCGATTTCGTTTACATGAGACCCTACAGTGCACACGAAAAAATTTAGACACTAGTTGAGATACAAGTAGTGTCTGAAAACTACTGTGATTGCATAATCATCAAATTAATCACCACGTATTAAGGTGAACACGTAGGCTACTTTATTTATAGCTTGCAGCATCTCAAATAACTGATCGCGTTGAGAACATAAATACTGAACAGCGGTGACGTCATTAGTGGCGAATTTGCATATTTCGACGACCAATCGTTTGAATTCTTTATTGTGTTAAACCTTTCCTAATACGAATTTCGATCTTTTCGCACAAACTTATTTTATTAAGAATTACAGCACTGTTTTTGATATTTAAACATTCGAAAAATATTTTTAGGGGGGGGAGAGAGAGAGAATCATTTTTTTTTTTTTAATTTAAGAGTGCTTTTCATACGAGTCTAAACTTTTGTAGTGCACTCACTGTATATCAAGTCTTATGTCAGTTGTTCTCTTGACTCAAATTTTTATCAATTAATAATAAGGAAACTAAAATTTTTATTTGGTCTGCACGTATGTGCTAATCAGAGTTGGCAGCACAAAGATGCAAGGCCTGTTCGGAAAAGTGAATAAATGTTACATACGGAGGGAAAATAAATATACGTAATATAAGTTGAAGAGGAAACGGAGAAAAGAGAGAAAAAAAATGTTAGAACAAAATAGAAAAAAATAAAGAGGGAAAAAAACTACATATAAATAAATACAAGTAAAGAATTTAAAGCAAGCACGAGACTCAAATTTTAGGATATATATAGTAGTAGGTACATGGAACAAGACTTATGCTCCTGAATATATCTTCGGGGAAGTAATAGAGGGCGAAGCACGAATTTTCTGAGGGGTTCTTGAGAAAAAGGGCAAACAGTTGTTCCTTGAGCTGAATGTGGGGTATGAACTTTAGCAGATAATTCAGACTTTTTTTTTCCAAAAAAAACCACGGAAAGCAAGGAAAAAAAATGGAAAATATTATTTATGCACAGTATATATAATCTCACAGGGAGCGGTGAGACACAACTACGTTTGGGAAATTCTGACGTGGAAGAACTCGAGAAATAACCAATATTGTTCAAAATCTTTTTGATATAAATCACTAGCTATAATACGCGGCGCTGCTCCTGTTTTCTTCAATTGCTGGGAGGATTGAAAATGTGACAGACAAACCATTATAGAAGAATGAATTATTATACATATACTGGCAGCATTAAAGAATAGAGAAAACCATTGTAAAGGCATATACATGTCTGAAACGCATTATTAGGGAACCACGGAAATCGAAGTAAACATTCCAAAAGTCATTGTTGAGTCCCGGGAAACATTGTTGCCTGACAATTTTTCACCCATTTCGGGCATTTGTCCAGTTCTGGCAAACTTTTTAAAGTAGCCTATCGTTCAAGTCAGGCCCCGTTTGGTTTATATACAAAATTTGGTGATGATCAGTCTAAAATTGTAGATTTCTATTGCACACAGAAAATAAATTTTCTATGTATAGATAATAATATGAATTTTTATTTCAAATTTGTTTGAAAAAAATTTTCTTCATGCACTTTTCCTAGTTTTTTGGCTCGAGGATTTTTTTTCATCGATGTTTGCCGGAAGTAAGACTACAGTACAACTTTTGTTGTCCGAAAAGCGAATTTACCGGATAGCTTACTGTACAAAAATTTTAGAACTTCACGGAAGTAAAAGAGAGCCGGAGAAAAAAAAAATTCTAGTGTAACATGAGAGAGGTTTTGAGGGTAATATTAATAATACGAAGGAAGGTAATATTATTTGGTAATAAAAACAAAGAGAGCCCTGGAAAAGCAGGACCACTTCCCCCTGTATACTGTTTCAATTTAGGGGATAAAACTGTGATGGTCCGAGCAAATGCCCCCATTTGTGACTGCGGAAATCAAGATCACGTCCATCTTATCAAATACCTAGATTATATAAATAAGGTGTTCTTTTTCTTGACTGTGTGTGTGTGTGAGATTTTGGCTTAAAAAATTTTTCTAATGCCAATGAAATGCCCCCAAAATAAAAAATAAGATGAATTAGCCAGCAACTAATCGGCTCATTTTTCGCCCCTCTGTAAAACCAGACGTGGCCCGGGCTCAACGATTCCCGGGGTGCATTTTAGGTATGGAATCCCGGGAAGAAGCCCCATTTGCACGAAGCCCCATTGTAGGGAGTAAAAAAAAATTTGCTCTCGAGGAAATTGTGGAATAGGTCATTTCTGCTATGGGGCCGTTCAAGTATTACGTCATCATCGATAAGGGGAGGGGGGTTCCGATTTGCTGACTTTTGATGACAGGGGGGGGGGGTTTGGATAATGCTTACGTCATCAACCACCCTTTATGAAAATATGAGTTAGGATTCAGAGGGGCAGAGCTGATGACGAAATTTTGCTGACAAGTGGGGGGGGGGGGGGTCAGCGTTTTGCTGACTTTTGCTGACAGGGGAGGGGAATCAAAAATGGCCAAAAATTTGCTTACGTAATACTTGAACGGCCCCTATTATCAGAGTTGCAAAAAGGGACGCATCTGGGGGTAGGCTATCTGGTGAGAATCTGAACAAATCACCACTATTGGAATACAAGATAGATTGGTATAGACATAGCCTGGCCATATTCACCTGACTGGGAGTAGAATGTTGTACGAAATATATGGTTGGGTTGCGATATTAAATTATTAATAATAATATTAGGGTCAAGTTGACTGTGTCAAACTCATAGGGCCATACGGGTCTATACTATTGAGAGAATCTTTAGCTATTCAGTACTTTACTGTAGTCCATGATCAAACGATCTTCATCTAACGCAGGGGTCTTCAACATTTCAGACATCCTGGGGCAGGGCGAATTGCCATGAAGTCCGAAAGCCAACAAGTTATAATGCGGTGTCTGGATTCACAAAGTAGCGCGTTAACGGTGGGCCTAATGAGGCTCCGGACTTCGACTTAAACTGGGGGCCCCCATATTATTGGAGAATTTTACTTATTTATTTTGAGATAATTTTTTTCGTTAAACATGAAATTTTTTTTATAAAATTCTGAAATTAATTTTCTTTCAATATCTTATATATAAATGTGAAAGTATTGTATGTGTATGTATGCATGCTTGTTCTTTATACAAATCTACAATTTTAGACAGCCGATTATCGCCAAATTTTGCACGTATACCAAACAGGACCGGGATTGAACCATAGGCTACTTTAAAAGTTCGTCAGAGCTGGGCAAATGCTCGAAATGGGCCAAAAACCGTCGGGCAACAAGGGTCCCTAGGTCCCAACAGTAACTTTCGGAATGTTTACTTTAGTTACCGTGGTGCCTTAACAATGCATTTCAAAATGTGCACATGCCTTTACAATGGCCTGTCACTTCTTTAATCCTGTTAGTATATGTATAATACATTAGTTTAAATTGATTTTCTGTTGGTCTTTGAATGTTCTTTATAAAAATCTGCAATTTTAGACCGAACTTCATCAAATTTCGCATGTACACCAAACAGGACCCGACTTGACCGATAGGCTACTTTAAAAAATCGTCAGAGCTGCACAAATGCCCGAAATGGGGAAAGAAAGTCGGGCAACAATGGTTTCTGGGCCCCAACAATGGTTTCTGGGCCCCAACAATGACTTTTTTGATGTTTACTTTGATTACCTTGGTTTCTTAACAATGTGTTTCAGACATACATATGCGTTTACAATGGTTTGTCACTTCTTTAATGCTGCTAGTATATGGGAATAACCCGGACACACAGCGGCGGGTATTATAGCTAGTCTTCAATAATCCTGAAAATATTTCTTTCATTAATTCTGGAATTTTTTAAATTTATTCTAAAAACATTTCTCAATAATTATGAATTTACATGAATTGAAAAATAATTTTTTCCACCAATTACGAAATTATTTCTTTCGATAATTACTAAATCATTTCTCTAATTAAATATATAAAGTTATTTCTTTCAATGATTCTAAATGTATTTAATAGGATATCTTAGATTTTTCTACCTGAATAACAATTCAGAGAAAGCAATTTGAATGAGATTTTGGTAATAAGGGATTTGGCATCGACGTATTATCCGACGAAACATTAACCTACATACAGCAGGCTTATGGGGGGAAAACTAAATTCAACCACTTCTATTTTTTTACATAAAAAAATACCCTTTTTAAGAGGTTTTTTTTACTGTGCTACCATCTGTGGTTCTTAATCTCTTTGTTAACGGGGTTACGTAAAAAGGGTGAAACCCTTTACGCACCTCCTTGACTTCGTGCAACATCAGACTGTTTGCAACATCGCGGCATCTATAGGAACGACTTTCAATCTACTCGCAAGTCTTTTTTCGGCGTCCAATAAAAGAGTAAAATTTTAAATTGAAAGCTATCTTTTTCGAGGATCCTCCTGGGGGGGGGGGGGTGTCCTTGTACAAAAGATTAAGAAACATCAAGATTCATGATTTATGATTTCTCAATTACAACAAACAAAGAGCTAAAAAAAAAAAAATCAGTGAATTGTTAATTAATCCAATGAGATTCATCCATTGTATTTGAGGTCATCTTTTCAACCTGTTGCTTGCGAGAACCATGGTGAAGTGCAAAAAGTGCTCTAAGCTAGTGTCTGATTTCGTGCTCGCGAGTACTTGATTAAAGCTTCAATTAAATACCCTGTAAAAATTGCATCCAAGGATTAGAATTATACAGATTTCTCACATACTTATGTCAAAGTTGCCATAAGAGTGTTCCTCGTTTGACGATGGGCATATGCAGTGCCAACGACTCAATAAAGGTTGAAGATTCCTGAATTAGAACCTCGATTGTGGGATTAAGACAAGTTTTTAGGTTTCGTTAAATCATCCATATTATGTTAAAAATTGCCAAAGAATAACAGATGAATCAATGTGCTGCATACATGACAGATCCACATTACATCAATCGTGAGTAAAGGTTAAATAAGTGGAATATTAATGTGTCGCTGATATTGAATCACATAAAATATGAGACACATTTTGGTTTCCGATACAAGATGCGTAAAACAGAATTAATACTGAAAAAAAAAGAAACACATTTCTTACAGTCCGTCTGAAAAACTTTTACTTTTCCGTCCATTTAATACTTTACAAAAATGTCCACATTTGATTTAGGTGGAAAAAAAAAATAAAAACAGGAGTAGAGAGAAACACTGATGGAAAAGTCTAAGAATCAGTAAAATCTTGCTATAAAATACAGTTTAATACCCTTTTTTCCCCCGGAATCAGAGTACTACAAATTCTTTTTATTAAAAGAAAAAATTTAAGTTTGAAGTTTGACAGAAACCCCCCCTCAAAAAAAAACCAAAAAAACCAAAAAAAAAAAACAAAAACCCGTAAAACCGAAGAAAATACTTCTGTCCAAAAAAAAGGTAAAAACAGTAAAGATTTTACAGAATTACCTTCCCATGCTGACTGCCTTAGGATTCGATACTATTTAATACTAAGCCTCAGACTTCTTTTTTTTTTTCTCTTTTATATATAAGAAAAAGTTAAAAAAAGAACCGGCAGCTAATGTTCGATAACTTAGAAGGCCCAGAAGCAAAGTAAAACTTTTCGGCAAGTTCAAATCCTCCCCACACTTCTTTTTTTCCTGCGAAATACTGAAAAGAACTTATATATAGTATTTTCAACTTTCTTTCTAATTCTCTAACTCTCCCCCCCCCCCCTCATTTCTTTTTAAGAATAAAATAGTAAAGATCTTGCAAAAACTTTTTTTCCCCAAAAAGAAAAGGTAAAAACGGACTTGTGTCCACCACCTTTACATCCCTACACCTTCTCTTTATCGCATCGACCAAATTGCACGAATCGCTTTTTATTACTCTACTTTTTTCTTCTTCTCCTTATGCTTTTATCTTTTCTTAAGAAAAAGTAGTAGCTGTACCTTTCTCTTGCACTAAACTTTTTTTTTCTTTCTTTAAGAAGGGTGAATTTTCCATCTGCAATATATTCTTTTCGTATGTCTTTTTTATATATATTTTTTTTTCTTACTAAAAATCGCTTGGTCCGGTCATCGTTTCTCTGGTAGGGCGATAGTGATGTTGTATGGTTTGGTTCCCTCTCGCTCGCTCTCTCTGCAGCGCCCTCTTCCGTTCCTTTCTTTTCTAAAACCTTTTTAGCGCTCTACCAAGCCCTCCTCAGTACTACGTACAGTACTTCCTTCATTTTCTGCTCAGCCATTATGTTCGCCAGGAAGGATAAGAAGAACGAAAGGGAAAATATAAAAGAACTTAAAAGATAAAAAAATATTATATATATATATAAAACCGATGTAAAAGAAGGGGAAGGAGTGAACTAAAGTGAGAATGAACTAACCACTCACGGAGCTGTTCACTTCTTATTCTTAGGTTGCAGTATGTAGGTATTGTAGTAGCTCTCCGGTAGCAACTCTCCAGTTTGTGGTGGGGTGTTCACAGAGGAACTCCGGGAGAAAAAAAAATTCAGCGGAACCTCGTTTATACGACGTTCGAGGCCGGGTCGAAACGTCGTATAAATGAGTAAGTCGCACTACTGAGAATTTATATACAGCGAAACCCTGATATAACGATACTCTGCGCACCAAGAACAAATACCGCTTTAGAAGGATTATCGTGATATCGAGAGTCATTAGTTTAGCATAGTATAGACATTCCCAAACAAGACGAAAAATATCCTTGTAGAGAGATTTATCGTTGCATCGAATATCGTTGTAGCGGGGTTTCACTGGATATGCAATTTATTTCCTCTGTGTTTGTTTGTATGTTCTGTAATACAAATCTACAATTTTTGACCGATCTCCGCCAAATTTTGCACATAGGCTACTAACGAGACCCGACTTGAACGATAGGCTACTTTAAAATTTCTCGGAATCGGGCAAACGACCGAAATGAACAAAAAAACTGTCATTATTTAGTTTACTCCTGTACTTTAAACCCTAAGCATTTTCAAAGTTGATGCGTATTTAATTGTTTTGCAAGATCAACTATCGTCATTAATTTGAAATGCTTGCCAAATTCTTCCAAAATTTCCAGTTTATATTTTACAGAAAGCGCCTTTCTTTTCGTCGACATTATAAATTTGGCACATCTAGCAAACAAAGCACCACAACGAAAGAGAATTCCACTGGAAATAATCAAAAGAACTGATACAGTAGGCCTATATACTTACTGTGCGTGTATATATATGTCTCTTATTGGCAAACCTGTAGCCTACCCTCCAAATTTTGTATACTTACAATATATAGGCCTATAGACATCCCCACCATCTGGAAATAACGCTAAAAACATCGTAGAAAACATTCTTTAAGAAATGGCCGTATATGACCACCTTTCAAACAATTAATCCCCTTTCTTTGGAGCTCACCGCTTTGGCGTATTCTCAGAAACAAAAAATTAATTAATCACTTGAATGTGTACTCTGAATGGAAATAAACCAGCTCGACGGCTATCTACTTTTGTACATGCCAGCAATCACCCTAAAATTTATGACTTTGACGGTGACAATACGTCGAGAAGAACTGCTTCAGCAAAAGTGTTTTTCACTGTCTGTTAATTTTTGCGCATTTGATAGGAATAAGTGACGTTTTTTCTTTAAAGATATATTCACTTCGAGTAGAAGTGAAAACGTCGAACAATTGAGGTTCTGCGTTGAATAAATGAATGAATTACTTTAACACTGAAATGTATAGGAACCAATACGACCGAAGACAAGCGTCGTATAAATGGGAAAGTCGTGTAACTGAGCGATGTATAAACGAGAGAGAGAGGTTCATATATAATAAGGGGTGGTTGTGGAAATTCAAGCTCACACCGTTTTCTAGTAAGTAGCAGATGAAGAAAAGCGATCGGGTTTTTTTTTGTTGGAAGAAAAGGTTTTTTTTTAGATGGAAAAGAATGAAAAAAAGGGCAACGGCATTGTGGGAATTTAGGATGAGAATTCAAAGGAAAAAAATACTTTCCATAAAAGAAATACACATACACACACAAAAATTAAGGGGAAAATCAGGTGAATGACTTTGGATTTTTGTTGATGGTCGGATTGGGAAAATGTTGAACACAGGTGTATTGTATTGAACGAATGTTGCTACTAACTCCGGTAGAAACATTGGTTTTTTTTTCTTCTTCTTCTTTGTTGGTTTTTCACTGTGAAAATTATTGGAAAGATTTTTGGTTGAGATGTTAACGACCTTTATATTTGAAAAATCTGAGGTGGGAAAAGTATTGAAGGAAGCATGTGTTTTTAGAACCTACCCTTGAAATTGATTTCTTATGCATTCGAATGAACTTTGAGTCAGTGACCTGATACGACTGAGATGAGAAATTCGCAAAACGTGTGTTCATTAGAAAAATGCATTTTGATGTTCAATTGCAACGTACACATACTTCTTCTTCGTGTTTTTCATAATGTACAGAATTATTGTACTTGGTTCGGTGGTTTAAATCATGAGTTAAGGGTGTAGTGGCAAATCGGTTTTATTATTTCACCTATTCAAGTGTTATATAGACCCATTATTTTCCACAAAAATCAAACTTGAAACGATTTTCCTAGGAAAAACTTTTCTACACAGTAAATAAAACTTGAAAACGCCGTTTGGTTAAATAGGCAATAAGATCTGCTTACTATCTAATTTTTGGGTAATCTTTGGGTTGTTCAAACCAAATGAGTGCATGGTCGCTCATTTTGGTTCGAACAACCCACGTTTTTCTCTTACGAGTTGAATAGTGTCACTATCACGGATGCAACTAGGGTCACCGATTTGGGAATTCTCATTGACGAGCGGATTAGGTTTTCTGAACATTGTTCAGCGGTGGTCAAAAAATCGAATAAAATGCTCGGTTTCAAAAAGGTCTCTTCGTGTTCTTCTAAAATTATTCTTCCGCTTTTCAGAGGCTTAGTTCGTCCTGTATTAAAATATACTGTAAGATTTTGGAGACCATAAAACCTACAGAGGGACATAAACTTGGTTGAAGGGGTGCAGAGAATAGCGACACGTGTCCTTGTTGGCACAAGCTATCCATACTTAGATAAAGACAACCATAAATATTTTTTATAGGCAATGTATAATATTTTATCATGTACAGTCGAATCCCGTTATAACGAGACCGGAGAAATCACTTCGCTATTAAGGAATTCCAGGTTTTTGCATTGTTTCTATGTAAACGTATCTGAGGGATTTAAAAAGTGTTTGTTAAAACGAGATTTTCGCTATAACGGTATTCGTTAAAACGGGATTCGACTGTATATATAGTTTTAGAATTGCATTTTTTAATTGGGTTGCTGTATTTTAGAAATATATAGCATCCATATATGTTATGGGCATCTTTTCCTCAGCCACCTCGTTGGGCATTTTGCCTGTTGTGGCCTTGTATCTGTATCTCCTTAATTATTTTTCTAGTAACTTGAAAAAATTATTCAACGATATTTTTTCCGATTTGCAATATTTACAATATTATTGATTTTCAATGTGTTTTCATTGTGGAAATTTAAATGAACCAAAATGAAAGAAGTTAACATAAACAAATTTTCACTAAATTACCGAAAAGAATTAGCCTGTATTTTGTTTTAATAAACAGCTGACCTTAATAAGTTCCGGGAAAAAAGATAAAGTAGTTTTTCTGATATCTTCCAAGCATTTTGAAAAAATAGTCATTCAAGAGAAAGTCAACAAGCCACAGTTTATTGCTCAGCGGGCCTATAACTTGAAAAAAAAAAAAACTGGAATGTACAATCTTGACCACTTATGTAGGTTAAACATATGTACGTGAAAGTTACGTCGTTGGTTTCCGCTAATTCTATATCGCTAGACTGCACTGCGATTATTCAGTATATTATTTGGATTTTGAAGTAGCCTATTCAAACTAGTAATCCCGGTAACGTCCCTCTCGAAAGATTTTGGAAGAGCGTTTTTAATGACCTCATCCAAAGAGAAATCTTCAGAACCCACAAGTTCTCTTAGCCTCCAGCGGCAGTCTGGAGTTCTCTTCAAAGTGGAAATTCAGGAGTATAGTGGAAATTCAGAAACCATACGCTATAGAGAGACAGGGCTAGATTTCCTCATGGCAACATGGGAATTTATTTGCTCAGTGCCCCATCTTTTAAGACCCCCCCAAATTTATAATAGCATAAATTTTATTCAAAGTTTTATACATTTTATTTTGGTTGAATTATAGGAAATCAAATAATTTTTCCCCTAAATCGCATAATACTGTTTCCAAAATGCCCATCATTTGCAAATCCTATATCAATTATAATATTATACAAATCAGTGATAGATTTTACAAGCATGTGTATAAAGCACTTATTGCAATATTTACTCAACGATAAAAATATGTTTCAATGGGCCACAGCCTTTTGTTCTATTCCTCAATTTCACATCTTTTTGACCGTGGGAAGATTTATGAAACGATGAGAAGAAAGTTTGCATGTTTGATCAACATTCATGAAAATTCTGCATTCCTCAAATATTTATGAAGATTCTGTATGTTTCTGCTATGTAAAACTTTATGCATCTGATCTTGCGAACACTTTTTTTTCAGACGAACCACAACAGTTTTCATCGTTGGTTCAGGTTGGTGATGCAATGCCACAAATGTTAAATAACGCTAGAGATTTAGAAGAGACGTTTCTCTCTCAAAATGTTCAGACACCATTGAATCATCCATTAGCAACATCATCAATATCAAACTGTTATAGAGAAAGATTATCCTTCTTATTAAAAAGGATAAAATAATCAGTTCGCTCAAGTCTTTTACAAGAAAAAATGTCATCTCTTTAGCTTTTGTTTTGTGTATTGAAGCTGACATAACTCAAAAATTAGAGTTTGATGAAATTATCAATAACTTTTCTCATACGAGAGTGCGAAAAAAGCATTTATTGTAAGATATTTCATGCAGAATTTTGCGTTACATTTTTCATGAAAAATAGTGCATACCCTTTTTTTTATGTGTTTACAATCAACATGTGCTGTGGAGATGGACGGCTTTTTTCTCAGCCCAGTACTTGTATATATAAAAAAACAGATATTTTCTGAATTTTATGCCGAGGAGAATTCGGAAAGAAAGTCATCTGGTCTCCCCCAGGACTCAAACCCAGGCCATCTTACATTCCTTGTAGATAGTAGCACGTGAATGCAAGAGGACCTGGGTTCGAGTCCCCGCGGAGGCCATGTGACTTTTCTTTCCGAGTTCGCCTCGACATAAAATATCTGTTTTCTTAACATGTTCTGTATTTGCTGACGTTCCACCCCAGTCGAGGAGGGGAGGGGGATATATATATATATATATATATATATATATAATGTTTTATGTTTATTCGTGAATTTTAGAGACCATGTTCTGTAGAACTTAGATAGCCTACTTCTTTAAGCATTGAGAACTTCAAAAAAATTTATCTTTCTGAAATCTTCGATTCTTAGTTGAATCTTTACCTCTTATCAGAAAACCTTCATTCTTTTGGTCCCATTTAAACGAAAACAGGCATAATTGCCGATAGATATGAAAGTTGGTGTTATACGCATAGAAGTGACAGACTTTCCATCTCTGCTACACACACACACACACACACCTAGCTTTCAGATAGCAATCTACATACTGTCGAATTTTCATATATATAATAAACAAAAAAAAGTTATCTTATTTTCTTAGGCGAAAGCAACTCCAACCATAAGAAAAGTTGAGAATAAATTAGTAGTTTATTTCTCCACACGCTTCACATTTAATGCTCATGCATTGTACAGCATTGTAGTTGAATGATTAACCGCTGACTGCCCCAATAGCCCATTGGTTGACATTAGGGTAGTTGACATCATAGCTACAACAGGGTTGGACGAAAATTGACAGGGCTCCAGCCCCAGAGTCCATGTTATTTAGATTTGATTTTTTTATGCAACGATTTTTTTTTATTTTACACAAGTGAACTGCAAACAATCATGACAAGCACTTCAGATACGCAAAAATCATCTCTAGAATTTGAGAGATCTTTTTTTAAGTCGATGTCGACCGACTGAATACAGAGATTAATATTCGAAAATTCTCATCCAATATGTCGTTATTATGAAAATGTTTTTTTTAAATATGTCCATGTGAAAACATTACAGTTTTGATACAATTATTTTTTAATTTCAGCTACCATTATTTTGTATTTTAGCTAAATTGTATATTAAATAGTATTTTTTTTTAATAGAACTCGAGCTTAATCATGAGAGACAACAAACACTTTTTCTTTGGCACGATATTATCAAATTAACTTCGCTTATATAATGCAATTGGTATATTCTCATAATTGAAGCAGTAGATTGAGCGATGCAATCAAAATCTCAGCCAATTTTTGGACCGTTAATATTGTATGTTATATGTATAACTATACGTAGTATATGCAAACTAACTGTATATGTATAACTAACTGTATATGTATAACTAACTGTATATGTATAACTAACTGTATATGTATGACTAACTGTATATGTATAACTAACTAACTGTGTATGTATCTTTTAGTTACTCCTTTCACTTTTCCTCAATTGATTACAAATGACTTTTTATAGTGCATATTTAACCCTTAAATGCTCAATTTCTCTTCTGGAGCTGATAATTTATTTTCTCAGTTAGTGACACACGTATTGAAAGCCGGAAAAATCGTTTAAAATATATATTTCTTATTGTACTGCTTTTGTAGGACCTTAAAGAGGACGTACAGAGAATCAAAAATTGCAGATAAAATAAATTTATTGAAGAAATACTACTTTTCAAATATATAACTACCTTCTTTGTGATTCATACAATAGTAAGAAAAAATTCGGAATGCAAACTTCAAGTTATAAAAAAACAAATCATTTTAACTTGATAGTGAAATCACAGCCTCACATACTCTGCAACAAAAAAAGGCGTTAATCGGGACATCTTCCAGGTGCAAATTCAAAATATAAAACGGTAAGTATATGACCTCATATTATGTACGAAGGTAATTCTGAATTTTTATCTTCAATCTGGCTGCAGTAGGCTATATAATGAATGTTTAAAAAGAATTCTTTTTACATATGCAAAGCTACTCATTTAAAGGTTAAGGTAGGCCTATTTCTTTCAGAAATTCGGAATTTCCACCATGTCTGGAATAGTTTTTTTAAAATAAATTATAATTTTTCATCAGTTCTGGGATTCTGAAAAGTTTCATCAATTTTGAAACTATTTCTTTCATTTATTTTGAATCTTCATGGGTGTTGAATTTATTTTCTACATTTATTCTGAATTTTCATAATTTTCATTTCCTGAATATTTTTGATTTCCCTCTCACAGAAGGGAAAAAAATCTGGGCTAAGGGCCCCCCCCCTCTCTATTATTTTTTCACCAGATCCCGCGTCTGGTAAGGGCAGCCCTGCTTACTGACAATGTTAGTTCCCAAAAGTTTAACATCTTTTTACAAGAGAGAAATGTAGAGATACTTAACTAACAAAGTAAGTAATTCAATTTTCACCATCTGGCAGCCGAATGATTAGCACACTAAAGGCTGAAACACACTACACTGACGTGAAGTGATTTCATTTCATGTCAGAGACGTAGTGAATTCGTGGATGTTCTGTGATATATATTTGCGTCACATAATTTGCACATCAAAGAATTTCCACGAATCAGAACTTACAACGTCTCTGACGTGACGCGATTATCACGTCACGTCAGTGTAGTTTGCGGCCTTTACTTCCGGTTCGATAGGTCTAAGTTCGATTTCCCGTAACAGATGTGGAAGCATAGCAATTAGGAATAGCTTCCGAATGTAGGTCCTGATCTAATTGGTCCACGCGTGTAAAAAATGGTTCAATGAGAATAAATCAATTTTTCCTGATAAAAGTAAATAAAACAAAATATTGAATACTATGGTATCCCATTCTTTACTAACCAATTTTCACCTAATCAAATAAAGATTATTTTACTTTGTTGGTTCAAATTATAAGAGTTTTGTCTATTCATTGTTTTGTGTTTCACTATGATTAATCTTAAATATTAAATTTACGTAAAAATTTTACGCAAATCAATAAACTTGATTTTGTGTCTGTGGGCAAATGCCCTAAATGGGTAAAAAACTCTCAGACAACAATGGTTGCTGAGCCTCAACAATGACGCTTGGAATGTTTACTTTGGTTACCATGGTTTCCAAACAATCCGTTTCAGACGTATATGCCTTTACTTTATGGTATCGCATGCTTTACTTTTTGGTATGGCATGATTTACTTAATGGTATGATGCTTCTTTAATGCTGCTAGTATATGTAAAATAATTTATTACACTTAGCTTACAGTCCCTTTTTCAATCCTCCCAGTAATTGAAGAAAACCCGGACAAGCCGGATATTATATATAGCTAGTATATAATAATAATAATAATAAGCATTTTTTTAAATGTATTTCATCCCCAAGTTGTTCATAAGTTCAAAATCATACCGTAAAAAACTGGGGTAACTTTAGTAGTACAGGCAGGGTGACAGTACAAGCATTATTTCCATACTTGAAATTATTTAGCGGGCTGAGTTTTCGTGTCACTCTCTTGATCTAGAATTATTCACAAAAATTAGAATGCGCTGAAATGCTTAAATACAGTCGATGCCGCTATAACGTTCCCATTTAGAACGTTTTTCCCGCTTAGTAGGACTTATTTTTGTGGTTCCAACTCTAAGTAATGCTCCGTTTGAAGCGTCTACCCGCTAACAACGTTTTTTATGACGGTTCTTTGAAAAACGTTATAAGCGAGATACACTGTATATTCCGAGTGATGCTTCTGATTGTTGGCGCCTTGTTTCTTCTATTTAGTGATCACCATAATTTTGTGAAACATCTTAAAACTTTGATCAGCCAAAATCGTACGTCAAGTGAAAACAAACAAGTAAATAATTATTCAATTCATAATTTTGTAATGATTAATTCTTTGTTTGAATTATTTCTGTATTGTTAACTAGGTAATTTTTTTACGAGATAAAATGTAAACAGTACATTTGAAGGGGCTGTCCAAATTTGGTAATTTTAGAGCAAT
This sequence comes from Pholcus phalangioides, assembly GCF_987345545.1. Classification (NCBI taxonomy): domain Eukaryota; kingdom Metazoa; phylum Arthropoda; class Arachnida; order Araneae; family Pholcidae; genus Pholcus; species Pholcus phalangioides. The sequence goes on along the minus strand of NW_028301608.1, from coordinate 47,671,062 downwards.
CTCTTTTCGTTTGCTCTGACCTTTTTCACTTTTATCACAAAAATTTTCACTTTTGTTGGCCTTTGAATCCGAAGTTGATTGGAAAATATTGGAACTGGCCAGACGAAGAGGACTGACTTTGGTACCCTGCTGCGAATTTGATAAAAGAAATTCCTACACCCATAAAAATTAACGGTGATTTGTTTCTAGTCGACATGAAGAAATAGATTGTATTTAATCTTAATAAATTAATATTTATACAATTTTTACCTATTTTGTGTTTGAATAAAACTTTGTAAAAGTTTGTATTAAGAATTTTTAATCTTTTGACAACTTCCCATCACCTGCATTTCAAAAAATTGCTTAAAACTTGACTTATTATTAAAAGTGGCGTATTTAGGGGAGAGGGGCTTGGAGTGGGGAGGGCTATAGCCCATGGTGGCAAGCTCAGAGGGGTGGCAAATTTAAGGAATGATTGGCCAAGAAAATTGGTAGAATGGAGAAGGGTGGCAAAATTTGTATATATAACCTTCAATAAATTCATCTCTGCCCAAACAGCAAGGAACTAGGCTCTGAAATGCTTAGATACAGTCGATGCCGCTATAACGTCCCCATTTAAAACGTTTTTCTCGCTTAGTACAACTTATTTTTGTGGTTCCAACACTCTAAGTAATTCTCATTAAAATTCTCCCGTTTGAAGCGTCTTCCCTCTTACAACGTTTTTTATGACGTTTCTTTGAAAAACGTTATACATGAGAGTCACCAGTGTACTCGGAAACACAACTGTACTTGCAGAAGTGTAGGTTGGCCAAGCTGGTTATAGGCGGGGGTTATATTATATAGCACAGGGCGGCGAGTTCGAGGAAAGAGTAGTCAAGAAAATTAGACTGGAATGGGAGAAGGCAACAAAATTTGTGTACCCTGCAGTCGGGGGGGAAACTATAAATTCGCATCTGATTATTATTTATTTTTTTACTTCAGATTTATTTTTTTTCATAATTGTGGAAAATCTGTACAAAAATAAAATTTCTAGTTTCTATTTGAACTTTAAAAGAACAGAAAAGATATTACTAAGAGAGGGGGGAAAAAATGTTTTTAAGAAACATAAACTAAAGAAATGGTTTTTTTTTTCATTGTAAAACTCCTCCTGTAGAATTTCTACGGGCTAGTATTAGAGTAACAATCAGACAAGAGTACTAATATGGCTTTCAGAGAAAAAAAAATGTACTAAAGGTATCGCGTGATGCGGGGGTACTTTGATGCAGCAGAATTATGTCTTCTACCGCCCCCCCGCCCCCTATTTATAACTAATTTTGAGTAATCCGGCACGGTAAGCTAGCTAAGGGTTATTAGCTATATTTTTCCTCAGAGAGAAATCATGTCACAAACAATTACAGTGCGGGTACCATGTTAAAATTATACTAGAGTTACCTCAGTTTATGGTTATTTGTTTTGGATTTTTTAAAATATTCCACCCCAGCCCTTAAGTTACTACTGCATTGCATGCTACTTTCGATTCCTCGTGTTAAGAAAATTTCTACAATCAGAATCCACCACATCTATCATTAATATTGGAAAGGTCACCTTTCAAATGTTTTATAAACACCGCGGAAAATGAAATTCCTTAAAAAAATTACACAGGCAACGGGTGTTGATGTGAAATTGGCATTTTTCAATACTTTTTTACTTTTAAGGCATTTTTTCAGATTTTAGGGCATTTTTGGCATTTAAAGGATATTTTTCACTTTTTTGAATTTTTTTCTCAAAAGAAAAAGTCTGCTAAAACCTTTTTTAAATAAAGAAAAAAAAAAAGAAATTCATTACTTACATCATACTTGTATCATACTCTTGTATCTTCCTTTATAGACGAGCAACAAAGTTTATATAGAGTCAATTCCAGATAAATTTAGTTATTCATTAAAAATCCCAAGAACTGGCCACACTCAACCAAACAATAAATGAAAGTAAATTCATGAAATTTTGATATTCATGGGATGATGAGAGAGAGAGAGAGAGAGAGAGAGAGAGGAATTTTCATTACATAAAAGGGAACATGGTATAATGCACTATCGAGGGAATTTTGAAACCTGTGATTTCGTGTTTTAATGTTTTTGATTCGTAAGAATTGCTGCATGCAGTAAGATTTCTTAAGCTTTGTTTTGTTTTGGGAATATTGAAGAACTGATGACGCGTACCTAAGATCAATTTTTTGCATTCTAAGGGAGGGGAGGGGGGTGAATTATTATTATATTAACTTATGTTAATATTATCATATTAACTTATCCTTCAGTCCTTGCAAAAAAGTATGTAGCTTATTGATGGTACCGATCATGCAAGCTTGCTAAAAAAAGGGTGGGGCCAATTTACTACCATAAAATTTAAAAAAATAGGGAAGGGGAGAGAACAGACTTATTAAATGTAATTTTTTTTTTTTTATGTCATGATGTCCTTACAGGAACGTCTGAAAAATTGAAGAGAAATTAATACTGTGAGTAGATCAGATCTCTACCTCCAAACATCCTCAGTAACATCTACTGATGTTGAGAGAAGTTTATCTTGTCTTTTCGGAAATATAATGAAATCTAATGTTGATAATGAATATAATTTTCAATTAGATAGCCTGCTATAAGAATTTTTTTCTTTGACTTTCAATTAATATATTGATTGGTTAAGTTTATAAAGAAATTTGTTTTGTTATTTTAATAGCATTTTTGGGAATTTTTTCTTTTAGTTTATTAAGGCATTTTTTCAAATTTTTAGGGCATTTTGTCGAGTTTTTGGGCCTTTTTTTTGTGGCCATTTTTTATGATTTGTTAGGTCAACAGCATCCGGTCTTGATCATAACAAATACAAAATCCAAAGCCAAAACAGGCAAATAGTCCAGTAAAGTGGTTTAGTAGCCCACTAACAAATTAATATTAATAATAATCAATGAATTATTGTCACATGAATTATTATAGGCGTCCACAGGATTTTCTTTGGGCGGGGGGGGGGAGGGTTGTCAAAATTTTTTTCTTCTGAAGAAAAGAGAGTAGGCTTATACTTTTTTTTTCCCAGCAAAATATTTGCTAACGCCAATGTAAATAGCTAAAAATGATTTTAAAAAAATGACATTATAACACGTAGATATGATTCTCTTAAAACTCGATCATTCAATTTTACTATTTATTGTGTAATAAAACCATCCCAGGTGGTAGGAAATGGTGGCATTGAGCACACGCCGTTTTGACGAACGCATCCTAATATAATGGCTGCTATAGTTTCAACATACCGAACACCTGCGTGAAGGGAAGAAATTTATTGTGAAAGACAGAAAAAATTATATATATATATATATATATATGTATGTGTGTGTATGTGTGTATACTATATAAATACAGTCTATTATTTTATTATGAACTACAATATTTTTTGTTTCTTTTTTCCACTATAAGAGGCGATATAAAATTATTCTTGCATTTCAAATATGTTAAAGACTGAACATCATATATAGGCCTGCTCAACCCGTGGCCCGCGAGCCAGATGCAACTCTCGGAGTCATCTGATGTGCCAGCGACCCCTAATCTAATTTTCTAAAAATGAATTTATAGCGCCACATTTGCAAATCACTCGAGGGAGCCTCGACACAGTTGAAGAGCACTTAATCGGCCAGTGGCACGCGACATATTTACAGACCATTATGTGACCCGCGACAAAGTTTCATAGCACTTAAGTGCCCCGTAGTGCAGTTACACATCACTCAAGTGGTCCACGGCCCATTTCCTGATCAATTAGGTGACCCGCGGCACATCTACAGATCGCTTAAGTGACAGCCAACCTTAAGGCCTATATTCAATAGGCCTATATCTATTTATCGCTTAAGTGACAGCCAACTTATTTACAGATCATTGAGTGTCCCACGACACGCAGTTCCAGAGCAGTTGAGTGGCCCGTGGGACAGTTCCACATCACTCAAGTGGCTCGTGGCACATTTCCAGATCATTTAAGTGACCCGCGAAATATTCACGGATCACTCAAGTGGTACGCTATTCGTTTTGTAAACCATTAAAGTGGCCCGCACTCTACTAAAGGTTGACCACCCTTGGCCTAAACTAAAGCATGTGAATGGTATGAAGAACGTAAGCTGTTGTGAATAGGTCCTTTCTGTAGGATTTAATGCGATACTCATCAAATAACTTTAGCAATTTTTTTTTAATGGACGTTTAATTTATAAAAGTTGTGGTCACCAGAGTCGGTAGTTATATAATATGTTCAGATTTCGCTATGAACTTGACTATGCTCAGCGGTTCAACTATGGAGTCATTGACTAGCCAGAATTCACACACACATTGAAATTCTTCAAGATGTTCGTTTGGTTACCATATTCTAGTAAAGGGTTGCAAATGAGACGGAAGGGTACCCTTTACTAGAATATGGTAACCAAACGAACATCTTAAACAATTCCAATGAATTCTGGAATTCTGGCTAGTCAATGACTCCATAGTTGAACCGCTGAGCATAGTCAAGTTCATTTTTAAAAAAAACTTGGTTTAGAAAAAAATTTTTCCAATATGGTATAGGTCTACTGAATATGTGATTCCATATTTTTCCGAGTGTGAAAAGGAATATTTTATTAATTCATGACCTCATGAGATATTTGACGCGAGTTCACAAAACCTGTATCAATTTCATGCTTAAAATAAATTTCAAATGCGACTTCGGAAAGGGAAAAAAAAGTGAATGACTCATTTTATTTTTAATGAATCTAAATAATTTGTTTGAAATTGTTTCATTTTATACTGATGCTAAAAATTCAGGGAATAGGCCTACTGATACTAAAAATTTGAAACATTCGCATGAAAAATGTGTAGGCCTATTACCTGTTATTGTTTTTTCATTGTAGTTGTTTATTAATAGCTTGTACTGTATTTTTAAAAGGTAAACACCGTATACGATGGATAACTTATACCACTGGATAACAGTTTCATCATAAAGGTCTCTTTCCCTAATGATATATTAAAAATAGCCCATTTTACTTCGACCCCGATTCCAATTATTTAAATCGCAGTTCAAGTCCCACAAATGATTTCAATTTCTTTCGAATACAGACAACGTATATTCAATATTCAATGGGCCTTTATCTATTTATCTATCTTGTCGTACATTCGCCTGCACTAACTCTGTTTATACTGAGATCCATATCCCCCCAATTAATATGCTATGTTACTCATAGTTATTATAATTCATGTATTATCATGGCCCCCACATCCTGAAGCAGGGCCCCTAGGCTGGGATATTTTACGGGCCCCCCCCCCCCGACCAGACTTTCACGGGGTCCCCCTTTATGAAGAATTTATAGCGTGAAAAAACAAAAAAAATGATTAAAATCCTCCCGGGCCCCAGGGCTGGAGCCTTGTCAGCCCACCCCTTGTGGGGGCCATGATCATTATGGTTCTTTGTTTTATCTATATATACTTTTACTTGTATTATTGTATTATACATGTATTAACTATTCTGGTACCGTCATTTATGATATAGGCCTACTATATTTTTACCGCATTCTACATTATGTAAACATGTTTGTATATCATTAATAATACAACGCTGTCTATTGAAGAACCAATTGGTTAAAATCAATAAAAATTATTTATTCTATGATATTAAATAAAAAATAATAATGATTTCTTTTCCACAATTTGAAATCAATAATGATAAAAAAAAACCAATATCATATTATAAATATTGCAATTAATTAATAAGAGCAATTAATTTTGGGAATGACAGTATTTTTTGATCACTTATAGATGAGATAGACAGATGATGAAAATAATTGATAGCTCTAATCGTGATTAGTAACCCATTCACTGAAATATCGACAAGAAAAAAAAATCTCCATTAACTTTTCCAGTTAGAAATGGTTTTGTAAATGTACAAAGCTCCGCAAGGTACTCCACCGCATGAATTCAAGATTTCATCGATAAATAGTTCATGTTCTGGTGTATCATTATCACACAATTCGGAGAGGAACATTGTGATAAAATATTTCGATTCTTTCTAATGACATTTATGAATCACTAAAACCACACTGTGATCATTGTAAGTGACCACTATGAATTTTCGCGCGCGCGAACACACATGCACACAAACGCCACAATCGTACATGAAACAGATCCCGAATTTATCGAGCAGCACAACGAGATTTCCAAGATAAAAATATTCTTTTTCCTCGCTCTCTTACGGGATGTGCAAAATTTGCTCCGACACACAGAGACTTTTATGCTCTCATCAATATATTAACAGTAGGCTACATTCTTCTTCATTTTCTCTGTTATAAATTCTTATGGGGAAAGGGGGGGGGGATTGCATCTCCTAACAAAGAGCTTTAGTCCAACGCTCATCAGGAGACTGATAACCAGGGCACGGATGTTGATGACATTTGTGTATTTTTCTGTACTTTTTCAGTGTTTGAAAATTTCCACGTTTCTTCCCTTTTTAAACTTTTTGACAATGGAAAAGATTGAAAAAGTTATATGCATAGGCCTATTGATTGCATTGAGCAGTTATGCCAAAATATGCGTGAATATCTTAGAAAATAAAATGAAAGACGTTTTTTTTGGCTTCCTAATTATCGCCATACGCGGGATTTTCTCGGGGCGGGGGGGAGGGGGGTGTTATTTTTCGTTTTTTACTGCAAAAAACCTATTCACCCCTCTCCTAGTACGTCAGTCATGGCCCCCACATCTAGCAACAGGATCCTCCGGTTAGATTGTTCACGGGTCTTTCAATAGTGAATTTCTGGTGAAAAAAAAATAAGAATCGTCACAGGTCCTCAAGCTGGAGCCTTATAAGCCCTTCTGAGAGCCAAAACGCCAGTGTTCCTAACTGATTCATGAATCAGATGGTTGATAACACGTTTATCAAAAAAAATGTTATTTTTTAATGGAAAATATAGACGAGAGAGGAAAAAAAAAACCCCCAGAAAAAAATTTGCAGTGATTTTGATGCTGTCAAAACATTTTCTTTCGACATTCGAACATAACTGATTTTTTAAGAGAACTTTGTTTTCTCATTTTGATGGGTTTTTCTTTAATATTAGGGTTTCTTCAAGCTTTTAGGGCATTTCTTAAAGTAATTTTTCAAGATTTTTTAGGGCAACAATATCCAGGCATTGATGATAACACTACTGCTATATGCTTTACCCTGACTCAAAAATGAACGTATGGAGAGAGAGAGAGCAAAACTATCTAAGCTTTCGCATGTTTGTGTGTATAATATTATATACAAAATTAAATTCAAATAATATGGTATACAAAATTATGTATAATATCATATACAAAATAAAATATTAATATATTTATAACACATTGCCATACATCGAAGAGCCATTGATCAAAATCAATATAAATGATTTATTTAATGGTAATAAAAAAAGGAAATTCTATGTTTTTTTACATAATATAATTGGAAATAAATAATGACTTACGGAAAAAGATATCGCATTATAAGTATCGAAATATTACAATATTAAGCCTCTATATTTATACATACTTTTTTCTATAAAATTAGGTATGTTTTCTGAAATCTCAAGAGAAGCGCATTAATTTTGAGAATGGAAGTATTTTTGATTAGGCCCACTTGCAGATAAAAAACTGAGATGCAAATCACTATAGTTAATAATAGCCTACTGATTGATTAGTAATAGCAAATAAATAAACAACATTTTTTCTTTTCCGTAATATAATTTGCTTAATATTTTTAGTAATGTTTTTCAAAAAGCGATATCTCGCTCTCGTATTAAAATCGCCTTGTATGAAGATCGCCCTATATTTATATATTTTTATTTCTCTATAAAATTACACAGGTGCGTTTCTTAGAAACACAGAAGTGCAATTAATTTCGAGAATGACAGTATTTTTGATCGCTTGTAGATAAGAAAACAGATGGAAATGATTAGTAATTGGCAATGCTTACTGAAAAAAAAATGACAAAAAAATCACCAACTTTCTCCAGTTAAAAATTGTTTTGTGAATATACAAAGCACAAAACTCTACATCATGAATTTATCATTTCATATTCATTATTATCATTTATTGATGAATAAATAATTCATGTTCTGATGTATCATCGTCATCACACAATGCAGTTCGGAGAGAAATATTGTGTATAAAATATTTCCGTTACTTCTATTAGAATTTATAAATCTCAAAAGTCACATTGTTATCGTTATGCCTGACCACCCTGAATTTTCATACACACACAAAAACATGTCATACATCAACAGATAAAAATGATCCTGAATTCACGGAGCACCACGAGATGACCGGGATAAAAATATCCTTTCTTCCTCTCTCCACATCTTACCGGACGTGCAATAGCTGCTTCCACGCACAACACCAAATACACACAAGTCTTTTATGCTATCATCAATATATATTAAGAGTACACTCTTCATCTTCTCAGTTATCAGTTCTTATGAGGGGGAGGGAGAATAACCTCCTAACAAGCAGCTTTAGACTACCACTTACCATGAGACCGATAACACTACTGCTACATGCTTTACCGATTTAAAAAACCCATAAGGAACGGATGAAGCGGGATATAAAACTATGGCTAAGACTTTACATCATCTTTGTGTAACACATCTATCCATTGGTCAAAATCAATAAAAGTAATTTATTTAATGATATTTAAAAAAAAAATTTTACTTCCTTTCCCATAATATAATTTGAAATATGAATAATGATTTTCAAAAAAACTAAATCGTATTATAATTATTGAAATATTTATAATATTAGAAGTCTCTATATTTATTTATTTTCCCCCCTCTAAAAGTACAGGTGTGTTTCTCAAAACCACAAGGTAAGCACAATCAATTTTGACAATGACAGTATTTTCGATCACTTAAATAGATAAGAAAACAGATAAACAGATGGATAATAAAATCAGCAATTTGTATACTCACTGAAATATCGATAAGAAAACAATCTCCATCATCTTCTTCAGTTGATAATTGTTATGAAAATGTACAAAGCAGAATTCCACCGCATGAATTCAAGATTTCATCGATAAATAATTCATGTTCTGATTGTATGAACCATCATCACCCAATTCAGTTTATAGAGCAACATCATGATAACATATTTCGGTTCTTTCGAATAGAATTTATAAATCACAAAATCACACTGTTGTGACCACCATGAATTTTCACACACACACAAACACCACCATCGTACATAAACAGGATTAAAAAAAAATTATCCTGAATTTATGGAGCAGCACCACGAGATGTCCGAGATAAAAATATCCTTTTTTCCTCACTCTCTTCTTACGGGATATGCATTAGTAGCTCCGACACACACACACAAAATACACACAAGACTTTTATGTGCTCATCAATACATTAAGAGTACATTCTTCATCTTCTCAGTTATCAATTCTTATAGTGACTGGGGGGGGGTGGGAGGAGAGGGGATAACCTCCTAACAAGCAGCTTTAGACCACCGCTTACCAAGAGACTGATAACACTACTGCTACACGCTTCACCGTTTTAAAAAAACGGAAGGAACGGATGGAGAGTGAGAGAGCAAAACTAGCTAAGCCTAAACCGTAGAGAATCTGGGATATAGGTAGAGCTTGCGCACGCATTCAAAAGCAAACATGACGTAAACCGCGAGATGGGCGGCCATTTTTTATGCGGGATTTCGAAACGACCAATAGGAGGCGATGCATTGTGCCGGATGGATGGGTGGGATAAAGGGATGAAACGGATACAGTACGCTAAAAGCTGCTTGGGGTCGCCACACATAAACAGCAAAAAAACCTTCCCTCTCCTCATCACAGGTGGCGCCGCGGTAGGTTGTTGTTGTGCGTGTTCAATGCCGTAGTAATACGCAAATCTCATGCAGATGAGCGTTCAGCGATGGTACGTATTCAACGAAAACGGTAGCTCGAACGTTTTTTTTTTTTTAACAACCGATTTTCAACGGTGGAAATCTAAGGCAATTTAAATGTTTGTATCCTTTATCATTTGATTGTATGACAATTGGATTTATGAAAATGAGTGTATTCATGAATATGGTATGAGTCGATCGATTATGCATGTAACAATGCAGACCGCGATTATCAAGAGAGCTTTGTGTTGAATTTCACTGTATATTTCAAAAGTATTATGTCACTTGAAGGAATGAAGGTGAGAAACATTCTACCAATTTAAAAATGTTTTATTTAGAAAATTTCATTTGAAGAAAACTAAATGTGTTGTTCCATTTTTGAACTAGGCCTATTGAATTTTTTAAAATGCAAATAAATTTATAAGTGCTGTTGAAATGTTGTTAACCCTAGAATGGTACCTAAAAAATCTAAATGTAATATGCATTTTAAATCTTAATCCTACTTGATGATACCTGTAGGAACTACGTCTCTTAGACGTATAGGTGCCATAAAAAATAGATTCAAGTTTTTAGGGTTAAAAAAATTGAAATACTTTATACCTTTACCGACTTTTATTTAAAAAATGATTCTCCAAGGCTCTCCACGGAAGCAAAATAAATACGAAAAAATAATAAATACATGTGAAAGGGACTATATCCCTTACATGTTATTTTTTTTTCAACATTGTGCAAAATATAATTTTTACTGACGTTAGATTTATTTTTTAAATTACACTACAATTACATGTAGATAATATATATTATACCGATTTTCAAAGGTGCAAGTCTAAGGCAGTATGTTTTCTTTCATCATTTGATTTTATGACAGTCGGATTCATGAAAATTATCGTATTTATAATAAATATGGTATGGGTCGATCGATTATACAGGTAGCAATGTAGACCACCAATTTTCAAGCCAATTGTGTGTTAGAATCAGAAATATTATTTTATTCGAAGGTGAGAAATGTTTTGACGGTTATAAAAAAATTTCAATAAGGAAATTTAATTTAATTTTTTAATTATTGAATTTTTAACTTTCCAAAGTTCAAATAAATTTAAATATTTTTGAAATGTCGTTAAAAGAAGGCGTTAATGTTGTTGAATGTCATTTGGAAAACGACAGCTCGAGCGTATTTTGAGAACTGATTTTCAACGATATTAATCCAAGTTAATTTAAATTTTTGTATCCTTTGATTCTTTTTTATTTATGACAATTGGATTCATGAAAATAAGTGTATTTATAAATTAGGCTGATTGATTATGCATGTAACGATGCCGACCATGACTCTCAAGCGAATTGTGTGTTCGATAAAAAATATTATTTTACCTAAAGGAATGAAGGTGCAAAATATTTTGACAGTTTATCTTCTTTTTTATTTAGAAGATTTCATTTAAAAAAAACTAAAGATGTGTTATGGGCCTACCATTTTTGAATCATTGAATTTTAATCTTTTTAACCCTTTATATCTTGACGGTACTTGCCAGGTAAGTGCCAGGTTAGATAATTTGTTTTTAACTAGCTAATTCTTTCAAAAACATTGGGTTTTTTTTGTCTTTAATTAGAACTAAAATGACTTACCAAATAATTTGCACGATAGCTATTTATTATTATCATTACATTTATACTTTTAATTTACTATAATTTTCTTCTTATTTTACTTTCACAGTGTCGGATATAAAGGATTAAAATTTAAATAAATGTAAAAATGTCCTTGAAATGTCGTTAAGAGATTGAATATTTTATACCTTTTACTAGAAATGGTTCTCCATTAAAGCAAAATAAATATTTAAAAGCATAAATGCATGTTATTTTTCCAACGTAGTGTAAAGTACAATTTTTATTGACGTACGGTTAATTTTTTAAATTACACTACAATTATGTGTAGATAATACATTATATGACTGATTTTTAACGGTAGACAAATAAGGAAATTAGTTTTAAATGTGTGTATTCTTTATCATTTGATTTCATGACAGATTTATGAAAATGAGCGAATTTATAAATATGGTATGAGCCGATCGATTATGTATGTAACTATACAGACCTAGATTCTCAAGTAAATTGTGTCCATTTCATTGTATAATTTCAAAAATATTGTTACTTTTTCGACAAAAGGAATTAAAATTTTTTCAAGTGTTAAACATTTTAGATTTGAGATAGAATTTTCTATCCATTCAAAAATGAAAATTTCGCTTTTCATAATACAATTTTGAATTTGATTTTAGCAATAATGTGCAAGGGTTACCTATTTCGTATATTAATAATGCGTTTCACTGAACTAATCTAAACTTTTATAGACATTAATTTTGCTCTTAATATGATATAGATCTTATTAATTTTTAATACTTTAAAATATCGAGCTGCCCCTTAAACTTGTATTTTTAGAAACAAAAAATATTTCAGCTATGTAAAATTTGTATGGCTTCTATAGGTTTTGTGAATTTGAGAATCTGTTCCTAGGTAGGCCTAATGATGTGTATTGTAAACCATTCATGTTTACACAATTTAGTTTATGTGAAAACTTAAAAAAAATAAAAAAAACGTATTTCTTTAAATTCAGATGTGAAATATTTTTTGAATGAAAATTCTGTTTTCTTTTCAATACATTCGAAAAAGAATAGAAATATTAATCATTAACTTCTTGTCGAAGCAAAGATCCTTCTTTTGCATATTTCTTCTGAACTATGCCAATGACTCTTTAGCGGGGTTGCGTGATGGAACAAAAAATACACATGTTTACTTAGTATTTAGGAAAATTAAAAATTGAAGTTTTCAATTCTCAAAAAATATGAATCACATCGATCTTTTGACACGTCATCTTTCAACTTTCGCTCACAGAAATGAATGACATGAAATCCGCGTTGCGAAAGTTTCTTTTTCGATTAGTAATCATACTTATTTTCCATTTCCATTAAGAGAAAATACAATTGATACCTAAAATATTTTGCTGTTTGTTTACATTTGTGCCTCCGAAAATAACATGGTGGGCTTACATTTTGATACTACCGTGAGCATGACTCAAGAAAAGCGTCAAAAATTTAATCAATAAAACGCAAAATAAATATTTATACATTGTTGTTCCGGCTGGAATCGGTAAATGGAGAGTTCATTGAATCTTTTTCTTACAAATTGTGAAAAATAGTAATGGTTTTTTAGTTAAGTTTTGAATTGATTTCCAAAAAGTAAATGAATAAAAATGAGAAGCCGAAATTAAATGTTAACCATATCTGAAAAGGGAATGAAATAACTATAAGAATTTATAAAAATTAATGGATGCAATTACAAGAAACTAAATTTCCTAAAAGATAGAAAACGCATTATCCAAGGGGGGTGTGGGAAGATGTGTCATATTGCACTGGGGGCGCAGGATGTAAAAAAATGTTTAGGAACCACTGATTTATGCAAACAATAAAAATAAAAAGTAGCCTACAGCATATTAATTTTTTTTCCTTGATAAAAACTCTGACCAATAAGTAAGAAAATTACGAGCAACCCTAGTCTAGCTTATAGGCAATTTGCCCTTCTCAAAATGACTTAATTAATTTTTCAAGTAGTTCTTGTTGAAAAAATTGGTAGGTCTATTTTATATTGTCAAGTTATTTTAATACTGTGCTAATTTTTTTTGTACTGAAATTCAACGTAAAAAAATTCCTGAAAGGCTTAATTGATTTTTTATTTGGCACTGAAAAATCTAAAAGTATATCACATTTGTTTAGGTGTTACTAATTTCGAAAATGATATTTTAATTGAAGATTCTCATGACTATATATATTGTATATACTGTATATACACACACACGTCACGATTGGAAGTTTAGAAGACGTCAGTCCTAGAGATTACTTTTTTGTTTGTTATTAACTATCTTGTATCTTTATTTTAAGATAATTTTTTATATTTTATATGCAAATATATTTCTTATGAATTCTGCAGTCGGTCCCGGTTATAACGGTTTTAAGAAACCATGACCGTTTTACATCGCCCATAGCTTTTTTATGAAATTTTTAAATAATTTAAATAACCTAATTTTAAATATAATTTTAAAATAATTTTAAATAAACATAGAGATTTATAAGAACCAAATATTTGTTGTTCCATTAAATATATTTACGTGTATTATATTACGGGATATATATATATATTTTGCGGGGTAAAAACGAGAAATATACACATAAGGAGAAAAAGATATCTTTACATTTTCATTGATGTACAATGCATCTTTTGAACCTGGGTTTTCTTTGTCAAAAAATACATCATAGATCAGCGTTTCTCAACCTATGGTCCGCGGACCAGAAATGGTCTACAGGTGGTCCACAGGCAGACTTGATTATTTTAATTCCAACTAAAGGAAAATGTTTTTATGATATTATAGTAATATTCTTTTCATATAACCACAATATCTAATCTGAGAAAATACTGGAAATCGCACATATTAAATATGAAATAAATTGTAACCGAAAAATGCAATTTATTACAAATTTTCTAAAATTGCTGAAGAGTCGGGAAATAAAGGGCTGCTGCAAATCGCAGTAAACTAAAATACACATATATTTCATGGAAACAAAAACATTCATCATTACTCGGGACCACTTTCATTCCGGGAAACTGTAATCTGAAATACGGCAAAATACGGGACAGTGCCAGTTATCACCAAAAGCATTGCTAAAAATCGCCGATTGTGGCTGAAATCGCTAAAACTTATGAATCGGAGGAAAAGTGAATGACTACTGAGACTCGCAGAAATATAGTTAACGGAAAAACGCTGAACATAAAATATGTAAGATCTAAGATAAGTATTTAGATTTTTAGCCATAATTATCGTAGCATGATTTATATAATATGAGTAATCTTTACTCAAAATTTTAAGTAAAGATTACAACTTCGAATAAGCTTCGTTAAAAAACTGAAAAATTGTATAAAATCAGACAGGAACAGCACAGGAATGTCCCGTGAAATACGGAACGCTCATGCTACTTATGCTATAAGTTAGAGGTCCGCAGAATTCTCTCAGATATTTTACTGGTCCTTGGATTCAGAAAGGTTGAGAAACGCTGTCATTGATGATTGTTTGTTTCCCCCCTTACTATAAAACCCTCTTGCGTTAAAACACTCTTTCTCTCTTGCGTTAAACTGTAACAATCAAGTTTCCATATAATTTGGATAACGTCACACACACACATGGCACATTTTCTTGCCTTTCCAGAAAATATTGAAAAGTTTCCAGTTCTTTAATTTCTTTCGCAAACGTTGCAACTAAATGGAAAATGTCATCCACAAATTTAAGAATTGTTATTTTTTCCTCTAAACTTAGAGCTTTTTCTTTTTTTAATTTACTCTGAGAAATTTTGACTCGAACTGGGCTCGGCAAAATGTAACGATTTTATTGCTTCATTTTCCGAAATTTCAAAGGTCATGAAAGCATCGTATTAGCGGTTCTGTGAAGAATAAAATTTCAAGAAGTAGTCGGAAATCCGTTTTTTTCATTTGAAAAAAAATGCCACTTGATCGCTTTCAAATGCCACTTGATGCTGGTGTCTGAAAATCTGTCAAGTTTATGTTTTTTGCCCATGTCACTCTTCTGCGGCTTGATTTTGTGTCAATAGAATCAGGAGGGCATGAGAGAAATCGCCGTTTATTCTTTTGTTATATGCGGTCGTCAATAACACCATTATGAGAAGATTCATTTTTTGGAATCTATCTAATGCAGCAAATTTGGAATCACAAAGGAAAAAAGTAACCTCTTTTAGTTCTTTTTCTAGTTCTTATCTCTTTGTCTCCCTATTCAAAGACATAACTTCGATCAATCTTGTGTGTTTGAACAATGGTAAGGGCAATTACCTATGCTCTGCACACTATTGTTGGACAAAGTGAGAGAGCAAGGAAAAAAAAAAGTTCAAATTATTGTGTCTAATCCTTGAAAAAAAAAGAAGCGTTCTTTTCAGTTGATATGTGCAGAAAAATAATTATTCCAAATAGCCATAAAAGAAAAACCGCACCTCTCGTTTTCACGTAATGGTTAACCACTATCACCCTCATAATCAACATTTTCGTTTCTTTACATGAAAAAAGGCAAAAAAAATAACGTTGATTTCAAGGGACGAAAAAGCGCGATATGAATTTTCCGAACGCTGTAAGCAGGAATAGCTAAAAATTTAAACGTTGTATCCGGGAAAAGTTGACATTATCAATATAGTAAAAAAGTTAAATTCACGAAAAATGGTCGTACTAAGCGGAATCGACTGTATTAACATTCATTTTCTTTTGACTTAAATCCGCAGAGATACAGTAGCCTATATCTCATGTTTCTAAATAAAAATTTATTAGCAGTTCATCAAATATAAAAATTAATAAATTTGTAAATATCTGAAAAACAATTTAAAAATTCATAGTAAAAATGGCCAAGAACAGCATTGAAAACCAACATACAAAAAATATAGAATTTTCAAAAACTAAGTTTTTCATCTCGAGAAATTTAATATTATTTGTGATTTTGTTTGATGTAGGCCTACTGGTGAATGCGTTTGCTATACGTAGACCTACTGTAATTCTTTTTGTAGTCTACGCAGATAAATCGCTTCTTTACATTGACTGGTTATTGTTCGAAATTATAATTTTTTTTTTGCTTTGGAAATAATGAATTTGATTCTACTTATAAAATTGAATTTATTTTAAATATTAAAAAAAAAGGTTTCTTCATTTCACGTCTTTTATATGTAAAAGATTCGATTTGTTCATTTTCAGTAATCGATTTATTGTATATGTATTGTATGTCCAATAAAGATATTCCATGCCTTTGCGAGTTTGTAGCAAAGTTGGTAATAAATAAAGAATTTTCAAATAACTGACTTATGTAATAATTAATTAATTAATAAGTAAATGAATTAATAAACATGAAAAATATTTACTTTGTTCACAGGATGGAAAAAAACAACAATAAATTTATTTCAGTTTAGTTTGATTTCACACATTATGGGGTTATTATTTTTGTATACCTACTTGATGTAACATATTACGATTATGAAAGTTGCTTTGATTGATAAACTTTTGTTCCAATTGAATTAATAGATGCATTACATAAATAAAAACTTGGATGCGTCAATGGAATTATTGATATGCATGTAATTTAGCTATAATTTGAAAATACAGTAAAACCTCGTTAAGTCGTCACTCCGGTTAAGTCGTAATTTTTCTTCAGGCCCTTCCACCTCTCATAGACAAAAATGTTATTAAACCCTTGTTTACTCGTCGCTAATTTCGGTTAACTCGTCACTATGAAAAAGTTTGAGAAAAAGGAACAGACTATTTTTATGGCGCCCATTAAAAAAAAGAGCTTGTTAACAGCATTGCCATATGCTTAAAAATCGCCATAAAATCCTATATACCCAAACGGAACAGTTTAAGTAACGAAAGTTACGCTGGGGAAGTTCATTTGCCGACTAAGGTTTTTGGAACGTTGGGGACTCTTCAAGCTAGATCTCATTTCTGCATGGGCTCTACTGGAGAAACTGCAAGACACCCAGGCTCTGTCGCAAGAAGCAAAGTAAGCACTTTGCAGGGCATCTCCGGCATAACCAAAATTTATTGATACGTCAAAGATTACACATGCTGCAAGGAAATCAAAAATTATGTGAATCAAATTAATCAGTCAAAGTGCAACGCGCGGGAACGGATAATAAATAATCATAGAAAGCATGGGCTCTACTAATTTGGGCTTGAGATTTAAACAAAATATCTTTGTTGAAAAAAATTAGACATTCCTTCCAAAGTTGAGGTCTTCTGTTTACTTTTCCCTGCCCAGGTCTCCTCCACCAAGTCAAAAGTGTTCGAGATTACTTTGTAGTTGTATCATGAACTGCTGATGAAGAATTAAAATACTAAAATTTTAAATTTGATGTCTATGTAAAATTAATGTGCAATAGAGAGTTCTATTATGAAATCGTATCATTTTATCTATCAATCTATCGTATAAATTTATACGATTTTCATAACATTGCACATTTAAACTGACGATACTCCGCTTAAGCCGTCATAATTTTTCGATAACTTGTAGTGACGACTTATCGAGGTTTTACTGTATCATATCGCAAAAATATGTTGTTTTTTAAACTTTTTCTTATGAATACCATTATACAGTGTTAACATGGAATCGGCCTGGATATTTTCAGGATTTTTTTCAGAAGCAAAATTTACATTTTGCAAAATTACGAGATGAAAACTTTGAAAATAGAGCTAAAATGTTTTTCTTTAGACGCATTCTCCCCCTCTTTTTTTTTTTTTTAGTCTTACATAAAATAAGTTTCGCGCCAAAGAACGTTTGACTCATGCAGTTTGAACTAAAAACAAGTTTGAACTTCTCGCCGGAATATAAATAGATCAATCACTTCCAGTGATGTCACAGCCGGAAAAAATTATTAACGAATTTTAAATAAGTGTATCTGTGCGTGTAAGTAAAAAAGTGATAGAAATTCATAGTAATATCACTTAAAACTTTGTAAAGTTTTCTTTCTTTTAAAGAAATTATAGAGCCTACAGTGAATTTCGCTTATAACGTTCCAACTAGAAACGTTTCCCGCTCAGTACGACTTATTTTCGTGGTCCCAATTCTGGCTAATACTTATTGAGATTTCCCGTTTACAACGTTTTTCCCTTTTTCCGCTTCAGCTTTTTATTTTTTTCAGAGCATTTTTTTGAAAAACGTTATAAGCGAGATATCCACTGCATTTATTTTTTATACCCTTTCTATCATAAATTTAATTTTTTTCAATTATTTTCCGTTGTTTTCCAATATGCATGTATACATCTCCTCTCTTACTCTTCGCACATTTCTTTTTTTACATCGGTACAAGTAAAGGTGTGTAATACCACCTAGTTCCTATCAACCATCATCGACAGTTTGCACCAGTATAAGGGAAATTACAAGCTATAACAAAGCATTCAAGACTGGAAAAATTATGGTTTTTTTAACATGTTCTAGTTTTGAACTTATCCACTAAATTTAAATTCTACTTTATTTACTTTAACAACAAATTCATAATTTTTCCATATAAAATACAAACAAAATTTGCAAACCCAATAAAGTTTAATTTATAATAAGTCATACAAAATACAGTAGGCCTACCTACATGCAAAAGTTGTTCTTCATTTTCAAAAATAAGCAAATGTCTCATATGGTATTTGGAGTGAAAAAAAAAAAAAATATATAGAAGAGAGTTATATATATCGGTGCTAATCATTTCAAAGTAATTAAAATAAGATAAATAAATGAAACTTCATACTCACCCCCATCTTCATAGCTAAGAGCTGCTATATAAATTAATAAGTTGCACATCAAGTACAAAATTTACTAAATCTGATTTTGGCTATCTTTTTGATCTGGATTGTATTGACGTGCATTGTGACAGTCTAAGTCAAAGCCTATTGTCTCATAATAGACCTTCTTTCTTTTTCAACCATCCCTCTTATCCGTATCGATGCACGTCAATACAATGCAAAAAGGTCCAACGTTCTCGAAACGGATATTGATATTAGAGTCGAATTAATGAAGAAACGAATTCATGAATAAAAGAAACTTATAACGAGCCAGAACAGGAAAAGAAAAATCCCAACTGATCGATTCCAAGAAATTTTTGTTCGATTCAACTATTGGGTTGCTTCAGACTTCTATTGTAAAGCATAATTATTATCATTTCTACGATAATTTTAAGGTAAGAAATGTGAAAAGTATTTACCTTCAATTGTATGCGTAGTCAAAGATTACTGTTAAATTAAAAAAAAAACTGCAGCCGCTATAATATGTCTATCACTTAACCATACATGCACCTCGTACACATTCTTCTGCGGAATTTCACTTGAATATATGTATTAACCTACTGATAAAATTTTAAACGTAACATGTAACACTTACTGCTTCTCATCCGCTAAACTACCAATTTTTTTGCTTGTTTTTTCAGCTCCAGTGGACTGCAATTATCGCCATCTAGAATGACAAAAAAAATTTTTTTTTTCAATTAGCAGAAATAAAAGAAGGTTTATTTGTAGCAGAATTAAGATGCTCAATAACACAATTATGATAATCCATGTTATTTTTTTACATGAGTGAAATTATACCGGAATCTGCTATATTTGAATATCAGTTTTTCAAATGGCTAGGACAGTGGCTTCCATGTTTTTTTTAAGCGTGAGCCCCTATCAACGACAATATTTTATTGGTGGCCCCCCCCCCCATTTTTGACAATATCTTACCTGTCACCCCCCTTTCCTCTCGCTCCTTCTCTATTTAAATCGAACACAACTCCAGTCTATCGCCATGGGCAATTTACTAACGATTGAGTTGAGCCGGAAGTGTGCGTATCTAGTGTTGTGTTTTTGAATTTTCAGTGCTGTCATCTATGAGTGAAGTGTAATGATTGAATATTTGTACCGTTGAAAGCCTATTGCTCTCTGTGATAAGACTTTTTCACGGTGAAATCGGGAACTACAGAAAACCAACTTCAGCCGACCACCACTGTGGCTCCGGTGGGATTCCGCGCTTTCTTCAACAGTAATCACCTTATTTCAAAAGTGAACGGTGTGACTGCACTGCTCTACCCGCAACCAAATAGTTTTTTTTCTCTTTCTATGTGCGCGCGTGTGTGTATATATTAGTAAATTCTAAATTGAGTAGGTCTATATACTTATAATTGTAGGTGTGTGAAATTTACATAAATAATATTCATACATATAGGCCAGATATAGCTCAGTTAAAAGAATTAAGGCAATATATTGGTTTGATATATTCTCATTAATGTTGCGAAGATAAAAATAAATTTCTTATCAAATATTTTTATTCTGGAAATGTTTTCCGACTCTTTTCCCCTTCTCTCCCGTCAGTTCCTTAATGCGAGACCCACAGTTTGGGAATCACTGAACTTAACCATGAGTAAGAAATGGAATCATATATAGTGCATGAGTAATTTTTTGTGCGATGTTTACTGTACAGAATGTTTCCCGACGTCAACTATACAATTTATAATATTATGTAAATATAAGTAATAATATAAATATTTTGTTCAACTGTGTTGTATTGGTTTTATGTGGAAAAAATAAATAAAATGGATTTATTGAAATTTACACATCTTTGTAGAATTATTAAAAAAATAACGGTTATAACAGTGCAGTAAATAGTAAAACGGAGAAAAAACCTATCTCAACTGGTATTTTTTTAAATTAAAAATAACCTACTCGCTGGACCACTTCAAGTAATTTTTCACAAGTGGATTAATAACTCAAAACAATAGAAGGCTTTTAGAAAATTCACGCTCATTACGAAAAAAATCGAACGTTTGAAACGAAAAATGTCTATAACCTAAAAATTTACATCCAAGAGATAAGAATTTTCTTCCGTAGGCCTATAACACTGATTGAATTCTCACAATTATTTCCTGCATTGGCAAATTGCTATTTGTTAGGAAATGCAAATCGTGCACCCAGAAATGTGTTTCGGTGGGTGGTACTAGAATTTTTCCTGAATTTATGAAAAATGGTTATGAATGAAATTTCGGTGAAATTTATCTGAAAATCTGTTAGTATTTCAAAATTAAACAGCTATAGTACACAAATAATTACAATAGTTATTAAATCCTCTTGATGGACACTCAGATGCGGTCGCCCCCTCTTTTACGGCCAAATAATAATTCCTCCGTGTATAGAAAAGTATGCATTTTAAACCCCCTGAGATTAACGGCTAACCCTATTTTGCGAAAAATTCTTTTGTCCTTCCGATGTCCGCAAAAGAGTTTTACTGTAATAAATAAAAATTTATTTTTTTCTACATTCAAAATAGTTTTGACCTGTGTGTGAAAATAAATCGAGAGATAAGACACTCTCAGATAATCACGTGAAAAATTTTTAGTCAGACGATCCTCAGTTTATACACAGCACTCAGTGAATGAAATTAGCTTCTCGTCACTGAAGTTCCGCCATTCCATTTTCTAAATTAAGTGCTAAGCCATTCAGTGAATATCGTATGCTGTAAACTTTAAAAAAATTAGCCAGAAAGGTGAACTCATAGTTTGATGCCAAAAATTTAGTGCTTAATAACATTATAATATTTCACGAAACTGTTGAGGTTTTATATCAGCTAATGAACCCACAAAAAAAAATGTTATGCTTTTAAAAATATTTTGAGTTTTTTTTTTACTTTTTTTGGGGGAACGGAGCAACGTTTGTCCTTTCTTTCATGGAGAAAGAAATTTTATTATTTTTTTCAAATGCATGTTGTTATTGCTGTTACAAATGATTCAGGACTAAAAGTGTGCTAATTCACCACAATTTGACGAGTGCTTAGAAAAGATAAAAAAATTGTTGGTAGGTAGGTAGGATATTCACA
The DNA here is from genome assembly GCF_987345545.1 of Pholcus phalangioides. NCBI lineage: Eukaryota > Metazoa > Arthropoda > Arachnida > Araneae > Pholcidae > Pholcus > Pholcus phalangioides. Next base: position 47,648,808 of record NW_028301608.1, on the reverse strand, counting down.
CAGAAAAAGAGCTGAAAAGTCACTAATATTCTTTCTCATGAAGAGAGCAAGTTACATTTTTTTTTCTTTTTTTTTTCCATGTAAAAAACAGATAATGACAAAGGAATTTTCCTCACGGAGAAATACAGTTAATTGGCATTATGTGCATTTTGTAGGAATTTTTTTGATGCAGAGATTTCCAACATGTAGGCTCCTGCCGTATTTTATAATTTTCTAAAATATGAAATTTTTCTTCTGAGTTAGCAAAAATATACCCTTTTATGAATTTAATTAAAAGAGTGCAATTATCTCTGTAAAACTGTTCGCATTAAAACTTTTTTGAGTCAGTAGCTAGTATGAAATAAAATTCAATATCATCCTCCCTTATGCCAGAAACACAAATGTGCACGTGTCCTTGGGGAAAAAAAGAGCATGGGAAATGACGTTCGAATATTTTATTCTACCCATGTTATTCCATGTTTTAATAGGGATATAAATGTACATTTGCGTTTCAGGGGCAACTTAGATAGCAAAATAAAGTATTCTTCTAAAGCTTCTGGCATGCGACGGAAGATATGGAATAGCCTACTTTTCCCCTTTTTCGAAAACAAGTAAGAATTAATTAATCAAAAATGAATGTTAAAGTTTCATCACGTGCAGCTCTGATACTTAACTTTTTTCCAGTCAACATCATTTCAAAATTGAACACTTTCGGCAGCTATGAATGCGAATTTTTTCCGTTTTCTTGAAGAAATTATAAAATTAGTATAAAGGCTTCCAATATATATAGGAAATCTAACTGGAGCAAAAATTTTGTTCATTATATCCACAGTTTCACTATGGTGGAGGTATATTAGGATTGATTATTATCTAAACGCAGTATATGGCCGTAATGCAATATATGTTAATGATTAAAAACAAGACATCTACCTGATGACTACTAGATCTCTTTCTCCGCCCCTTTCTTAATATATACGCCATATAAGATCATATATCTTAATACAAACATGACCATATCCAGCCAAATGTATACATATAAAACAACCGAGCCTACTGTATAAAAATTTGTATTTTTTGGGAGACAAAGCACTTTGGTAAAAAATTTTTGCAAGATCACATTACAATCATTCACTTACACCTGCTTATTATTTTTTTTTTTCAAGCCGAGCACAACTCAGGTCTACCACCATGGGCAATTTACTACCTAGTGAGTTGTGCCGGAAGTGTAAGTATGTGTACCTAACAGTCTGAGTGCGTATCTAGTGTTGTGTATGATTTTCCAGTGCTGCCATCTATATCTCAGAAGTGAAGTGTAATGACTGAATATTTGTACTGTTTGTAGGACTGTTGCTCTCTGTGGCGAGACTTTTTAACGGGGAGATCGACTCGCATTTGCGCCTTGAAGTTGGGAACCACAAGGCGCACTGAAAAAAAAAACCATGTGTGATTTATGGTGCAGATGTACATAAATTATTATTTTTATTTAAATACTGCATGAGAGACCTGCTGTACAGAATTTTAAAAGTGAAGAATGAAATGTTTTTTGGAATAAAATGCATGTAAAAATTTGAAATACGCTACAATTAATCAGTCTTAAGGGATTAAACCTGTCACAAAGTGAAACCCTAGTCAAAAATTGTTTTTGCCAAAAAGATGTCAAAGCATTCATTCGTTTCGTTTGATTATCACGGATTAAAATTTTTGATAAAATTTTCCTGTGTAATCGGCAAATTTCGCTACTGTGAAAAAACAGCAAACTGCAGTGGAGTAATCTGCAGCTATAATCCTTACGGAAAATTTAATTAATCAATAATGAAATATTAACCCTCTCACCGGCAATGACGCATGTCATCTTACTAAACCGGATGCTTCGTATTTCTGCATTGACGAGTTATCTCGCCTTCTTAAAAGCTTCTAATTTTAGCGATGACAGGCCCAGGCATTCTGTAAAGCTGATTTCTCAATGGGGCACATTTTCTCATTGCCCCTCCACTTAGCACCTGCTGAAAACCAGAAGAAAGACTATTTCATGGAAAAAGATGAAAGACTACAGGGTGTTTAATGGTTTCTGCTATGCCATTTCAGATGCGGATCATTAAAAATAATTGTGGCAGGGAAAGGGTTAATCCTTAACGGTTTGTTTGGTACGTTTTTGCAGGAAGAAAATGCCGATTTTTCTCGTCACGTCTCTATCACAAATGCTTGAAAAATTATTTTCTGCAAATTAATTTTGAAAAAATTCATTTCTATTCCAACCTCTAGAAACATTGAGAGATAAGACGCAAACTGACATATGACTCGCACTAAGAAATTCTTATGTTCTTTTTATCAATAATTTCGTGGATTATGTAGAAGCAGGAAAATACGGTAAGCCTACTTCCCGTCGACGATATTTTTCGAACTTGCAGACAAAACATTTTTGGTTATACAGAGTGGACAAGGCGTCTTGCGTGTAAACACATTTTAAAAATTTATAAAAAATCAATTGTCATAAAAAAAGGGGCCATTTGCACAAAAACACTTATTATGCCCTAGAGTTCTTTTTTGATAAATTAAAAAGTTCGAACTTCACTCACGAGTGGCACTGTAAAACGAAAAAAAACTCGATATAACATAAAAATTAAACAGTGCATAATTAATCAGCACGTTTAAGTTTATCAGAATTCGCGTTACATGAAACTATCGCATTTTAACATGAGCACCCTTCCATCCGTTTAGATGTAGCCCGAGCTAAAGAGAGCGCTCATATTGAAATCTGTTAGTTTTTATGCAACTTTGTCATAAACATTAATTGTACACCGTTTTTGTTGCATTTTATATGCTATGTTGAGTCTGGGCTTTAATAACTACTTTAGTGTAGACCGCATCTTTTTATGTCAATCGTTTGATTTGTTTTTAAAATGCGTCCAGGACTTCTCGCGTCCACCCTATATTTCAACCCTTGAACCACTACCACGTAGCTGAAAAAAGTGAAAGTTTACGTAAGTCATTTTTATATAAGCAGTAATTTTTCGCTCTGGCTTCAATGCACTATTGCATTTAATTGGCAGAGTGATGATGAAGAGGTATGAGTTGTTATAGTCTCATCTATGGCACCCCAAAATACGAGTGAAGGTTCAAGGTCCAAGAAATTTTTCTTATATAGTCGGACTCGCCATAACGAACACACATGGATATTAGTAATTTTTTACATATAACGGAGTTTTTACGTGTTCCGTGAATTTCGTATTCCTTACCAATGCTATTTTGATTGCTTATAACAAAACACCGATTTCAATAAGTACGCCAATAACGAATTTGCGATCGATTTTCAAACATGGAACTGTGAGGAGTTTCTTTGTAATCTTATCTAAATCTTCTCTTATATATGTAAGTTTACCTAAAGTTATTTTGGGTAAGCGATTGTAAAATCCTATTTTTTGCTTCTTTTTTCTACTTTTCTGCATTTTAAATCTTATTTGTTAGCAGAAAACCTCATAAGCAAAAAAAGGATTGAGGTTATTTATGCCATTAAGAATATTTCATATTTTCGTAAAGGGTGGTTAATGAATGACGTAAGCATCATTCAAACATCCCACCTCCCCCCCATCGATGCTGACCTAACACACATGAATGACCCCGAATTCGTCATTCCCTTTTTAAATGGCTCCAAAAAAAAAGAGGGGAAAAATTTTCCGGTGTGTGTGCTCTCTTACTAAAAGAAAAGACATTACATTTTGCATATTTATTTGGCAAAAATGATTTAAACGCAAAACATTCAAAGTCCACAAAGATATCACTGAAAAAAAAGCAATGATTGACACATATTTTTGTTGAGGTATTCAATTACGTCAGATTTTAAATTTAGTATTCATTAAAATATATTTTAATCTATTCATTTTAGGAATGCTCAGATTATTGAAAAATAAGTATCTCGTGCATGTGAAAAATGTTTTATTTCGCTTAAGACGCATCATTTTTTCAAACCGGTACTAATATAACAAAGTTCGCTTATAACGAACCGTTTCGTTGGTTTTTTTTTTTTCGACTCCGTTATAAGCGGGCCCAACTGTACTTGAAGATGCTGAGCTATTACATTCATATTACCTGTACGGATAACAGTCTTTCAAAAAGTGCAATAAATTTCCTCATTCAGAAACATCTCAATGGTCGTTGCCATAGCATTCAACACATAAAATGTAATAATCACAGTCAATTTTTACTACGTTATGTAGTTCTAGTTTCGTGAGGTCTTTATGTAGGTCAGATTTGCAATAGCCATGTAAATTTTTTTTACCCAAGTTAATATATGTATATATAGAGATTAATCCTCCACGGTATCCGACTCCCCCTTTTTAGACCAGGGAATAAATTATTTTCAGATCAGAAATCAGATATGAATTATAAAACAGAAATACCCCCGATCAAGATCGAAATTTTCGGCCTGCTTTTATTGGTTTATCACATAGTCGGCGTTTTCGGGGTCCGCAACATCCCACCAGTGACGGCCATCCTGACAGCTCTGCAGACAGCGATATATACACGGATGATCGGTTTGCCATGGGATCAGCATTTTGAGGTCTGCGTCAGCGCGTTCAAGGTCTTCCACAAGAAAGACTACAAGCCGCTCATCTACGCGGCGTTCGAGCACGGAGACGACTGGCACCTGTACTACAACATGTCATCGTTCATACGGAAAGGACAATTACTGGAGAAGAAGTTGTCCAGCATGAAGTTCTTGTACCTGATCTTTCTGTTCGCCGCCGCCACAAACCTCACGTTCGTGTCGCTGTGCGCGTTGGCCAGCCTTTGCGAAGAGTCCTGCATCCACCAATGCGCTATCGGTTTCTCCGGAGTCATATTCGCTCTCAAGGTCCTCGTCTCGCATTACGACCCGAACCACGTGCACCATTTCCTCGGCGTACCGATATTACTGCGACCGAATCTTGTGGTGTGGGTCGAGCTGCTCGTCATCCAGCTGCTGTCCAGCGGAACGTCTTTTCTCGGTCACCTGGCTGGCATACTGGTAGGATTGGCGTACGTCAAGACCCCCATCGGTTACGTTGTCGACGGTCTATATTCGCTCATGGCAGCTCCTGCGTCGTTTATGCATGAAGTTCTGCTATCGCTGATAACTAATGACTTTTGGATGTTTTTCACTGGTTGGGGGGCAATTTTTAGATGAGATTAACCAAAAATATACCATCGCCAGTGGGGTCGGATGAAGCAAGCAGAGCAGATCAGGCATCAATTTGAATTTGGACAATTCAGAAAAGAAATTATCCGTAGAGAGATTTTGTAAGAAAAAATCAAAAATAAAGAAAGGACATAATCACGAGGGAAAATGATTTCGTACTTTTTGTACCTGTAAGTATATATGGAGGAATATAGACCTATACCCAGCGCCAATCAGGCATCAGAGAGCTAGCTATATGTTTAAGCCGAACTATGAAAATTGCGTGCTTCTTCTTCAAAACTCATTTGGCTAGCGAAGTTGATCCGGCCAATGCCCGAATTTCGGGATTTCGCCGGTCCGTATATGTCGATCCCTATACTTGGATCACTTACGAGTTGAATGGTGTCACTATCCCGGATGCAACTAGAGTCACCGATTTGGGAATTCTCATTGACGAGCGACTTAAGTTTTCTGAACATTGTTCAGCGGTTGTCAAAAAAGCGAATAGAATGCTTGGTCTCATTTTCAAAAAGGTCTCTTCGCGTTCTCCTAAAGTCATTCTTCCGCTTTTTCGAGGCTTAGTTCGTCCTGGACTGGAGTATGCGGTAAGGTTTTGGAGACCATACCTACAGAGGGACATAGACTTGATTGAAGGGGTGCAGAGAAGAGCTACGCGTGTCCTTTTTGGCACACAGGGCTTGAGTTATGAAGAGAGACTTCATTTTTTGAATATGTTTACATTGGATGAACGCAGGTGTCGAGGAGATATGATCGAAGTGTTCAAAATTTTCAATGGGATGGATAGGATGGACCATGAACTTTTAGTACACCGCCAATCAACCGCTTTTACAAGGGGACACCAGTATCGATTGGTGAGGGACAATGCAAGGTTATGGTGTCGCAGGGAATTTTTCTCTAATAGGGTTGTTAATAAATGGAATAGCTTATCCCCGGAGGTAGTAAATTGTAACACAATTGACACGTTTAAAAAGAAATACGATAAACATGTTGGGGTAAATCGAGAAGCTATCCATACTTAGAATAAGACAACCATAAGTATTCTTTATGGGCATTGTATAATATTTTATCATGTGTATATATTGTTTATAATTTGTGTTAATTGCATTTTTAATGGGGTTGCTGTATTTTTGAAACATATGACACTTTTTATCAGCCACCTCGTTGGGCATTTTGCCTGTTGTGGCGTTGTTTTTGTATTTGTATTTGTATAATATATCGATATTCGGATTCGTTTGATCGTTACGGTTGCAAAAGCTGACCATAATTATTATGGTCCGCTAATTATAAATGATCACAATTATCACCACGCTAACGTGGTGATGACCCTGTATCATAGGGATCATATATATTGTATGTAAATGGTGATCAATACTTAGGGGCCAGCCAAAGCCCGAATTTCGTATATTGGTCGGGTCAACTGAGTCGGCCAGTTTGGGCTTTGGCAGTAGCCGCTATACAGTCAAACTTGGTGTCGCTGTGCGGTCATGTGGGCATCGCGCTGGACTCTTCGGGATGATACAGGTTGGAATCCCGTTGACGCACAGTGGTGGTCAGCTGGAGTTAGTTTTCTGTGGCTTTCCAATCTCGAGACATGAATGTGAGCTTGTCTCAGGGATTTCCCATTTAACCCCCAGCGTGCTCTCGTCATCCAGAGATGATGAGCATAGTAGCGTGCTTCATCATCTTGAGATGATTCGAATTTTTTTTTGAAGAAATTTTTTAACACGAAGTTCTTAAAATGACGTATAGATGGCATAGGGTTAAAAAATTTCTCCGCAGAGAGCAGGTAGACCTCAACACGATACTTATAGCTCACGAGAGTTCTGCCAAAAAGCCGAATTCACAGGGTGGTCTTCCTGTTATCTTAAGCATCCGTTGTAACAATAATGTACCGTAGTTTCCTGATGCAGACCTGTGTCGAGTCCACCTCGACATAGAATCGCAAAAGGTTAAATTTAAGATGACCTAAGCTTCATTCATAGGATATTGAAGAAAACCGGAAAATTTTTATAAGTTTAAGACGACCAAAATTACGTTAACATTCAGGAAATTTGGTCCTTCCACCAATTGTGGTGGAAAATCTCGCATATCAGGCCAGTGGACTGAAAAGGTTGTGCATCCTTGCGTTAGGACCACTCAGAACCCACATAACGGCATGTACCGATTAATTAGAAAGTCTGTAGCAGTGGTTCTCAAACTTTTGTCACCTACGGCTTCCTTACCCAATTCAATAAGCTATTAGCAGATATGTATTGTTTTACTTAAAAAAGAGAGACTTCAAAGCATAAATAGACACACAAATCGATATCTCCAGATTGCCGCGAGACATCCTTGACAAAGTTTGGCGACGCCCCAAGGAGCCGCAGCGCACACTTTGAGAAACACTGCCATAGAGGAATGTGTGCAAGGGGAATGTGAGGTTAAGTAATAGTCGTGAAACTTGGTTATAATGACATCGAATATTCCCCAAAATTTTGTCGTTTTAATCGAGATTGACGTTTTTAAGACCTTTTTTTGGTAAAAAGGATATAATTATACAAGATATACAGAAGACTGGATGTCGTGAAGATATCTAGTCTTCTGTATATCTTGTAGTAACATGTGGAGAGCGACATTCATGTCAGATTTAATTATATGCAATCAAATACTGCGTACGAAGTTATTTCATTATACTTAGGGGATGACCATGTTTGATCGAGGAAAATACGGGACAATGAGATGAGAAATCCTATATACGGTCAAACCTTGTTAGTGCGTCACCCAGTTAACACGCCACTCCGCTTACCGGGTCACTTTTGGAAGTCCCAATTATCCTCGGTCAGGAATTGGTACAGCTTTGGCTTACTCCGTTTAACGAGTCACTCCGCTTACTAAGTCATATTTTTGCTCTCCCAAGAGTGACTCATTAACGAGGATTGACTGTATCGACAATTCTTGCTACAAATGCTGTCAATTGTGGGAGTAGCTGCCAAATATTCGCTTTAGCGAGGGATACCGTTCTACAGCCTATCTATAGTGATTTAAAATGTATTTCATTAACTTTAAAAAAAAAAACATGGCTAAATAGTTTAGATATCATCTTTTCTCAACCTATAGTCCGTGGACCAGAGATGGTCCGTGACGATGGTATAGATGATCCGTAAGAAACACACCCTCATATGATGGGCGACCATATTTCATGGAAAAAAATAGGAAGGCTGTGATCCCAAATACAGAATATCGCTATGATTCTACCATAAAATTCCAATTATTGCTGAAAATGATTGAAATTGAGGTCACTGTAAAAAATGTATTTATCGAAAAAAAAAAAATAAATAAAACTTTTGCCGTTCAGAAAAAATACTGAAAATTTTGATCTCGCATACAGAAAAATTCAGAACATCACCAATTGTCGGAACTGCACCAAGGGATACTTAACGTGCTCTGAAACTGCGTCACGGGTTACTTATGTGGTCTGGAAATGTGCCGCTTAGTTCATTTTTACAAAATTAGGTTTTAGGTCACGTTCGACATCAGAGAAATTCGACAGCCGTCCACATTTACTCAAGTGACCCGTGACATACTTACTGATCGTTCAAGTGACCTGCAGCACAATTTCATAGCACTTAAGCCGTCCGCGATGCAATTACACATCACTTAAATTACCCGCGGCAAAGTTCCAGATCACGCAAGTGGCCCGCGGTACATTTACAAATCACTTAAATGATCCGCGGCGCCGTTCCAGATCATGTAAGTGGCGCCCGAGTGACACAGGGGTAAGACGCTCGTCTACCATCATGAAGGTTGCAGTCAGGTCCACGCGTTCGATCTTGGCGAAGGCACATAGATAACAAACGTACCGAACCTGAGGCGACCACCGAAAGATAGATAGCGCCTTCATTTCCGACCAAACTCGATCGGTAGTTAATTGTGACAAGCCGAAAAAAATCGCATTTCTTATTGTAATATTCACTGAGACATTTGCATTCAAAAATCGGAGAAAAGTTGGGACAAACTAACGGAAAATGCTTTTTTGCCTAATTTACGCTGTTCTTTCCCAACTGTTCTCCGATTTTGAATGCAAGCATCTCCACGAATATTGCACTTGGAAACATGATTTTTTTTTTTGGCCCCCCAAGAGACATAAAACAACAACTTTCTAATAGGGTTTTTGAGAACAGGGGACTACATGAAAATTTAAAGTTTTTTGTTTTGTGAGAAATCGTATTTTCGCTCTCAAAACTGGTATAGTACGATGATTTCTGAACACATTTCAAGCATTTTTCAAACTGGAATCATACCTTTACGACGAATGGTTGATGAAATAAAGGTAGCATTATAGGACTCACAGGAAACCCTGTATATTGTATAAACAATATTATATAAAACGATTATAAAAACTGCACTAAAAATAATAAGTAAAAGGATAAAAGAAGAAATAAAACCATTCGAGAGAGAAATTTCATATTTTTCCCCCATTTTTATTTCTTTTTTTTACAGAAAAAAAAAATCTATTTTTTTTCTTTCTTTTTTATTATTATGTCCAACTCCACCCCATTCTAGTCAATGGTCATTAGGTACTTCGTGTAAAACGAATGGACATGACGGACAAGAGGAGGTGCTTTCGGTATTGGCTCCATGTTCCGACAAATGTCAAACTTCTACCCATAAGAGAAGAAGAAAAAAAAAAGAAGAAAAGAAAGAAAGTTCTCGATTTGAAGGAGGGAAAAAGAAAATCCTCTGAAATCAAAAACGAACTTTTATAGAAAGAAATGGGAAAAATTAAAAAGTCTGTTCTTCGAACAATTTTTCCCCAAAGTTCGGGAAGAAGTGCAATTCCCGAAAAAGACGTTGGCTGCTTCACAATCAAGATAATAAAAGTTTGTATGAATGAGGAGGGGAAATAACGGGTACAGAGAAAAGAATCGTTTATTTTCGTACAATATTCGTATCCAGATGATTTCATCGTATTTCGTATCGAAATTTTCGACTCGGATATTAATTTGATTATCGGCATACTATATATGCAATTTTTACCATATCAAGTTCATAAATAACGGATAGGAGATAGTCAAAAACAAACATCAGGATTGTAATACAGTGGAACCTCCCATAATGGACACTCCCGGTTAGCGGACAAAATTTTGGGACTCAAGGCAGTCCGTTATCGAGAGGCTCCACTGATGCCTTATCTGACTAATTTTGTTATGATTATCTTTTTACACATTATATTTATGAATAACATGATTTTTGACTTATTATTATGATTTATAGACACAATTGGGTGTCTATAATTTGTGATTTTTGTTTAGTCGTGTGATTTCTTTGTGAATTTTTATCAGTAAAAAAAGTTTTCGTTTTAAAAAATAAATAGGGTGTTCAAATGTTATCATTGTGTTAAACCAGTAGGCCTGATTTCTAAATGGTATTGGTAACCCGGAGTGTCGTAAAATTCGTCAAAGATGCCACCAGATGTTCTCGGAATGAAACTACAGTAAACTTTCCAATAACGATCGCCTCCGAACAATGGGGTAAGCTCTAAACAACGGCCACATTTTGTTGGAACAGAACGTATCCCATTGGATTAACATTAAAATTAACCTCCGAACTAAACGATTTCAGAATAACGGTCACTTTTATAAAAGAAAAATAATGCATTGAAAGAAAAAGGATGTTTTAATCACATGAGAAAAATAACCCTCGAGATTCGCTTTGAAGGAGTTTTTCCTTCCTTGAGCTGTTCCAGCATAAAAATAACTATGGGTTCTTTCGTACGCCAGTGGTTTCCAAAATGTGGTCCGCCGACCAAGAGCTTTCCTGAAGTATCCTAAATGTTAATGGGTGTGCTAGATGTGTTTCAGAACAAAGCAGAAATTAGGGTAAGAATTTGGCAAGTGGCTATGCCATAGACCAAAAACTCAGGTGAGCACTAATCGAAAAGACTGCCCTAGATAACAAAAAATAGCTGATTGCATCGGAGGATGAATCTGATCTCTTGAAGACTGCATATCCCAGGATATACATGGATTACGACGCAGCTGTACGCATTTTTCGTCATGGAATTTTTGAATGAAATATACAATAGAAAAATGAATGAAGTTCTTCATGAAAAATTCACGTAACTTCAATACAAAGTAAATGTATTGTGCTACAAAAACAGCTTTTTTACATGGGCTATAATTTTACAAGTAACCAAAAAAATGTAATCTATGGTTCAGAAATACTGAACCTCTTAACAACGGTAACCTCCCAATAAAGGCCACATTTTCTTGGTCCCGTTAGTGGCCGTTATTGGGAGGTTTCACTGTATGTTGAAAGTAATGATACAGGTTTGATTTCCAGCCAGTGTGCCACGGAACTTTAAGGTGTTACCCAAAAGCTGGAGGAAAAGAATTTTAAATTTTACATAACCCGGTTTTGGGGTTACGATTACATAATATTCCTTGCGATTATGAAGAAGTGTCACCAGAAACTCCATGGTCTCAAGGAAACGCCAAAACGTCTAACAAAAAAAGATAGGTGACTTTTCCTCAGCCCAAGATATCAAAGAAACAGGTATTTTCTTGATATTATGCTGAGCTGAACTCAGAAAGAAAAGTCATCTTGTCTCGCGCGGGACTCGAAACTAAGCTATATTGCATACCGGGAAGCATGCTACTAATGTCTACTTCAGCGCCTCACGCCAGTGTGTAAAATAAGAAAAGCAGGGTGTAATGTATCCAAGGGTGTAGATGTAACGTCCGAGTGGCGCGGTTGTAAGATGCTCGTCTACAACCGTGAAAGTTGCTGTCCCGGGTGCGAACCCATGGGAGGATAAAGGTACGATATTTTCCCTAACGAGCTTGAAGCGACCACCGATAGACAACGCTTTCATTTCCAACACATCTCATTAGTGTAAATACTGTAGTCATCATGCGTGTCCGGTAAGCAAGAGGACCTAGGTTCGAGTCTCGGCGAACACAAGATGGTTTTTCTAACCGAGTTCACCTCAACATGATATCCACAAAATATCTGTTTCCTTGTCTAACAGAAAAATTTCAATTTTAACAGAAAATGTTTCGAACATTTCGAAAATGACTTGATAGTTTTTTTTAACTACATAGAACAGAAGAATGTTATTTCCAAAAAAATTACGAAATTTAAAATTTTTATGGTTTCTGGGTTTTATAAAAATCGTATATAATAAAAAACACTCTTTATATTGGAAAATGGGGGAAAACCCCCACATAAATCCATTCTTCAACTGATCGAGTTATGATGAATTAAAGTTGACGCATTTTTTTTGTAAGAAAATAGCGGAAAAAATGGCTATGTGATGACTTGTCGAAATCTATTCTCCTGGGCAAATGCTACTAGTTAAATTAGAACTATTAGTATAGAATCTACACACAACGCATGATAAGCACTTGCAACATGTCATCCTATAATGCTCAACAGCATATAATAATAACATATGAAAATTTCTCGTTGTTCAGCGGTAATGAAATTTCAAGTCCGCACAAATCAAATTCTTCTACTCCCTCTTAAAACCATCCAAAAAGAATATTTTTTGTAAATTAAAAAGCAAAAAAAATTACCAACAAATTAGAAAAAAAAAAGCGAAAGATAATTGGGATTATTGATGATGATGTCTATAATCCCCACTAAGAAATTCAGGCATTTAATAACGTATAATCCCAATCATTAGTATAAATCAGAGTATCACCACGCATCTTTAGATAAAATTATAGCTTTTGGATCTTTTCTGATATTAGTTGGTGAGTTGAGCGATAGATGGCGACACAACACCAGTATGACTGTACGTTTCCGTTGCAATTTACAGAAGCGAAAATCCGTTCATCTCTTAGAAAAGAATTCCATGTAATGAAAATAAAATTCGATAAATTTTAAGGACGATTTCTTAATCAAACAGAAACATAAATTAATTTTAATTCAATTTAATTTGGTTTTTTTTTTTCAATTCAATCAAATTTTTCTTTTAGTATAAATAAATTTAGACTATTCGATTTAATTTAATAAAGTTCAAACTACAGGCGTCTCTCGCTTTTACGCAATTAATTGGTTCTGCAAAATAGTCGCGTAAAGTGAATTGAATTTAACATGGGGGGGGGGGGGTTTTATCTTCAGAAGGATTAAAAAAATTGAACGAAGCAAAGGAGCTTTTTTCCAACGAATTAATTATTCAAACTTATGAATAAATCACGTGAATTTAGAACGGTTGATTTAAATTAATAGTTTTCCTGTCTTCACTACTTCGGATTGATTCTAGTATGAGCGTGGATGTTTTCTTTTCTGAAGATCCTGGTATGATTAGGCTGATAACTTTTTCTAATGAAAACAGTCGAGATTCGGCTGAGAAAAGTAGCATTATTCTTCTCCTTATAAAAACTTTCATATTAAAGTCAGAGAATTCCGCAAACTCCTTGCAAATATGAAAATTCTAGTTCCACTGGAACCGTTTTTCTTAGTTAAATTTCTCATGCCATTTTCAATATGTGTTATCAAACGTTGTTTATCAGTGAGATCTGCGATAGGATCATCAAACCCAAAGTATTTTATCGTCAAATGTCTTAATTATGGCATCTTCAATTTGCAAGCCCATTTTTCAGGATTAAAGTTAAACTCCAGGCCAAATTTTGCAGGTTGGAATTCCTAAAATAAACTTTTAAAAATCGCGTAAAGCGAAACCACGTAAACCGAGGGATACCTGTATCTGATTTTAGTATCGGATTCAAACACGTTCACGGATGTAATGCGCAGAATTTGCAACTACTGTGCATACAAAAATATAACTCAAATGAAAGACGATGAAATAACGTAAAATTTGAGAAAAATGATCAAAAGAAGGTATTTTTGATAAGCAAAAAAATAAATACTGTATTATCCATACTTTCAAGAAATTGCAGTTTCAAAATTTGGTATTTTCAGTGATACGTCATTTTTGCATTTAAGTTAGATAAATTCAAACGGGAAAAAGCTTATATAAACTTCATAAAATATTATACGAATTAAACTGAACTAATTACCTACTATAAAGTGAATTTAAACATCAACAAGAATAGACAGATACCGTATCTGGTAATAATTGTATGAAATTAGCTCGACAAACTTTTATTAATGATTATATAGAAAATATTTTTAATTAGCTTCTCTCCTAAGCAAAAAATTTCTAAAAATAACTGAAAAATTCTGGATTTTATCAATTGATTTTTAATTTTTTTCTTTTCTCATCTAAATCAGAGGGGAAAATTGTGTTAAACGATCATCTGAGAAAACACTAGTAGTGCAATGCGACATGCATTTTGTGGGGCAATGATGAAGAAACTCCCTCGATAATAGTAATAACTTTGAGCGGAAGTACAAATTACATACTTGAACATACAATCTAATAAAGGAAGGTCACCTAAAAATGAACTTTATACAGGTCGTTTTAAGTGGTCACGACTTATTGCTCTCCTTCCGATTTTCACAGACACGAAATCGATTCTTCTATTACAGTTTTTACTTTCCAGCATTTTTTTATATTATCACATTACCTCCCTCTCTCCCCGTTTCCTCAAAAGATGTCCGCCACTGTAATTAACTTTTTTTTCTCTCGCTTTTTTTTTTCGGTGACCTCCTCTTCTTCTTTCTAATATGTGACTCGTTGAAACATTTGCTCATGTTAACATGAAAAGTGCATGTTTTGTTTACTTCACTCAACACGACATTTTTTTTCCTTCCGAGTTCGCGTGATGCGCGCACCTGAAAATCAACGTCTGTTGTAGGCACTTTCCTGAGCTATGCATGAAGGTAATTTCGCGTCGAGTTGCTCACGCGAATGTTGTACAGATGGAAACAGTTGTTTCTTTGAATGACTGTGGAAAACTGAGTATGTAATAGATTTCACACCAGATCGAAAAAGATTTTTGTACCCAGCAGCCTGTCATTACCAAATTATTCTTTTTTTTTTTTGTTTCATTGTCACCGGCCAATGCGGGGAAATACGGTAATATCCAAATAAATAAATTTTCTTCTCTCTAATAATCAAATCATAATTTCGTATTCTCCTCTCATCAATTTAATTATTTAGTAATAATGTACTTTACTATATACTTGAAATGCAAAATGTAACTGAATAACAATGATTGTGTGAGTGTGTGTTTCTAATACCAATAATATTGTGATACCTCGGTTAACGAAGATAATGTACATTTTTCTGTACATCATTTGTCATTACTTTATTGTATTTTTATGTCCATGGTAGTTTTTCATCTCTGTAATTGGGCTCAGCATGTTGAAAGGTGTAAATAAATAAATAATTCGTTCCGGAATCGCGTTCGTTAACGAAATGCGTTAGCCGAAAACCGAATTCGAGAAGTGAATGCGGGCTGGTCTCCCGTTAAAAAAAATCTCTTCGCAAAGAGCAAGCAGTTCTACAACATGATACTGACATAACATGAAATTTCAAGCATTTGCCATTTTTACTTCAAAAATATGGACCACAGATGGTAGCACAGGCAAGTACACGAAACAAGCAAAAGTCGCACAACATACATATGTTAGGGCCATGCATATACATACACTCACAAAACGCGTTCCGAGATGTTAATAATCATTGTAAATAATCAATAAATAATAAGTTAAAATAATCAATTACTTTGCAAATTAAAGGATAAAAGAAATGATAGAAAGGGAAGGGGCAGAATTTTATACGTGTAAAATTAGAAAATGATATTTACAGTCAAACATAGATGACGCTGTACGGGACTAATTTATTTTGACACGCATAAAATGAAGCTTAAAATTTGTTCACCACAATTAAAATAAAGTAAAACTATGCATACTTGTTTCACTGCATCGAATTTCTCTATGATTGAGCTCGGTTATAATAAATTTCATTGAAATAATAAGTTGCAACACGAATTTCACCAAAAAATAGAGATGAAAATGTTCCTATAATTATGCAGCAATTCAAAAATTAATGTTTTAAGTATAACAAAAATCAGACTGAGGGCAATCGACTTGTCGGGAGGAACACAAAATTCATCAAACACTTTCATTTTGTGAGAGATCGAACCTTTCAATTCAAACTAAAGTGATGGTTTTTTAGACATAAAAATTATTTTGAACTTACCAATGTTAAAAATAACTAAGTACTACAGAATAAAGCCTCTAAAATTCACGAATAAAACAAAAAACAATATCGAAATGGGCATTTATACGGCAGGAAAAAATCTAAGAAAAGGCATTATTGCAAAAAAACATGAAAATAGGGAAAAAATACATTTTTGCCTGAACTTCCGGGCTTTAAACATTACTGATATTGGAATATTTGGTTTTTCGTGTGAGCGTATTTCATGTTATCAATGTCACAAGATGTTTTCAACACTCCGATATATTTGCTTAGGTTATTTTTTGGGTGAGTGATTCATATATGTAGAAATGTCCTCTCCACTTGGTTATACAACATTCCTCGAAGACTGGTTATATTTTGGAGATGATGATTACGTGGAAGAAAATTCATCTCTCCCTCCACGAGGACTCGAACCCGAGTCTCTCGTTTGCCGGACGAGTGCTCTACCCCTAAGCTATGCTATATATATACTCTCCAAGGGAGAAATATTTTGACTCTCCCCTGCAAACGAGAGATAGGGTTCGAGTTCCCGTAAAGGCAGAGACGAATTTTCTTCCTTGTAATCATCATCTCTAAAATATAACCAGTCTTTCGAGGAATCTTTGAGTGATTCATAGTTTGGCTCTGGTTTAGCATATTGTAACAGAAGCAACGTTTTAAAACCCACGTTGTGATTATCTTGAAGAACACAGATTGCACAAATTTTGAAGTCGTTTTGTTCTATTTATATTTATTCCCCCCGACTGCATTTATCTTAATTTGGTTTGTTACATTGGCCTATTCGGCTTGCTATTTGTGAAGTCACTACATATAGCAATATTCACTACATATAAGGGAATATATTTTTCATAAGAAATTTCATGAAACGTCATTATCATTTCCTGTTTATATCATGATCGGAATATTCTACCCCCCCCCCCCCAACGTTATTGTTTTTAACTCACTAAACATCTTTAATTTTTTAACTCACTCACATCTTTTAATTTCTGTTTCACTGCTTTTATTTGTTTCAAATCTTTAGAAATTAAATTTTTGCAGTCGAATTTTTTCATCAAAGTTTTCTCTATTTTTATTAGAAAATGAACTGTTTTCTGTAATTTCTAAATTTTATAAAAAATCTTGTAAAAACGTCTGTTGATGTTTCAAAATCGAGTGGTCATATTGGTCATATTGTACTCAAAAAATCGTCAACGAATAAGGCAAATATCAGAACTCATATTACCATCGCAGTTTTTAAGGAGGCTGAAATTTTGGACTTTTTGAAAAAAAATTATCTTTAATTTTTACCGTTCAACGGCATATCTTTTTTTCTCATTTTTACAACATTCCAGAGTATAGTGCTACAGTGAACTTGGTTAACGAACACCTCAGCTTATGAATTTTTCGAAGATTTCTTTTTTTTCGTGATCTTTCTGCATCGGCTAACGAATACAGATTCGGCTGAAGAACATTTTAGTTGACATGGATTCCTGTGGCATTGTAAACAGCCGCACCGTCAGCTAAATTTTCATGCTAATCAAAATGCATTGATTTCCACTTTTCCTTCTCTTTCAGAAGGATTTTGAGCAATTTCAATATATGTGTGTGTGTCTGTGTGCATTAAAAAATAAATAAAGCCTCACATTTAAATGGTTTTGGTGGATACAGAAAGACTCAGAATACCAAACTGAACAGTCTGGACACTAAGAACATATCTTTTCCATCTGCATGTGTGAGAGAGAGAAATGAACTTACTATATCACACAACACACCACACCACACTTTTTTTTTACTATGGCTCACGAAACCCAACTGCACCCAACTACATATATAGTGTAAAATATAAAGATTTTCAGTTTTTCATCTGCTTTTAAATTATCCTTCATCCAATATTGAAGTTGTTTATCTCAGTCTGTGATCAGTGTTTGTCTTTTTTCTTCCAGTGCTTCTTAGTATTTCATGAGAATTGCTTTGAAATATTTTTTGGGCAATTTCTGGAACAAATTGATTGATTTTCCATGGAAACTGGAAAACCACGTTTCGGCTAACGAATATGATTCTGGCACGAACTATTTTTGTTATCCAAGGTATCACTGTATTTATTAACATTTAATGTATTTTACAATTCCCTGAACTGACTTCTGGAAAAGTTACGACTCAAGTCCACTAATGAATAAAGTAGACTTAATTGACTAAATAAAGAAGACAAATTGAGCAACATCTTTCAAGACAGGTGAACAAAGTTATGGTTACGTAAGAAACTTTCAAGAGCAGAAGAAAAAAGACTCAGTGTAAACCAACCATCTGCGGATACAGTTAAAAAAAAGTCTTTATATTTCGATCCCATCTGAAGAACTTCCAAGGGAGAGAAAGAAGTTTTCTTTCCGTTCTCACTTTTCTTACGATTGCAGGTGTTTTCGTCTCACCTGATGAAGTAAGTACAGTGTCGCAATGGGGCGTAATAACCACAAAACTCATCTCTTTTTATAGCACTAACTGAATTACCACAGACCCTAGTCATTTCCTTCCAAGTCATAACCAATCTCAATTTATCTCACTCTCCTGAGATCCTGGGTTCGGTTCGCGAGTTAATGGTGCGAAATTGTTCTTCTGGAGGCGTTCCTTTCAGCCACCGATAATTAAAGGTTAGCATCTTGTAGGTGCCGCTGCTATAGTATTAAAGAAAATGAAATACATATATAAGCGATACAATGTACATGTCGTAGAATTCTAGTATAAACTATCATTTCTGACTGGATTACACCCCGGTTCTTTACTATAAAGTGATTTTTTATGAACTCATTGAAAAGTTGTATTACGTATTCAATTTTTTTAATTTCCACTCACCTTTGAAGAAGATGAAAATTGAATATGACTTTATCAAATTCAAAAACTTTTTTTTGAAAATCTCTGACGTAAATTTTTTATGGCAGCTTCATCAATGCGCGAGCAGTTTTTTGGGCTATATCAGGGGGTTTACTGTAGGTTTCAGAAGCATTATAATGGTTTAGGCACCGGTGGATGGAAACAGAGCTGCCATTAGAGTTGTGTGACAGGTACGGTCGCACCGGGCCCCGCACTCACAGTATTGGAGGCTTTCACCAATTCTGAAATTGCTTCTTGCATTAATTGTGTTTTTCCAGCAACTCTGGAATTATTATTTCTTCCATTAATGCTGAATTCTTATCCGTTCTGGAATTATCACTGCTATTAATTATGAATTCTTATCAATATTCTGGAATTTTTTCTTCCGTAAATTCTGCATTTTAATCAATTCTAGTTATTCATTAATTCTGGAATTTTTTTTTCCTTACATTAATTCTGAACATTCATTCTTCTCCATCCTAATTTTTTTTTCTGTGTAAATTCTGAAATTTTTTTTCTTTCGTAAATCCTGAAATTTTATTCTTTTGTTGATAATGAATTTTCATAATAATTTCAGAATTTGTGAAAAAAATAATTTCAGAAATTACGAAAGAAGTAATTTCAGAATCAATGAAAGAAATCATTTCAGAATCTATTAAAGAAATACTGTGATTTCAGAATCTATGAAGAAATACTGTGATTTCAGAATCTATGAAGAAATACTGTGATTTCAGAATCTATGAAGAAATACTGTGATTTCAGAGTCTATGAAAGAAATAATTTCAGAATTCTTGAATGAAATAATTTAAGAATTCTTGAATGAAATAATTTAAGAATTCTTGAATGGAATAATTTCAGAATTCTTGAATGGAATAATTTCAGAATTCTTGAATGAAATAATTTCAAGAAATTATTTCAAGAAATAGTTTCGGAATTCACGCAAGAAATAATTTCAGAATCTATGAAAGAAATAATTTCAGAATTCACGCAAGAAATAATTTCAGAATCTATGAAAGAAATAATTTCAGAATTCACGCAAGAAATAATTTCAGAATTCTTGAATGAAATAATTTAAGAATTCTTGAATGAAATAATTTAAGAATTCTTGAATGAAATAATTTAAGAATTCTTGAATGAAATAATTTAAGAATTCTTGAATGAAATAATTTAAGAATTCTTGAATGAAATAATTTCAGAATTCACGAAAGAAATAATTTCAGAATTCACGAAAGAAATAATTTCAGAATTCACGAAAGAAATAATTTCAGAATTCACGAAAGAAATAATTTCAGAATCTATGAAATAAATAGTGTGATTTCAGAATCTATGAAATAAATAATTTCAGAATCTATGAGAGAAATAGTGTGATTTCAGAATCTATGAAAGAAATAGTGTGATTTCAGAATCTATGAAAGAAATAGTGTGATTTCAGAATCTATGAAAGAAATAGTGTGATTTCAGAATCTATGAAAGAAATAGTGTGATTTCAGAATCTATGAAAGAAATAGTGTGATTTCAGAATCTATGAAAGAAATAGTGTGATTTCAGAATCTAAGAAATAAATAATTTCAGAATCTATGAAATAAATAATTTCAGAATCTATGAAATAAATAATTTCAGAATCTATGAAATAAATAATTTCAGAATCTATGAAATAAATAATTTCAGAATCTATGAAAGAAATAATTTCAGAATCTATGAAAGAAATAATTTCAGAATCTATGAAATAAATAATTTCAGAATCTATGAAATAAATACTGTGATTTTCAGAATTTATGAAAAAATAATTTCAAAATCTGTGAAAAAAATACTGTAATTATCTGTGAAAAAAATACTGTAATTTCAAAATCTGTGAAAATAATACTGTAATTTCAAAATCTGTGAAAAAAATACTGTAATTTCAGAATCAACGAAAGAAATAATTTTGAAATTTAAGAAAGAAATAATTTTGAAATTTAAGAAAGAAATAATTTTGAAATTTAAGAAAGAAATAATTCCACAATTCACGAAAGTAATAATTCCACAATTCACGAAAGAAATAATTCCAGAATTCATGAAAGAAATAATTCCAGAATTTACGAAAGAAATAATTCGTGAATCCCTGAAAGAAATAATTTCAGAACTTATGAAAAAATAATAATTTCAGAACTTATGAAAAAATAATAATTTCAGAACTTATGAAAAAATAATAATTTCAGAACTTATGAAAAAATAATAATTTCAGAACTTATGAAAAAATAATAATTTCAGAACTTATGAAAAAATAATAATTTCAGAACTTATGAAAAAATAATAATTTCAGAACTTATGAAAAAATAATAATTTCGGATAATGAATAAAATAATCAATAATAACTTATGAATAAAATAATTTTATGAACGCTTCCAAAATTTAGTCACCCTGTTTGGTTCGAGGCCCATCCGTTAAGACGGAACCGTCCAGTTTACTAAATTTCAAACGTCAAACAAGTTAAGGAATATCTAATGAACATTTATGAATTCAAAATAAACCCATGGGTTGCGCGAATGGGATTGTGTTGTTGATTTTGGGTAGCGACAAAATTAGGTTAGGAATTCCTGGGCTAGATTTCTCGAAAATTCCCAAGATTGTCTAGCTTCCTAGCGTATATATTTTGAGATATAAGTTATAGCCGTTTTTTTTTAATATAACGAGAGCTCCACTTATTCCCAAGAAATCAGTTCAGGGAATTTGTTAGTGTCAGTAAACATCCATGTCAGAAACGGGTTTCGAACCCAAACCTGCACAGTCAGAAGTTAGCTCCCTAACCACTCGACTGCCAGGCGGTATTAGAGTGAGCATGAAATAACCTAAAAGTTCTCTAAAAATTCTCATCTATTTTTTTTTTTATTCGGCTAGATTTATTCCACGGTATAATTATCCTTCTCACATGCCTTATTTGCATAATTATAATGTCTTGAAATCTGAAACTGCGACTAGATATATATGTGGCTCCCTCAATTATACTTCTTTTTCTTCTCTTCTCTACTCATTTCGAAATTAACAATTTCTCCCGTATTTTATAACGATTTTGAAAGTGTAATTTCTTCCCAAGAAAGCAGCATATATAAATTTAGTAAATTTTGTTTTATTTCATTTTTAGCAATTAAATGCAAATTTTTTGGTGTCATGAAGGAATGGGAAATATATCTGAAATTTCTGTTTTGGAATTAAGAAACAACTTTTTCAAGATTTATTTCTCCAAATAATGGATAAAATTTATAAAAATTTCGAAATTTCATTTTTTTTCAAATTCAAGATGCACGTGAATTATTACAGTTGAATCCCGTTATAACGAATTCTAAGAGACCGGTTAAACCACTTCGTTACAACGAAATTTCGTTAAAAAGAATTTCGGGTTTTTGCATTGTTCCTCCGTAAACTTATCTGAGGGATTAAAAAAATGTTCGTTAAAAAGAGATTTTCTCGCTATAACGGTATTCGACTGTACTGAATAAATGTTGTTCTTTTTTTGTAAATGAACATTTTCATATTGAATGAAAATAGAATAATGCAGTTGAATTTCCAAAATTATTCGAAATTACGGGATATTTACGTTCTATTCAAAATTGCACAGTGATTTCGTGTACATCGAAAAATATCTTACGTGCAGGGCTTCTCAACCCTTTTACGTACGTTCCTCGAACCCGTCATACCATACGTGATCAACGGATCATGACCGACAGACCAAATGTGGCCCCTCCTAGACATCTGATGTGGCCTGCGACCTCAAACCTAATTTTGTAAAAATAAACATAGCGACACATTTCAGATCACTTAAGTGACCGTGTGTGACGGTGCCATTCCTAATCAATTAAGTGACACGTGGCATATTTACAAATCACCGAGGTAAAGTTCCAGAGCTCTTAAGCTAAACATTAAAAGATCGCTTCAGTGACCCGTGGCACAATTAAACATCACTTCAGTGACCCGTGGCGCAATTAAAGATTGCTTCGGTGACCCGTGATACAATTAAATATCACTTTTAAGGGACTCATGCCACATTTATAGATCACCGTAGCAAAATTTCCAGAGTACTTAAGCAACCAGCGGCACATTTAAAGATAACTTCAGTAACCCATGACACAATTAAATATCACTTATGTGATCCGTGGCCCATTTACAGCTCACCGTGGCAAAGTTCCAGATCATGTAAGCAACCGCGACACATTTAAAGATAACTTCAGTAACCTATGGCACGATTAAATATCACTTGAGTGACCCGCGACATATTTACATATCACCATGGCACAGTTCCAGGGCACTTAAGTGGCCCGCGGTACATTTTCAGATCATTTGCGTGACCAACGACACAGTTCCAGATCACTTAACCGGCGCGTGGCACATCTACGGATCATTTAAATGGTCCGCCGAAGGTTTTCAAATCGGTGAAGCGGCCCTTACTCTCCTAAAAAGGTTCAACATACTTGTTTTATATTTACAATAAGATAAAATGCCACGGACCCTGTATGTAATAGAATAATGTTCAGGACACATAGCAATGTAAAAATAATTTGATTTTTTTCTCCTTCAAACTCACGCACCCCAAAGGGGTTCGTAGACCCCCCCCCCCCCTGGTTGAGAACCCCTGCCTTACGCTGTAATGGTAAATCGATCCGAATAGTCACATTAGTTCGTGTAGAAAGAAGAGGTAAAAACAGGGTAAATGTGTTCCATTTTAGTGCAGTGGTTCTTAACCTGGGGTGTGCCCCCAGGGGTGCGGGAGAACACTTTTGGGGATGCGAGATGGGAAAAAAAATCACATGTTCACTGATTATTTAGAAAAAATATATTTCTTTCTTATTTATTCTGGAACTATTTTAAAGATTTTTTTCTTTCCGTAATTACGAGATTATTTCTTTCTGTAATCCTGGAATAATTTGTTGAATCAATTTTGAAGTTATTTCTTTTTAACACAATTCTCAAATAATTTCTTTCTTCTGGTCTTTCCCAGATTTTTTGTATATTCTATAATTATGCATGACTTTTTGGATGCCTCCCGAAATATATGAAATCAGGGGCCCCCCTAAAAACATTTTATTATTATTATTAATCAGTCTTCGAATGTCCACTTTCTTCACATGCATCAACATGTGAAAGCCAAACCGACAGAATTCGTCTTCTTACACTGAAGTTTACGCACAATTCTGATAAATATTAGTAGTTTCATTGACTATTTATCATATGTACCAATACGACCCGGGGATTATACATAATCACCGATAAATGTAATAATTTCACACGATAACAACACGAACAAAATTTATCACGCTCCCCAAAATGGTCAGTGATTATGGATAATAACCGACAAGATCGAACGGCGATAACAGGGGTGGGACTGGAGGCAGGGGGCAGTGGGGTGGCAAACTTTTGGAGTGGATAGTGTTCACAATTTATTTGTTTCAGTTCAACTTTACTTGATCTACGACATGATATTTTATTAGATGCAACATGAGCAGTAAAAAACCAACAAAATTCAAAAATTTAAAGTATTTTATGATATTCGAATTTTTCAGGATTTCAAAATTCAGTAATGACCTTTATTCCAAAAGATAATAAGAAAAGAAACTTTATTACAAAACTACCGCGTATTAAAATTAGGAAAAAACCCTAGTTTCGACCCTGCATTTGGTGGTCAGCTGATGTTAGTTTTCTGCGTTTTTCAAACTTCGAGGTACGAGTGCTTGCAGGTCTCCCATTTGAAAAAAGTCTCCCCCTAAAGATTAGGAAGACGTACACTATGATACTTACATTAGGGCCGTAACGAATCTTGCTAAATGTAAAAAAGTCGTGTTGTTTCTACTGAAATTTTTTTACTTTAATCTTATTTTAATCACATTTTTTTCATAATGCATCTTATACAGAAGTTGGAATAGTAGTTATCAATTTACCATTTGTTCCATTTTAAGATGCTGTGTTTGACATATTTCATGAATATGATTAGTTAAATTTTGGTTTTGTGTATTCTCTCTCCTCTCTCTCTACTCTCACTATTTTTATGTCATTTTTAATATTGTTTGCAAGTCGATAGCCTACTGGATAAGTGGATAAACCAATAAAGTGGATTATATTTCCCAGTCCCTTCCTGTTTCGATTAGTTAATAGATGGAAAATCATGAAGAAGAATACGGTGTTAATGAATAAAAAACACTTAAATAATTGTTTACTTTCCATATGGGATCTTCAATGTGAGATATACACAAATACGTATAATCACAAACAATGTAAGATATACACTTCCCTAAGGGAATAACAACTTTTTTCTATTTAATTTGGCACACCTTTTGCACAGTATGTGTGGAAGGCATGTTAACAGTGGCATGTGGAAAGTTGCCCACAGAAAAAGCTTTGTCTGCACAATTTTCTGATATTGAAAAATTACTCAGCAAAAGTAACAATCAATTATACTGTATTCTACCTTATTGTCAAGAAAAAGGAAGAATGCAGTATACAGTACAGAATCAGGGCCGTAAAATTTAGGAGACGGCAAACTTTAGGTGGAACAACAAAAAAACCATTATAAAATTATCGAATTTCAAAAAGTGTTGGGGTAGGAAACATCCTAGTTTCTACTCTAGCAATAATCAAGCAAGATAATCGCCGGCTATAGGAAAAAAAAAAACGAAATGTTGCTTCTGAATTTGTAAGGAAGGCCCCCAGAAAAGTTTAGGGCTAATCACTACTACTACCCAGTTCTTCTGAATAATAGGCTCATCGGTCCTAACTTCCGGATCTAGGTAGCGGGAGGAATTTAGAATCGGTCTACTCTTTGAGGTGTGACTTTTTCATTTATATAACTTTCATTCTTACCGCCGTACCGTTACCTTTTTTTTTTTGGTATATGGGTACCGTTCTTCTGGGAAGGAACTTTTCTTAATGGTTTGAGTTAAGAGCGGGAATTATACCATCCCACGAGGGGAACGACCTGGAAAATCGAACCCGGAAATTTCTTTTCTCAGGTGCTCGCTACTGCTGTTTACAGACCGTAGGTTCTCTTCAGTGTTTGTGTCCCATCCGCTCTGTTGTACTTATATGAAAGAAAAGGTCCTCCTCCTCCCTGCTTGAGACTTCTTTTTTTTTTTGTACGTACATATACCGTATTCTATGCACGACAATCTGGAAAGACAGCGAGAAAAAGAAAGGGAAACATCGGATCTTGAGAAGAGGAAGACCACGCGATGTGCTGGAAACAGGTATTGTACTGCATTATAGGGAACGGAACCATGATGGGTCTCAGTAGGGGACTAGTCCGTACCGTTAGTTATGCGTGCTGCCTTGGCTTCTCTTATTTCCTAGGGAAATACGTTAAGGTGATGGAAACCACGAAACTATGATTGTAGAAAAATTGTAGCAGTAAAAATATATAACAATTGGATGCCATTATTAATTTTTTGATTCTATATAGGTTTTATGAAACAGTGTTCTTAAACCTTTCACACTCGCGAAGCGGTGAAAATAATTGAACAATTTGGCGATAGAAAATGTGAGAAATAATTTGCGGACAGGCAAAAAATTAATAAAGAGGGAGAAATAATTCTCTGACTTTCTGACGCCGAAGACAGAAATAAAAGCTGATATAGAGCCTAGTTTATTCTTTAGATACGGTCCCTATATCAGCAAAGCGGGTCAGCGGTCGAACAACATTGTTTTTTATGCTGAATAAATTTTTCGTAATATATATAGGTCCCGTTAATTTTTTTTATGAATGGAAGCTCGATCTCAAATAATATATATACAGTCGATCCCGTTATAACGTTTTCCAAAACCACAATAAAAAAAACGTTATAAGCGGGAAATGTCTATAAGAATTCCAAGACATACTTTTCACCGACCATAGCTTTTTCATGCTTTTTGTTTTCTAATTTATTAGCAAACATTACGGCACATATAGAGATTTAATAGCAAGAAATTATGTATTTTTTGTTATTCCATTAAATATTAACGTGTATTATACAGGATGTAGTTTGTAGGAAAAAAACAAAAAATGGAAAGAAAGAAATCTTACATTTTCATATTGATGAACAATGCATTTTTGAACCTAGGATGGAGTTTTGTGCTCCATGTGCTGGGAGGTAAATTTAATTTTTTTTTTTTGCTGTTTTAACTCTCGAAAGCAAAGGGTTATCATCTACAAATTTAAGAATTTTTATTTAATACCCTGCACCCACCTAGAGCTTTTCTTTTTAACTTGCTCTAATATATTCTGACTCGAACTGTGCTCGGCAAAATCTAACAACGTTACTGCTTCATTTTCCGAAATTTCAAAGGTCATGAAATCATCGTATTGGAGCTGTTCTGTGAAGAATTAAATTCCATGAAGTACAGTTAGGAAGTCCTATTTTTCCCCACTGAAAAAGCTGTCTTCAAATACTACTTGATGCTGGTGTCTGAAAATCTGTCAAGTTGTTTAGGATTTGTGTCCATCTCACTTTTTTCCGGCTTCATTTTGTATCGATAGATTCAGAGTTGGATGAGAAGACCCAAAGTTTCATGATGGCGCTTTCTCAGAAATATTTAGACATTGTAATGTACGTGGCAATAAACAATCCCATAAAGTGATACAGTGACTCCTACTAACTGGCACATGCACATCGTAAACATTTCTTTGAAGAAAACATTAATACAGCGACTATAAAATACAGGGTAATTTTAAATTCGTGGAACAAACTTTAAGAGGTGATATAATACTCCTAAAAAAGCATTTTTTTGGTAGAATCGCAATAGAGGAAAGGCTGTAGAGAATGTTTTTACAGAGTGCTCAACAGCACTTTACCAAAAGAAATATCATATTTTTCTGACGGATTTGCTGCAATAAGTGCAATCAACCATTCGAGTGGGGGGGGGGGGGGTGTAGGGTGTTCCAATGTGGTAGATCCTCTCATGTTTCAACCTGGGTAACGCAACCTAGCTACCTCAAGTCATTATACCTCTTAATCATTGTTTGGCACAGCATAACCTTGATGATCCTGCACCAATAAAAAACAAACTCCAATTCAATCCGAAGATGCATATGCACCCTAAACTCGAATGGTTGATAGTACATATAGCAGCAAATCTGTAGGAAAAATATGATATTTGTTTTTGGTGAAGTGTTGTTGAGAACTCTCTAAACAACCTTTAAGCCTTTGCTGTTGCAATTCGACCGCAAATTCTATGATCAGAAATGCTTGTTTAGGTGCCTTAAAGTGTGACCCATGTATTCATGGAATATAAAAAATTAAGGAAAAACTAAAACGATGAATTCTAAATAATCATCCAACGTCAAGTGATCGCAGCCCAGTAGTAAAAGTGTCAAGGTCTGGAAGTTTAGAATGATATGCTTATTATCGATAGGGTGTTTTACCACAAGTTAAAAAATTTTTTGGGGGCCTCCTTCGAGCACTAGTTTGAAATTTAATTTAGTTGTTATTTTTTCGATGGGTGGGGTTAGCATCCAGAAGAAAGTAAACGTAATTTTAATAGAATGTATGGCAATGCCAAAAAATATTAAAACAAACACCCAAGCTCAATTAACAAGAATTAATGGAAATTTAGAATTGATGAACGGAATAATATCAGAAATAAGAATTAACAGTTAATGAGGATTTCCAATAACTAAGGTCCTCGGTTTTTAAACCTGTCCGAGGGTTCGAGACCCGTTCGCCCACCCGTAACATACCACTAATTATAAAGCGACTAAAACTTTTATACTTTTCAATCTAGGTAATATTATCCAATTCATTGTTATAAATCAACTAATAGGGCAGGGAAAGCTAAGATAACAAATTATTTGCCAAATATTCTTATACAAAGCGAGATTAAAACCTTCAGAAAATATGGCATCAAGCTCTCAATTTGCTTTTTAATTACTTATTCAAGAAAATGAATGATTTCATTGATTGCAATCAATGTCGAAATTAGGAATCATTTTAATGTGTTTCTCTATAAACCCTTTAACATTTTGAATTTTAAGAATTTTCAAAGAAACGAATAACGAACTGTGAAGTCATTTATTTTTAGACGTTTGAATGTTATTTGAAAAACGTAAGACAACGTTGCCGAATTCTATTGCGTAAGTAAAGAATAAATTTCATAGATATAACAGAATTGCAGAACAAAACCAAGACTGATACCTGCGACAATTATTAAAACATATAGCAAGAAAGATATATACACTGAATACAACTTCTTGGACTTTTATAGTATTTGAATGTTCTTAAAATCATAAATATTATGCGCTTCTTAAATTATGTCATTTGCGATATTACAAATTTATACTATTTATTATTTTTTCATAAATTTACCATTAAACCACTTTACGGTCAAGGACGTAGTATTGCGTTCAAACGCCGGGGGAATAAATTCATTCAAGCCTGGCTATTTTCTTTCCTCTCTCCCCATCACCACGAAACTTTGTTGTAACCCTATGAAAAGTAGGAGGTAAAAAGCTTCTACTCCAAGGTTAAATATAGGTGCTAATATATACATAAGAGGGGAAAAAAGCAGGTTTGTGAGGGTGAAAAGAGAAATATACTTCATACCTACTGTTATCTGTATTACAGATAAGAGATTTCCTAACATCCCATTAGGTTAGAACAAGATTATCAAAACTTGTATCGTATTTGTCGCCGATTCGTCAAACAAGATTCGTCAAAACAAGAGATCATCCGAATTCCTTGCCAATCGCTTGTGAGCGAAGCGGTTAATAAATCCACAACTACTAATACACAAAACAACTCAAATTTATCCAACTTGGATGAAAATGTGATTTATTATAATTTCTATTATTTTAAATGCAATTATACATTTATATGGTTTATTTATTTTGCATTTATCTATTTGTTTATTTATTTCAGTTTTATCTCATAATTTTTGTATCAGTGATAAAGTATTTAACAAGCGTAATTCGATTAAAATTATCTAAATATTATTATGCTTCATTTGAACGATTTTAATTTTCTGGTTGCAATGTAGGGTCTAACCTCGGGACTGAAAGAACAATATTCACTTAAGAGGTTTGTTTTCTTGACGATAAGGTAGAATACAGTATAATTGATCGTTACTTTTACTAAGTAAATTTTCAATACCAGAAAATTGTGCAAACAAAGCTTTTTCTGTGGGTACCTTCCCGCATGCCACTGTTAACATGCCTTCCACACATACTGTATAAACAGGTGGGCTAAATTAAATCGAAAAAAATCCTTAGGCAAGTGTATATCTTACATTGTTTGTGATTATACGTATTTGCGTATATCTTACACTATATAAAGATCCCATATTGAAAGTAAACAATTTTTAAGTGTTTTTTTATTCATTAACACCGTATTCTTCGTTATGATTTTCCGAAACAGGAAGGGACTGGGAAATATAATCCACTTTATTGGTTTATCCACTTATCCAGTAGGCTATCAACTTGCAAAAAATATTAAAAATGACATAAAAATAGTGAGAGTAGAGAGAATACACAAAACCAAAATTTAACTAACCATATTCATGAAATATGACAAACACAGCATCTTAAAATGGAACAAATGGTAAATTGATAACTACTATTCTAACTTCTGTATAAGATGTATTACGAAAAATGTGACCAAAAGTAAAATAGTTTCAGTAGAAACAATGCGACTTTTTTACATTTAGCAAGATTCGTATAAGCCGCAAGTAATTTTCATTCAAGAACTAAAAAAAACACACCAACAACGAAGTAAAACTAAATGTTGAACGCTGAACTTACCGTTGAAGTTTTCTTTGTAAATTTTGCAATATTACGCGAAATTCGAGTAAAAATTTTAAGTTTAGAAATGGAATAGAAAGGAAGCCATAGAGATGAATTCTCATTAAAAACTAAATAGAATTCCTTAAAACAGAACGTCAGCCGTAAGAGTTAAAAACTAACTTTAAAACATTTTAAGTCGTGACTAGTAAGTTACTGCAGTCGGACTCGCTTATAACGAACACGTATATTACGAAATTTTACATATAAAGAAGTTTTTCTTGTCCCGTGAATTTCGTAAAGCTTATCTATGCTATTTTGATTTCTCATAGCGAACACCGATTTCAGCAAAGACGTCTGTAACGAATTTCCGACAGATTTTCAAACATGGCATTGTCACAAATTTCTTTTTAATCTTATCTAAATCTTTCTATCTGTAAATTTACCTTCCTGAAACTGATAATGTCTCCTCTTTTTCCTTGGAAGACATTTCAGTATGGTTGTTTTGGACAGGTACTCTAAAAGGTAACGTGCTCTGTGTTACCGTGCTTCGAGCAACCCGTACTCTGTGCGACCAAGATAACTTTAGTCGTGCTCTGAGAGTGAGTACATTATTTTCCATTTATTTATTTTTATCTATTGTGACGACAACACATTGTGACAAATTAGCACAAAAAGACAAAAACCAGTAACAAAGAACATACACACGTAAAAAACATAAACGTAAACATAAATTAGGAGCATTTACTTTGTGACCCCAAGGGACTAGGGTGCCAAAAATTGGTTAAATTATGGTTAAGGTTTTATAGATTTGATTTTACTTCTTTTTAAACATAAGATAACATAATTCTTTAGTTAATAGAGAGTTATATACACACATTTAAATTTTATCTTATTAGTGTGATCAATATTATGTACTTTTTTTTCCAATCAATGTATAAATCAGGATATAAATTTTCAAATATAACTCATGCAAGAATATATAAAACAGAACAAAAAGCGCTGTGCATAGTTTGTAAATGTCAGTATGCATACGTAGAACGGTTAAAATTCCAAAATGCTAATTTCTTGCAGTATATCAATATTCACAAAAATAATTTGGATCGTCTTTACTCAGACAAATCCTTTCTTGGGATATTTCTTCGACAATAGAGAAATCTTATCGTGAGATTTGTGTATGCT
The DNA here is from genome assembly GCF_987345545.1 of Pholcus phalangioides. Lineage (NCBI taxonomy): Eukaryota > Metazoa > Arthropoda > Arachnida > Araneae > Pholcidae > Pholcus > Pholcus phalangioides. Next base: position 47,616,822 of record NW_028301608.1, on the reverse strand, counting down.
ACTCGAGATTTATTTTTATTTGCACAATATTTATATACTCCCCCCCCCCCCCCACCCCCGTATCAAAAGCAGAATGTTTACAGTTCAACTCTTATTTAATTTTGAATTACCACAATGCAACTGAAGACAGCAAGGCAGCACGATTTTTAGACTCATTAAAGTGCCACGCGACACACACCGTTGGAAATTACTGACCTAATCGGTATTTTTAATGCGATGTTATCCTCACGGTCGCACAGAGCACGTAACCATATAAAAGCTTATTTCGCTTCTTTTTTCCCCCTTCACTTTTCTCTGTTATATATGAATTTTATTTGTTACAAAAACCCCATCAGGGAGAAAGAATTGAAGTCATTTATTCCCACAAGAATCTTACCTACACATTTGCCATTCTCAAGCTAGATTCGTACGTTAGTTGTGATGGTTTAATCGTGTGCAAATTAATGTTGAGAATGTCCAAGTGCAAAACGCTACTCACACAACACACAATGCTTCAAAATTGTAGCTATACGGTTGGTTGAAAGCCAAAAAGGGAAAAAGAAAGGTAGAAAGGCATAAAAATAATTCGGGATTACTTGAATTCCGTTATTTTTCTTCAAATGGTCCTAAAAAAATTTCTGTTCCGTGCTCTTACGGAAGGAAGAGGCATTATACATTTTGCATGCTTATTTGGCGAAAATGAAATAAACGTAAATCGTTTGAAGTCCACAAAAATATCAACAAAAAAACAACGGTTGACGCATATTTTTGTTGATTTAATATCTTCGTTATTCAATTAACTGAGATTTTGATCAAATTTTTCACCTTTATTGAAATACAGTCAAACCTCGTTAATGAGTCACTCTTGGAAGAGCAAAAGTATGACTTGATAAGCGGAGTGACTCGTTAAACGGAGTAAGCTATAGCTGTTCCAATTCCTGCATGCGGATAATTGGGACTTCCAAAAAGTGATCCGGTAGGTGGAGTGACGTGTTAACCGGGTGACGCACTAGCGAGGTTTGACTGTATTTTAATTTATTCATTATTTATTTATTTTTCATTTATAATTTTTTTTTCCACGTAAAATGTTTTACCTTGCTTAAACGCATCATTTCTCAAGCTGGTACGAATATAACGAAGTTCGCGTATAACGAATAGTTTCGTTTTTTTCCGACTTGTTATACTTGTTTACGGGTCCAACTATATTAAATAAATTCACGGTACAGTTGTTGTGTGAGTGCGAAATATAGTGAAAAATTTCTAAAAAGAAACGCATTGGTTGTGTTTTTTGACTAGAGATTTCTAAACACAATAAATGCGATGACGTAATTTTTCACTGACAAGAACCAGTCCACCAGAGCACACAAAAAATTTAAAAAAAAAGAGGGGGGCGGGAGGAGATTTGACCTTGCCACTGAAAGAAAAAAAAGAACTTGGTGATTGGCGGGAAGTGTTCCCCTCACCATTGCGATCCTTCAACGAGGTCGTTCCACAAAAGGGGGCCCTTCGCAGACCACATGGTGCTGCTTCTGCAATGCAACTTAGCTCTCGCCCAGTAGGTCAAAGTTGAAGAGGCTTGCTTCTGGGTTTGTTTCGTACGACAGATACGAAAAGTGTGGCACGTTTTTTATAACCCAACTAATTTTTTTTTTTGCATTATTACAGTTATTATACGTTACAACTACATTGAAACCTCGATATAACGACATTCTGCGGACCAAGAAAAAAATATCGTTTTAGAGATATTGTCATTATATCGAGAGGCAACATATCATCACGTGTCATAAACTTTATGCTACTGTTTGCACCTTTTCTAAATCGGCATTAGCACAACCAAAAAAAGCGCTATTTAAGTACAGTCAAACCTCGTTAATGAGTCACTCTTGGGAGAGCAAAAATATGACTCATTAAGCGGAGTGACTCGTTAAACGGAGTAAGCCATAGCTTGCCAATTCATGCCTGAGGACAATTGGGACTTCCAAAAAGTGACCGGTAAGCGGAGTGACGTGTTAACCGGGTGACGCACTAACGAGGTTTGACTGTATTTCTTCGCCGCAAAAAATTTTAACAGATTATTTGGTAAACGAAATTCAGGTAAACGCTTTGCTCCTGTAAAGAGGTTTATCGTAATATACTATGGTGTCACCCTAGCTTTTCAGCACTAATTCACGCAAAACACCATATACGTACTCAGACTATTAGGTATACACACTCGCACTTCCGGGGCAACTCATTTTGTAGTAAATTGCCGATAGCGATAGTTGTGCTCAGTTTGAAAGAAAAAAAGATAGTGTTATCACACAAAAAAAAGTAACAATACCGGAAAAATTTATCAACACTTTTGGTAATCAGGTGGTGAAAAATACCGATATTATTAAAGGCGACCTCGGCAAAACTAAAGTGTGACAAAATTAAAACACATTGAATGATATTTGCGAGCGAAATATAAAATATATATATATCGTTGTAAAGGGGCTTATTGTAGTAAAGATTATATCGCGTTGTATGGGAAGGAGCTTAACACATTGTACTCTAAGCGATTCCAAACAAGATCTGAAAAAATACCGCTTTGGAGGAATTCAATATTGAGTATTTTTGTAGTAAGCTTTCACTACAGTACTATTTGCAGCATTCGTTTTCCTTTTTTAGTGACGAAATCCACATAAATTGGGGATTTTTCAATATACAAACTGAAAGGTTTTTCCTCTAACACTTAAAAGAAAAAGGGGTGCCTCAAAAATCATTATAGACTTAAAAACTATGGCACTTGAAAATTTAAAAGCTTCTGAAAAACTAGAATACTTATTACTTCATCCATGCAAAAGTGACAAGTGAACTGAATATTTGCAAAGTGAAATTTGATAAAAATAACGAAATCTTGCAAAATGCACGTTTTAAATTGGACATGGCTTTTGAAATGTGTATTGGCTACTGTGGGTAGTTTCAAATTCAAATCATGTGAAAATTGTCATCCCTAGGAACTGCAAACAACCGAATTTAAAAAGTGGGTTGACGCAATGAAACGGCAAAATTCAACTAATAGTACGATTGCAAAAAAAAAAAGATATTAATGACATTTTGAGCAGAGTGCTATCAAATAAATAAATAAATTATTGTAACAATATTTTTATTTTTAATAGTTTTCACTGCTTATCATATGCAAGCATATAAAATTTCTGAATTGATAATTTTTTCGTATTTGCACAAGTACATCGAATCTATATTTTCAAAATTATTGAATAACTTTTATGAAAGCCTGAATTTTAACTGTCCTTCAATTTTTCCGGGAACATCAACGAAAGATTTAAAAAAAAATGGTAGACATTTTGTATTTCCTTCACTTTTTTTCAATCTTTTTCCATTGGGGAATTCATAATGTTAAAAAATCCAATTTTAAAACTCATTACCTAATAAAAAGCAATGACAACTTTTTGGTAGAGGAGTAGTGAGAAACAACTGAAAAGCAAAAAAAATTACAAATATATCTAATGTGTCATCTTTCTCTGTCTCTCTCTTGGATTGTTTTATTTTATTTATCAATTTTTTTTTTTGCCTACAGTGAAAACAAAGTGGCATAAAATTGAAACTTTTATTTTAATGCATGCGCACAGCATTGGTTAAGCGAATCTATTAAGTACATGGAAAAGCTTCAAAAGTACTGTAATTCACAAGGTGTCTCAATCATTCTCAAGTTAAGCTGTAATCACGTTTGAACCTTTCTCAAAAACAATATAGTACGAAGAGTAGGCCTATCATTTTGTATAATTAGATATTCCCAATACTCAACTCTGCATGCACAAGTTGAGAGATTTATAGACATTGAAGAGTTAGTAAATGGTTTTTAGGTCTTCCATTTACTGTTATGAAAAAACTAAACGATGAGGAAATTTATAAAAAAAATTTCAGTTCTCAAAATTGAGAAAGCGAAATGAAAACTTCGTCCATTAGTTTTTATTTTATATAAGTTCTTTATATATTGCCCACTTCCAAATTCTTATTTTATTAATGGTTCTGATTCATAGGTTTTTAACTGGAATTGCGAACTCTCACAAAAATATATAATCGAAATTTTTTATTTTCCATTGGTCCTACTTCATGACGTTCATCCAAATTTTATGGCTTACCATATTTTGATGACCATTGTTTTTCATGATTACTAATGTTATTAAAACCATGTGAACATTTGATATCTTGAGCGATATTTAATAAGTCAATTTTGAGTTTTTTATTTACCCTTACCCAACTCCGGTCCATCGCCATCGCAATTTACTGATCTTCATAAAATTTCGAATTGAAAGTACAACTCGAACACATGATTTCTCGGACTATTTTCTTACTATGCGAAAATTACTAGTATTATTCAAATACAGATGCTAAATGCTTGAATTTCAAGTGTTGATCAATAGAAACACAATTTTGCCAAATATCTCATTTTATCCCCTATTATAACACTTTGAATACTGTTAAAAAATGTTAATTAATAATAAAACAGATGCTGTAATATTTGGAAAATTGAAACTGTTGTTTTGGAAGATCACACAAAATGAAATTTAAGATACGTTCGAAAGAACACAAAATACAGTAATACTAATGTTGAATTTTTTCGAACTACATGTGAAAAATATCCATAGCAAATGATTTTAATCCCCTTACCTGTGTCGCCCGAGCTAAACTTAGGTAATTGAACATCACAATGCTTGAGATTAGACTTTCTTTTGGCGAGATTAATTGGCTTTTCTTTTCAAATTAATTGCCAAATTGAGTTTGTCTATCTTTTTTATATTGACATAACGCACGAAATTAAACAGGAAAAAAAAATATCTTCCATTTTTTATGCATTTTTCCGAAACATATTCCACAGTTAAGGGGTTAAAACACTATCATTCTTATAAGTATACCCTGTTTCTCAATAATTCGCAAAAATACAGAATCGAAATGTTTATACAGTTGAATCCCATTTCAACGAATACCGTTATAGCGAAAATCTCGTTTTAACGAACACTTTTCTAATCCCCCAAATAAGTTTACATAGGAAAAATGCTAGGTAACCTGGAATTCCTTTATAACGAAATTTCGTTTTAACGAAGTGATTTCTCCGGTCTCTTGGCGTTCGTTATAACGGGATTCGACTGTACATATCAATAACAAATCACAGCCATACTAATTTCCAAGAAGTGGAAATACATTAAAAAAGAGTGCATTATCACGCTATCATATATCCTCAGCCACAGAAATACTGTATACAATTTTCACCTTTAAAGATTCTATTTTACGACTATCAACTAAAATCCATAAAAATTAAGAAATTAAAATTTAGAAATTACATTTTTCTAGACTAGAGTATTAGGAAGTATTACCAATGGATTTTTTTTTAGAAGAACGGGAAGAAAAGTCAATTTTTCTTCTGCAAGTCATCGAAGTTGAAATTTCAACAGCGTGACACAATGAAGAAAGAAAAACCCAACTGTGTGTAAGACAAACTAGCCTTGTCTTATACAAAGTTTTTCCCACTGCATCATCGATCTTTAAGACATACTTCCTTTCTCCAACCCCATACACAAAAACAACCTTTCAAAAAGTACAACACCGTTGTTCCCGCCATCTTCCCTACAGACTAGAGTTCTTTTAATATATATATTATATTTCTTTTATTTTCCTTTTTCATTTCCAGGTCTCGTCCAGACAAGCCTCTGTCCGCCTTTTGGCGGATCTTCGATCCTCGTTAAGGATGTCCTCATCGTACAGAGGATAGAGACGTGCTCATGTTGAGGAAGTACCTCAGAGGGTATATACCTATATACTCGCAGCAGTACAGAGACCATATATATCGGAATAAGGGTGGGAAGTCTTTACAACATCGTCCACATCATTTATTAGCAGGGCTCTTTTTTTTTGTTGGGATGTATGGAATCGTTAGAGGAATTCTTATTAAAGGTGGCATAACAGACTCAGAAAACGAATCGAGCGATACAAGTGTTTATTTAATGCAGGGATGGTCAATCTGAGGCACACGTGTGGCACTTCATGTTGCTCAGAGTGGCACACGAATGTGTTACACGAAATATTTTCAAAGAAAATATGTTCAAAATCTCTCAAATGTAATTGAATTTTTTTGGGATTTCTTTAACCCTTCATCTACCGCATTAGGAAAAGTAGAACAAGGGAAAAAATGGCAATAAATAGAAATAAAAAAATATAAATATAGTTATAAATAACTATTATATAAATTATTTTGTAAATTATATTATTTTTAATTAAAGAAAAAATTGTTTCCTACACAATAAAAATTTTTAACCTGGTACATCAAAGTTCTCTCTCTCTCTCGTCAGTAGATAAAGGGTTTAAATATGACACGATCCCGTGTATACAGAACGCCTGTAAATCATCAATAAGCCCAAGAAAAAAAACTTGAGAGTAAAATTTCTGGCTTCGGGTAAGGAAAAGAATAGCCACCAATGGTTTAACGCAGTGTTTCTCAAAGTGTGCGTCACGGCTCCTAGGGGGAGTTGTCAACCTTTGTCAGGGGTGTCGCGACGAGCTGGACTTATTGATCTGTCTGCCTACTTATGTTTTGAAGTGGTTCTTTTATAAGTAAAAATATTATTCTGGATAATATCTCTCATAAGCACTCGAGATAGCAGAGCACGAAGCAATTCCAAGGACAATACAGATTTATTTTACAGAACAGCTATTCACACGTATTCCCAGCAGCGATTTGAAATAAAGGCTAACCAGAGGGCGAATTCTTTTACATATAAGAAATCTCAACAAAACTCTATATAGTTCTCTTCTTTTGGCGTTTAAGCAGAGGAAAGTCGAGAAACTTCTCAAAAGATCTTTTGGCATCTTGACAGCGCCAACTTATCGGCGCTTTCACCAAACGTGCCGATTTTGTCGTCAATTTAGTGAGATTTACAGAGAAATGCGTCATGGCTATTTACAGGTGAAAGATGACATAATAAATAATAAAAAAATAATAACTATTTACATAACTTTCATAACAATATCTACTAAACTATCCAGGGAAGCTGCATATGAGCCATGAATTGGACGAGGGTGACGCGTTTGACAAAAGTTTGAGAACCACTGGTTTAACGCAACAAACTAGAATAGAAAATTTGGTTCATTATTTTATTTTACGTACATAATACTATTTTCTCTAAATCAAATTTGTAATTAAAAATTATAGATATATGAGATAGTGAAATGTGCGTTTCTGGGCCGTAGAAGCTTCTATGGGTGAACGCACATTTCACTATACTTATATGAAATTGAAACATTTCAGTCATTTACAGTAAATAGATGTGTGGCAAATTGGAACTGAAAGTTAATTCATTAAACAAAAATGCATTCACAAAATAGATAACATTTTGTTCGAAGGTATTTTTATCTAGATGAATTTTTTGCATAACATTTGTGAAAAAAATGTAACCATTATTATGGATCGAAAAACTTTACATCATGTAATAATTATCATCGGTTGAGATTGGATTTGTTCTATCCAAATACAGGGAAACTTCGACGCAACGATACTCGTTATAACGATTAGTTCTCCTACAACGATATTTTTTCGAATCTTATTTGGAATTGCCTATAGTCAGTCTAATGTTAAACCGCTGTCTCTCGACACAACTATATCCTTTACTACGATAAATCTCTCTATTACGATATTTTTTAGGATATTTCGAAACTGCTACAACGATATTTTTGAGACTTCACTCAAAATCACTTTCAATACATTTTTAAATTTCTAATTGCTTTTTGTTCTTTCGAGGGTGTTCAATAATATCGGTATTTTGCACTGTCTTATACTCTGAAATTGTTAATGATTTAGCCGTAAAGCTATTTTCTGTATAGTAGCGTTGTACAGTAAACAACTTTACACAGGGAAACATCTGACAATTTTAGTAGGTACTCAACTACGTAATTAATTAGAATTTTTGCGGCTAATAAATGCTTATAAATTCATTTTGTGAGCATATGTACTCAACAGTCTGAGTATATAGTGTTGAGTTGGTTTTTTCGTTGCTGCCATCTATATTTCCAAAGTGAAGTGTAATGGCTGAATATTTGTACTGTTGTAGATATGTTGCTCTATGTGACGAGACCTTTTTGCTAACTTGCTAGTGTTTTTTTTTGACGCACAACACATCGTCTTGACATTGTAGACACAATTCGTATTTATGAGTTGCAGAGATATATGCTATTTTCAAGATATATGCTTTTATATTCGGTTTGCTGTATTTTAGTTATATTTGATATCCATATTTTTCATGGGCATCTTTTTTCCAACCACCTTGTTGGGGGAATTAGCCTGCTGTGGCCTTTGTGCTTATTGGATTCAGGTGGTGGCCAATCCAAGTGATGAAAGTTTTTCCAATAAATTTTCACAGTTTGAGTTCAATGCCATCCTGGGACATTTCAGTGATTTCATATAAGAATGGTTAAATATGGTTATCAAGTACCTACGCTCAAAGACTCAGCTGACTTGTTTTGGTTGACTCACGGTGTTGCTGACCCTAGTCCAGACTAACAGACCAGCACAGATCTAAAACGTTCCTGTGAAACTTGTACCGTGGATATTTTATAGTAACCAGAGGAATTCGCTGGAGGGGCGGGGTGGCAAAGAAGCTCCCGAATCTCCCCCAAGCTGATAAAAAATTAGAAAAAAAATTCTATATTTCTGTGAAAAAAATGAAGTATCGAAAGAAAAAACACCTTTACATACTATTTTAACCAATTTCTGTTAATTTAAACTATTTTGAAGGGTTGTAACTCCGAAAGAAAAATTTTGTGCTTCCCCAACCCCCAAAGGTCGATCCTTCATACACCCTGATAGTAACCAGTATTTTCCGCATTTTACCGAGTTTCGCATACAGTGGTAAGATGCTCGTTTTCCATTATGAACGTTACCGTCAAGGTCCACGGGTCCAAATCTAGGTAAAAACATCAGGAACAAGTCCTTTACCTACCGATACCGGGTGAGACCACCGATAAATTTCGCCTTCATTCCCCCCCCCCCCCCAACACTACTCGTTGTAAATTGCCGTAAGCGATACATAACTGGAGTTGGTGTGCGGTAAAGAAGTAGTAAACACAAACTTTTCACAACTCACGATATTCAATTCAATAACCACGTCGTATTGTTTGGTCCTCTTCAGGATTTATCGTCAGTCATTCTATAAGATGAATATAAGTTTATTTCAATTTCTTATAACATTGCTTTATCACAAGAACGTCGCGATAAAGCACTAGATCAGTGTTTCCCAAAGTAGGCAATGTCCCCTGGTGGGCGATGGAATGGTCCACAGGGAAGCGATAGAAGCTGTGAGTGCAACATAGGATCCTACGGGTTCACTTGAGTTGGGGGCGATGTAAGGAAAAAATTTCTGAAGAAGGGGGCGAGACGGAACAAAAAGTTTGGGAAACTATGTACTAGATCATACTTTTGTCTACAAATCTCAGTTAACGTCAATCTTAAGACCGAATAAAATGCCTTCATGAATGGGTTGACAAATTAAAGGGTAGGCCCATTTCGCTAATTATGCAGTCAGGGACCTTTAAAAACTGTCGTTATAAGCGAGGTATTAAAAATGATAGATGCTACACTGAGGTATCGCTATAATACGTACGTACTGTGTTAAAAAAAATTAAACATACAAGTGAATGTTTGACATATGAAATGAACAGGTACAAAGGTAATAAATATGTACCTGCAGAATTCCGTGAACAAGAATTTCCTCGTCTCTTCTGTCAAAGCAGACATACACACACTGTACAATCCTCATTTTACTTTGTTTCTAGTCCTCTCTCTCTAATACACATCTATCTCTGTTTCTTGCAGACAAGCAACCGAAAGGCAATGAACGAAAATGCAAAGGCACACGCATTATGTAAATAAGCCGAATTCTTCTCTTCAAATGCAGACTTGCAGCTGAGATAACGTCTGTCACGGAATATAACAACAACGTCCTTTTCCAAACAAACGTCACGCGACCTTCGAATCAATGCGGACGTTTATGAGAGAGCGAGTATATTTCGGAGAAGTTTTCCGGGAGTTACGAGTCCGGGATTTTTCATGGAGAGCACGACATGCTACTGCTGTTGCAGTTGATGGTGATGAACGGAAAAGCGTTCCTTTTGTTTCCGAAACATCAACGAGAAGAAGAATATCCAATATACGTATTTCGTAGATTCTTGTTTTACAAGCACTCTCTTCTTGGAGGCATTGAAATACTTAAAAAATTTAGTTTACGACAAGATTCGAATAACTTATTTAAAATAATAACTTGAACAATTTTTCAACTGCATTATAACAAATCACGTGTAGTTGCTCCCCATATAATGAAATCGCTTCACCTCACACTAAAAAAATAATAATAATAAAAATAGGTTCATAGAAATTTTTTAGTAGAAAAATAACTCTTTCAATAGGCCTATAGCGTAAATTAACCCAAATGTGAGAGTCCGGGAAAAATTTAGTTAACTGAAAAAATTAGTTTTTAAGAAGTACATAACTCGTACATAGAAACTTTATACATGCTATTTGAATACAATTATTTACTACAATATGATCTCGATTAAACGTCGATCACTTTTTAACTTTACCCTGCCTATAACGTCAGTTTTTAAAATTTTTTTTAGTCAGCATAATTAGCAAATATATATATATATTGCGCTTAGTGTTTTATAACGCTTATGAAGTCATTTTTTCGTCTGCAAAGGTGACAATACTGAAGTCTGAATGTAGGCTACTTGATTTCAACACGATACTTATACAAAAATTAAGGTATCTGCCCCTTTCACTTCAAAATATGGAAGACAGCTGGCAACACTATTAAATCACAAAACACGCATAACTCTGAAATCATAAATACGTTAGGGCCATGCATACACTTAGATCACATGTTCCAGCATGTACCAATGCTCTAGGGAGCGACATGAAATAATGGAGGAGTAACACGAACTAATATGAACTATAAGGGGATCGCAAGAGATTCTTCAAAATGAAAAAAGGGTGAATAAGAAATTTATTTTTAATTTTCGCAACGCAAAGCCTCAACTCAGCTGAACAGAGATATTTACCGTACATGTATGATATAGTGTAACTTTATAAAATTCTACATATAAAATATTTCATAAATAGTTAATATCTATACAAGGGATTCAGAGAGAAAAGAACTGATTTTAAAATATTTTTAAATATCAAAAACACAGAATGATAAGTAGTATGTGAATGTATAGGGGAAATGTATATATTTTATGTAATAAACAATGAATAACGTTAGCGTGCTGTTTATGAAGCTCATTTGATGACGAAGTAAAGTCACTGGGGCAGGGGGAGAGTGGGGGTTGAAATTATTGTGGGGACTTAATTGTGTTGAAATTAATGTTACACTGGGGTACTTTCTATAATAGAAAATACTCCTTTAGTTGAAAAATAATTTTGTAAAATAAAGTAAGGTTGCCTGTGCCACAACCACGAAAATGTTATGAATATTCAAATATTATAACAAAATCAACTAAAATTATTCTTCCTACATAGGAATCCGAAAATATTCTTGCCCTGGGCGCTGCTGCGTTTGGTAATAGTGACCCTGAGTTTGGTTGCCAAGTTATCCACTGTGCACGATTACGACGCGCATGATAGGCATGGGGGGGGGGGGGAATCGCGCTTCAAAATGTTTGGGAACCACAGTCCCACAGGAATGTTTACGAGGAGCATGCACGGTTAAGTAGTTGTAGTAGTAGTAATCTCGTAGTGTTGAATTTTGTGCAAATAACTATCAAGCGATTGAAATCGAACTCACAAAAAACTGGTAGATATATATATAAAAAACTATAAAACGGAAAAATATTTTAGGACATCCAAATTTTTTCTTTGATTTACTATACATTGATAATTATTTCTCTACAATGATTTCTTCGGTGGAACGAAGTGACTTCGCTGTATGGAGATTTGACTGTAGTTTCGAACATTTTTGAAAAAAAAAAAGTTTCTTATCACTCTTTGAAAGAGAAACTTCGAAATTTCTCATCCATTTTTCTCTGAATATTATACTTTCTTCATTCCTTTACACCATGTTTCTCAAAGTGTGCTAGATTTCACATGGGATCCTATTGGTTCACTTGAGTTGGCGGCGATAAGAGAAAAAAAATTTCTGAAGAAGCGGCGATGGAATGAAAAATTTAGGGAACTATGCTCTAGTACAGCGGTTCTCAACCTTTTTTGACTCGAGGAGCCCTTTTTGTATAAAATTTTTGTGGCGGAACCCTGCAGGCCTCTTTTTTTCATTTATCTATCAAATTTACTTATTTATTTTATTTTCCTTGAGTAGCCGTGGAGAGCCTGGGAAGTGCACACGGAGCACCGGTTGAGAACCGCTGCTATAGTTTCCCAACCTTTTTTGTCCCATCGCCCCCTTCTTCAGAAATTTTTTCCGCTATCGCCCCCCAACGCAATCTAGATCAAACTGTCTAGCCCAAACTAGTCTGTTAAACCCGTAGTTTCTACCGCCCCTTGGAACATTCCATCGCCCTCCGAGGGCGTTAACGCCCACGTTGGGAATCACTGCTCTAGTAGATATATTATTTTCAATAATATTTCTACTAAATCAATGGTTAAATAGAAATGATATTTTTATTTAACCATTGATTTATTTGACTATAACTTTTTACACATGTTCTTGATTGTACATGCTACCCTATGTATATATATCAGAGATATATAAAACTTATATATCTCTGATACTTACAGCTTTTCAAAATAATGCATTAAAAACAGCTTGCGTTATGATAAAATGCATCAATGTAATTGAATAAAAATTGATTCAAAGTAAAGAAAAATGTTCAGTTTATGAAATGAAGCGAAAAATTGAAATTTCATTGACTCAATCTTTTATTTGAAATAAAATTTCAAATTCAATTTTAAATGAGTTTGAGTCAATGAAATTTTAATCTTTTGCTTCATTTCACGAATTGAACAGTGCCCTTTATATATTTTGAATCATTTCTTTTCCCATTACATTGTTGTGATGCTATTTTATCATGCGTGCAAGCTGCTTTTAATACATTATTTAAAAAATTTGAGAAAAATTTAATATTAGAGATATATAAAACTTTATACCGACGTAAGATATTATATATGTAATCAAAAATATGCGTAAAAACTTTGAAATAAATCAATGATTAATTGGTATTTTTAGTGATATTTCTCCCAGAGTATATTTTTTAATTTTGTTAAAAGGTATGAGACCTATTAAATGAATAAATTGATAATATTGAAAAATATAAAGAAAATGTTTACATAAATAAATTCTAATTAGAGTTCTATGCTTATCGAAGCAAATGGACCTGTATTAAAATTAATTTCACCAGTGTTTTCATCCATATTAGTAGTATAACCCTGAGGGTTTCTGGCTTCAAATCCCAAACCTGAGGGTTTCTCGCTTCAATCCCAAACCTGAGGGTTTCTGGCTTCAATCCCAAAATTGAGGGTTTCTGGCTTCAATCCAATAATTGAGGGTTTCTGGCTCCAATCCCAAAATTGAGGGTTTGAAAAAACAATCTGAATGAATGACAGATGGTTTAATAGTTGAAGAAAGAAATTCCCTTTTTTCTAAGACGCAGACGTTAACATGCTGTGACCTAGATTGAGATCAAGAGAGTTATTACACACTTAATCATCTTGTGCGTAAGAAGAGGAGAAAAGATTTAAAAGGAAACAAATCTGTTTTTAATTACAGTCGTTTACGAGACGTGTTTTGGTCAAGACCATCTCATTCACGATGCTTTCTTTTCCTAGAAAAATCGAATCTAAAAACATTTCATTTTATGTAATTAGTTTTTTTTTATTTTTTGTTTGTTTTGGCTTTATTTTTTTTTTTACTGTGTATGAAAGTGAAATTATAACAGTAGATATTTCAAATTCCTCATGCCATAAATCTATACATCTAGGAAGAAGTTACTTCTTTCACATTTGTTCTAAAGAAAATAAGAACGTTTTCGACATTAGATACTTTTTTAAAAGTGATCAAGGTAACTTGGAACCATATTTTGTAGGGGTGCAGATGAATGAAAATGAATTTACAAAACTTTGCAAAACAGGATGTAGTAATGAATGATCTTCATCATTTCCGATTTCCATCCACTGCACTCGTTGTTGGACCGTCATTAAGTGGAAAAACAACATTAGTTAGAAAGTTATTGAAGCACAATCTTTATGGGAAAGAGAAAAATAATATTTTATGGTGTTATTCAATGTGTCAACCCTGGTTTATAGAAGAATCAAAAATACATTTTTATCAGGGCATACCTCAAACGTTTGATGATGATTATAACATTGTGGTTCTTGATGATTTATTAGAATCGTTAAATGATGAAGTATCACGTTTATTTACGGTAACATCGCATCATGGTAATAAGAGTGTTATACTGTTAACTCAAAATTTGTTTCCTAAAAATAAATTTTTTCGAAATATTTCCCTTAATACTCATTATCTTATTTTATTTGGGAACAACAGGGATTCCAGTCAAATTCAGTGTTTAGCCCGTCAGATGTTTCCGGGGGAGTCAAAATACTTCATCGATGCTTATAAAAAAAGCACTGAGAAACCATATGGTTATTTGCTGATTGATTGTCATCCATTAAGCAGCAAAACATTTCGTTTGAGAGATTCGTGCTTCTCAGACACTGAAGGTATCTACTGGGTTTTTGCCCCAGCAAAATGAAGTCGATACGTAAGAACTATCATATGCTTGCATTCTTACAGAAAGCGAATCCATCTCAACGTCGTGCTGTTCTGAAAAATGTTAGTCCATCCCAATTGCATTCTATATGTGAGGTATGCTATAATGCGTTACATAACAAGGACCTGAACTGTAATGTTTCTAAACTTAAGAAATATAAGTCAGTCATTAGAAAGCTTGCTAACAAGAAGGTTTCAAACCGTGTCAAGAAACGGTTATTATCTAATCAAACAGGTGGGGCATTCCTACCATATCTTATTCCTTCTGTGATCAGCGCAATAGGCAGTCTTTTCCAACGTTAAAAAATGGCTAAAAAAATGGCCTTAGTTCCAGAAGAATATTTGTTACCTCGGCGAATGAGAATATCTGAAGAGTCACAAACAGAAAATGAAATTGGAAATCTTTTGAATAGCAACAACATGTCGGATGATGTCAAAGTGAAAATACTTAATAATCTCGTTTCGAAATACAAAAAACTGGTCCATACTCCGTATGATCCTGTTAGAGTTTCAATCCAAAAACCTGAAGAATTAAATGAAGTGACTGAAACAGTTATCGAATCACCTAAAAAAGTTGACGAAGATCCGATAGTTAAGCAGATATATCTATCAATTCCACAAACAACAAGGAAGTACGTTCTTCCACTTATAGATAAAATGATGCAAGCTAACCTATCTTGGAATGAACAAGGACAATTATTAATAGATGGGAAATCTTTGCCAGGTAGCCATATCATAGACATTTTCAGTTTTATTCTCAGAAATAGGCGTGGCACAGAAATACCCTCTGGCTTTCCATTGTTTTTTATGAAATTGATTAAAACTGGAATACCATTCGAATGGATACAAAATGATATGGTTAAAAGAACTTTTACACAAGACTCTCCTTCACCGATCCAAGAAAGTCTGCTAACACCAAAAAAGAGAAGCTCTCCGGATGAACGCAATATAAGTTCGGTGAATTTGCCTGAAGGCTACTTCACTCCAGTGCGAGTTCCATTTAAAAAAAAAGAACCTAAGAGAAGTACACGTAAACGAAGTAGAACGCACGAACCTGGTGCTCAATGGCTGAATTATTAGGGAATATTTACTACGATTTGGAAAATCCTGCTTCTTTTGGCGGTGTGAAGAAATTAGCAAAAAAAGCGAATATTTCTGAGCAGTTAGCAAAAGATTGGCTAATGCGTCAGGACACTTATACGCTTCATAAACCAGTCAGATACAAATTTCCAACTCGAGCCACAATAGCTTTAGGGCCTAATGAGTTATGGCAAGCCGATTTGATGGACATGAAGAAATATTCTCGGTACAATAAGGGGATAAAATATTTGTTAGTTGTTGTTGATGTATTTCGAAGGAAACTTTTCGTTCATCCTCTCAAAAACAAATCACAAGATCAGGTTTTGACTGCTTTCAAAACACTTTTCAAACAAGAAAAGTGTAAAAAACTCCATACTGATCGTGGAACCGAGTTTTTCAACAGAAAATTACAGACTTTCTTTCAAGTTAATAATGTCGAACACTACTCAACACAGTCAGCTTTTAAAGCTGCATTGGCTGAACGAAAAATTCGTCAAATTAAAGACAAGATATATCGGCTTTTCACATACACCTCAAAATATAAATACATTCACCTTTTACCTGCATTAGTTAGATCAATCAATGATTCGGTAAACCGCAGCACTGGTTTTGCTCCATCAAAAATTAAAAAAATTCATCATTCGGAAATTTTTGAAAGACTGTACGGTTCTAGCCGCAATGTTAAATTCAAGTTCAAAATAAACGACCAAGTGAGAATTTCGAAAACCAGGAAAGTTTTCCACAAATCTTATCTACCTAATTGGACACAAGAAATTTTTCTCATCAAAGCACGATATAAAACTCAACCACCAACTTATGATTTAATAGATTTGAAAAAAGAACCACTAATTGGACGATTTAACGAATTCGAATTACAAAAGGTTATAAAACCGCTCGATAGTACATATTGGAAGATTGAAAAAATATTGAAAACCCGTAAAGTTGGTAAGAACAAAGAATATTACGTGAAATTTTTAGGCTACAATTCGAGATTCAATCAATGGATCCGCGAATCGGATTTAAAAACATGAAAAATCAGTTTTACGTAACGCTCGCAAGTAATGCCAATAACGATTTGTTTCCAGAAAATACACAGAGTCATTTCATTACAAAATTATTCAATCCACTGTTTCTTGAGGGGAATTGGAAATGTGCCTTAACAGACATAATAATTCCAAAAACATGGTACAACATTACTGATGAAAACTCCAAATATCACGTATCATTTTTTGAACAGATTGATGATCCAGGTGTCAGAGAATATAGAATTTTTTTAACTGGAGATGATACAGCTACACTTAGTGAGAATATAAATAAAAATATATTACACACTGCTAATACCAATATGGTATCATTTAATGTGAAAAAGAAAAAGAAAGAAGTTACGATTAATTTACCCAATGAATACGAAATACAATTTAATAAAAACGCATCTGAGTTGTTGGCGATTTTGGGGTTACCTCAAGAGGATAAAGTTCTAACTTCGACAACACACAATACGTTTTTATGGCTACCTAGTAAGCAGAAGAATAACCTCGACAATCAGTATTTCACACTCATAGATAAACGAAATTTTGATATCCCAAACTTTATGATTCCAGTTAAACCAGTCAAAGATGAGTTTTCTAATTTATCATTTTTTTCAGCTTTAAATGAGAATATTAAGTTGATTACAGGCAGAAATGCAGTCGAATTTTCACTCGATAAAACTGAGAAATACGTTCAAATTAGAGTCTCTGAAGGTTTTGAATTGATTATCAACAAGAAGGATGCTGCATCTTTTTCTGCTATGATGAATCTAAAAAAAGAAGTTACAAAATTTTCTCATGGCCTGACGGCAAGTGTATATGATAAAGGCGCTGTAGACGTTAACGATTCAGATTTTTTTGAAATAGAGGAAGTGGCATTTAAACGTAAAATAGAAGTTCAAAAAACCGAAAATTTTTCTCTGCCTCCTGGTCTCTATTCAAAGGGTGAACAATTAACACGTCATTTTGAAAAAATTAGTTTTCAAATGTTGAAAAAAGGTATGTCGAGAATAATTGTACCACCGAACCACGAGTTAAATCTTTCTAGGGAATTAGCGGATATTCTGGGTTTTGAAAAACTAAACTATCCACATGGTATATATTATTCAAAACATGAAATCGAGTTGTTTGCTGGGGTTTCAGAAATATTTATCTATACGGATGTCATTTCGAGTCAAATTGTCGGGAATATAATGGCACCTCTACTTAAAATTATACCAGTGTTAAAAGAAAAAGAAAATGAGCAGATCATAATTAGCTTTCCTAATCCGTTATATTGCTCTGTGTCGAAAAATTTTATCGAATCAATTGAAGTTGTTTTACGTGATTCATCTGGTTCAAAAATTCGTTTCCAGTCAGGAAAAGTTTTTTTAGTCTTATCTTTCATGGAGATATAAAAGAAGCTACTTTTTTCCAGCTTCTTATTATAGTGACTAACAT
The DNA here is from genome assembly GCF_987345545.1 of Pholcus phalangioides. NCBI lineage: Eukaryota > Metazoa > Arthropoda > Arachnida > Araneae > Pholcidae > Pholcus > Pholcus phalangioides. The sequence goes on along the minus strand of NW_028301608.1, from coordinate 47,598,548 downwards.
CTAATGTAACCATGTTGTGCGCGCGAGCTTGTTGCAATTACTATATTAATCAACAAACCGGAGAAGGCTTACCATATTTTCAAGGCAGGTTAATTCAGCGGGGAAATGGCTTTTTTTCTAATATATTTAGATATGTTACACCATTTCTAGCCAAAGGTGGTCGATATTTGGGTCGACAGATTTTGAAAACATCTGCTAACGTTGCAAATGATGTAATAAGTGGTCAGGATTTTAAAACAGCTACTAAATCCAGATTGACACAAATGCGTGATTCCATTGCTAGCGATGTTATTGATAAGATCCAAAAAGGTTCTGGCCGAAAACGGCGCAGGATCACCAAAAAAAAATTAACCAAGAAAAAGCGAAAAGATTTATTTTCTTAAAGTTATAAAAATAGGCGATTGAAACAAAATATCTTCACATTTAATTCCAATATGGAACAAAGAGGATGTCCGTGTTTGAAATCAGAATTAGATATTTTTGAAAAGCCATTTATTCAAGTGGCTGTGGATGATTCTACTTTTGTAGAAGTAAAACCAATCGCAAGTATCTCACAAAAAGGTCCAATCGAGTTTTTAGTAAGTGGGAGTAACACTGAGAAATACATAGACCCTTCGAATATTTATTTACATTTGAAAGCTAAAATCGTAAAACAAGACGGTACAGATTTACCCGAAACTTCTAAATCCACACCGATAAATTATATTTTGAATACATGTTTTTCTTCGTTGCAAGTATTTTTGAATGATAAACCAATAAGTAACTACGCTAATTATGCATACAAGGCATATATTGAATCGCTTTTGTTCACCTCGAGTACAGCACAAAAAACTCATTTGACTAGTTCACTGTTTTACATTGACACTGCTGGCAAAATGGATGATCATGCCCCTCTGAACTCTTTAAACTCCGGTCTTAAGCACCGTCATGAACGTTGCAAAGCCTCCAGAGAGATGGATTTGTTAGGTCCATTACATTTTGATTTAGCCAACCAATCAAAACTCTTATTGAATGGAGTTGATCTTACCATAAAGCTAGAACGCGCTAAAAATTCATTTGTTCTAATGAGTGATGTATCTGACACCAAATTTGAAATTACAGACGCTAGTCTTTACGTTCGAAAAGTACAAATAGCTCCGTCTGTTCTTTTAGGACATGCTAAAGCATTGGAATTAGGAAATATAAAACTTCCGATTAAACGAACTGACATACGAACTTTTACGGTTTCAGCTGGATTGGCATCCCACGTTATATCAAATGCTTTCTTAAGTGAAATTCCCAGTAGACTGGTTCTTGGTCTAGTACCAAACAAAAATTTCAACGGTGATGAAAGAAAAAATCCATTCAATTTCGGGCATTCAAACATAAATTATATATGTTTGAGAAAGGATGGCATGACGTACCCATCAAACCCATACACTCCTTCTGCAACATCCTATGTTAGAAATTATATGTCATTATTTACAGACCTGAACAAATTTTCCAGTTCTACTGATATACCAATTAGCTACGAAGATTATCCTAACGGTTTTTACTTGATAGCATGGGATTTAACTCCAGACTTTTCAAGTGAGGGTGACTGGATTTCCACCCCTGAAACATCGAATCTTTCTATCGAAATTAAATTTTCAGAAGCTCTAACAGAGACGATGACATTGATTGTTTATTCTCAAGTCCCAAAAACGATACAAATCGATAAATCTAGAAGCATTTACACTGATTTCTAAATATGAATTCTAACGATCTGTTTCAATTCGCTCATGGTGATAGTTTACTATCACCTGTGTTTGCGGGGGTTTATGCCTGTGATCAACTTCCGCAGAAAAGAAAGAATAAACACAAAGCATTTATTGTTAATCTAGACCAAAAACATAAACCGGGTTCACATTGGATATCTATGTACTTTGATAGTCATAAATGTTATTATTTTGACAGTTACGGAATGAAATGTCAAAATATATACATCTTAAGGTTTATGCATAAAAATTCAAGGACAATTGAATACAATGAAACAGTATATCAATCTCCGTTTTCAAAAACGTGTGGTATTTTTTGTTTATATTTTCTTAATCATATTGTGCGTGGAAAAAAATTAGATAAATTGACAAACAATAAAGAAAAAAACGAAAAAACAGTGTGTTCTTTTCTAAAAAAACAAGTCTTGCGATTCTCATACATTCCCCAAATTAATTTAATTCAGAATTGCACGAGTTTACTTTAAACCAATCAGAAGGTTCTATTCTTAAGACAATCTCGTCTATAAAAGCCGTGTATCATATGATTTTGATCATTTTGCAATTACAAGATGGATCGAAAATACGGTTACATCTACATCGGTTCAGATGGAAGGCCATACCATACAGGAAAAATGATATTTCCTGATATGATTTTAACAATAAAAGATGCAATGAGCCAAAACTTCAGCTATCCAGATTGTTGTCCTGTGGAATTGAAATACTTTAAAGTTCTGAACAATAAAAGAATAGTAGCAGAGTTACACAATCAATGGACTCAGAAAAATGTTGAAAATGAGCAGTTTGGATTTTGCATCATGAAACTAGAAGCAGGACAATATGTTCCATGTATATACAGCGAAATGTTTTACAGTAATATCTCACAGTGTATAAGCTATGTTATGGAAAACAATTTCGATCTACCTGAAACATCTTCAATCAAGATAGCTTATTTTAAGTTTTTAGAAACGGATGACCTCGTGAAAGAAATACATAATTTATGGCAAAAAAAGATAGACTCAGAAAATCTGTGTTATTAGCATCTTCGCATTACGAATGAAGAAAGAAAAACGACGAAGCAGCAAAAAAAAAAAACTAGTTAAAGCCCTCTTATAATCTTAATAACCTTGATACTATTATGTTTTCGAAAAAATGGTTGTATCACTTTTTCGTTTTATGTAATATTTGTGCATATGAAATTAAGTAATAAACATATATTATACAAAGTTTGTCTCATGTTTATTAATGAGTAATTTGTGTCATTTTATCTGAGAACCTCAAAAGAAGAGTTGATCGTGAAATAATATAATTATTACTATAGTTAACTTACAACAAAAATACTAATTTTTTGATCAAAGTATTTTTATTGCAATTTTGCTTTCTTCATTTAATAATTTGTCGAAACTATAGAATAAATATATTTTTTCATGTAAAACAAAAATACCATTGAATTACTGAGTGTTTTCCACTAATTACCTGTTTGGATGTTTTTTAATGGTAATTTTATGGAAAAATGTGAAAATAACACAAATGGATTATATATGTAAGTCAAATATGTCCTTTAAGGTTGTGGGGATAGGTCTCCTGGAATTGGACTTGGAAGATTCTCATCAAGTTTGTTTTTTTTTTCCACGCTCTTAATTCATTATAGAGTGACCGTTGAAGATTCTGCCTGAGGGCTTTGATGTATAATGTGCATAGCTTGATGTCGAAACACTAATGGTAGAAGTGATTGTATGTTATGCTTATTCAACGAGCTTAAACTACTAATTTTTACGAAATCGTTTTTAATTTTTATATTTACAAACGATACATATTTCTATACTTAGTTTAATACATTTGTAAGAATATTTATATTAATCCAGTGATTAATAATATTGCGTTATCCTGATCGAGGTCGATTCGAATATTTTTGTTATTACTATGTCTTATCAATATAATTTATATTTTTGATGAGGATATGTTATTTTTTCTTCATTAATCACTAGAATTCTTTCAATATAACATATAATCAAATAAAAATAAAATGGAAATGCTGAAAATTTCAAAGGTATATAAAGCCTTCTAGTTCACAGCTGAAACTATTCGTTTTTTTTCATCACTGTCATCACAAGACCTAAAGAACGAACGAGATGTCTCTTTCTGGTAAGTACACTCAAATTTTATATTTTTCTATGAGATTCTTATGATTTATATTAGTGAACTCATTCCGTTCACTTTGCTTTAAAAAATAGTTACCTCCTCTTCTTCTTCCTCGGATGAGGATTTTTGCGCCATTCCTTCAACATCACAGGTTAAGAATAATGGTAAGTTTTTTTTAATAGGAAACTAGATAAGTTTATAATATTTTTAAAAAGATGTATTATCCTCAAAATTTATTAAAGTTTTTTCAATTAGGCGTTGAATCAAAGAAAAAAAAGATAAGTTCAAAAAATCTCCATCAAAACAGCAGTAAGTGAACAATTTTTTTAATTAAAAAAATTCCTACTCTTTATCAAAAATTTTAAGTAAATATATTTTCATAATTTTAATTTGTTAGATAATGTCATCACAAAAAAAAGAAAGAATCATGTAGCTGATGAAGAAGACATCTCATCAAAAGCTTTAAAGAGCAACGAGCAATATGACATCATCCTATTGGATGATCTGTCAACCGGTTTTAAAAAAGTAAAAACCCTTCGGATATACTTAGGGAAGGGAATTTCAATTGAAACTCAAGAATTTCAACGTGCTAACTATATAAATCTTAGCCGGAAAATAAATGATCAAGTTAAAAATCGATTTAACTTGCCATTGGATCTTCTACCCAATTTGATGAAAGGGATAAAGCATCTGAACGATGCATTGAAAAATGATGACGTAAAATGAAAATGATGAAAAAAAACGAATCCTGTAATGCTTTGATAATGATCATGTCCTTAACCACCCCAATACCACAACAATAGTAATTAAAATACTTATCAACCATGTTTGTTGAAACTCATTCACCATTTAATGGTTATATTAGACAATACATAAAGAAAATAAGTGAAATCGACCCAGAAATGGCTTTAATGAAACATAAAAAAAAATTCAAAAAGATTATTCAAAAGAATATTATAATGAATAGTTTAAAAATGTTTATCACACTAACAATTGTACTTAAAAAGTTTGTGAACAATATGTACATATATAGAACAGCTTACTTCACATCGAAAGCTATGGTTATAATCACTAGCAATCAGATTAATGCTAAATTATTAGAAGCTTTTTCAAAAATCCTCAATAGCATAGAAACTTACACACAGCAAGGAAGTGGATGGATAATTTTTAAAGTCTCCGAAATACAAATTAATGTCGGAATATATTACCAATGGAGAGGAGGTTGCGGATACGTTGTTTTACCAAAATCTCTTAGAAACAAAAAATGTATATTAACCATTAATTGCAATGATAATTTTTGTTTCCTGTATGCAGTTATTGCAAAACTTTTTCCTTCCAAATTCAATAAACAAAGACATAAAAATTATAAAAAGTTTTTCAAATTTTTCAAATTAAAAAATTTGTCATTTCCAATAAAATTGAGAGATATAAACACATTTGAAAGCTTGAATCAAATATCTATAAATGTATTCGGCTTCGATGAATTTGTTTTCCCACTTCGAATTAGTAACAGAAATTTTAAAATTTCTGTAGATCTTTTGCTTTATAAAGATCATTATTTTCTCATTAAAAACTTTAATCGATTTATGCATACTAAAAAAAAACTGTATTTTTTTTGTAAAAATTGTTTAATAGGTTTCCAAAGAAAATCAACACTGAACAACCATTTAATTTCATGCATTCATAATAAAGCTCAAAAAATAATCATGCCAACAAATCCTGTATTAAAATTTACAGATATAAAGAAAATGTGCAAACATCCTTTTATAATTTTTGCAGATTTCGAATGCATAACAAAAAAAATATCTGGAGTTGAACCATCACCATTAAATTCTTATCAAATGGATAAAGAAGAACATCAAGCTATATCCTATTGTATAATAGTTATCGAGAATAATGAAAACATAATATATAAAAAGTTTTATTGTGGAAAGAATGCAGCACAACATTTTATTGATATTATAACGAAGGTATCAAAAATTTTACTAAAAAGAATGAAAATATCATATCCTCTTGAGGAGAATCATGATGACATTAAAATTGACAAAAAAACATGTCACATCTGCAAACATAACTTCATTCCAGGTGATGTCGTTGTGAGAAACCATCACCATACATTACCATTAGGAATACTCGGTTATGCTCATAATTCCTGTAATTTAAGTTATCAAACGTCATACTTTATTCCTGTACTTTTTCACGGACTTAAAAACTATGACAGTCATCTTATAATTAAAGCAATACCTCCAAATGTTTTTACTCACATCAATATAATCCCAAGTTCATTCGAAAAATTCACTTCCTTCTCTCTAGATAATATTAAATTTCTTGATTCATTTTCTTTTTTAAATGAATCATTGAGTGTATTAGTAGAAAATTTAGTAAAAGATTCCTATTCGTTTCCAATATTCAATCAGGTTTTCAGAAAATATAATCAAAGACATTTATTACTAAGAAAAGGAGTTTTTCCATACTCCTATTTCAATAGCGTAAAGTTACTAGAAGACAAAAATTTACCTGATAAATTTTTTTTTCATAATTTATTAACAGGACAATCAATTACTGACTCTGATTATTATTACGCAAAAAAAGTTTGGGAATCATTTAATTGCTCAACTTTTCATGATTATTTAAAAATCTATCAAATAACAGATGTTGCATTACTAGCAGACGTTTTTCTAAATTTCCGCTCGGCAGTGCTATCTTTTTTCGAATTGGATGTAGTACAGTTTTTATCCCTCCCCCAGTTGACATGGAGCGCGGGGTTAAAACATTCTTCTGTCAGATTGGAGCTCTTTACTAATGTTAATATGTTTAATTTTATTGAAAGAGGTATTAGAGGTGGAGTTTGTTTTACAGGTCATAGATACTCTCAAGCAAATAATAAGTACACACAGAAATTTAATTGCAAAGAAAAAAACGTTTTTATATTAAACTTAGATGTAAATGGTTTATACAGTAAATCTTTAACAGAAAAATTACCTCTCTCAGAATATCGGTTTCTAAAAAAATCAGAAATCGATCAATTCAATGTTTTATCGGTGAGTGATGATTCCGATTATGGATACATTTTGGAAGTTGACTTATTTTATCCTGTGAATTATCATGAGTTACATGATAATTATCCATTGGCTGTTGATCATTTAGAAATCACAGAAAACATGTTATCACCATATCAGTTAGAAATGGTTAAAAAATTTAACATTAAATTGTCTAAAACTAAAAAACTCATTCCAAATTTTTATGAAAAAAAAAATTATATTGTTCATTACCGTAATTTAAAGTATTATTTAAAAAAAGGAATGATTCTCACTAAAATTCATAATATTTTAGGTTTCCATCAGGTAGAATGGATCAAGTCATATGTTAACATGAACAGTGAATTAAAAAGAAACGCTAAAACTGAATCAGATAAAACTTTGTTTAAATTAATGAATAATGCATTTTATGGGAAGACTATGGAAAATCCTAGAAAAAAAATAAATGTTCAGATAGCTACTTCCGTAGATCAATGCAAAAAAATAATGTCAAATCCAGGTGTCGAACAATTTACACCCTTAAACGATTCTTTAGCTATGTTTAAAGTTAAAAAACGAGCACTATTGCTGAACAAACCGATTCAAGTCGGTTTTACTGTACTTGAGTTGTCTAAGCTTCATATGTATAAAATATTTTATGAGGATTTTGTTAATTTTTATGACAAGAATGTCAAATTACTATATACAGACACTGATTCCTTAATACTTGAAATTCAAACGTCAGATGTGTATCATGATTTAAAAAACAACTTTAATCACATAATGGATTTTAGTAATTACCCTAAAAAAAGTGAATTCTATTCTTCCCATAATAAAAATATACCGGGAACACTAAAAGATGAAACAAGCGGTATTGCTATCGAGGAATGGGTATCCTTAAAACCAAAAATGTATGCATTTTCTTATGGTAAAAATATAAAAAAAAGAGCTAAAGGTTTAAAAAAATCTGTTGTTGATAACTATAACATTGATCATTATAAAAAATGTCTATTTGACAATCAAATATTTAAAGACTCTCAGAATATTATCTGTTCTAAAAATCATATTTTGAAAACAACAAAATTAAATAAAGTATCTTTGTCTCCCTTTTATGACAAAAAGTATCTATTAGATGATGGTTTAAATGTACTGTCATACGGTCATCATAAGATTCATAAATAAAAACTTTTCTAGTATGTTATATTTCGAGTTTTTTTTATAAAACTTTAACATGATTGTAACTCTTAAATTTATCTTTCTAAATTTATCATGATTGACATTATCAAAGCATTACAGTTTAAAAATTGATATTTTTTATATGTTTCAATCTTAGAAATGCATCTTATATATTCTTTGATCAGAACATAAGTATTTGAAAACGTAAAATTTCTATGTTTTCATGATTTAATGGAAATTTATATAATCATTGTTTGAATAGGTGGTGGTATATATTATATAACCAACAATTATTATATTTTGTATTTCATTGAACTTTTTTTCACTATCTATTTTTCTAAATGAAAAAATTCATACATGTTGAATCAATTTCAAAACATAATGAATGATTGTGACATTGACGTAATGAATCAATTTCAAAAGAACATTTTTTTGTTTGAATGATATTTATAAAAACACAATAAACTGTTAAAGATAATAAAACTATTGGAAATCGAATATTTTTAAGTGATATATAATGAAAAAATTATATTTAGGACATTTTAATAAAGTCTGTTTCTATCTCTGTTTATTGAAATAGACAAAATTGTTGGATGTTTGAAATATAATTTAGGATTTTTAGTATATTCCTATAGTTTGTGTGAAATAGGATAATTATTTTGATACTTTTACAGTTCATTCATTTACGTCATAGCAATATATATATAAAACTGTTTTCTGACATTTAAAAAAGTTAAAAGAAAATTTATTATTATTAACAAACAATACTTCTGTATGGTGCTTATATATATTCATGTTTATAAATGGTGGTGGTGTATTATCAAATTTGATTTCTCAGTATATTTTGGACTTTGTGAAAATTGTTATTGAGTATATTCATTTTTTAATTGCATGAATAAAACTATTTTGCAAATATTTTGTTTCATTTCTACTTAAGTCGTGAAAATTGCATAAAATCAACGTTTAGCAAATTTTTCTTCTATCTATGCTTCTACATTTTTTAAATTTTGATTAGTATGAGAATAGAAGCATATGTTTTAAATTTTACTCGTTAACGTTCACCAAATTTTGATTCATAATTGGTGGTGAAGGTGGCGGTATTTGGGGAGGATGGTGACCGCCAGTAGGTATTGTGTCGAATATCTATCACAGGATTTACAATCCTCATTCAAAACGTATCGCGTTATTCTTAAAACGAATCCTTTCTTTTACCTATAAGAAAGCCATTGTTTTCTTTGTTAAAAATTATTTTGTATTGGTTCAAGTGGTTATGAATAAAGATAATAAGAAAAATATCATGAATAATCAACGTTTAACAAATTTTCCTTCAAATGTTATTGGTAAAAACTGTGATATTTGGAGATGTAGATCGAAATCTATGCTTTTACATTTTTTAAAATTCTGATTAATATAACAATAAAAGCATATGTTTGAATTTCACTCCTTAACGTTTAGCAAATTTTGCTTCATAATTGGTGGTGAAGGTGGCGGTATTTGGGGAGGATGGTGACCGCCAGTGGGCATTGTGCCCAATATCTATTATAGGATTTACAATCCTCATTTAAAATGTATCTCATTATTCTTAAACATAATCCTTTCTCTTATATATAAGAAAGCCATTGTGTTTTATTTGTTGAAAATTATTTTGTATTGGTTCAAGTGGCTATGAATAAAGATAATAAGAAAAATATCACTTTTCATGTTAGTACGTGCATAAAAAACGACATTAGATATTTTTATGCTCGCACTAGCATATATAGTGGTATAAAACAACATCAAAAGAAAAAAGAAGACACCGGAAACAAATGATGAATAGTAAGTTTTTTTTATCTTTATAAATTTTAATACTTGAAACACATTTATATTTTCTACTATTAGTGTGCATAAACCTGTAAATAATCAAAACCCTTAGGTTTGGGATTGAAACCAGAAACCCTCAATTTTGGGATTGGAGCCAGAAACCCTCAATTTTGGGATTGGAGCCAGAAACCCTCAATTTTTGGATTGAAGCCAGAAACACTCAATTTTGGGATTGAAACCAGAAACCCTCAATTTTGGGATTGAAGCCAGAAACCCTCAGGTTTGGGATTGAAGCGAGAAACCCTCAGGTTTGGGATTTGAAGCCAGAAACCCTCAGGGTTATACTACTCATATTTGGCCCTTAAAAAAGTCATTTAACTCGCCCCCAAAAATAATCTCAAATGAAATACTGCTTGCGAACAGAGAATTTTGTGTAAAAGCTCAGGGTCGGTCTTCAGCATATTGGGGCCCTGTGGGGAGAATATTTTGCTAGTCTATAATTTCTGTATGCATTATTTTCGTGAGAGAGGCTGAAAGAGTTGTATCAGTAGGCCAGAGATCAACCTCTCTCTTATGTTTTTTTTTACTCTCTCTCTCTCTCTCTATAAATTTACTGATAAATCATTTTATGAAGCTCGCCAAACTTCCTGGGAGATTTCCAGTGTATTCATTACAACATTACTATTAAATATCTCAAAGATTGATAAGATTTCTTTAATATTCTGGAAATAGTTGCAGATAATACTTTCCTTCAATTTAAAACAAAAAAAATCCTCTAAAAATTAAAACAATAATAACGTCAACACATAACGCTATTACCTCCCACAAGGGTGGGGCTGACAGGGCTCCAGCCCTGGGGCCCCGGGACAATTACCAAATTTTTTCGTTTTTTCATGCTATAAACTCACTATAGAAGGGCATGCGAAAAGACTGACCAAAGATAGCCAAGATTTGGCCCATCTAAGATAGTCTAAGGGCCCTGCTCCAAGATGTGGGGCCATGCGTCAACACCTTCAGCGTATTTTCTAAGCCTTATTAAAACCCGCCTATTAAAGTTTAAAGTTAAAAACAAAGCTTTCTGCCACTCTCTTCTTTAAAATCTTAAAATAATAATAATAATAAAAACTTATATATGACGTATGAAAGTGGCAACCAGAAGAAAGGCAACCAATAATAAGGGACTACCGGAAAAAAAAAACAAACAAAAAAAAACTCAACTCGGGCTTATACTCTGTCACTGGAAACAAAAATTGCAGCAGTATATCACAATCATCATCAAAAACAGTAAATACGCCAGAGAATTTTAGACGGCAGCTAAAAACTAAAAATCGGTACAGGAAAAAAAAACAACTTTATACACAAGGGCTATGTGTGTGTGTGTAAAATATAAAAATAAAAATATAGCAACTAAAGCCTCACTCACACCTCACACTGGCTGCTTCTTATACGTCTTTCTGAAGCATTCCTCCCGTGAGAATGTACAAAAAAAAAAACCCTAAGAAAACTGAAGAAGCACCCACGGCAGCAGAGGGTGAGACTGGGGTTCGATTCTCCTCTTTTCTCAATGAAGACGCCAGAAGAGATCTATCGAGGATTAAAGAGGGAGCAAAGTTGTTTTGTTTCAGGTGCAAAAACTCATTTTCTTTAGACAAAGAAAAACAAGTATAAAAGAAAAAATAAGAAAATGCAAGACAGAAGCTCAAAATGAGAGAAGAATGAGAGAGAGAGAAAAATATAAAACGAAATAACAAAAGGAAGCTGTCATCGAATTCTATACCATTTCTTATTTATTTATTTTAGTTTTCTGTCCGATTGATAGGGACGTAGACAAAATACTGAAGAAGAAATAAAAAGAAAAAGTCTCGCGATGAGGATGTCATAGGAAAAGGAAGGAGGTTAAAGCCAATCCAATTTCTTTTTGCTTGTCGCTAAGTGTCTGGACGGTCGAATGCCCGGCCGGCCGACTGACTCTTCATAAGAAAGACGTTCCTTTCTCCCTATTGGTCATCATGTCATCATTCCGATCATATTCGATCAGCAAAAGAACTTTTTATTTTTATATCTGACAAGGTAGGGGGGGGGGGAACAAAGTGATTCCAGATAAGTATAATCATGATCCACGTCTTTCATTCTCTCTTAAATCCATATCCCCAAAAAATCAAAATGCTCTTTCTCCAGCGAGATGATCATTTCCTCTATTTATTCAATATTTCAAAAATTAAAAAAATTTCTCTTTCAAATTATTTTCTTAAAATGTAGCAAATCTTCTTTCGAAGTCGAAGAAACGCTGATATTTTGTACTAACCGAATTTCGAATTACAGTTGACCCCGGTTAATTGGGTATCAACGATTCCAACCGAAACCTACTGCCATTAGTGAGATGTGTTGGAAGTGAAGGCGCTGTCTATCGGTGGTCGCCTCGAGTTCGTTTGGGAAAATATCTTATCTATATCCTCCCTTGGGTTCGAACCCGGGACCCTGACAACAACCTTCACGATGGTAGACGAACATCTTACCACCATGCCACTCGGTCAGACACCGAAACCTACTAGAGAACAACGCTTCCACACGAAGCTTGTGACGTCACTGAAGTAGGCCTTCTCACTTATAGCCACTGGATATAGCAGACCGACGCATGCACCATCTTAACCCTTTTGTAGCATATTCAATGGCTATAGGTGAGATGGTCTACTTCAATGAAGTCACAAGCTTCGTGTAGAGGCATTGTTCCAGCACACAATATCCAATTATGAGGGGAAACAATTCAATTGTCATTTTATCTGAAAACTGATGAAGGGGATCCATTTTTATAAAGCTTCTCGAATAAATCAGGCATAAAAAATGAAATTAAAATTATATGTATGTAATTACAAGGATCACAATACTTGAGATAGAGTAGACACCTTTAAGGATTTGGGTTTGTTTTTTTAGATTCAAAACTATCCTGGAAAACACATATTAATTATTTGAGTGCAGAATTAAATCGCAACATTAGGGAAATTTTATTTTATCAGGAATAAATGTTCCCAATCCATTTTAAAACTATTTTATTTTGTGTTGGCATTATACTATAAAAGTTCGTTTATAAAACTGGAAAAATGGGGATCCAATAGGCGGATTAGTTAAGTTCGCCCGAATGTAACAGATGTGCTTATTGGTTACATTTTTCAAGTTTTATAAAAGAATATTTATTAAACTTTTATGGTGTAATACCGGCTTTGATAGAATCTAGATTGAATTATGCAGTTACATGTTGGGGGGGGGGGGAGACATACTTCAGCCAACACCATCTATGGCAGATATCTATGTACCATCTGCTTTATATATAGATGGTGTTGCTTTTGAGCAATCTTTCTACACTTTTCATCCGCATCGTTCTGGGTAAAAATAGACTCACGCATACTTTTCAATCAATTAAAGATGGTCCCTCTACAAGATTTGTGTGTTTATAAAAGTTTAAAAATGTTTAAAAAAAAATGCTATCTCAATCGGAAATTACATAAATCTGGAATAGTCTACAATTTAGACGTTATAGGCCAAACTTTTCATTCCATCGCCCCTTCTTCACGAAATTTTTTTCTCTCATCGCCCCCAATTCAAGCGAACCCATAGAATCCTATGTTAAATCTATAGCTTCTATCGCTCCCTGGACCATTTCATCTCCCACCGGGGGCGATATTGCCCACTTTGGGAAACACTGTTATAGGCCTACTATTCAGGTACCAAGGCCAAATAAAAAAAACTCGCTTCCAAAATTTTTTCCTCTATTTAGCTCTCAAAATATTTCACTTACTTCCTCAGTCAATAAGTGCACAATCTCCATGTACATCTTTTTTTTCAAAATTTTAAATCTTGGTTGTTTAACTCAAGAAAACTTAAATTATCTATTTGACATTGTAATATAATCTTCTTTTATTTTAAGTACGTCGCTAAATGCCGATTTCATTTTTTGTCTATCAACTCTATTCCTGTTGCCACTTATTTCTCAGTTTTATATGCATGTGAATTTTTTTATTTTTAGTTATTATTTGTACCGACAAAAATGTATCAATTATTGTTTTTGGAGGGCTCATATGCTTGCTTGGCCCTTAAATATTTTGCGTCTGCGTTACAACTGGCTCAACAGAGAACAAAAATAAAATAATTAAATGTGCGTATTCAAGATAACTTGAGTACTTGGGGGCCAGTACCTACTCTCAAATTAATTTATTTTTTAAAAATCTCAACTGAATACCATATTTTCCGCTAGTTCCAAATGTTTCGTTCAATTAAAACATTATGTGTACAGTGGTTGATGTGTGTTAACAGTTTTCGTGTGAAGCCTGATATTCCATTAAGTGGGACAAAGTCGAAATTATCATATTAAGCGGAGAACTTTATGGCAGAACTTGCCGGAGGGTTTCATCCATTCATCCGTTATCCCATTAAGTAGAGCCGACTGTATCTAGCAAAACAGAAACTTGATTACAGTCGACCCACGTTATCCGACTCGTTTGAAACGTCATCTTTGAAGAAATATCAATTATTATTTATTTTTTATGAAAGCCCCATTTCTTGTGGATTCCAAAACAATCCTTATTTGCGGCTCAAACCGAAGTTACGGTCCGCTTTATAGTGTTGTGTTTGTACATACAAATACAACGCCACAACAGGCAAATTGCCCAACGAGGTGGCTGACTTAAGAACATCATGGATCCCCGAGCCATTTTTTGGAGGCCCTTCCTACTACTACTACACCACACGTGCACCTTTTTAGTTTTTCTAACTATGAGTGAAGTGTTATGATTGAATGATTTATCGTTGTAGGACTGTTGCTCTCTGTGACGAGACTTTTTAACGGGGAGATCGGCTCGCATTTGCGCCTTGAAGTTGGGAACCACAGAAAACCAACTTCAGCCAACCACCACTGTGGGGTTCGAACCTGGATCCTCGCATCGCGAGTCCGTCACTATAACCACTCGACCACCACAGCGGCATATAAATAATCCGTGAATAAAAACTTTAAACCCGTTTTACGATAAATGCTATGTTTGACATTTTAATTGAGTTTGAAACATGATTTCTGAAAATCTATTGATTGTATCATCACAAAATTTTTATAAGATATTTTTAGTCATATCGTTATGGTTTTGTACCAATGTATAATTCTAATTTCATGCATTTGTATGCCAAGCATGCTTTTCTTTATATGATTGGTACAGGTAGTGCTCACGACTAGAAAAAGGTTGAACACCTTTGCCTTAAGGTTTGATTATTGGTGAATGAAATTTGCTCATGAGGATTACACGACGACAACCCCCCCCAAGCAGTGAAATTCGCATCAGTGGGTTTAACACAGGAAAATACAGAAACACATTTTTTCTTCTTAATACGAATCAAATATTTTTCTCGTTAAACATTATGAATCCGCTGGTTTGTCGGTTAGTCTGAACTATTTTCGGTGTTTATTAGACTTGGTCTAAACGAAGTTTTGAATCGTATCAAGTGAAAATCCGTTCCTTCGTCTTGGAGCAGCTTAACCAGTTTTTCTTGAAAGTGACGTTCAATCGCTGAGAAAAAAAAATAAAAGCAGGATAGGGAACAGTGATTGGCTATGGAGACAATACTGACGTCCCACTTTTCTCAAAGATGGCGAATAAGTCAGCCTGGGGTGTGAAGGAGCCCCTGAACTAATTTAAACGATTATGACACCTTTCGTTTTATCGGGTTTCAGATTACATTCGATTTTTAATTAAGAAAACTCAAAATTAAATCGACTGATAATTCAAATTAAACCAAATTCCAAATTGATTATGCTGTTATATCTATAAAATAAGATCAAATATATTAAGATATGCATGTAAATACTTCTACTACGAAATAAGTACGCATATGTTTAGGCATGTGAGATATCTCAACGCTAATTTTTAGCTACATTTCCATCAATGCAACACCAGATCCTTTGTGTATCAAAGAAGAGTTGAGGAACTCCCCAGGTTAACTTTCAGAAACTTACATAAGCTTTTTGTTAAAGAGCAGACAGACCTTCAACACATTTACATGAGTCGAAAATTCAGGTATCTACCATTTTCACTTCGAAGTATGTAAGGCAGATTGCAGCACCATCGGAATACAAAATACGCATAACCGAGGTCACAGTTGGGGGGGGGGGGCAGGTGGGTCTAGTGAACCGGGCTCCGGATCAGAGGGGGAGTAAATGTCAGCCTTTAACCACTCTTCCAACATCACAAGGGGGCACCAAAATGCATGATTGGCCAGGGTTAACAAGTATCTAGTTGCGGCCCTGAGTATAACTGACTACACAAATACTTTACGGCGACACACAACACACATCCTGGCATGTATCAATTCGTTAGAAATTCCCCCAGAGGAATGTTTACGCAGTACTACATGTACGGTTTACTACTACTAGTACTAGTAGTAGTAGGCTCTTGATTGGATTTAGAGGTCAAGATTCGACATTGGTTGATCCAAATGTCCGAATGATACCTAGTAATCTTTGAACCGAATTTTCACATTTCGATTCGAGATCGATGTATCTCTGCTTTGTCATCCTGAAAACTACATTGCCTTTTGATAGGAAAATGTTTATTGATGGATAAAGAGATGTTCATTAAGTAGGCCTATGCGGAGATACTCAGCTGACAGTACTGCTGACCCCATTTCAGCCCCAGATCAAAAATCATGTTTCTGAAGCTATCACTACAGATAATTAGCACGAACTTATTTTTTTCCTTTTGCGCAAGCAGTATATCGCTATATATTCCCAAATAATATACACGTGCAGTGTCTGTTCTGGCACAAGTTTTAGTCTCTTCTGAATGGGGCACGTGGCCAGGGCCCCAGAAATTTTTGGGGACCTCCAAAATTGGCTGTTTTTCATATTTTAGTGCCTTTTCCCTCGCGTGTATGGTTCGAAAAGCGTAGGCGTTTCCGAAGGGTGGCTATGCCTAATTGCCCTAAAAATGCCAACCCTTCCCTGACTCCTAATTTCTCAAAAGCATGTTGGACGAAAAAAAGGAATGAAAAATGAGAAAAATATATTGAAGAAATGCATTATTTGAAAATGTACAGTGCTTCAGGTATGCAAAATGAAGCGTGAGGAAAAATATGTACAAAATTACAGGGAATTTGTCATTTAAAAAAGCTATTTTTGCTATTTCGGTCTTCATATCTATAGCGTGTTTCGAAAAAATAGAATTAGATGTATCACTTTCTTTATCGATTTGCGTTCACAGCTAAGAAAAGTTAAGTTAAATTTGTCAGAGCATACATATGTATTTTATTTATTTATTTATTTTTGCTAGCAGTTTAAATGTAATCATATCCAATTTCACCAGAAACTTGTTTTTTTTTCCCACCCAACTACAAAAACGCGGAAGAGACACCTTCTTTCATCAACTCAAACTAGGAAGTAAAATGAGGTCTGTGATCCAATCTTACATAGGTGGATACATACATATTCACATCAGACAGAACTCGCGGGCTGCTGCTGGTGACGAAGATTGAACGTTTCCCATTATTCCTCACATGGAGAAACAGACTCCAGCTATAACAGTCATGGGCACAAGCCTCTTGCCTGTACAAAAAAAAAAAATCTTACGTCACCAAAGCATCAACTCGTAGGGGTAGGGGGGGTCGCAAGGGTGGGTTCACCGACCCTAGAAATCTTCCACCACCAGTTGAGGTGAAGGAAGACGTCCCGTTATAGTTTTGAGGTCCTATTTTCCACCCCAAAATCTCTTTCCTTGATCTAGAATCGTCTCATGAACACACAAAAAAGTCTTCTTTCTGACCTTAACTGTACCTCATTTCAGTCACTTCCCTGGAAAGAGGCTGTCATGGAAGGAGGGGTAGTTCCAGCAGGTGACAACCTGGAGAAGGTGATACTATAGTGGTAGAAAACGCTATGAGGGGAGAAGAAGGTGTATATTCTGTGGTGAAGAAAGACAGAAATACTGTAATACCGAAACGTTCCGTTCCGGGTCTGACCCACTGACCTCCCCGCTCCTTCTCTATAATAAACAAGGTACTGAAAACTCCCCGTTTGTCGTCTTTTTTCTTGGGTACCTTCGCCTCTTTCTCCAGAAATAACGGTCCAGTATTCATGTGAGAGTGTCGCTGAGAACTTCATGACCTGTTCCAATGTGCTTTTTTTTTTTACTGTGGCTATATTTAGCGACACATACGTGTGATTCCATTTTTTCCGTTTGTGAGAACGGAATCATGGGAGAATATACAAGGAAAAGGATCGTAATCTGAGTGATAATATACTTATATAACTCCACTGACTTCCGCAGGTGAAAAAACGACACCATATATGAGAGTGTGAGGAGTCATTTTTATTTTTCTTCCAAGAATAATTCATTTCCTCCTGAACAAATCTGGATTTCTCTCAGAAAATGTTCTTCTATTAAGATTTGAATATTTTAGTTTTACGAGAGAAACTGAAGTGAAACGAATATAGTACAGCACTTTCTATGGATTATGGGTAGACAAGTTACTATTATACTATTTTGACGTCCATCAGATGCGAGATTCAATTCCTGTCCGGGGAATGAATATTCATGTTCGTTAAAAAAATATTTTTTAAACAGTAAGTTCTAGTTCAGGGTTCTTCAACGTTTTCGACATGGTGGATCAAATTTCAATACTCCATTAAGCCCAAAGGCCATCAAGTTATAGCGCGGCTCCCTTTGGGCAATATCTTCTTCACGTGCTCCCACCCCACCTGATTTATACAGGTCCCTCCCTTCTTATCCTCATTCAGGATCAAGAGTCTTCGTACTTATTGAATTGTAAAGTGAATAATGTATAATGAACAACAAGTAACGTCAGTCTAAAGGCCGTCTCAACATCATGTGGCTCATAAAGAGAGGATCTGGAGCTGTAAGTAACAGCTTACATATTTGTGCATTTACTCTTGACAACATATTAGCACTATCTCAGTACCAGATCTCATCATGTAGGCCCAGGGTGTTCTTAACATCATCACAGCAAAGTGATTTTTCTGGGGCTCCCCTACCTGGCTAGAAACAACTGCCAACACATTTACCAAATCGAAAATTGTAACTAACTCCCAGCCAGGGCCCGTTTCTCGCATGGGCAAAAGAAGCATGTGCCCAAGGCCCATTTTCAGGCCCCGAAATTGTCTGCTTTATGTATTATAGGCACGGGCCTATATCCTACCTCAAAGAACACAAAATACAAGCCCCCAACAATTTCCATACTTGCGAAGTACAGATGACTAGATACCAAGCGTAGATAATTGGAAAGAAAAGTCACATTTCTATCTGTGGTTCTCGAGCTCTTCCGGGCGCGTGCTCTACCATTAAGCCGCAAAGAACAGCCATTTGCTTTCCTAAAGACATTATGTTCCTTTTTTGGGATAATCGGGACTGCACAATAGACAGCCTCTTAACTCAGCAACAGCTCGTAACGAAATTAGCCTCCAGGCATTCCATGAATTAAGACGATGCTGAGTAGGTATCCTGGGGACATGAGGCATTGTCCATTTGACCCATAGCCAATGCTTGGATTGGTCATATGCGTTAAGATGACATTAGTTATAAGGGCAGTGTTGCTAAAAAGTGGTGACATTTTTTCTCATGATATTTTCACTTGAAAAAGCATCATTTCTTCACATCTGCATTTTTTCCACAGCTCTCTGTGTCCCCCTCCCCCACCAAGCACTATCATGGCTCTCCTTCCTCTTGATTTTCTGCCGTGTCCCACCTAGAATATTCCAGGACCATAAGAGGACAAATGACCCCCGATTGAGAAACACTGGTCTAAAAAATTCTCAAATTATTGCAAACGTTTATCTGTTTTCATCCACCTCGTTGGGCGTTTTGACTGTTAAAGTTCTTGAATTTGCATTGAAATTATTTCTCTTATTATAAATATGAGATAACTTTCATTAATTCTAAATCTTTTTTTTGGTAAATTAGCTTAATTTTTCTACTAAATTCCGGAATTCTTCTTTTAAGCATTCGGAAATACATTTTTTAAGATTTCTTGTATGAGTTTTGTCAATTATAAAAATAATGTCCACGATTCATTAGAGTAAAAGAGAGAAAATTCAAAAACTTTACAAAATGCTCGTTTCGATACTTTTCTAACATGCTTTCAAACAGTTCTTTTTTTTTTTTAATTTAATCACAGAACTTATGCCTCATTTAGAAATAACGTGGAGGCATTGAAAGAAAGCTGTTTCCTGATCATTCTGCTCATTACGCTCATCAACAGTCATATATCATAAGCGTACAAAAAAGTTATATACTTCAATATGCAAATCCTTTTTCATAACAATATGTTGAGACATTTTATATACAGTAAATTTTGTATAGGGTGCATAGCTAAAAGCACGCATTGCAAATTACTGACTGGTGAACCGTTTATCCTAGAGGCATACTTCTAATTAGAAAACTTATCCAAATAATGTGCAGATCTCAGATACGTCATTCATATTTCAAGGGGTTGTAATTAAAAAAAAAAAAAAATAAGCGGTTGACATTAAAGTAAAAAAAAATTAACTTTTTATACCCTTTCCTCAAAAAACCAATTAGCAAGTCGTTGCCCTGTATCTACTGATGCCAACAACAAAAAATTACACATTTCTAAATGAAATATTCACTGAAATATTATAATTTGAAAACCGATGGTTTAACAGATCGGAAAGCAATGCAGACAATGAAGCAATAAATTACACATAAACCATCAAATGGTAGGCTACAACACGTATTATGAAACATAAATTAAGTCTGAGAAACATTTGCTTCACATACGAGTTTATGGAAAACCAATCATGTGTATGTTTTTGGTGTTTTGCACCAGGGCTGATCAAATATATTTCTCGACGTGCTCGGGACATGTTAAAATTTCGACAGAGCATGTATTTTTTCCGACCAAATGCTCGACGTGAGCATGTAAAACATAACAAAAAATTTAAACACTTAAAACCCGTATGCAGCTTGAAAACGAACAAAATGTGTTGTGATACCATATACTATTGACTACATGCCCGGTCGGGTATGTAAATTTTCGGAGATTTGTCCAACCCGGTTTCGGACGAATCTTGTTAACACGTGCAATATCCACGTGCTTTTGTTTACGTACTGGTGAAAACTTAAATCATGAAGAATAAGAGTATTTACTATTTGTGATATATCGAAGAAGACTAACATCGAAAGAAACCTTAAGTTATAAGGGTGGATTCACATCTACAGACACTCACCCAGTCGTGTCTGACACGGCATACATTCTTTAACATAAAAATGTCTGTTCGCGACTGCGCTGCCACGATACGATAGATATGAATACGTTCATTGGTTTTATGTTAAAGAATTTTTGTTGTATCTGACACGACACGGCGAGTGTCTGTAGATGTGAATTCACCCTGATGGTATAGAATAGCCTGCTCTTTGATCAAAAATAAATTAATAACATATTATCACAAAATAATAACACACACGGGAACTTTTAATGGTAAAATTACTAATTTATAATAGATTTGGAGTTTATTTCCCCCACTAATCACATAATTATCATTTGCTCACGTCACGTGCACGGGATATGAAAAATTAATATTTGCTAACTCAAGAACTTAATTATTTTCATTTCGTCAAGTCAAATAACTTTAAATATTGTGATTTTCCGTAATAAAGATGCGACTAATATAACTTTAAATAGTTAATTTTTACCTCTTGCAGCTAGTTCAAAAACCCACGGCCTATTTAATAAAAAAAATTTCTGGTACTCTAGTTCAGAGGGATTCTAATGAATTTTAATGAGAATTTTTTTAATGTAAAGCGCACCGCGCCAAAAGTGTAACTACTTTTTTTTAATAAGTGCAAATTCAACATAGCACCTACGTTGGTCAACAAAACTTCTTAGAAAATGTGACAGCAGATTTTTTTGAATCGGATCTTTTTAGGGTAAAATAATTTTCTGCAGTGTTCCTTTCTCAAGATTATAATTTCATTTTTAGTTGGCGAAGGATTCCAAGTGCCATACTCACATCAAAGGAAGTGGAATCTGAGTGCTTTAAAATCATTCACAAGATGATGATCATAAATGAAAAAAGTATAAACAAATGGGAAAAAACCATTTGAACCATAAGAAGCCCAAACATTTTAATATACAAGGCTAATTAACAACCTTAGTATGTAGGAAACTCACAATGTTATAATACCCTCCCTCCTGGTAAATATTAATCGGAATTATACGAGGAAAATGGGAAGGGAAGTGTGTGTGAATGTTTCCAGACTTTTCGACAAGTGAAGGAAAAGACAGAACTTCATTACCTCTAACATACTTTCTCTTGAATGTTGGGCCATTGAAAGGTAAATCTAGTACCGATTCTTCTCCCAAATTTTGCTTTCCAAAGAGCTTTAACTTCGGTTAATTTCCCAACAAACTTCTTTACTGATTTTTTATTTGTGAATTTGACGAAAGAACGCGGTCACCACGCACAACTTCAGCTTTTGGAATGGTTTTTAACACTATATCTATGAAATTTTGTTGTTCTCTCATTTCTCTATACACTCATTTTTTTGATATATAGAAGCTGAAAGTGATGACTAAGAAACTTTACACCCTTTCTTCAGTTTCATGCTACAGTTGATAAAGAAAATTCAAGTAGGTACGAAGTTATCGTATATTCATTGGATTCCAATTGCCCGAACAAAGGGAAAACGGGGAGAAAGTGTAACCCTCTTATATAAAAACCCTCCCAAGACATCTAAAATCATACGTTGTCCCATAGAAACGTTGCTGAAAAAAGTGAGCCTCATACCATGTTGGATATCCTTCATTTTGCAGCAGATTGTGACTCCAAAAATCATTTGAACAGAGAAATGATTTCTGTAAAAGAAGACAAAGTAAACTTTTGAGCGTTATTATTAGAGCCCGGAAGCTCAAAATGCCATAAATACCCTTTTTTTGCTTATTTTCAAAAAATTTCGTAAAAACTGCTTTTTTGAGTTTTCCCAGCTATAAATGCCTATTTCAACATTGTTGCAAGTGTTTTCATTAATTTCAGAGGTCATAATCTGTATAACTTTGATATTTTGATCATCGAGAACCTCAGAAATACTGCTATTTTTCAAATTTCCCTGTCTCTTTCTCTTAATTGATACCAATAATTGCTCTCCCTCCTCCTTCCATCCCCATTTCGACGCGAATCGGTGTAAGTGCTTGAGAGATAGAAAACTTGATATTGCCATGCATTAACTTTGCTTTGACCAAATGGTGTTAGACATGAAGGTTTTTGTTTCAGACGAATGCAGCCTATGTATGAGAAAAATTAGGAGTTTCTCACACGGGGGTGGGGGGGGGGGTAGGAGCTGTCAGGACTCCGACCCTGAGGCTCATGTTGTTTTGATTTTATTTTCATTTTTTCATACCATAAATTCACAGCTAACAACCATGGTTATTTATTCAGATACATATTCGGTAATCGATTAAATGGGCCATAGCTGCCTTCAGAGGTGTGTAACAGGTGCGGCCACATCGTCTCAGTCGACCTAATCCCGGAGAACCACAAATACTTTTTGACATGAAATCAGTTCATAATAACTACGTTATTATCGAAGTTAAACTATTATCAAAACAGTAGACAGATTGAATGCTATTAATTTTTTTAGCAGGATTGCAGAGCTTTATTATCTCAGCTGTTAGTTATTTTCCCTTTCTTCCATTAATTATAAATGCCTTTTTAGTGACTATTTTAAACATTTTAGGTGCCTTTTTGCTTGCCTATTTTGACCATTTTTAGTTCCTAAACTTCAGGGCCTCTTGTTATTAGTAAGGTACCACAAAAAATTTATTTGAATGAAGAAACTTGGTGAATCTCAGGGATAAAAATGCCTTTAGGAATTAAATTAGAAGAGGAGATTTTTTAGTGAGTAATCTCAGATGTTTCGTACCGCAAATTGAACTTATCAACAAACAAGTTGAGGGTATTTATGAAATAGAATGTAATAGTGTTTATTTTTTTCAAATGAAAATCCCGAGAAGATGCTGTTTTTTTATGAATGGAAAGATATTGCTACGTATTGAGTAAACACATAAATTAAATAAGAGGTGGTTTTTCCTTCAGCTTATGAACTGGACATTCCTTCATGAACCGATTTTTTATAAATTCAGCATATTTCTGCATTTTGAACCGAACTTATTTTGAAATAATAACAACTGTGAAAAACAAAACAATATAGGTGTGAAAAGAAAAAATCTTCAGGGAAAAGGGCTCTAATTCATAAATATCGAAAAAAAAAAAAATCCTTAATACTTTGCAGGACATTAAACAAGGCAAAACTCAAAATTATACGCTAGTGACGCAGAACAAGAAATAACACAATAAAGTCACTGTGCATAATAGTCTTTGTTCTGCATTTTTCTAATAAAATATTCTGTTGAATTCAATTGTGTTAAAAAAAAAGAAAGGAAAAAAATCTTTCCTATATCACTGTATAGAATGGCAAGAAAATGAGTAAATGGGAGAAAAAAGAGATAAGTCACTCATAGCTGACTGGTGTAATTATATGATTGTTATGATTGTAATGCATATTTTGTAATGTATGCTTTTTTTATGAATAAATTGCCAGAGGTATCCAGTCCGTGAGGACAATGAGCCGATATTGCCATATGGCGATGTGGCCTCGGTATCTTTTGGTTTGACGGTGACGATGTAATTATATTATTAGAATTTTTCGCTATAACGATATTTTTCGCTAACACAAGGTGTAATTTTGTTCTTTTTCATACTCTATTCACGTGCCCAACGCCATTGTTAGACATTTTGCTTCCTGAGGCAAGTATCATTTTGCCGACCCCAACATACGACAATGGTATTCAGAGTATGTATTTTTATCCACACCCTATTGATATAGTAAATACGGATTTGCAATACATCATTAAATCAGATCGGTAATAATAACCCTATACACCGAGCAATCGTCATATAATTTCATCGGAAAAGAAGAAGAGAAGGTGATAAAACACATCAAGACAAACAAAATTTACAACGGAATTCCGTGCCGCAATTCACTCTAGATACCATAGATGAGATAGTGCGGAACAACAGTAAATTAAATGATGGATAGTTTAATGATTAAATCGTTATTGGTCACTAGGAACGGTGCTGCCTCAGTTCATACAACATAAATTAATTCTACCGTTTTTTTCCTACTCTTTTCTCGTACCAAGAGTGTAGTACGGCCTGTAATTTTCTTTGTGAGTATTATCCATCTGGCACACGCACACCTCTTCTTTTTTTTTAAAGGATTTTCACTCACGCTGAGTGAATCAAGGTCGAGTCATTATAGAACTTTTTATTAATTCTTGCATTTGGGAAAATTGCTCAAATATTTGGTAAAATAAGGGGTCGATAGATTAATGAAACTATTCAGAAATACTTCAATAAATTACTTTTTGATAAAAATTTTAACTTTCATTTCCTTATTTACCGTGTTTGGTTGAATCAATAATTCATTCTAATATAAACCTTGTTTAATTCACCATTATCTGTTGAATATACATGCCGTAGTTTGCACGTATTTTAGCTTTCATATACAGGAAGTCACTATGTAAAAAAAAAGAAAAATATTTCTGTGATTATTTAACTGGCTAGAGCTCTGTCCAACTGGCAGAAGAAAAACGAACGTATTTTCGGAATCTTTTTGCAACGCCATTTACAACTAAAATTGGTGAATGATACTAATATGACACAAAAGCGAGCAGTTTCAGTTGCACTCCCTGTACTCATTTGAATACAGCGAAGATTTGACTTTGTATAATATTTTAGCCTTGCGGCTATGTATGTAGATGTTGTATATTTTAAAGCACGTGTAGATGGTAACCCTACTCAGAGATTGGCATCGAAAAAATTCTCGAGAAGCCATTTTTGGTTTAGAAATGAACTCTGGAAGTTAGTATATTTTATTCTCTAGGGTGGGTATTTTTGTTTTCCACCTTATATTATCGACATTATACTGTTATTTTCATGCAAGTGATTCTTTTGTAATTAATTATTTAGATTAGAGTTTAATGTGAATAACTAACGCAATTCAATTTCGTTTCACTTCAATTTTTTTTCCAAATATGACGTCATATTTTGCTGTCCTCATTGAGGACATTTGTCGTCCAGTGTCATACTTCCTATTGATGCATTACAAAAATCTCTTGGAATATTGTTTGTTGATGCAATTTCAACAAAATATCCCAATATCGAAATGGAATTCAAAGTGCATCAAGGTGCCGACATAAACGGGTTAAGACTGATGTTTAAAATACGGTTTTGCACACACACACACCTGAATTAAAGCCTATGGCATGTACTCCGTTGTTTTAATCTTGGTGCCAAATATCCCCATTTTGATTAGTATTAAGCTACAATATTTTGCTTCCTTCACTTTGGAAATTTTAGGGCTTGGAATTTTTAGGCATGAATGCGAGCCGACAGCCTCATTGAGATGTTGCAAATAAATAAGTAAATAAGTATTTACTAAAAAAATAGTGAGCAATCAGGCTTGAAACATTTGAAATTCACGCATAATTTTACAAGCAAAATAGCCTGCCAAATTTTTTGCTCCTAAATTTCGGCAGCACTTCTTACGAACTACACTCTAGACACATTCACAGCCCATTCTGACATGCACTAATTCGTTAGACGTTCCTCTGAGGAATGTTTACGCGGTCCATGTGCGGTTTAGTAATTGTGTCCCATTAAATTAATGAAAAATGGTAATTAATAACAGCAGTAATGCTCCCCCCCCCCAAAAAAAAAAAAAAAAAAAAAAATTTACGCACTGAAGCGACTGCCTCGTCACGTCACCTCTATCCTGGGTCTAGCCCTGCACGAGCGTGAAAATAACCCGATGTAACAATTTCGTTTTATCTTCTCGTTATATCTAATTAATTTTTGTTTGGGTGTTTTTAACAGCTATTTTACAAATTCTCTTGTAAATTTTTCGAGGTTTTTTTCGTTAGACATTCGGATATAATGCAATTGAATTTAATCCAGACCTACTACTATCTTCTTTCTCCCCCCCCCCCCCAATTAGTCAATTCTGATATTAAGCACAACCAGGACTCTATTGAAAGCATTAAATATAAGATGCCTGTTTATTCATATACAGTAGAACCTCTCTTTTGCGGACACCAGTGGGACAAAAATATTCGTCCGTAAAAGAGAAGTGACCGTTAATCAGGGGTTTAAAAAGCATACCTTTATTATGCACAGAAAAATTATTACTGAACCGTAAAACAGGGGTGATTGGATTTGAGGGTGTGTCCGTCAAGACGAGTTTTACATAAGAGAGTTTATGTACCTGTGCTTACTGCTGGTAAAAAGAAACAACAGAAACAGTCTGTTATAGAAATTGTAGAAAAATAAGCTGAGATTTTTCAAATAACAACAACGTCTATCTCCTTATTAATAACACATGGCGCAATTTGCAATTCTAAATATTTCTCCTCTTTAATATGAGCTTATTATCAGTTATCACTATAACGTTGTTGCTATATATTTACGTGGATCTTAGAACGATCGCAGAAAAAATTTTCACTTCTTGATAAGTGTATATTGACAGTGATAACAACATATGGGATCAAAATTATTTTCTATTACTAAATGTAGATGTCAAGTTTGAACTTTTATGTGTTTTTGTGTATTTAGAACTTGAGTATCAGAAAATAAGGAAAATTTATATAGAAAAACTGAAATGCTTATAACTGGTACGATGTTCTTAAAATATATAGACGGTGTTTGTTTACAAATACATACGCAAATACACTGCCAGGAGCACGTGATGTCTATACGTATAACTCTATCAGAGATAAAAAATTATCTGGCCAATGCAATAAGATTGCCAACAGCAATATCAATAGCAATGACCAACGTTTCATAGCTTATAGCCAAGCACTCCATACCCAAGCCATAACACAAACATTGTAATCTATGAAGTTTTATTATGTTTATTACATTATTTACAAACAATTAACTTGAGACGAAAGTCACAACTATCATTGTATAGCAAGTCGATTATTGTCATAGTTATAGCAAGTATTTTTTCAGATGGTAATTGAATATGTTTTTGATTTATCAACGCTACCAACAGAATTGAGTTTTGTTTATTATCGATTGTTGTTAACACACAGTGAGTACAGCTTTAATTTTATCTGTACCCTCCATATAAAATGCTCAAATATTAATTTCGATTAAAGAAGATTACGTTACTTTATTATTTATACCAATGGCAATCAGTAGCCTAATAATATGAATCGTGTGTACAGGTTCCCACTGTTAAACTTCCACAACTCAATTTTGTCAAAACACAGTTAGTAATAGCAGTTTCATTTATTTATCTGCATGTATACCAAATATCAGTAGAATCACATTAGATAACAGCCAATTACTGCAGAATTATAAAAGGATAACTGAAAACAACTGATAAAGTCGGTTACTATAAACTGCTACAGAAATTTTGCGTTCATAACAAACTATGCAAGTATTATGTATTTGTAGTAAAAAAACATAAGCATTGCTTTTGATGCTTTAAATTTTATCTTTTTACTTCATCTTATTTGGCGTATGTTATTATTTTATAATTCCAGTTTGTTTGATTTTGTGAACTTTTTTAAAAATCTGTTTTAAATAAAGTAATAAATGTGAAAACTCGTTAATACACAATTTTCATTTGATAGCATTTTACAGTAGAAAATAACGCTCGGAATTTTAGCTTTAAGTTATAAAGATACTGTGTGTACTTATTTTAGAGTGAAAATGTAAATAAACACTAAAATTACTATTACTGTAAAATATATTTTTCAATAAAATTTATCATTCTGATTTCGTATTTGGCATAACAATCTGAATCATACGTGTTTATAAAGCGATAGCTGGTTACAAGATTTAAATAAACAAGATTAATTTTTTATAAGATCTGAACTTGTTTCTTTTAAATATTTTCCAAAATAAGGGAATTCAAATTATCATTTTGATAAAAATTTCATAACGTTATTATTCCAGTAACTTATCAGCAATGAAATTTATCAAATCAAAAACACATTGATTTTTATCAAGTTTTAAATTTTATAAATTTCTTTTGAAGTAATTAAAATAAATATTTCTCTTATATAAATAAATGAATGGAATGGAGAAAAACGTTTCGGGGTGAAAAAAATCGTCACGGCATTAAAGTTTTCAAAGAAATCGAAAACATTTTTTGTCTAAATATTTTTTTTCTTCCTCGAAAAAAAGAATCAAACATCGATTTGAAATATTTGACAGCCAACCGATGTATTGGAATCGGTTTTAAAATACAAAACTGGAGCGAAACGGAGGAATTTCTTCGCGCCTACTTCGCCAACCTTGACCTAAAGCCAGACAGGAAGTTTATATGATTGCATAATACCTTGGGTGCATGAACCCTTTAGCTCCCACCGCAGCTGACGAAATTTAGAATAAATTTAAATCCACAACAAAATACCTGACACGAATTATAAAATTCACCCAAAAAAACATTTTTAAAATATCCTCATCCAGTAAATGGCCAATGTAAATCATCGTGGAGAGAATAAAAATCGTAAAACGGAATGAAATATAAATAAACGGAGATGTAACATCACTCACCTTTCGGGGTTAAGCCTAATCCACATTGAAATACATTGAAGAAAAATAATTAAAACATTTTTTTTTTTTCCGGCTCACATCTTCCGTCGGGATCATTTTCTTTGGATATCCTCGCACACAATAATGAACAGAATCGGAGATAATTTTTTCTTCGACGGATAATGATTCCGTCACACACAGAAATACGATCCGTCACTCGGATGCTGTATATCCACGGCAGGAACGGCGGCCGCCATTCCATCGACGGCAGCGGTTCGCCGTTTGCTTTGAGTCGAGGCTCCTCCGATGGTGAAGGGTCCCCTCCGTTAGGCCTAACGGTACCCTCTCGCGCATCACTGAGGAGAGGTAAGAGGGGGGCCCTTCTCTCACTCTCCTCTCTCACAGCACTCTACACACGCTTTTTAGTCTTTTCCTATAAGTCAGCTGGTTCCGAGACTTGCCAAAATAATAATAATGAAAGAAAAAATATATAAAAGTCACACGTAAGAAAAGTTTAAGACTTCCTCCTCTCTCTCTCTCTTTCTTGGCCCGGAGGCCCCCCTGGGCGTAAAATGTGTGTATGTATATAAATATATGGAAAAAAAAGGATCACTGGGGCGAGAGAAAGGCAACCTAAAGAAGTAGTGGTATACAGAAGATCCCCATGGCGAGCCCATACATAAGAAAAAAAAATTTTTTCCTCCTGTGCAGTGAATAAGAATTTTATTCTTTGAAGTTATTAGAAGTCAGTGAGTTGTAACTTCCAATTTACACGACGTATTCATGAATATATATAAAAAAAGCCCTAAAAATAGTCGTGCTATTCATAAAAATGTATATGCAGTTTTCTGTGAATTATTTGTGTGTGTGTGCCTCTGCAGGTTATCGAGTAGATCGTAATTTGTTATAGCGTATTGCGTGAATATTTACTATGAAAAAGAGCACGAGTATGAGCGATTGAATCAACCCCCCCCCACCCCCGTTATGCTTTTACTAACTAGGTGGGTGTTGATGCGTGATTAATACGGCGTTAACCAGGTGGCTTAAAAAATTACAAGAGGTTTTAGTATGGTTTAGAGAGGTTTTATAGAGAGAGAGAGATTTAAATGCATCTTTTATTATTATTTTTTTTTAGGCGTATTGACTTGGAATCTTGAAGTGGTGCTAGAACAGAGTTTCCTCATCCGCCGGGCCGCGGCCCGGTACCGGACCCTGACACTAGTCACACCGGGTATGAGTGACTCGCAGTTTAATTTTTTTTGTTAGTCGCGTGTATGGCCGGGCCAAAAAAAAAGTGAAAAATTACCGGGCAATGGGTTTTCAAAGGTTGAGAACCACTGTGCTAGACGACTCACTCCTGATTTTGGTTCGAAGCCGTAGTTAGTACAGTGAGATTTATTCACTTGGGGGGTAGGGATTCTAAATCAGTACGGATAGGGTTGTAAATAACGAACTGAATTCCAAATCAAGGAAGATTAATAACTATTAATAATCATTTGTCCTTCAAGATTCGTATTAGGGAAAGGATGCTCAACCTTCTGAAGAGTGCGGGCCACTTGGTTTGAAAACGTGTCTCGGGTTACGTAAGGGATCTGTGAATGAGCCACGGGGTCACTTAAGTGGACTCAGAATGTGTTGCGAATGAATTAAGTGGGTCTGGGAATGTGCCGTGGGTTACTTAAGTGAGGTAAGAATATGCCCGAATCACTTAAATGATCTAGAACAGTGCCTCAGGCAACTTAATTGATTTGTAAATGTGCCCGAGTCACTTAAAGAATCTAGTTATGTACTACTTAGTTCATTTTTACAAAATTAAGATTGAGGTCGCTAGCCACATCCTTGAGCCAGGCCCCTAGGCCATACTTTTCACGGGCCCTTCTATAGTGAATTTATAGCATGAAAAAACAAAAAATTATAGTAATTGTCCCGGGCCCTGTTAGCCCCACCCTTGTGGGGGCCATGGCCACATCAGATGATTCCGAGGGCCATAGGGCCACATATGGCCCTCGGGCTATGGGTTGAGCATGTGTGATTTAGGGGCCTTCAACTTTTTGCATTCAATGGCATTCCATTTGTTTGTCAGATGGTGGAATGCTATATAATCCACTATCTGAAACTGTTTTAGTTATTATTAGTTACATTTTCAATTACTCAGTGTCTTAGCGGGCCACTGAAATATCGTTGTTGGGGTAACGTAGGCCACGGGTGTAAGACCCCCCCCCCCCTAATCTATGGCATAGATCAAAGGTGCGCAACCTGCGGCCCGTGGAAGGTGTTCCGGTAGAAACGTGCCAATGCAAACAACAGCCGCTGTGTGGTGGTTGAGTGCATAGTGACGGGCTCGCTTTGACAGGATCCGGATTCGAACTCCTCCGTCGCCAAAGTGGTGGTTGGCTGAAGGTGGCTCTTTTTT
Organism: Pholcus phalangioides; assembly: GCF_987345545.1. Classification (NCBI taxonomy): domain Eukaryota; kingdom Metazoa; phylum Arthropoda; class Arachnida; order Araneae; family Pholcidae; genus Pholcus; species Pholcus phalangioides. Next base: position 47,566,655 of record NW_028301608.1, on the reverse strand, counting down.
GGTTTCCAACTTCGTGGCGCGAATTCGAGCCGATCTCCCCGTTAAAAAGTCTCGCCACAGTAAGCAACACGCCTACAATGGTACAAATATTCAATCATTACTCTTCACTCACTTCACTTCTGTTCACTTCTGAAACATAAATAACAGCACTGAAAAATAGATGCAACACTATAAACGCACTCAAACTGTTAGGTACACACACTTCCGACACAACTCACTCGGTAGTGAATTGCCCATGGCGATAGAACGGAGTTATGCTTGATTTGAAAGAAATACGATCAACACGATAAAAAAGCTTACGATGACCACATTTCCTTAATAAAAGTGCGGAAAGGGGAGATCCATGCGGGGTACCGCCAATTATCGGAAAACACTGTCAAATGCAAGTGAATTGCCAATTAAGGCCTAAAAAAATTTCAAATGCAAGTTAAGCAGAACATCGGCTTATGGAATTAAGATTCTGGTTGTCAATTACAATGAAATCTCTCTGAGGTCAGGATTTCACCATTGAAATTTTACGAAAATTACTTCATAAAACTTAAAAAATGCAACCAATAAACGCATAAAAGTTATATAAAAATTTGATGAGATCTTTTACAAAACTTGAACTAACCAATTAACCTATTGGCTCGAATGTTTCTGATACGCTTATTGGGTGCAATTTTCAAGTTTTATAAGAGAACATTTTATAAAACTTTTATAGTGTAATCTCCGCCTGAGAAGGTTGTCCTTCGTTCCTCAGAGAACTGGATCTTAGGAAATGCGGCCCCGTAATAGAATGAACTAGTGGGTAAGGCCGAGAGATTACACTATAAAAGTTTGATAAAAGATCTTTGCAAAACTTTAAAAAAAAAAAAAAAAAAAACCACTAGGCCTATCGGCTAAATTCGCTCGAATACGTTTATTGAGGGCATTTTTCAAGTTTGATAAAATAACTTTTTTAAAACTTCATACTGTAATCCCGGCCTAAGGAAAAAGTTCCGATGCAGAAAAAATTTACCATTTTTTTCTCTGCTGCGCTTGCTTATGACAGAGACCTTTCGCAGAAATTGTAGTAAATTTTCCTTTATTTTTATTATATTCGCTACTCAGTGGGTAGAGCCTATGTTAGTAGCAGTTAGTTCAGTAGTTTGATTTCGAACAAGTTAATTTCAAATATTTTTTAAATTCCGGATTTGAAAAAAAAGGACAATTTAAATTTTAGCTATAGAATAGGCCTATTTAAAAACGAAAGTTTTTCCGTTCGTCTAATTAAGACGATTTTGAAAACCTGGAAAATTATATTGTGAACAGTAATTTTTTTTCCTCATATTCTGACTTCAAGGGATTTAAAGGAATTTTTATGAACATTTCTTCATATACAGTAAATTTTTTATTTTATTTCAGGTTGATATTTAATCAGTTATACAGTATTATAAAATTCTTGTAGAGAATTTAGTTCTATTCAAATGTGATAGCGTTTATTCTAGAATAAAATTACGTGCGGCTTATACGGAGGGCTTATACACGGCGTTTCTATGAATATTTTTTTCCGGTCATTTTTCTGGATATGGATCATTCATTTAAACATCACAGCAGCTCATTTACCAGAAATTACGGTACATTTTTTTTCCTTCTTCCTTTTTGAATTCATTTGACATCGATAAATATTTTTACATGATTGAAAAAATTAAATGATTACGTAGGCAGTTATGACGTATTGTAAATCTAAAACTTACACAACTTTTACAATTGATGGGTGATAAAAATCATAGTATTGATAAATTTCTATTAGGGCTGGGAATCGATTGAAATTTTTAACTGGTAAAAAAAATTTTATAATCGATTAATATAGAATTTTTTATGGAATATTTTCCGCAACTACATATAGTATTTATTGATACTATAAAAATATATTTTATCCATTTCACACATCTATTCAGCAGATGTGAACAAATATAGGAATAATTAAGACTGCTCGCTTGAAGCAATTTGATATGCTAAACATATTTTGACAAACCTAGAATTGGATCTTGGATCACTTGGATCTTATTTGGATTTTTTGTGTTTCGGTTATTTTAGTGTGTCACAGATTTCGAAACTATTTTCGATTATAATATTGCTTGTTTTCCTAGAAACTCCTTCCAAATAGTACTTGTGAGGAAAGGAGCTCTTCCAAGATTATACGAAAAATTACTGTTCAAATTACTGTTTGAAAGGTAAAAATTACAGTGAAGACCATTAATTTTGATCTTATCTTTCTAAAACTCCCATGAAACTCAATTTTAAACTGAAATCACCATTATTCGTTGAATCGACTTGTATATCACCATGCCGAAGAATAAAAAAAATTATTGATTGAAATACATATTTTTAAATACAGTCTCTAATCTAAAATGTTATAGGGCCTACTGTGCATAGATACATAATTTAATTAACGATACAACTGTTCCGTCAAACAAATCAAGCTAATTACAAATTTTTCACACAATTTTTAATCGGATTGATCGAGTTGATTAACTCAAATAAAGTTTTTAACGGCAATTATTTCCATGAACAAATGTCTTTAATTAGGCTACTATTATTCGAAGAAAATTAGTATAAGCTACACTCCATCACGACAAACACATTTTTATTGCATGAAATTCTCTTCGATCTACAGTCATAGCTCTCACTGGAAATTTGAAAGTAAGCAATTGACAATCAATAATTCAAATCCATTGAAAAATATAGAACAGAACAGAAGCACAAATTATATATATTCACGTCACAAAAAAATCTCCATTAAGAAAAAAACCAGTTTTAATTTTGACAACTAATGAAATAGATGAAATTGACTTAACATGAATGAAATGTATAAAACTTATGAAATTTAACAATAGAATTTAAGTTATTAATTAAGTTATTTTGAATTCATAAATGAACAGTGCTGAAGCAACATATTTTTAATTTCTTTCAAACCTTTTACTTTAATTTGAACTAGAGGGAAATTGTTTTCTGTACAATGAGTGTTGATGTTCTTCCTTCTTCTCATATTCCTGAGTGTTCTTTATTCTAAGTATAAATACTTCAGGTGTATACTTAAGAGAAAATCTTGATAAAAGTTCTTTTGGAATATAAATAGGAAAAAAAATCTATCACGGCAGAACTTTTTTTATATGGAATGGATCAGGTCATGTATTTGGACACGGTTTTTCAAAATGAGTTTTAATTTAATTTTTTGTTATTTGTCCCCTGAAAATAACCATTGGTATGATTTGTTTTTCTTTCACATACATTGATCTTCCACTTATATATGTGTTGGTGCAAGGGAACGAAAAAAAAAAGACGAATAAATAAGAGAGGCGTATAAGTGAATAGTATTATTTTCATATCTTGATATAGTACATCTTTATACAGGGTGTTTTGTTTTCTGATGAGATAAAGACCGCTAGAACGGCCTTTATCTCATCATCTTAAATGTGGAGAGAAAATCCGTTTTACCCGCATTTAACTCTTGTGTTCTTTCCCAAATTTACTCCATTTTTCAAATTCAAATATCTTTGTGAATATTGCACTTGGAAACATGGAAAATTTTTTCTTTTGGCATCAGGAGAGACAGGGCAACAATTTTTTCACTGGGAGTTAGAGCACAGGGGAACCGTATAAAAATTTAGATTTTTTTTTTACTTTGTTACACATTGTATTTTCACTGTCAAAACTGGTGCAGGGTAATTTTTGAACCCTGTGGAACATTTTTTAAATTAGAATCATACCTCTACGACGGACGGTTGATGAGACAAAGGCTGCGCCATTTACAGGACACCCTGTATATCTTTGACCGGGAGTGCAGAAAATTGCCATATAAATGAGAGAAACATGAGAGATTAGGCGTACTGTATTTCACTGGAGAAGATATAGGCTACTCTCTGTGCTCCCATTTTCCAATCAGACAGCCTCTCTCAAAAGTTTTGTTCTCTGTGTACTCCTAGAATATCAATTAATGCTATAAAAATTTGTGTTATATTCATTTCACAATATATTTTTTAAATATTAACAAATACAGAAATAGACAAAGATATGAAGGCCACCTCCTGGAACCAATCCAAAATGCTCAAAAGTTACTCATTTTTTTCTCTCGCAAATTAGGATTTTTAAGAAAAGTGGTTTATATTTTGTTCGTCACTGATTTCGATTTTTTTTTTTTTTTTTGGTTTCAATCTTCATACTACTGCCTTCTCTGGAAACTGTAAGAAAATATTTTGAAGGATAATTCTCTCCCAAATAATAGTGAAACCTCAAACCTCTCTATAACGTGTTTTTTTATATCCTTTACCAATTTTTGTTTTTTTCGAGGATGTTTAATGGCATCGGTATTTTTTACATCATCTTTCCTCCGAAAATGTTTATGAAGTTACCGTGAAGATACTTTCTATGTATTTCTGTGAGGTGACAGCAGTGGTTTGCGGTAAATCACTTTTGCAGTATGTAGAAACTGAGTTTTGCTAATCAACCAATGAATAAAAAAATTTTTGTTGTGGATAATAAATGGGCTTTATGGTGGCACTAGCAACGCTAATTAAGAAGAGATGCAAACAGCAGCATAAACTTCGTAGTGACAGGTGATAATGATACCTCTCGATACAACGATAACCTCACTACAACGATATTTTTTCTTGGTCCGCAGAGTATCGTTGTATCGAGGTTTCACTGTTGTAGGGAGAGGATGCTCCTAGAATATGACAACTGTTGTTGAAGTAGAAACAATCCATTTTGGCACTAGTCTTCCAAAACATCCCATCAAATTTAAAATTGCCACTGAAATCATCAACAGTCGATTTAATTGCGTTTTTCCGTGTTTTGGAAAAATTTTATGAGCATTAATTCTCTTGACAAGATTAATGTTGGAATTATTGGTCTCATTAATTTTTTTAAAATAATTTTCTCCCGAGAATTTAATGCTTAATTTTTAATTTTAGTTCAATTTTCCAGTGATGAACAGTTCAATTCAACTTTAATCAAATTTGATGAACAAATTGACCGAACTGATAAACTCAACTAAAATTTTCGACAGTGATTAACGATTAATTGATCGATTAATCACTTCTACGAAATGAGGTACTTGGCTGGACCAGCTGTAATCTTTTATGATTTAAAATTTTAATTTTGTTAAGGCAAGTAGAAAATCCCAGTAGAGAACATAACCTCCATTTTAATAGATTACATCCTTATAAGTAGGGGTGTTCAACCTTCGGGCCGCGGGCCGAATGTGGTCCGCCAAGAAGTCGCATCCAGCCCGCGACAGATGTTCCAATAGAAAAGTATCAATATACACATCACGACATATACCTCGCATGAACATATTTTCTTCATAAAAATACTGGAAATCTGGGCTATTAGGCTATTATTGCCAAAAAAAGAGTCAAATGCAAATAAAGTTTCCAATTGCATCCAAAAAATTGTCTAAAGTGAATATAGTTGCCAATTAAAGCAGGAAAAGTTGTCAAATGCAAGTAAAGTTGCCAATGACGGCCAAAAAAATTATCAAAGGCAAATAAAGTTGCCAAATATTGCGAAAATTATTGAAAAATCATCAGTGACTGGGAAATAAAGGGCAAATTGCAATGGGTGAAAAAAAAAATTCACCAAAAAAAACCCGTAGATATTTGACAAATATGTGAAATAAATGTTTTCATATGACTATAATTAATTATGATATAGATTATGTTGCGATAATTATGACTCAAAGTCATGAAAATTCTATTCTTGTTTTCAAAAATTTGAGTAAGCCGCGTTGAAAATAAGGTAAACAAAAGGGGCATTTTATAAAAAAAGTTTGGATACAGTCAAAATTTAGAGATAAGTCTCGTAAAATGCAGTTTATATGGTCACCCTATAAATACAAGTTTTCACCTGGCCCGCGTACTAAATAGGTTGCACACCCGTGCTTATATATAAACCTCTCCCTTTCAACACATAAGAAAAGAAGGGTTGTAAAGAAAAAAAGGGGTGGAGATATTCTTTCTTTTCCAAAAACCAATGGATAACGTAACTATATCGACTAACGCCCCGATACCGAAAAGTAGCCAATAGCGTTGTGGTCAGTCGATCGATGAGTTGACCATTCGTTGGCCTGAATAGCAAATAAAAAAAAAGAGGAGAAATGGACCCTTTACAGTGAGTTTTAAGACGGTTTTGGGATTCTTTTCCCCCCCCATCACTAAAATGCTACATTTCGCTGACAAATCTCGTGAATTTCTTTGTGTGAAAAAAAGAAAACCCATTTCTCGAAATTCACGTAATCCAGAAGGAAAAATTGTTACGTGTTTATTGTGTGATATCGAATCTTCTGTCATTGTCTAAATCCGGCGAGGATGTTTGAATCTGTCATGAAGTAGCAACGGATTATTTCCAGTAGGATATCAATCACTTTGTTTGAAACAAGCTTTCATAATAAGATTTAGAGATGTGAAAATGCTATCAAACTTTTGAAGTCAAAACTCACAATGGAAAAACAGTTTGAATTATCCAATTAATCTATTCTGGATCCGTAAAATAACTGCAAATTGCAACTTAAGATAATAAATACCAATTATTAAAATTTGATCATCAGTTGCGAAACCGTTTCCCGAATGTTAGTAGCCTACAGTCAAAGTTCGATAATTCGAAGTCCATCACTGGAGAATAAAGTTCGAATTATTCAATTAATTTATCCTGGATCTGAAAAATGATTACAAATTGCATCTTAATCATCAGCATTCACATTAGGATAGCCTAATGGTTATTATCAATTATTAAAATTCTACCATTGGTTACGAAACTGTTTTCCAAATTTTAATAATAGCTGCTACATTATTCCACTGTTCTGGAATCAGCATCACTTCAGCAGTTCTTGACTATCTTCAAAGCCTGATTTGCGGAAACTGTTCATGACTCGTATTTTTATGATCTAAATATCTTGAAAAATATGCAAGCATTTATGACCTAAAAAGCGGGAAAATATGACCTTAAAATCAAAAATATGGCTTTATAATTTTTAATAATTTTCCTGTTATTTCATGTCTTCTTTTTTCGTTATTGTTTATTATCATATTAAGTTAAAAAATAAAGAAAAATTTCATCAATTTTTTTAAATTAAAATTCTCACACCAGATTCAAATGAAAACCATGCCTAACCCCCCCCCCCCCCCCCCAAAGCTGAATAACTGTTCTTTAGAACGCTCAAGAATCACCCCGAATTTTATGGCATGCAGTTTCAAATTAAATGTTCGGGGGAAAAAAACTGCTATTGTTTAGTTTCTTCTAAGAAATACTTGAGGAAACTATTTTGCAACGCTTTTTTATAAATTCGATAAAAATTATCAGATAGAACAATATTTGAAGGCTTGTCATAAAGCAGACGTCTGGTTTCCGCAATCTCGTTGATTGTTTCGCAAGCTGAATTGCAATGTTGCTGCACATGAAATCAGTTTTGTGCTCGGAGTTTTCACGTATGTTACAAAATAAAATACAGAGTTGAATCATTGGTCCTTCTTATTTTAATCCGACCACAACTTCGGTCTACCGTCATTGGACATAATTTGCTACCAATTTATCCGCTTTCAGACCTGTATGTATGTTCTGATACTTGATATACCTAATCGCCTGAGTGCGTATCTAGAGTTGTGCTTGAAGTTAGTGTGCTGCCATCTGTATTTCGAATTGTGATAAAGTATAGCTGCTTGAATATCTGTACAGTTGTAAGCAGGGCTATATAATTTTTGCTTTTGGTTGCGGCCATGGTTGAAGGATCTGTTGCAAGACTTTTCAAAGGGCAGATCGACTCACTTTTGAGTCTGAAGCTAGAAAACAGCAAAAAACCAACTTCGGCCGACCACCACTGCGTCACCGGTGGTATTCGAGCCCAAGTCCTTGTGATACGAATCCCTCATGATCCCCACATGACCATACAGCGTACCAGCGGTGCTGAGAATTTTCGCTCTTAAGTCCCGGAAACAATTTCATAAATTATTACTCTGAAAATAAACCTGTAGAGCAGTGATTCCCAACGTGGGCGTTAAATACAAATACAAATACAACGCCACAACAGCCAAAATGCCCAACGAGGTGGTTGAGAAACCCATCACCCTCTCGGGGGCGATGGAATGTTCCAGGGGGACGGTAGAAGCTACAGATTTAACATAGGATCCTATGCAAGGGCGTAGCCAGGGGGGGGGGGTCCCCCCCCCAAAATGTGAGAAAATGACCGAAAAAAGGGAAAAAGATGGCCAAATCCATTGTTCTGTCACTTTGGTCCCCCCCCCGAACGAAATTTCTGGCTATGCCCCTGATCCTATGGGTTAGATTGCGTTGGGGGCGATGGAAGAAAAAAAATTTCTGAAGAAGTGGGTGATGTGGGACAAAAAAGGTTGGAAAACTATGTTGTAGAGCAGTGTTTCCCAAAGTGGGCAATATCGACCCCTGGTGGGCGATGGAATGGTCCAAGGGGGCGATAGAACCTACTGATTTAACATAGGATCCTATGGGTTTACTTGAGTTGGGGGCGATAAGAGGAAAAAATTTCTGATGAAGGGGGCGATGGAACAAAAAGTTTGTTTGGGAAACTATGCTGTAGAGTATGCCAGAATTTAAGAAAGGTAAAAAGTTATATGTTATTGTTATATATATTAAACATTGTTATAGCTTTGGAGTTTTACAGTGATGATGTGTGGGGTGGTAAAACCGAATGTGTCCCTCCTCACAAAAATCCGTGTTTAAGCATGATGAAAATGCATTGAACTGGAAGATTTAAAGTATCCGAATGAATAACATCTTTCGCAAGTGCCGTTCAGAACCATAGCGAAAAGGTCCTCGGAGAACAAAAAGTGGCCAATGGGAATGCAAAACTTCTTTTTTTTAAAAAAGAAAAGACAAGAATTCATTGTAAGTGAATAACTATATCTTTGAAAACTGTATTTAATGCCCAGAGATTAAAACTTTTGGTAAAAAAAACACGATCTAATGCTTGAAAATTCTTGGAATATGCCCAATTGCTCAAAAATGCTTAAAATATGACTTGTCATAAAAAAAATATGACATGGTAAAATCCGAGCCCGAATCATCAGTCTTTTTTAGGCTCTTTTAGAACAGTTTTTTTTGGGCGCTGTCGATAAGATACTCGCCTAAAGTAGGCCTACCACAGCATGTTAAGAGGTGTCGCGAGTTCAAAACCCGTTTTGTACTTGCCAGAAACATTCCTAACACAGGGGAACAGAAACGGTAACATGACCGCAGAAAAAGCTTGTTACCGCAGGGAGTCCTACCTGCCGTTCGGAATCGTCAATAAATTGTAGTTTCCGGTATAATTACCTAATCATTCTCATGCTATCAAGAAAAAACACACTTTCATTAACGTATTACAAAATCGAAACTTTCCGATACTTTTCATACTCCTAATGACGACAAGAAGATTCAGATTTTGAATGGTACACCTTGATCTTATAGGATGAAAAGTATAATCGATATCAAAGTGGTACACATTCTCGATGCACTCCAGCTCAACAAACTTAAAATAGGCATTAACTTATCAAAGAAAGAGTAGAGGAAAATAGAATTTCTAAACCTTTTATTTTTGTCTTTAAAGAGATTTGTTTTCTAACAACTTGATCGAGAAAAGCAAAGTCTGACCGCTTATGGAATTTTTCCAAAATAAATTTTCTCACTCAAACGTCATGATATTTTTCTTCCAACTTCGAATTATGCAAAACAATCGGGGAAAAAATTCGAATTAAATAAAACATTTTCGCATTAAATTAGATAGAAATCTCAAGAGGAGTTCGTAAAAGTTCGAATTATCCAAAATTCCGAATTCAACAAGTTCTACTCTATATGCGTAGCCCTAACGTATTTATGTTATAAGAGTTGCACTTGTTTCACGTTGCTGGTGCTGCCATCTGGCTTTCACATTTTGAAGTAAAGATGGTAAATACTTGAATTTTTCCTGTTATGTAAGTATCATGTTGAAGGTCTGCTCGCTCTCTGCGGAGAGACTTTTTACGGAGCTCTCTGGAAGACCGGCTCGCATACGTGCGTTGAAATTGGAAAACCGCAGAAAACCAACTATAAAACATCTACTAGTATTACTACTACTTAACCACACATGTACCTCATACACATTTCCATACAAAATTTCTAACGAATTGGTACATTTCGAATACGACCTAACGTATTTATGTTTTTCGAAATGTGATTGTTGGTGATATAAAACATGTAGCCTACTAACTAACTGACCGTGTGATGTCTCGGTCCATATTCTACAGTATTTCTAACCGTAAAAGCAACCAACGAGAAACATATTTTCAATACGTTTAAAATGCAAAATAAAGTTGTATATTTATGCATCCCATCAGGGCCGGAACCAGAAGAGGCGGGGGAGCAACTGCCCGGACGGCAAAATTTAGGGGGTGGAATTTTAGGTGGGAACAAAGAACACCGTTACAAAATTATAAAATTTTAAAGTTGTGGGGCAGCAAAAATCTAGTTACGCGACCCTACATCCCCACACACATTCCACAATTTCTTAACATTTCAAAGATAATAATATCATATAACCCAGTCACATATGGCTAGTAATCAGAGATGCAATACGCTGCCTCAGGGCCACAACTAGGGGGAGCAGACGGGTCTGGTGCCCCGGTCGCTGAACCAGAAGGGGGAGCCAAATTCTTCCTTTAAGAGCTTCTTCTACATAACAAGGGGCGCCAAAATGCCGGCTTGCCCCGGGTGACAAAATATGTAGTTGCGGCCCTGCACTGCCTTAGATCTATACAATAATATAGAGGTTATTGAATTCTGATGACATTGTTAGTCTATTCTTTAGCAGGGATTTGCTTCGAGTAATATACGATGAGTAATCTGATAAGATTGAAGTCGAAGATGTGTCTGACTCTGGAGGTAGGCTAGCAGAAGGTCTGGTCTAGGTATGCCATATATGCATATGGATCTTCATAGAATTCATAAAATTTCGCACTTTTTTGGTAAGGACTTGCGACCTATTGACTTGTTTCTTCCATGTGTTTATGTAAGATGGATTTACCTGTAGGAAATGAGCATCGCTGGTGTACGGGCACTGTGTGAAACAGTGCAGTAGGTCCCCTTTTTACCTACTGCACAGTACAGAATTCGTTGTTGGAGAGTCTGAAGGTCTGAAGCATTTTAGATAAGTTGGCAATGGGCCGTGCTCTGAAAGAAAAATTGTCTTCTGACGTGATCAGACTTTATTCATAGTCTGAACTTGTGGAACTACTATAAAACATGTAGCACATACTGCGAAATTTGACGACAACTAATAGCTTAACCGACTGATATGATGATCGACTTGAGAATTTTTTTGAACGCTAATAAAACTTATCGAACATTTTCAAGAGCTTAGAGAAGCGCTCAAAAAATAAGAAATGACAACATTTCTCAACTGTAAAAAAATTGATAATAAAAATGAGCTGGACATTCTACTGGCACGGATTTTTTTTTTTTTTAGCTGTCAATTTACAGGAAAAGTCATTTCACACATTCCGTACCCACCTATTTTCCAAAGACTCCGCTCTAAAACGGGAACATCCCGGGACTTCCTGAGTTGTTATCGCATCCGCTTGCAGTCTACGTAAGTCTCATTTTTATTTTTCGATTCCCCCCGCTAACTTACTTCATAGATATCACGCTCTAGTTTTGAGTTGGTACCATTTTTTTTTTCACCATACTTCCAACAAGTGCTGCATCCACATTTGATACTCACCACTGTTTGGAGGGAGAGAATTTATTTTTAGTTGTTATTACATTTTTTTTTATGTGAACTATATAGCAGTGACAACAACAGGGAGAGGCTTCTCACAATCATATCCACAGCCCGTTCACAGAAAAGTCCATTGAAAAGGTATAAGGAGGGCTGGGGGTGCTTAGAATTTTTAGAAAGTTCAGCGATAAAGACAGGGGAATCTATACGCGTTGCTGAGCACACACACTCACAGAAAAAAGGAATGTCCGAGTGTTTATATTTTTTTCCCTTCACTATTATTGTTATTTGCCTTATCTATACCGACCACGTAGCCCACAGGGTGGAAAATGGCTTGATAACCTGGTTTTTAGATGTTATGTGTCACAAACACACTCTTTGGATAGGTGTGGAAGAAAGAACTTGAAATAAATTTATGGGGTTTTTTTTTGGGAAAAAAGAACCATCATATAACTCTCGAGTGAAAAACTGATTTTTTTTTTTTTATTTTAAAAAATTTCGTGCTTCTTCTAAGAATCGCACAACTATTTGGCTGCTACTTTCTTTAAATAAAAAATGGGAGCCATCGGAAGGTGACAGAAATGAGGAGTGGTATGCTATATATGGACGATCTGGGCATGAAGAGGAAAAAGATTTTCTTTTATGAAATTTTACACTCACAGAAGAAAAATCAAAGAAACTTTCAATGTCTGTATGGCCGGGATTACACCATAAAATTTTCATAAAATACCTTCACAAAACTTGAAAAAAGAAACAACCAATAAGCCTGTTGGTTATATTCGCTCGAATGTAACTGATTAGCTTATTGGTTATATTTTTCAAGTTTTATAAAAGAACATTTATCAAACTTTTATACTGTAATCCCAGCCTAACAGAGAACAGAGAAACATATGTTTCTGAAAAATAATTCTTTCAGCTAAAAAACAATAAATTATAAAAAAACATCTATATTACGTTCATGCGTCAATTTTCATGACAAAAATTTTTCTTTATGATTTTCCTTCAGAGTTCTAGCTCAGGCCGGGTTATGTATAGGCCGGGATTGCACTATAAAAGTTTGACAAAAGATCTTTTCAAAACTTGGAAAAAAACAACTCATAAGCCTATTAATTACATTTGCTCGAATGTACCGATACGCTTATTGGCTGCATTAACCTAGTTTTATCGAAGAGCTTTTACAAAACTTCTATACAGTGATATCGGCCTTATTCTAAAAAAAATAAGATATCAGTCATGAAATTTAATATCGTACGTTTTTATGTATAAAAATATCGAAAAATTAAAAAATGAGTAAAGATATGAGTTTTAAATACGGACCTATAAAATAGAAGATGGAAAATCTAAAGAAAACTTTGAAACAGATATCTAAATTCAAGTGAGAAAATTATTGTTTAACTTTACCCAAAAATCACAAATTTCTAAAAAAAAAATCCAAATTATTATTTATTTTTTAATGTCAAAACAAAAGGAAAAAGTTATCATAGGATTTTTTATTAAGAAATAATTTACGTTACACCCAAACTTCCATTCTTTGCATGCAAATTTTACAGGAAATTTTTTTTTTAAACTTTTCTTTCAATTCCTGGTTATTCTTGCAAAATAAATTCAAGTACTTCTCCAGTTTGAGTTTTTTTTTAATTTTTAAACAGTGATCTTTTCAGAGAAATAGAAATTTTATGCCTTAACATTTTCTATTACACATATTTCCTTGGATAAAAATATTGAATGCTAAAAAATTAGTCAAGTTGAAAGCTCTAAGAATGAACCTAAAAAATAGTTAAAGATTGTAAATCTTATGAAAACTTTGAAATATATTCTAATTGTGAGCGAAAAACATTTAATCAAATCACGAGTTTCTGAAGAAAATCTATAAATTCAAATACCTATTTTAATTTTCTCAATGAAATACGAGTGTGAAATTTTCTCTAGTCTGGGTGAGAAACAGTGTAGAAGCTCAACAAAAGTCTAGTTGTGGGTAAGGATGGCCGCACTGTCCACACGAGTGGTACGAAAGTTTATCAACCAGATTTTTGTTCCGCTTTAATGTATCGGAGTATAAAAATAAAATTTGCATCAGTTTCCCTGAAAAACATTTTGCAAGTTCCCTGATGTGAAGGCACGTCAGATGGTTTTAAGAACTATTACTATGCATTATGTAATACGCGAATAGAATTCTTGTTTTCAAGAATTTATCATACGATTCTTCACAAAGTTTCTACACGTTGAAGTTTTTTCCAAAAAAATTTATATAAATAATATTTGAATAATATTCTGTTCGTGCAATTTCATAAAATGTATTATGAATTTCCTGCCGAATTCCAGGTTATTCCTGAAAGAAAAAAACACACATTATTCATAAAAATTTTGTATCATAGATCTCCGTAAATAAAAATATCGAATAGTGAAAATGCGTTGAGATTTTGGTTCTCAGGACATAACGTTTAAGACGCACAAAATATTAAACAGTAGGACTATAATAACTTATAAAACATTTGAAATATCCTAATTACAAGAATAAATATGTAGAAAATTATAATTATCATTGAAACCTCAATCAAATCATGATTTTTTAAAAAAAAGATTACACATTTAAGAAAATCCCTATTTGTTTTCAAAGTTAATTTTCTCATTAAAATGCGATCGGATGATATATAAAAAGAAGTTGGTAATTATTTACAACACTTATATGTGTGGGCCTACACAAAAATGGTGGTAATTTAGTCATACACGTATTTCTTTGGCATTGAACATTTCGACTTCAAGTTTTAATCGCTCATAGATTTTTACTCCAAGACAGAAGTCTTCAACCTCTTTCCATTCGTGAGCACTGCCTGTGCTTACCACTATGCCATGTCATAAACAGAAGAGCATCCTTATGGCAAGTTCGGCATTCGTATGCAGGAAATCAGTATGATTTTAATCTTTGAATGCAATTTGTACAAAGTGTTTTGTTGGGATGTTGCCGCTCATTCCCGCACATTCCCGCATGTACCGATTCGTTGGGGGTTCCGCGGGGGGGGGGGGGTGCATGTGTGGTGTAGCAGTAGTAGGTAGGGCCTCCAAAAAATGGCTCGGGGATCCATGATGTTCTTAAGTCAGCCACCTCGTTGGGCAATTTGCCTGTTGTGGCATTGTATTTGTATTTGTTGATCAAGTGCTCACCAGCACGAGCATTCAACTCTCTGGGTGCGTCGTGGAGCAGCACCGAGGTGATCGCGAGCAATGGGTTGAAGATGTGGGCTCTAAGATAACATATGAATGAAATGATTGCAGACGCGGCGACATAAAGAAAACATTGAACGGGCTGAAAGTTGCCAGTCATCCCCTACATATACGGGACTAAAGCCCGTATGTATGAGGGGAAGGGGGTGCGTTTCACTGTACATTCAGTAGTTATCGCGGGGAGGAGGGATCGGAATAGCCTCAGTCTGCAAGTTCCGGTGCCTATGAATGAATGAAGGTTAATTATATAGGGAATAATATTTATCGTTTTCTAAATTACGATTTAAACCAAAGTTTTGAAATCTCAAAATGAATAAAAAATTCATAAATACCATATTAGTTTTCACTAATAAAATTTATGGATAAAAAATCAATATTTAGAATCTTAAAATAATTATGAAATTTGTTTTTCATGAATAAATGGTTTCAAACGAAATTTGAAGAAATATTATACAATAGAAATAAATATTTAGGAATTTATGTCATTTTCCTGGAACAGTTCCGGAAGGTGCGAACATGGAAAACCGTTACAGTACGAACAGTACCGTTAGGTTCAGGATCCGGCGTGAGATGAGGTTGACCTGATTCTTTTTCACTCCCTCCTCCCATCTCATTTTATGGCATTATTACTCAACCTCAACCTCCCCCCCCCCCAAAACTCTCCCAGATGCCATTGTTATAATATCTACGGGGGGGTGCTCCCCATTCTCCATACTTCCCAGTATGCTGTGGCACTAACACCAGAATGACGTAAGATTCTCACCAAGAATATAAGAAAAAAAAAACATTTTTTTTACTTATCCCGGCTTCCATAAAGGAAAGTTTTTTTTTAACCTAAAAAAAAAATCTTTTGAGTATGTCTGGTGAAGTGGCAGTAGCGGTAAGAAAAGTTGCTGTGATAAGAGATTGACTATACACAGGGAAGTCTGCAGTCTTTCCATCTACGAGACGATTTGCCTATGAACTAATCCCTTTCCCTTAGAGGTCAAGGTTCGAAATAAGGAAAAAATAATGGTAGTAAATAAAATAAGGGGTGCTCCCGAATTCTCAGGTCAGTGACCTCCTCTATTTCTTACGCAGTGCTGCATTTTTTATTATGCGCAAGTGACAAAGTATGCACGTGTTTAAGAACGGAATGTGTTCAAGAATGAGAAAGGAACATAGAGTGATGATTGGGTGTGAAAACACGTGTGCGAAATACAGCTAAACCCCTCTTTTGCGGACATTCGCGAGAGAAAAAAAATTCGTCCGTAAAGGGGAGGACCGGATCGATGAGGGGGGGGAGGGGGGTTCTTCATTTGCAAATAACCGAAATTCCGACAATTATACTGTAAGATACGTTTAAAGTCATGAAAGTACATAATTATTGCACAGATGCACAGTTAAATTACAAAATATTATACAAAGTTTAAGTACTGAATTGAAATATTTTATAAAAACTGATCAATCATTGTTTGGTGGGCTTTGTTGAATATTCCAACACCTTCTCAAATATTGTCCGAATGCGTCCCTCGAGCCAGCTGTTGGCTAGCTCCTGGTATATACATCATTGGCTGAATATCTCTCGATAATTTTAAGCATTTGTTTACTCCATTCTTCCCACACTTCATTGTTGACATCAGCATATTCACTGCACAATTTCTTAAGTACAATTTCGTGACGCATACCAAAACCATCCAATCAACCATTTGAAGCTTTGAAATTGATGAGTCTGAATTCTTCTGCAGCTTCTAGAGCTTTTTCTTGTAAAATCTGATCAGAACCAGGTGAATGCTTGCTTCTTGCTGAAACAAACCATTCGTACACAACTGCGGCTACAGCAAGTCCTTCTGTCTCCGGAAATTTATTTTTTCCCTAACTTTATTTCTTTTCTTTTTTCAGCCATTATTCATGGCAATGTTCCTTTTGCTTCAAAATGGAAAATATCTGCGTTCTCCCGACACCGAATTCATTTGCAAGAGCACGAACTCCCATTTCTTTACGTTTTCTCACTATATTCGATGGCATCAATTTTATTCTCTTGGGAATCTCTTCTCTTAGTGATAGAGTGACAATTACTAGAGTTGGTAATTTTAAAGGACGTAAAATCATGCAAAATATACGAGTAAAACCACCAAATTGATATCAGAGTTGCAGACATTAACAAACTTCAAGCTAAAATTTCATTGAGAAGTATCCAAAAAAATAGATCAAATATGAGGAATTTGTGCTGCCATCTAGTGAGCAGAATTTAAACCAAAACTCCAACTATTAGTGTCTGTTCAGGGGTTATTATCCAATGAAACGAATGATGAAAATGGTGTCCGAGACCGTTAATCATGGTTCGCAATGCATTATTTAAATAGGCTTTTTCCGGATAATTTTATTTGGCCGTAAAACTGGGATGACCGCATCTGAGGTTGTGACCATTACGAGGAGTTTTACCGTATAACAATACATTAATTTTCGTCGTTCTCGAGCACGAGAGATGTTTTTGATTTTACGCGGTTGAAATTCCGATTTTCCTTCAAAGAGTTCGTATTTTCTGGGAGATGAGATTTCGATGCTTTCGTGAAATGATGGAAAATGATAAGCCGGAAGATATCTTTGAGAGGATTGTAAATTATTTTTTCTAGGAAAATAAAGAACATTCCTCCTATATATAAATGATAGAACACATCAAGACAATCAATAATTTTCGGCAATTTTTGAATCTAAATATCTCAGCGAATATTGCACTTGAAATCGCAATTGTTTCCTATACATTTTAATATTAAAATAATTCATTTACTCGACATTTTCACTTCGGTTCGAACTCCGAATCTTTTGAAAAAAAGTCATTTATGTCCATCAAATGCGCACAATTTTTGTATGTAGGGAAAACGTGTTGTTGCAGCAGTTTTTCTTGCATATTGTCACCGCAAAAGCCGTAATGTTAGGGTGATTGCGAAAATACCAATTGAGCTATCTGATGACCATTTTCACGTTGGGCATTTAGTGATTTGTTGATTGCTTGTTTATGAGAATACGTAAAACTCAGCGGGCCTCAAAGAAACAGGTTTAAATTGTTTTGACGGCCATATGTCCTCTAAGAATTCTTTCCTCCTAATGTTTTCAGCGTTATGCCCAGAGTGTAAGGAAGTCCATTGTATGCATTTGAAGCGCACGGGTTTGCCCATAAGAGACACATACGGTACATATACAAAGTAAATTCTTTTGGTCATTTCCTGTGGAATTTTCTTCCGTTATAGTGCTCTGCTTGTGGGCTATCTCAAATTCACCGTTCGTAATGTCGAGAAAACGAAAAGCGCTATCTCTGGAAAAAAAAAAAAAACCTGGATGGAAGATTTCAACAAGAATTTTCAATAAAATGACGAAAGTTCATCTTGCAAAACAGTTGAATATCCCTATGTCAACTTTGAAAATGATTATGAAGCAGAGAAACAAAGTCAAAGACGAAGCTGCTGGTTGCTAAAAAAATGATAGTCCAAGATGAGAATTTTTCCCAAGTTGAGAAGATTTTGTTTCAATTTTTCACCCAATGTCGTGTTCCAAAAGTAACGTTCTTCTAAATTTTATTTCTTTTAAAGTCAGTAAGTGATTTCAAAAATGCAGTTTCATTTTTTCCCCCTCAAGTATGATTTAAATTTTTTTTTAATTACAGAATTGGAGATGCAATTAAACACATTTAATTTTATGATATTTTGTATGTCTGTGTGGGGAGTCATTTTTTAAAAAAAAGTCACAGTGATTCGACTTACGCATCTATACCAAGTTTTGACTCGGTCTCTTGACCGTCGTATAAACGAAGTTTCACTGTAACATTAGTGAACGGAAATAATCTTGTAGAGAAAGGTCAAAATCAAAAGATATTGATCTCTAAATTAGCGTTTCTCAACCTTGAACGAGAAGTAATCCGTGACGATGGTGCAGATGGTCAGCAGGGAGATTTAACAAATTAATTCTAATTCAATGAAAAATTATCCAATTGTAGAACTGATATTAGTAATATTTTGTCTTGGGATTAAATAAAAAACCAAACTCTCATACGATGGGTGACCATATTTCATGGCTAAAATAGGGAAATTTTGATCCTAAATACAGGATATCACCAATTGCCGCCAAAACATGCAATTCCAAATAAAATTACCAATTATTGCAGAAAGTTATTGAAATTAAGGTCTATTTCAAATCATGCAAAGAAATGTATTTCTCGAAAAAACGTTAAAACTTAGTGATCACATTCCATTCAGGAAAAATTAGGATTTCAAATACGGCAAAACTCAGAAAATTGCCAATCGTCACCAAAAATATTGCTATCAGTTGGTCAAATAATCAACTATGGCTAAAATTGCTAAAAAATTACATATGGAAGATGAATGAAGGAGGGGAGCGTACTGGGAATTGCAATGAATGATTGTAGTTGAAATGCAGCTCGGAAAAAAAACCGTTGAAATGTAAGAAAAATCTGAGAGATGGATATGTATATTTATAGTCTTAAAATTATTATACTTAGTTTAAAAATTGTGAAAAAATTATGTGCATACATTTATAGTTTTAGTAAAGATAACATATCTAGAATCAACTTCGTTGAAAAAACGGGACAATTGCGTGCAAAAAATGAGTCCAGCCCGTACAGGAATGCCCCGGGGCATACAGTCATGGTTCATCAAAGTGTTTCAGACATTTTACTAATCCTTGGGTACAAAAAGGTTGAGAAACGCTGCTCTAAATGATTTAGTACACATGAGTAAGTACTTAAAACTTTACAGTCGAACTCCGTTATAGCGCCAACCCTGCTTTGCGCCACAAATATTCAGTGAACAAATCTTCCATATAGGGGATTGTAATGCAAAAAACTTGTTTTAGCGCCAACTCGTTATAACGCTTATAACGCCAACTATCGTTTGGATAAATTCAAAGTAGCGCTGGGAATCGATAAAATTTTAAACCGTTAGTCAAAAAATTTTAATTGAATGCTTTTAAGTAGTCCTTGTATGGGGGCGTACTGTATTACTTTGTGAACACTAACTTATTGGGTAACTTTTTTTGTATTAATTGTGATGCTACAAAAATATATTTTATTCATTTCTCTCTCACTCACCTATTCGCTAGATGTAAACAAATATTAGAATATATTAAGAAATCACGGCTCCCCATGCTTGAAGCAAAAGTTGGACATTTTTTTTATCTCTCAGATCCTGGAATTTCTTCAACTTTGATCTTTTCATTTTTTAAGAAAATCAATCATTTTAGGTTAGCCATTAATTTCGAATCTGCTTCCGATTTTCATACTGTTGCTTGTTTCTTTAGAAACTGCTCTCAAATGGTACTGAGGGGAGGGGGAGGGGCACTGATGTCTCACGAATACGAAAAATACCGTTCGCAATGGTGACAAAAAATTTCGGTCTTGTCTTCTCAAACTGAAAATAACTGAAAAAAAAGCTTTGAAACCATCACTAATTTTCGTTGAATCGATTTGTATTTCCTCTCGTCGAGGAAATACAAATCACTTTTTGATCTAAATATTGATTAAAATATTTTTAAATATGGTCACTCATCTAAAAATATAATTGGATACATTTAATCGGTTTCGTCAAGTAAATAGAAGTAATTATGAATTTTTATTAAAAATTTTAATCGAATTTCGATCTTATTAAATCTGTCGATTAATTCAACTAAATGTTTAACTGCTATTAACAATTCATCGATTAACCAACCCGATTTTTTGGACCCCTACCCTAATACAAAATAATTTTTCGTTTTCCAAGAATTTCCAGATTTCTTTTCCCATAATTTCGCTTTTTTTTTTTACCTTAAAGAAGATGAGAATTTATTCTTTTTTCATTCCACTGTTATTATCGGTCATCATAACAATAATTTGGAGCAAATGATTTGAAAAATAAAGAATGTGAAGTCAGGGTGCCTTAGGAAGCACATTGAATACCTGAACATGTGTAGGGACCAAAACAACCATCAGATTTATTGATAAGGGAAAGTGTACAATTTGAGCGTACTGCACCAATTTGTTCAAGGTTGCCAAGAAAAGTTTTTCAACAGTGCATGTTTTTACTCGCTGGTCATTACATTTCGAGTGGTATTATCTCCCTCGATTTGCTCCATTCAGTCATTTTTCAAAAAGAGTTGCTCTTTCAATGACTAAAAAAAACAGGAAATTTGTGATTTTCTAAAACCAATACGGACTAAAATAAATGCCGCCGTTATTTCCCTTTGTTTATTTTACATTTTGTAAATTATTTACTTGTAAAATGTGTCGCTAAATCAATGCAAAATTAAAATAATTTGAAAGGTGAGAATATGTTTTTCTACGTTTTAATTATCAAGAGATATTTAAGTAATTGTGTTCACAGTGTTGACAGTTTTACGAATCTTCTCATCTTAAAATTAAATGCGTATAAAAGAGGTTATTTTATTTATTGAAAAACACTAAGACACTGAGGTACAGTAGTTCACAATAAACGTATGTATTTATGTAATAAAGCTTCTCTGAAACGCTATTCCGACCATGATCCTATACAACGCCAAATCCCAAAGAATGTGGCGGCAAAGCTCTTTATGATGGATGGTGGCATTACAACGGAGTTCGACTGTTTACACAGTATATATATACAGTCAAACCTCGTTAATGAGTTACTCTTGGGAGAGCAGAAATATGACTTAGTAAGTGGAGTGACTCGTTAAACGGAGTAAGCCATAGCTGTGCCAATTCCTGCCTTAGGACAATTGGGACTTCCAAAAAGTGACCCATTAAACGGAGTGACGTATTAATCGCGTGACGCACTAACGAGGTTTGACTGTATATATAAGTACTGTGTATATTTTTACATGTAATAAAATAAAACGACGGCATAAAAATACGTCGGTGCTTTCATGTAGTTTTTGTCAAGTAAGGTATAAGAGCACTGTATAGTAGGGACTCGCACCATACACCGGAGTCGATCTTCGGTAAGTAAACAAATCATGAAATGAATCACCAGATCGATTTGGCTGTCGATCTTCTGCGATAAAGTGTTTCAGGATTATTTAAACAAAAATGATTTCTCGATTATTAAAAAGAATTTCAAGATTTTGAAAGAAGTACTGTAATTTTTCAGAACTAATAAAAGAAATAATTTCATGATTAATGAAAAAATTTCAGAATTACTGAAGGTCAGCAACAATTTGGGATCTCCCGTTTCCGTACTTATTTGACCAACCCATCAACCATTGTCGTGGTTTTATAAATTTCACTAATCCGTTAACCCTCAGTGAAATGCCACATCATTTTCAAGAAGACTTTTTCCGGTTTTGTGCAGGTGATAGTGCTTTCCCTTCTCAACTTCTTGAACAATAAATCGAGGAAGAGAAATATCTTTTTTTATATAATTTATACTATACGCATGTCCTTTACTACCCCAAAGGGAAGAGGAAGTATATTCAAATATAAATACGAATACAAGGCCACAACAGGCAAAATGCACAACGAGGTGGCTGAGAAAAAGATGCCTATAACAAATATGGATGTTGTATATTTTAAAAATGTAGCAACCCCCAATTAAAAATGAATTACGAGAAATATTATACAATGTGCTCATAAAATATTTATGGTTGTCTTATTCCAAGTATGGATAGCTTCTCGATTTGCAATGTGAATTATCCATACCATGAGCTGATACAGACTTCTATAACGGGGGAAGGGCATAGGTGGAGAAAGAGGTGAGAGTCTGCGGGGGGGGGGGGGGACACGATGATGATTGTTGTGGGAGGGATGATGAGGATGATGGTGTCAACTCATATATACAAATATACATTAGATCAGTGGGCTTCACCTTTGACGTTGGGGGGGGGGGGAAGCAATGGTCCATGCCCCCGTATCTCCGCCCATAAAGAAAGTGCGAATCACTGAGGGTGTATATAGTGATAGTGAACGGGGGGGGGGGGTGGATGCCCATCCCGCCATCCTGTCTATGACAATAGTGCAACTTTGCCTCTCAAAGGGGGAACAATCGTCTCCTTCACCCCGTAAATATCCAACCATTGGTATTGGTCATGGTTGGAGGGAGGGGGGGAAAGACATGTTTTAGTGAGAAGAAACTTCGCCATCTCTCTCAGATTGACATTGCAGTAATGAGAAGGTTTTAAGGAGGCGAGATATCTCGTAATTATCGCTGCGATTGAAACACCATGACTGTAAAAACGTTACAGCACCATGATCTTAATCTGTGTGTTAAAATTTTCCACCTACTTTATCATACGATCAATTTATAGTTGGGACTTTTATTTTATGACTCCCACAATGCACGTTCAAACTATAAACACTTTCACGTACAGACTTGTGACAACAAATTTGGATATTTTGATGATCTGTATTTCAGGTATCGGCAATGAAACTGAAACAAAAACTGTTTTCCTTGTTTTTATGTTAGAAATAGACGGGGGGGGGGGGGGGGGGGGAAGGAGAGAGAGAGAGGATTTGATTTATTTCTCTCTCCCTCAGTCTTAAAAATGTATAATAGATGCGGGTGGGGGGGGGGGAGAATCACTAAACAGGGGAAGAAAGAACAGGGAGAGAAGAAAAGCTTCTCTCCTGTAACCATTCATAGGGTTACAATATAGCTTCGATAATGAGAAAAGAGGAAAGCAAACACGAGAGCTAGAATGAATTTCTTCCACTTGCATTCGAACAAAGATATCGCGTCCGTAATCGTTAAGGTGTTAAAAAAATATATCTGCAATGATATTTTTCACGCTTATCCAGCACCAGTAATAGGTTTAGCATCTTTGGCACTAGATGTCGCTTTCTAACCATTCGTCTAACTGATGAAATGCCGACAAGGCTCAGGTCGTCCTAACGTGTTGTTTACATTTTTATTCATCAACAATGCGATTTGACGGGACACCGATATTATTTTCATTATAAAGAAATTCGCAACAGGTGGATTTTTAATTCACGCAAATCAGTTCGCGATGGGTCTGCTCGAGGACACGCTCATCGTATTCGTCACTCAGGTGAGAACGTATTTCCTATTTCTTCAAATATCAATTGACTCCAGTCACCGGCCACAAACTAACACCGCCACATATGTATTTGTACAAAAAACTTTTCCCCGGAAAATTTTATTCCCATTTCATTCCTTTGCATTTATTTTTTACGATTAAAATTTGAAAAGTTGAAATTTAGAATTTTAGGTTATTTTAGGTTAAATTGACAAATAAAATTACTCCATTGCCATCAAAATGGAGCAGCATTTGAAACTCGCAAAAAAAAAATTTGTTCATTAACAATGCAAAATTAGTTTATGTGTACCAATAAGTGTCAACCACCAGGGTCGTCCGTCCAAGTTTCCACATTGAGTGGGCAGGGCTGCAGCCAGAAATTTATTTCGGAATTGGGGGGGGGGGACGACCAAGGTGGTAGAATACAAATACAAGACCACTACAGGCAAAATGCCCAACGAAGTGGCTGAGAAAAAGATGCCCATAACAAATATGGATGTCATACATTTCTGACAAGGACGAACTGGGTATCAAGTTCGTGACACCTCTAAATATCCTTACTTCAAGCGAGTATCTTATTGACCTGGGTTATACTGCGCCCAGCTTTGTTCTAAGAAAAACTCATATTTATCCCAGGGTTCCCTACGCTGGGGCCTTGTCAGTATCTTATCGACCTGGGTTACTGCGCCCAGCTTTGTTCTAAGAAAAACTCATATTTATCCCACGGTCCCCTACGTTGGGGGCCTTGTCAGCTTCCTGTCAGGGTTGCTGAGTTTGTCTCTTGCTACGTCGTGAAACGTCACGATGGGCGATTCTGTTTATCTTCTTTAGGTAAAAAGGTCGCAGGGAAAAAGAGTAGGTTGAATATTTTATGTTGGTGTGTTTTAGCGAGTTTTCCTTTTCCCTTCACTCCCTGTTTCCCCTCCTTGGAAAATGAACCCTCTCTTTGCTCGTCAATGTCAGAGGACAACTCTGTATGGCTCAAGCTGCCCCTGCCTACAATTGTAGTCTATCATACAGTTTCATCTCCATCATTTTCTTTTTTGAAATGTGTAGAAATGAACCACCAATGGATAAAATAAGTACTTGTTTTTAAGCTGTGCTGACTAATTCAGTAGCCCTCACATATGTATGTGAGGGCTACTGAATTAGGAAATGAATACATAGGAAATGAAAAAGTCAGTTTTTGTTCTTTCAGTTGGCAATTGGGGAAAATTGCAAAGGATTATGGGAATGGTCAGGGCCGTAGCTAGCCATTCCTGTGCTCTGCGCAAGAATTTGAATTTAGGTCCCCCCCCCTCCAAGTGGGCCCTTTGCCGGTGCACCTGTTGCACTTGCCTAGTTATGGCTCTGATAATAGTGCATAAAAACCACAAAAGCCCACCAAAGAAGAGGGTATAAATTTCCATCCCCGTTCTTTCCTTACAAAGGAAGAAAAAAAATTATTCACCAAACTACCTTGATTATGACCCCTAACCTTGCATATTTAAATGAAGCTAGTAAGCTGGAAAAATAAGCGATATGTCGGTGGTTTCTCTTTCAAGCATTGGGTTATCTATCACAAGTATTGAGTAAAATCACAAATTTTTCATTTCAAAAGTATAAATTATATACATTTTGTGGAAAAGTTGTAAAAAAATAAAATTTCCACATTTATTGGTCAAAATTTTCAAATTTCACATTTATATGGCATTTATCCCATTTATTTCGTAAATACAAAATTTGCTATCCCACTTAATCATTAGTTATTAATTAATCGCCTACATAACATCAGTCTATTTATAAACCTTCTTCTCTTTTGTTTTCCACTGCTCCCTCCATTATTGAACATATTAGGATTGACAATATGTGTATCCCTTGTTCAAGATATGGATTTCAGTAAATTTTTATTTTATTGGTCACTTGATGCTATTTTAAAATCTCATATTGTAATGATTTCATCTATTTAATCTGTATTTTTCGGTAAATATTGATAATTTTTCCCATTTTATAGATACTGTTTTTTGCTGGTGGATGGGTATTTTTTATGAAGCAGCTTTTCAAAGATTACGAGGTATGTATCTAATGTGGGGTAGCAAGAGTTTATGTTCACCATTCACAGACACTCACTGTATACCATACTTTATTCCAACAAAAGCAGGACAAACAAGGCTTTTGTGGCCATTATGTAATGCAAAATTAATAGTTTTCGAGAATTTGACGAAGAGAAATTACACCTGACTAAGACCTTCCAGTCTTATAGATACTCCACAGGGATATAGTGAGGGCCATACATCCAAAGGATGTCCTACAAAATGTAGAACCCACAACTGGAAAAGCGTTTTTGCCCTACATTTTATGATTTACAAACAATCTCATGGCACTTGGTATGACAAGGTATGGTATCAAGACCATCACCATCTTTGGGCCCCACCAAAAATCTAAGTGTCTCAGGTCAGCCAAAGATCAACGTGATAGGTTTGGAAACAGCTGGGGTTTATCGTATCCTGTGCAGTTATGGAGAGGTGCATATAGGCACAACAAAAAAAATCTATATCAGCCAGATTAGTTGAGCATAAACAAAATTATAGACTGGGCTAGGATGATGCCAAGTCAGCCACAGCTGAGCAAGCCTTGACTAGTGATCACAATATTCTCTTTGCGAACACACAACTGTTATCCCCAGAGACATAAAATATTTCCCACACATTTTTAGAAAAACAGTCAAGATTCAAAAATACAAGAGCTGCTTCAATAAAGAAGGAAGAGAGGATGAAGATCAACAGTGCTTCGTTCCCCGTTTAAAGATCATAAAAGTGGCACTGATGCATTATCCAGAACCCTTGGAAATAACTTCAGCCAATGGGGAAAATCTTACTTAACTGACCGATCCCAATGAATAGGTATGACTTAAGCAGGGAGTAATAACAGCCTTTTCCCCCCTTCCCTGAAAATGTTCGCCACCTGCATGAGCGAACACCTTTTACAAACTCTTGAGATTTTCATAGAATCTAATGTTTAGTTCCAAATTTTTTGGATTGATTCAAAGTTGAAGGAAAAAAAATTTGGGATTTTTGTATGAGCAAATTTATAGTTTGGAAGAATTCCACACACACACAAGAAGTCAGATTTTACTTTTCTCGATCAAAATTGTTAAAAAAAACAATGCTTTAAAGACAAATAAAAGATTAAAAATAATTCTGTTTTTTGATTCTACTCTATTTTTTTGTGTCTGTAATTGAATGCTCATTTTAACATTGTTCAGCTGGAATGCATCGGTAATGGGTACCACTCAATACCGATTATGCTTTTCAACTTATAGATCAAAATGTAACATTCAAATTCTGAATCTTTTTTGTATAGCTGGTCTGATTAATCGATTCAGTTAATCCATCGATTATTAATTGCAGTTAAAAATTTTAGTTCAGTTAATCGACTTGATCATGCTAATTAAAGTTTAGTTAATATTAAAGTTGATAATTTATTTTCGTTTGTTTGACAAAATAATGGCCGTATTTAAAAATGTTTGAATCAATGTTTTGATCAAATTTTCCAAAATGGGAGAAATACAAGTCGATTCAATAAAAACTGGTGATGATTCCAGTTTTTAGTTCTGTTCATTGGAAATGAAAAGAAGGCCAACACTTGTTGTTTCCGCAATAAACAGCAGTTTTTCATACTCGAGAACCATTACCCCACCACCACCTTCCTCGTACTATTTGTGAGTACACAAGGAGTAATGTAACTTGTGAGTAAAACTCTAAGGAGTAATTTAACTTGTGAGTAAAACTCTAAGGAGTAATGTAACAGAGTATGAAGACTGAAAGTACTTTTAAAATCAGTGACTAAGCTAAAGTGGCAGTTTCTCTTTAAAAAAAACAGCAAGATCCTAGTGAAGAAACTCCAGGATAGCACACAAAATGTTCTCATTGCAAACGTGCAGCCTTAATTTCTACACATATTATAATATTTGTTTACATCTGCAAATAGGGGGGGGGGGTGAAATGAATAAAATATTTTTTATAGCTTTAATATTAATAAAAAATCTACCTAATAAGTTTGTTATAAAATATTTGATTGAAATTTGATTAATCAGTCGATTGATTGATTGACTTTTTTTGATTAACTGGTTAAAAATTTCAAGGGATTCCTGGCCCTACTTTTTTGTTGCTATTAAGAGTATGGAAAGTTCAGATTGTAATACTTTAATGAAAGTATATTTCCTTGGTAGCATAAAAATGATAAGTGAAATTTGAAAAACTGTTTCATAAAACGAATGATCATGAACTGTTTTGGTAAATCAGGCTTTGAACATGGTTGGACAATTCAAACTTTTTTCCAGCGGCTGTGGACGTCAAATTAACCAAGTTTGACTATATAGAACTGAATGTTTGAATGTGTACATACATGCAGAGAAGGGATGTTATATTTTATATTCTTGATATATATTGAGGGAGGGTCGTAGGTTAAAATTGTTGAAAATATTTGTGGGGTTGGGAGAAGTTGGGCCCCCAAATACATGTTCATGCTTATGATGAGAGGGCAAAGCCATTCAAAAAATTTATTTGTGGACCCCTAATGGGACTACTACTAATGCTTATAAGACTACTTTTCCAGAACTGCATATGCATTTTGTAAACAGTTCTGTTTAATTTCTATTATAAGAAAGTGTCTTGTTATTCAGTTGATCAAAATGGATGATTTGCTTGATATTAATTTCAAATGCTACATGATTACAAACAATCTCTTTCGCTTAGGTTCATCATGTTCTGATTCAATTGATGTTTTCCATTACATTCTCATTATCTTGCACGATGTTTGAACTCATTATTTTTGAGATTCTTGGTGTTTTAGAGTCTAGGTAACAATAACTTTGATTATTACTTTGAAAATTCTTATACCAATCATTTTATATATGAAATGACATATGAATACATGTGTACAGCTCTGTGATTTTTAATTTTTGCATAAGAAAACTGACACAAATTCATATTTTGAACTATTACTTTTTTTACACTTCTAGCTCTCGCTATATTCATTGGAAATTGGGTCTTTATGCAATATTGTTTATGCTGATAGTGGTGTTGCCATTTTACATAAGTTACTTCATTTTTAGTAACATCAGCTTTGGTAAGTTTTCTTTACATTTAGATATGAAATTTACTGGTTAGTTCTCATGCTCAAAATGCAATGCTGATTTATTTATAAAATTATTTTTCACAAGTTAGTTTTTAAAATATTTATCTCTATTCCTACCTCTCATAAAAAAAACTGCAGATAAGACTAAACAGCACATATAATTTGCTCTAAGAAAAAAAATTCTTTGAAGTTTTTTTTTAACATTTTATTCACATTATATGCAGGAAAATACGGTAACAGGACCTCTAATTTTTTTTATATGGAAAATTTGCTTCGAGATAGGATTTTCCAACATGCGAGTAACTTTTAAGAGAAAACTGATCTTGTTAATGTGCCTTTATTAACAAGATCAGTTTTCTCTTAAAAGTTACTCGCATGTTGGAAAATCCTATCTCGAAGCAAATTTTCCATATAAAAAAAATTAGAGGTCCTGTTACCGTATTTTCCTGCATATAATGTGAATAAAATGTTTAAAAAAAAACTTCAAAGAATTTTTTTCTTAGAGCAAATTATATGTGCTGTTTAGTCTTATCTGCAGTTTTTTTTATGAGAGGTAGGAATAGAGATAAATATTTTAAAAACTAACTTGTGAAAAATAATTTTTCAAGGATTTATAGATCGCCTATATAGATGCGAGTATAAAAAAATTGACTTTTTTCTGAAGGAAAAGGCAAGTAACTCTTTAAATTCCCAAAGATTTAATAATTGACAAAAAAAAAAACTTTTCCCATGCAGATTATTGGTGCATACTATACAATATTTTTTCCCGAAATGGGGAAATTTGTGTCTGTAGACTATATTCACTACCACAGATTATAGACAGGAAATTACAGCAATTTGTTTAAAGCTATCATAATATTTATGCTCATATAAAAATCACTTACCATTGCACATAGATTCTATAATTGTACCAATATTGTTTACGAGGTAATTAGTACACAGTATAGTATGGAAATAATGCTGGCTTTGATTTCTTCAAAGTGCCAGTCCTGTCCTTACATATTCTGTCACATCTTCCTTGCAAGAAATGTAATCTGGATTAAGCTAAATGTATCTGTAGCTCTGACCAAAGCAATGATGGCACATGCAGTATACATGAACCAATGTCTTCTCAGATCTGACTCAGGTTAGCGAGTTATTGTGATCAGTCTTGTCCTTTAAGTGCAGACACTAACAAGATTTTGCAGTGTTCACTTACATGAAGTTTCCATACATTCACGAAACTAGGTATGAAGTTGTCAGATTGTGATGAATTTTTTTTTACAATTTTTTCACTCTGTATAATAATTGATCTGAAAACAACAAATTGAAAAATCTAATATAATTAAGTTTCAAAACCGTAGAAATTAAAAATTACAAAAATCTCATACCTATAAAAAGTTTGTTTCTAATTCAAATTCTTTTTACATTTTTCTTTTTCATTGGTTCACCTCTATCTCAATTTCACTTTTACAGTTCAGCAACATATGATCAAACCCTTCACTCTGGCATCATGGCTCTGTTTCATGTACCTATTTTGGAAAATAGGAGATCCATTTCCAATTTTAAGCCCCAAACATGGTATGTATATTTTCATAATTGCATCAACTATGCCAACGATCATGTTAATTTAGTAATCACTATTTGTAAGATAATAAAGTGAAAATAACTTTTTTCTATAAAATTAAGGAATACCTAAAATATTTTTTATCTATACCACACATCAAATAACTTGCATTTGGAATTGGAAAATATCAGTCTTGTGTTTGATTGCTTAGATATGTACCATATTAAAACCTGAAAAATATTAGTTTGATATATTCAATTCTCCCCCTCCCCACCCAGCATATGTTTTAGAAAAAGTGAAATGTGTTGATTAACCCTGTTAATACATGCAATGTATGATTAATCTTTTTTTTAATGTTAAAAGTCTGTTATAATGAGAGCTCACAGTTGTTGCAAAATTAGCTACATCAGAGTTAGTTCCAAATTTTTTTTCTCTGTCAAGTAATAAATTGTAGAACATTCATGTATCATATTACGTTATCAACATCTTTTTTTAAATAATTTTATTAGCAATTGGACAATATTCAGCCTTGAGTTTTTTGCTCGCAGTATCAATTTTCCAAAACATTTCTTACGTTGCCTTTTCAATTAACTGAGAAATTAATGAAAATGTGAATGTTCTAATAAACACATTTGCTTTACAGAATTTCATTACATAGAGATTTTGCTGCATATATTGATTAGAGTCTGTATTTCTCTACAGTGATTGAAATGATCCAAATTATTCTTTTTTTGGATTTTTTCCTCATCATTACAGGAATCTTTTCCATTGAGCAAGGTGTAAGTCGAGTTGGAGTAATTGGTGTTACATTGATGGCTTTGCTGTCTGGATTTGGTGCTGTTAATTATCCGTACACATCAATGGCTTGTTTTATGAGGTAATTCCACAAGTATTTCTGACCTTACATTTACATTTTGTCGTGAATAAAAGTTTATTAATCAACATGTTGCTATTTGGAGATTTCAGTAATTCCACAGATAATTCCAATTTTTTCTTATGCAATTTTTGTTTGAATATGGTGGCACTTTAACTCTTTCCTCTGCACACAGATGTGCATTTAGATATCACAGTAAAAATCAGTGAACCCTCGTGCAAATGCCTCATCTTATGGGGCCTGCAAAGCTAAACTTAATATTATCAAACCTTAATGAGTATCACTAGTTAAAGAAAATGTGGATGTACTAGCTGGAAGCTGGTTACAGATCAACAATTCTGGATTCTCTAAGTCATTACCAGATCGGGGATGGGGGAATTATATTTTTGCCAAAAAATGGTGATGTTAATCAGAGCCTTCATAAAAAGTTTGGCGTTTCGGGGCCTGAACATTTTTATGAAGGACACTTCTTTGAAAACCGCCTTTTGATGGTAAAATGTTAAATAGAATTTCCAGTATAAAATTTAAATATAATGATGAAGCAAAAAAAAAATAAAAAAAAAAATAAATAAAAGTTAAAAAATTTGTAATGAAAAAAAACTTAATGATTATGGGGCCCTTGTTTGATCCGTATTCAATCAAAGAGCCCCAAGTGGTGCAGTGGTAAGATGATTGTCTTTCACCATGAAAGTTACCATCAAGGTCCACAGGTTCGAATCTGGGGTAAAAACATCAGAAACAAGTTCTTTACCTACTGAGCCAAAGACAACCATTGATAAATGACTCCATTTCCCACCAACCTCCAGTGGTTGGAAATTCACATATAGCGATATGATCTGAGGTGGTGTGCCATAAAGTAGCGGTATTCAATCAGGACTTTTAACATTTACAGTCTATCCTGTTTATATAACATTCCCACTTGGAAAAATTTACTGCTTAGTATGACTTATTTTCATGGTTCTAATTCAAAAGTTTGCATTCAGATCTCCTGTTTAAAGAGTTTTCCCACTTGCAACATTTTTTCATCATGATTTTTTGAAAACGTTATAAGCAGGATCCCCTCCAATTTCATTATGGCCTGGGAGCTGCTATTAAAAAACACTAAAAAATGACCCATGAATGGTTGAAAAGCCATTAAGAGTGGCTAGCGCTCATCACTAAGTTGAGCACTTTTGAAGTTGTCCCTCTTTGATTTTTGGCAATTGCCAGAAAAGGGAAAAATGTTTGATTGAAAAATTAATTTTTCAATACATCTGGATTCATCATTGCTGAAATAAGAGGATTTTCAAGAGGCAAGATATCTCATCAATACCAATGAGAGGGTTAACTGTATGTTGAAATCAGAAAAAATAAACTAAATTATTTACACATATTACCCTCTTTATCTTTTGTACACTTAGGAATGTGACTCAGACTGATATTCAAGCACAAGAAAAAAAGTTGCTACAGACATTGGATATGATCATCATAAAAAAGAAAAGGTATAGTGAAGAAATTTTTTATAATTTTATGGTTTGCATTAGTAAAATGTTCAACTCTTTTTACTAAAAGAGAGAGAGTACATTTGATATATGTATTAAAATACAAATACAACGCTACAACAGGCAAAATGCCCAACGAGGTGGCTGAGAAAAAGATGCCCATAAAAACATGGATGTCATATATTTAAAAAATACAGCAACCCAATTAAAAATGCAATTAATAATAATTATAAACAATATATACATGTGATAAATATCATACAATGCCCATAAAGAATACATATGGTTGTCTTATTCTAAGTATGTATAGCTTCTCGATTTACCCCAACATGTTTATTGTATTTCTTTTAAAACTCACCATACATTCCACTTCTATTTTATTTTCATTTATCTATGAAACCTGTTGCTTGGATGCGAATAAAAAATATATTTAAAACAATATTTGTAAGTTTCTTGTGCTAAAAGACAACTATCATAGCTGCCGGAACCTAGGGTTCAGGTCACTTGAGTTCCCCCAGGCTCACAGTAAATTTTATATGAGATTGAGTCCCCATCTTCTTGCCGCATTTTACTGGCAAAATGATGATCCTAGAGACATATTTTGAATTAGAAAAAGTATTCAAATAGCATGTAGAACTCAGATACCTCATTCATGTTGCAAAGGGCTGTATAGTTATTAAAATATAAAAATTAACTTTTTTTTTACAAATTATGTCTTTTCTCCTGGAATCCCGCACCTAAAATGCACCCAGGAATCTTGCCTCCTTTCCTGGGATCCCTGAGCCTCAAGATCCTGTAAAGGGCTTACATTCCCAACTGGAAGAGCCGGGCCACGTCTGGTTTTACAGAATGGGGGAAAAAAGAGCAGATTATTAGCTAGCTGTACACAGTTATTTTAACCTTTAAAAAATAACTTTGCAGTGTCTTTATGTTATTTTAAGGCGTACTATTTTTCAGGCTACTGGTACTGCCGTCATCTTTGACAGAAACAGACATTAATGAACATATTCAAGTTACTCGTTAATAATTGTTGCATCCTTCTGGTGTATTGTTACTCTAGGAGATGTTACATTTCTATGGTGCCTAGAGAGGGTTTTTTTTATAGGAAAGTACAGGGAGGAAAATTTCCAAAAGCTGAAAGAATCAATGAAAGAAAGATGGGTAGATCGGCTGAAAACTTACTCTAAATACACTATTGACAAAAGGCAAGGCCGTCTCAAGAACATTGTGTGTCGGGGCCGAAATAGCTTTTCATTGGGAGAGCAAATGCGTAGAAGAAACGATTTTATTTTTACGTAATACAAGACGAGACATGCGTACACGTAGGCGTCGAATGAAGATATCATACTAGGGAAAAAAGATACAAGGGAAAAGAAGACAAGCGAAAAGTCACATAACGGATCAGCTTCGCCATCTGGAGGTGACCAGAGGGATTACAAACGTAAACTCGTACTATTCCCAACATCCTCCCCACCCTGGTCAACCTCCAGAGGAATTACCAATTGAATTGGCCGTCGAATTTCTGTTCCACTGGCTGTACGTAGAATACACGAACGAATGTTGCCGTCACGACCTTTGACGAGGGATGATATGCGTGCCTTCGTCCACATGTGTCGAGGTCTTGCATCTTCCTTTAGGAGGACATCTCCAACTCGTAGCTGAAAACCTTGGTCTTTATTTTTCACTTGGTGGAATGTCTTCAGCTCTAGTAGGTATTCTTTCCTCCATCGGCTCCAAAAGTCATTCAGTGAATCTTGCTGCAGTGACCACGATTTCTTGAGGTCGGTAGCTGCAGGAACCTTTTCGTGAGAAGGAAGGGTTGTCAGTCGTTGTCCAACCAGGAAGTGGGCAGGCGTGAGAGGTTCGAAGCTGTCATCCAACTCGATATCAGCTGTCAATGGTCGGCTGTTGACTGCGGCTTCAATACCAGCCAACGTAGTCGTCAGTTGTTCGTCATCTAGAGATGCGCGACCTAATGTTTTCCGTAAACAACGTTTGACGACACCAATCATGCGTTCCCACCATCCTCCCCACCAAGCCGCTCGAGGGGCTATGAATTTCCAAGTGATTCCGTGGGAGGCGTAGTATTGGTGAGCAGAAGGTGAAGTCATGGCACCCCAAAAGACGGAAAGCTCACGATTTGCGGCGTGAAAAGTCTGCGCATTATCCGAATATACAGTGTTGGGAACACCTAGACGAGCAACAAAACGTGAAAATGCCAGCAAAAATTTATCTGTAGAGCAATCCGTGACAAGCTCGAGATGAATCGCTCGAGTGACAGCACATGTGAACAACAATATATACACTTTCACTGAGATAGAGCTTCTACGAACGTATAGTGGGCCAGCGAAGTCTATCCCCACGACACTGAATGGTTTCGACTGTGTGACTCTATCCGAAGGAAGTGGTGCTTCAATTTCAGCCGGTGGCGTGTTTCTAAAAATTTTACAGGGAAGACACTGGCGTAGGACACTTTTAATAATCTGTCGCCCTCGAAGAATCCAGTAATCATTTCGCAGTTCTGATAGTACCACTCTCGTGCTCAGATGATGGAGACGAATATGTACGTGACGAATGAGCAGTTTGACAAATGGGTGTGAACCATCGAGCACTAAAGGATGCTTTGAAGCAGCTGGAAGTGATGCGAACTGCAAGCGACCACCAACTCGTATCAGATTGTCACTAAGAAATGGATGTAATTGTGCAATTTTCGAGTCTTTTGGAAGTTGTTTACCATGTCGAAGAGCATCATAGTCAGACGGAAAACAATCTATTTGAACTTGACGAATCCAATAACATTTCGCTTTTTCGAGTTCTTTTGCTGTTAATTCGCCATGAAGTTTGCAAGACGTGCGACAGTTGTATATAAATCGTTGAATCCACGAGGTAACCCGAATAAGTTTCGCGTAAGAACTGAAACGAGAAATGTCAATCACTGGGAGAGACGTAGATACCAACATTGAACTTTTCACAGTCCGACGAATTTCTGTCGAAGGTAGATTTGGACCAGTCTCAAGAGCATCATTCAGAGATGGGTGTTCGATGACATGAAACGATGAATCAAATACGTTACGACACTTTTCCGACTCAAGAATGGTAATGGTCTTCACTGCGTGGTGAGGGAGATAATAAATTCTAGGACTTGACGATTCTGGCGCAATTTCGACGTGGTCGTTCTGGATGTAACGTTCCATTTGCTGAATGTACATTTCCCGAAAAGGGCGATCCTTATCCAGACGTCTACGAAGAGTGTCAAAGCGGCGTGAGGCAATAGGTCGATTGTCCGACGTGAGGCATACGCTTTCTTTCCACGGTAGTGAAACGACACGACGATGGTTTTCCAGGCTGTAAGATTCGTGGAAATCTTGCAATATTTTTGTTTCACCAGTCGAGAGTGATTTTTCGTTTACATCGGTGATTCCCATGGCCTCGAGTTCCCAGAAGCGTTTGAACGAGTCATTTATTTCTTCAGCACAAGTAGTAGCCATGCAATGAACAGTAGTGTTGTTCGAAGCAGGAGTGTGTTGGACAAGAACGTTAGAACGGGTACCGCTCAAAATATGTCCGAGATGAGACGGAACAAGAACGAAAGTGTCTGACAACTTGACCGGCGAATCAGTTTTCACTATTTTCCAGTAATAATCGCTACCGATGAGAATTTGAATCGGGATGTCGTCAGAAGCGTGAGGGTCCGCAAGCTGAATTCTGCGTGAAGTAGCAAATGCACCAATGTCTACCGGAGCCGTGGGATGTGAGGCGTAGGAATTATTGCTTTCGAAAGCAACTATCGGAATCGATCTGTTATCCCAAATGCTAGATAAGAAAAATTGCACTTGACGTCGATACATCGATTGTTTTGGCACGGCTTCGAATGCACTAATAGACAAGTTGACCGATTGCAGCACATGCAATTGCAGTTCATTCACTAAACTGCTGTGAATGAAGGAGGTTTGACTTCCGGCGTCTAACACACATCGAGACAATTTGCAATTTCCGTTGGGACCGAATACCCAAATACGTGCAGTTTGCAAATACGTAAAACGGGGCGATACATCAATTTTACCAACAGCAGTAGAGGCATGAAGTGAAGGACAAATGGATACGTGATGTTTCCTTTTACAGTTAGAACAGAAAGCTCTAGCACGGCGTGGGCAAGTTTTAGCGTTATGCGAACGGTTAGTACACAAAAAACAACGATGAGTGTCTTTTAGCTTCTGCACTCGTAATTGAACATCAGTTATCACCGAGCAATTTTGGGGCCAATGATCATACGATTCACAAAATGGGCAAAAGGGTGACGGATTTTTCTCGTTACGTCGAATGCGAACATGAAATGCTTCCGTAGTCGGGCGGAAATTCGAAGATGGCAAAGGAAACTCACCTTGCACTTTGCTTGAAAATCGAAATCCGTCGATTTCTTCACCGAGGAACTGCATCAGCTTGGATATGTCCATGTCCGAGATATCTTGCCGTTTAGAGTGGATAATCCACCGTTGACGAATGTCCGTAGGAAATGTGCGAAGAATCTTCGGTGTCAAAATCCGACTGTAGTTATCGACATCTTCGCCGAGTGATCGGAGAGCTTGAATATGGGCGTTAATTTCCAAGTAGGTGTCGTTGAGAAACTCGGGCGATGAAGTTGTCGCTGGACGCAGGCTGTCGAAGAAATCGATGTGGGTCTGTATGATGGTATCCTTGTTGCCGTACCTGTCGATCAGCATCTTCTTCACCGTCTCGTAGGCTTCCGATGTGACGCCGATTCCCTCGACGAGCTTCTTGGGTTCGTTTTGGAGATACCTCCGTAGAAAGACGTGTTTGTCGATGGTTGACAGTTGAGGATTCTCGTCGATCGAAGAGGTGAATTGTTGCCAGAATGTCGGCCAGTCTTCAACACAACCGCGGAAGGGCTCTAGGCGTATTGTAGGCAGCTTGAGAGCACATGGTGATGAAGTCGATGTAGGTTGAGCTGAAGCGGGAATCGAAGTAGCAACCAGAGGCACCGTCGTTGGAGACTTGTTGCGTTTTCGTAGCACGAGGGAAGCATGGAACAAGGCACGTTTCGCTTTCTCAGTGTATTCCTCGCATTTTTCGATATCAATAGCGTAATCCTCGTCCGATAGTAGAGCGTGAATACCGTCGTCAAGGCGAAGTAATTCGGCCAATTCCTCCGTCAAACGAGAAACCATGAAGTCGATTTCCGAGTCGGTTTCCTTCCCGGCACTGTCCAACGTTGAAACGAATCTAGACTAACGCTTAGAAATTCTGTTGATCTTAACATTATTAGCCAATCAGAATCGAGCCACTGTGACGTCATATTAAAATCATCTTGTAAGCGATGCAAGCTGGATCGAGATTAACATTGTTTACATTCGTGACGATTTGTTTACGCTATCAATGTTGTAGAAGAATAATTTATAATTATCATTGATCATTTTTATCGCACCACGGTAATTTTCTGCTCACGAGGGCTAAATTTATTATTATTTAGAATGGATAAAATCAGACCATTTAAGTGTGAGTACTGTTGTAAAGAATTCACTTGTTATGGCAGTTTGAAACGACACATGAAAACTCTTCATCCTTTCGTTAGACATCAAGTTCTTCGGCATAAAGTTAATGTGCACAAAATTCACACAGAAAGTAAATATGCTTGCACCCTTTGTGAAAAGAAATTTACTTTGCTCAGTAATTGCAGGCGCCATGAGAAGACTCAGCACAAAACTTGCTTTGATAAAAAAATGCCTTACAAATGTCCGAAGTGCTCAAGTACGTTTTCTGTGCGATCTGCTTTAATTAATCATTTTGAGCAGCAGCATTCAGACATTATTCAGACCCAAAACATCACTTTCGAGAATCATAGTGGCTTTATTAAATGGAAATTATCTTTGGAAAAGAAAACAGCTACCTCTTATGTGCTTCAGAATAAATACAAGACAATACGCGGTATCACACTCAGCTACGAATGTAATCGTAGTGGTGTGTTCCGTTCTAAAAGCCATGGAAAGCGACACTTAAAAATTAAAGGGTCAATTAAAATTGGTGCTTTTTGTCCTGCAAGAATCCTATATGAGGGGCCTTCAGATGAAGGAGAAATAAAAGTCCATTTCACATCAACACATGTGGGGCATCAATGCATATCAA
Source organism: Pholcus phalangioides (assembly GCF_987345545.1). Classification (NCBI taxonomy): domain Eukaryota; kingdom Metazoa; phylum Arthropoda; class Arachnida; order Araneae; family Pholcidae; genus Pholcus; species Pholcus phalangioides. The sequence continues at coordinate 47,527,572 of NW_028301608.1, read as the reverse complement.
GGCTGGGATCTTTTGCAGGCCCCCTCCCAGTCAGATTTCTCATGGCCCCTTCTATAGTTAATTTATAGCCTGAAAAAGCCAAAAAATTATGAGAATTATCCCGGGCTCTTGTGGGGGCCATGGGTGAGGGAACAAAAATGCACACATGGTCCTTGTAATAGAGTACTGGGGTTGCGCTTGGCCATGCGACCCATTGCGGCCACACGGGGCACCGCTTAAGAGGATGCTAAATCCGGGGTGAATGGGTAAAAAAAATTCCATTGGCGAAAAAAAACCAAACTGTTGGTTCTGGAGGGACGCAAAATCCGAAATGAAGGGCCGAAAAAACTGTTTTGTTAGGAATTGTTTGGATAAATTGTGAGGGAGGGGCATGACCTTCTAAGGGTAGGACTGACAGGGCTCCAGCTTGAGGCCCGGGACTAAATCCTTATAACTTTTCTTTTTTCATTCTATAAATTAACTGTAGAAGGGGCCCCGTGGAAAATCGGGCATGGGTCCCACGAAAGATTCCCTGACGCAGGAGGTAGGGGCTATGGAGGGAACAATAGGTAAAGGCGCAAAAAATAAGTTCCACACGGGTATAGGTTTTGCCTCAAGCCGACCAGATAGCTTACATTCTTGTTTCTGGTATTACGATCAGAGGCCTTGTCTATTTTCTCAACGTTTCTGTTGTCAAGGTATAGTATGACTCAAAAGCGTGATGTCGTGAATTTTTACTGTGTTAAATTTTGTTGTCTTAAGTAAAGTCTACACTTCCGTCCCTTACAACCTGCTGCCCGGGTGCGCCCTCGCTTAAGCCACCCCTGTCCCAATACATTATCACAGCAATGTAGTTTTAAAAAATTAAATTTCGCGGGTATTTTTTCCTCATGTATGATTTGGTCTCTTGGAGTTCGTTATAACTGAATTCGACTTTATTTCTTTTCAGCAGAGGCAATGTATTGCACCCCCTTTCAAAATTCATAAAAAATACCTCAGAGCAATCACTCTCTATTCGATTTTTATAAATATATTCCCCCACCAGACCACTCAGTGCTGGCTGAAGATAGCTTCGTGCTAAACTAGATGGCTATCCATCTGTAATTGCATGAAAATGATGGGTTTTTCTACAATTTAGCTTTCATTTGTCATTCATCTACTTCTTGGATTACATTTACTACCAGAACTCAAAAGAATGTCAATGAATGGTCAACAAATCTTTGTCTGTTTTCTTTATGGCAGCCCTCTTTGAATGAAAAGTCTGAACGCACACAATTTTCTGTCTTTACAGTTATTCCATTTTGCTTAAATCTCTTCTATAGTTTGTGTCAGGGCCTACTATCACCACCAAGTCGTAAAACCACCGAGATTACATGAACCACTTTTTTTATTTCCTTCCTCATGTTAATGTTACTTGAATGGGGAAAAATTTTTTTAGTCAGAGTGACTAAAAAAAATTTAATGTCACAAATTTCTTTGTGGCCCCCCCATATCAGTAGCCGTGGCTCCCCTTTTGTAAGATTTTCATCCGTGGCCCCCGGTTGAGAACCGCTGTGTTAATATATATATATATATATGTGTGTACTCATACTTTTAAGCATGTTTTGCAGGGCTGAAAATTTTCAAAGCTTTATTTTAAAAGTTAGAATGGGCAAGGCCGCAACTAGATGCTTGGTCACCTGGGGCAAGTGCACATTTTGGCGCCCCCTTGCAGGGTTTAAGCTCGGTTGCATTTTTCGCAAAATGCAAAAGAAAATCGTAGAATGCGGAAAAAGTAGTAGCCACTTTCGCAAAAATGCGTACACGAGGTACGCAACGAGTAGGCATCCAACCATCAATCATTACATTAGGGGTTATTCAAGTATTACGTCAGCATCGAGGGGTTTCGGATTTTCTGACTTTTGATGACAAGGGGGGGGGGGGGGTTTGAAGGTTGCTTACGTCATCAACCACCCTTTTTGAAGATATGAAATATTCTAAGCTGCTGACAAGGGGGGAGAAGTCAAAAATGGCTAAAAATCTGCTGACGCAATACTTGAATGGCCCCTTAGCATTGTAGCATTTTGCTAAAGCTTTTCTCCCATTTTCACTTTTTTGCGAAAGGAATTTTTTATCCAGCTTAAACACTGCCCCCTTGTAATGTTGAAGGAGGGGTTTGAGAATAAAATTTGCGCCCCCTCTGGTCCATCGCCCGGGGCATGAGAGCTGCCTGCACCCCCCTTGTTGCGACCCTGAGAATGTGATATCGTTAAATAATCTAAAAGCTCTAAAGAATATTGTTAATTAAACAATTAACAACTAATCATGGTTAATTTAACAAAGTTTAAATAAAGTGCAAATATTTTAGTGAACAGTTTCCACATTTTTTGTCATATTTGTTCAAAATTATTGCCAATTTTTTCAGAACAAAAAGGAAGGCATACAGGGTGATTCAAAACTCAATGTGCAAACTTTTAGGGAAGGTAGAAAACACAAAAACAAAACAGAATCACATAGGAATGCAAGACCGGAAACACCAATCTGATCAGCCGGAGAATAAACAAAGATGCAGAAATGATAAGCCAATAATAGGTGGAAAAACTTTTTCTTTAGCGATACTTTACAAGAGGAGAGTACTAGTACAAGTGTAGTTTCACAAGTGCTCAAAGTTCTTATCATCCGCAGTTGTGCACACTTCACAATGGTGAGACATTGATTGTTGAACACTTTACAAAATACCCAGCATTTTGTAGACCTTTGCAGCTGTATCCGAGTCGAAGGGCATCTCGTACACCATGGCTTTTAGGGTCCCCCCACAAGAAGAAATCCAGGCTAGATAAATTGGGCTATCAAGGTGGCCATAAGATGGGTCCACCAAATCTTCATTTATATTCCAGCTGATCAGATTGAGGTTTCTGGTCATATATTCCTATGTAATTGGTTTTTTTTTCTACCTCCCCTGAAAGTTTGCGCATTGAGTTTTGAATCACCCTATATATAAATATAGTCTTAAGTTAATTATATTTCATTTGATAATTTTCATAATTCTAATTAATTATTCATGTTTATTTTAAACAGTAATATACACCGATATAATAAAATATTATATATTATTATAATATAAGTCCGATATAATAAATTTTTTTGTGACAACTACACCGATTTCCTTTTTCTCATTTTGTGTCTCCTGTTTTCGTATGTGATAAAACTTTCTTTTCAAGCACATTGAAATGTATTGGATGCTTTATTGAATTTAATTATATATATTTCAATATTGTACAAAACCCAGGCAATGTAATGAAATAAAAGTTTTTTCTTAATTGAATATCTTGTACACTTATTCTCCTGTTTTGCTCAATTCAGTGGTGTTGGAACTAAAGGTGGGTGCTAGCAACCATGGTTCACGGAATCTTTGCCCCCGATATCACACTCTAGCATGTTTCGTCCTCGTTACATTTGCCCCCACACCAGAAATTTTGCCCGCCATTTTGCTGTGGATACTTCACCCCGCAGACATTTTGCCTCCCTTGACCGTATGAATAACCAAGTGAGCTGGACATTTATCTGTAAAAAATTAACCTGCCCTGACTGTATGAGTGACCGTAGAAATGACTGCGTGAGTGACAAAGCAAGTGATCATGAATCATCAAGTGAGCGAATACATGAGTTGGACCGAATATCTCATTTTAAACCAGACATTTTGCCCCATGTGTAAATGTTAGGTGAGTATGTGGCAAGAATTTGCACAAAGCATAATACAATCACTTGGTCACTCACACAGTGAATCACTGACATGGTCAATCACTGTCACTCACTTTGGAACTCATACAAGCAACCACTGTCACTCATACAGTAAATCACTTATATGGCCAACCAATCGCTTGCTTGGATACTCATACCGCGACTCCCCTCGTCACTCATGGCCAATCACTCGTATGGTCAACTACTCTGTAATTCATATGGGCAATCACTCAGTCAATTCCACACTCACAGATTCTGTCACTCAGTCATTTGTACGGTCACTAACTCACTCCTAAAGCCGATTTCACACTCACTAACTCACTCCTAAAGCCGATTTCACACTCACTTGGTCACTCATCAACTTATATGGTTTCTCACATATATATAAAGCCTCTATTCTGTCTCTACATTATATAATTAATTTTATAAGCATATTTTGCCACTTTTTAAGTGCATATAATCGGGGTTCTACTCATAATTGTCGGTCACTTACTTTTTTCCAGAGTATTTTAATTATATTTCAGAGAATATAAATAAATAAAATAAATAATTCATTACGTCAGTTTATAAAAATATAATTGACGTGAAATATTTATGGACATCGACAATTAATAATCTTTGGACGAGTTTGTTTGTTTAGGCCTATTCTTCACTAACGCTTAGAAATTCTGTTGATAGCGTAAACAAATCGTCACGAATGTAAACAATGTTAATCTCGATCCAGCTTGCATCGCTTACAAGATGATTTTAATATGACGTCACAGTGGCACGATTCTGATTGGCTGATAATGTTAAGATCAACAGAATTTCTAAGCGTTAGTCGAATCTAGTCACCTTGGCGCGCACCGTTGTCCGTTTCCGATGGAGCGTCGTTAATTTCTCCTGATCCATATTAAGACGAGTTTCGTTGGTCAAAATGTTCATCCGACAGGTTTCATTCATCAAAATATTCGTTCCGGCGGGTTTCGTGCACCAAAATATTCGTTCCGGCGGGTTTCGTGCACCAAAATATGTCGGGGCCGAAATAGCTTTTCATTGGGAGAGCAAATGCGTAGAAGAAACGATTTTATTTTTACGTAATACAAGACGAGACATGCGTACACGTAGGCGTCGAATGAAGATATCATACTAGGGAAAAAAGATACAAGGGAAAAGAAGACAAGCGAAAAGTCACATAACGGATCAGCTTCGCCATCTGGAGGTGACCAGAGGGATTACAAACGTAAACTCGTACTATTCCCAACATTGTGGACCCTTGGGTTAAAAGATTTTTCTGAGTTCTTGGAAAATTCTTGAAAAATTAAACTACTTCTCATTTTTCTGAGGCCCCAGCTGTGCCAGAGTGGGCCCATGTGTTAAGATGGCACTAACAAGAGGGTGGGGGCAGATAAACATCCGTATTCGAATACAGTGAAACCTTGATACAATGATACTCTGCAAACCAAGAAAAAATATCATTGTAGAGGGATTATCGTTATATCGAGAGGTGACGTCATCATCAGGTGCTGCCAAATTTATGCTGTTGCTGACATCTCTTCTGAATTGGGTTGTTTGTACCACCACAAAATGTATTTATAAGCCTTTATTCGGCAGCAAAAAATTCTAATTGATTGTTGATGAATGGAATTTATTGGTTGATGAATGTAATTGAAAGTTTAGTTGGTTCTTTTACTCTGTAAAGTGTTTTCTCACACAACACTTTTGTGTACTATGCAGAAAGTAGTTTCAAAGCAACTTCATTAACACTTTCGGAGGGTAGATAGTGTAAAATATTGATGTTGTTAATTATCCTTTGAAAAACTAAAACTGGTGAGAAGTTAAAAAAAATATATATATATGTAGATGATTTGAGTGAAGTATAAAAATTATTGCTGTAGCAGTTTTACAATCTCCTCGAAAAATATCATTATAGAGGAATTTATCATAGGAAAGGATGTCATTGTGACGAAAAGAATTTAACTAGACTATAGGCAATTCCAACCAAAGTTCGAAAAAATATTGTTGTTGAGGGATTTATCATTATACCAAATAGCGTTGCAGTGAGGTTTCACTGTATATGAGAAATTCTTCTGTAGATTTCCGACAATATTGAAAGCAGTAGAAATAATAGTTGAAGAAAGCCAAGCACAAATCGGTTGTTTTTGTCTTGTGCAACACTCCACAATTTTTGGACAGCAAGACTTAATTGTGTCATGCCTTCAACTTTTACTAGGAAAGCAGATGATCAGATTATCCTCGCCATAACTTCATCTTGGTGAGTGGTATTTTGTTGACAGATTTATTTTATTTTATTTTTTTGGGCGTTTCTAGCATGTCATTAGTATTCAAAAACTTTTTAAGCCAGAAGAACAGTTATGGTTCCCATATCCTGCAGCTGATCCCCTAGGCTACTTTATCACACACCCACTTTGGTCATATATTGCCATATGGCAATTTCCAACCAGTAATGTAATCAAATGTAACACACATCTATGATAAATGATTTGCTTCAAGCGCTGCTCAGTATTCTACCAACTTCTGTTGAAGCAAAACAGGCATTTTCTGTAGCATGTCGCTACTAAACTGTGCACAAATCAGCTGGCTGTGTGAACAATTTGTGTTTTTTGAAACATTATTTTGCAAAAAGTAAAAAGTTGTGATGGCTTTGATGGATATGTTAAAATATTGAACTTTCTCATGATATTATATTTAAATGAAATTTCTTACATTTATAATTAAAATAACAATTTTTATATTAAACAATTCTTTATATCTGCAATCATTGCTGTCACATAAATTTATCCTATTATTAAATATTAACTTTGAATATATATATACTATGCATCATTTATATATTTTTCTTACTTCCTGCTTCTTTAGTTAAAAAACAAACTGAATCATGGGGATGGATCGTCTCAATTTCCGTTATCCCGGGATTGAGGAAAACTCGAAAAACATTAACTCCTAGTATGGACACCCTGTCTTGAAAAACCCAATTAGACATTTGATGCTCTGGGTCTCCCAAAGCCAACAAAAGAAATTTCATGTTTCTAAGTGCAATATTCACTGAGATATTTGCATTAGAAAATCTGAGAGAAGTTAGAAAAGAACAGCATAAACAAGGTGAGGGAAAGCAGTATTGTCCATTAGTTTATGCTGTTCTTCCCCAACTTTTCTTCAATTTTTATATTCAAATATCTCAGTGAATGACTTGGAAACATGGAATGTTTTTTGTTGGGCTCGGGGTAGACAGGGCAACCATTTTTTAATTGAATTTGAGAACAGGGTGACTGTATAAGAAGTTAATTTTCATATCTTAATAACTATACAACCCCTCGCAACATGAATGACGTACATGAGTTCTACATGTTATTTGGATACTTTTTCTAATTGGAAGTATGTCTCTAGGATCAATGGTTCGTCAGTAAAATACAGCAAGTAAAATTATAGAATCACTCTGTATAATGCAATGCACATTTCCCCTTTCACGAGCTCTTTAATCCTATATACAGCGATGTCGCACTTATGACTTATGCATCGGTGCAAGGGAACAAGAAAAAAAAAAAATGCATAAATGGGAGAGGCATATAAGAGAATAGCATCATTTACCAATATCTTTGATCAGGAGTGCTGCAGAAAATAAATTCATCTTATAACTGAGACAAATGCATAAGTGAAAGATTATCATGGAAGGTCTGCCAAGCTAGTCCATTCCAATATATTGACAATTATAAAGTTACTAGCTATAATACCTGGCGTTGCCCGGGTTTTTTTCAATGAGGCTTTTTTGGATCACGTGATACCTCCCTCTTTCCTTGAGGGAATTGCAAACCGTGTCCAAGTTTACCAATATGGCGACTTCCTACGCGACTCATGAAAAAAGCAAATCTAGATTTAAAGAAACGTAAAAAAATAAATGTATATATATTTTTCTTTTTTTAAAGGGTGCTAGGTATTTCGATTCCCCCCTTTTGAACTTCAAGTTATTCATCTCTGCCTGTTTCTGCTTCAAAAAATGCTTAATTAAAGCTGTGGAATTTCTTCGATGCACTTTATGGGCCCATAATTAATCTTAAAACAACCTAAACTATATGAATTTATGCAGTTGAATATCAAAAGACAATTCGCGGAGACATTAATTTTCATGCTTGAGAAGATATAAATAAAAAGTTGAAATCAATGTTATTGCATGAATATCCAGCTCGAAAGTAGGTCCGGGGCTAATTACTTCATATTTAATCGTATATCTATCTCTAAGCAAACTCAATATTTCAAAAATCGAGTATTTAATACAATTTTTAAAATTATTGATGTGACAGAAAAAACCCCACCAAATTTCCACATTTCAACATTAAAATCGGCATTTTAACACTGATTTCTATGGGGGATCATCCTTTGCCTTACCCTCAAAGTGATGCTGATGATGGTGTCTATTCAAAAAGCTCTCATAACTGGGAGGATTGAATAAAGTGGCAAACCATTATAAAAGCATAAATATTATACATATACTGACAGCGTTGAAGAAATGACAAACCATTGTAAAGGCATAAAACACGTCTTAAACGCATTGCTAGGGAACCACGGTAACCAAAGTAAATGTTCGGAAAGTGATTGTTGAGGCAGAGAAAGCATTGTTGCCTGACAGTTTTCTGCCCATTTGGGGCACTTGCCCTGCTCTGACGAAATTTTAAAGTAGCCTATCGTTCAAGTTGGGTCCCATTTGGTATATATGCAAAATTTGGCGACGATCGATCTAAAATTGTAGATTTGTATAGAGAACATACATACACACATACATACACACATACAGACACACAGACAGAAAATCAATTTTATATATATAGATATTGATATATTTTGACATAGAAAGTACAAAAACAAAATAAGCAAACCTCAAACTTTTACATCATTTTTACTTGTTTCTCATTATGCATGCAGCATTTGAATATTATTTGGATTTCACTCATATCTTTTCACATTGATTGACATGATAATTACTCATAATTCCAGGATTGCCATTGCTGAGAGAGAAAAGATGCAGCAATCTGCTCTTTCTGGACAAGGTGCTAGCATCTGGGGTATGCTGAAGAGTGTAACATCAACGTTAGGCACAACAGAGAGTATCCTCTTTCAGTTATCTGGGTATACAATATATACAAATACAGTAGACTCTTTTGCTAATCTGGCATGTATCAGACCAGAGTGTACCGGATTACCAAAATTGCAGATTAACCGAAAGTCAACTGAAAAAGCCTATTTAAAAAATATGCAAAGACATGCAGTGTGTGACATGTTTTCTTCTTCTATGTTCAAAGAAAACACACCTAAAAATGCTGGATTACCAGAATGGCAAGACTAGCGCACGTCTGGATTATTGAGAGTCTACTGTACATTTATTTAACACTACAGCACTGGTCATTTTTATGGTTTTTGATCTTCTCGTTCCATTTTTATAATGAACCAGATTTTTTAGAATGTTGAAATTTCGCGACTTTTCCTTAAAATACTGAAATATTATGCTGCCCAACTATCATAAGTATGAAAAAATATTGGCCAAGGTTTTTTTGTTTTACCTGGAAAGACTATGACCAGCCTGTTTGACCGTTAATGTTAAACACTTTTATTGCATGGACAACAAATATTTTGTCAAATCATGGCATCAGATTTCCTTTAATATAGATGTTCCCGCTTTGGCTAGTTGGAAGCATCTTTACTGACAAACATTTATAATGAAACAAATTATGGTGTTGATCAGATAGCTTGAAAGCACTCCGCTCGAGCTGGTTAATAAATGCTTAATGCTTTAGTTAATAATGATAAATGCTTGGTTAATTTGTAGAAAAAAATAATAAAACAGGGAAGATAGTTTCTTTGTTGTTAAAATTAGCTAAAAAAACTTTATTTGTTCAGAAATCCGAATTTTGATAACAAAAACTGCCACTGTATCAGTAAGAAAGATGGTGGTGTTGGATTTCACCATGTAATACCAAAACAAGCTATATATTTAGGTAAGAAACAGGTAAGAAATCTGTGAGCGGCAAATACATTTCACTGTAACAAATATATTAAAAAATATAAAAATGTGATGTGCGACTGCAACTGCATTTATGATGAAAAAATCATATTATTCATATTTTATTGTTTACCTATAGTATGTATAATTGAGCATAATAATAAAAAAAATCAAGAGTTGAAAATCAACCTCTGGTCATTTTGACTGGTATTATCCTTCTAGGTAGAATGAAAAGTTGGTCCCTCTCAGAGCTATATAATAAGGGCTATTTCATGAAGCACCAGAGTTGGTACCAGCTGACGTAATTGCTCAAACAGAACCAAGTGTGCCCGATTTGCTACCTTTTCAATTATTTTGCAATCGCTGTACTGCTCATTTTACTGAATTATTTCCAAAATTAACTTTTCAATTACTGTCATTAGTATACGTTTATATATTGGCTTGCTTTTTCAACATTTTAAACACTTAAAGAGAGAATTTGGTATTTGTTTATGAGGTAACTTCCACTGAGAATATTTTCCTGGGATCCATCTCACACATCTCAGTTGAGTCACATACATTATTTAATTTGAATTAGGTTGATTGAAAGCCAACTCGAGACACATAATTTCAATTATATTCTGAATTTTCTAATAATTTTTGTTTTTATTTGAATTAGGTGTATCTTTCAGCAGGACCACACATAGTGTCCCTTCGGGACCTCGGTACAGACTTGTTCTTGGGGGGGGGGGCTTGAAAAGGTTATATTATGCAAAATAAGTGTATATTTTTTTGTGAGGCTCTCATTTGTCTTGGGCAGTGGCCCAGTTGCCCCAGCTTAGTTACGGGCCTGCATTTTAGAAGCCTTGGACTTATATTATAAAAATATTAAATTTATATGATAAAAATATATTACACATGCATAACTTGTGACAACACCATGAACGAGAGATTACTCACTTAAAACAGTAAATAAACAACTAAAATGTAAAAAAAGGAGCATGTTTCTCGTGCTGTTGTGGTCTGCTGAAAAGTTCTTTTGCAGTGACGTCACGAAGTAGATCAGAGATCACATCCACTGAGTCGAAGCGATAAGAGAGACTTTAAAGGAATGAGACAGCCTTCATTATATAGCTCTGGGTCCCTTTAGTGTTAAACGCAATATATTTGTATAATCAATAAATTGAGAGAGAAAAAGTGTGTGGTGGATACAGTAAAACAAATTGTGCATTTTTACTCAAACAAAACAACTTTATGTAAAACAATCTATTCAAACAAGAGAGACTATTTGTCTTTGATCATGCTTGCAAAATTCTCATGTTATGTTCTTGTTTGACCTGAACTCAATGAAATCAGATATTGGGCAGTTAAAACAAGATGTAAAAGCTCTTGAAGAACTTAACAGGCAGCTATTTTTAGAGTCAGTTGACATACATAATATGCAGGTAAGTTTGTTTTTGATTCAATTGACATACATAATACCAACTGTATTAGAAACATCAATTTCAGTCGATTCAATTTTTAGACTCAACTTCCAGCAGATATTCCACATTCAATCTTGATCTAGGGATATTTTAGCAACAATAAATATTTCCTCGAAATTCCTTTAGGATATATGACTTTCTGTTTTTTTTCCCATATAGGACAGAATAGATTGGTCTAAAACTTTGAAAGGGAAATACTTTAATTGCTTGGGATATTTCTTCTCATTTTATTGCATATGGAAAATTTTTATTGTAAGTATGCATAATTTTGATTGAGAGGAGCTGTGCGATGTTTTCTTGTATATATCAGACATCAGTTAGACAACTTTTCTAAAAATTATGTGATGGTTTTGATATTTACATGTTAAAAAATTCCATGCCAAGTATTAAATTTGAAAAAAAAGTAACAAATGTGAATAAAGTAAAACCTCAATATAAGGATACGGATACTCTGCGGATTTAGAAAATATACCACAGTAGAGGGATTATTGTTATATCGGGAGGTAAGAGAGTTAGTTATGTATTACACACTATAGGAGATAAGGAGATAACTATACACTATATATATAAGGAGTGTGAAGGTGCAGGATAGCTGCTTTTATATCATAAGGTATTGAATTTCGAGAGGAACCCGAAGATATGGGACTGCACAAACAAGTTTCTGGGGCCACTTGCCGAAGCTGACCAAGAACTGGACATGTCTATGAAGTACTTTTCTAAGTCACTCTTAAAAAAAGTTAAAAATTAGCGATTAAGTTATTTGATTAATTAGTGTGTGATTATGATATGCCCAAATTATTTAAGTGATGCCAAAAAGTGAGGAAAGCCTGTTTCTGGGACAAGAGGGTTTTTGATTTGTATAGTAATGTAATTGAATTTAGATACCAAGAGTGATGAAGATAGATGTCAAATTGGAACTGATTTACATGTTAATTTAAAGTACCTTTATTTAACATAGTTGACTCGTCTAGGAGGTGTCATGGGGTTGAAAGGGACCCTGCAGTGAATGTAAATTTTGGTAGTAGGGAACGTCACGCCAAAAATTGTGGTGGCAAGAAAATAAAGAATAATGTTGGGAAGGAACTGAAGTTTTGATAAAACAAGTCAATCCCAGGGTGCTGAAAATAATAATGTTGTACAGGGTGCCGAGACAGGTCTGAATCCTGACCAGGAAGGGAATGTCCAGGATCATGAAGAAATATCCATCGCTGATCAAAATTTTGATAAAAGAGAAAATTCCCCATTAATACTTACTGAGTATGGGAACTGGAAAGAGCTGGTGTTGAAATTGAGATCAATTTGTAGGGATGAATTTGAAGTAAAAGTAGTACTGCGGGGAATTAGTCTAACCTGTTGGACTAGAAGAGATTTTGAAGTGGTTAAAAACTACCTGTTACTAACGAATGTTAAATTCAGTACATACCCATGCAAGTTTGACAAGAATATTAAGGTGGTGATCAAAAAGTTAGATACACTAAAAGCAGTGAATTGAATGAGGTCCTTTTGGATTTGGGGTTTGATGTTATTAAAGTTGCACAGATGCACAGTGTTAAAACCACAGAGTTAGAATAATATAGAGCATGCACGAGGGGTTACAATGTGAAGCAAAGATCGGAATCACGTGACTCCGGTCAAAAGGCTGTCAGGGAATCTCGCTGGCAATGCTTTCCTTATGGCTATTCGTATGACGATCTACACATGCGGTCTTATTTTTGATTAGAATGGTCAGCACTTGTGCAGCTTTCGGATGTTCTGAACAGTTTAGGAAAGGGAGACCAGTATCCTTTCACAAGGGAATACTTTTTTTTGCTTATTCCCCTTCTTATAAATTAAAAATTGGAATATTAAATGGACGATTCAATGGATTTCTGACGTGGTCCCAGTTTTTAACGATTCCATTTTGGATTTAATTCAATTAAAGTTTCAAGTTTTGGTAAAATTCAAATGTCGCAAATCATTATTAAATGTTTTAATAGAATTTTTGGTAATAAATGATTGAAGTAATGAGTTTTATTAACTTTTAACTGAAATATACGTCTCTGCAAGATTTGGCAAGCTAGTGAGCTTATTCGAATTTCGCTCAACTGGAAGAAAATATACTTTTCAGAATGAGAAATTTATGGCAAATGTTTTATTTAAACAGAATGTATTGAAAACACACCCTCTAGACATAGGCAGTTTTGCATAAAAATGTATAACTACCTCTAAAAATAGTATTTTTATCTCTCTTCATATACAATAAAAATATTACAGAAAAGAAATTTTTTTATTGATTAATTTGTGTTTGCTGTATGTGAAATTGTCCTCAAACAAGAAAATCAATTAATTAATCGATTAATTAATTTTCAGTCAATATCTTTATTAGGACCATCTGAGTTAATATCTGAAGTCACTATGTGTACCTCAGATGTTAACTTGAAGAAAGAATCATTCTAAAAACTACTTAATGCCTAAAAAAAAATGATGATTCACATATGTATACTTCTGGAGTGAAGAGATTACACATATGTCACATGTAACATTTATGTACTCTGAATTATTACATATATACGCTACACAAAATTTCATTTCTTATAATTTAGAAAAGTACTGACGATGAGGTATTGCAATTTTCTTGAAAAATTAATTTTATTCCTGAAATATTATGTAAGTGTTTACATTTTTGTATGATAAGGTTATAAAAGGTTTTTCAGGAATGTTGGAAATGAAACTTTTACTTATTACTTGAATATTTCATGACTGAATATGGTATGAGTGTGAATGTGTTACATTACATAACATAATATGATGCATTATAATTATATACTCAAAATAAATGTATGATTAGAGTAATTTTAATGTTCTTGGAAGATAATTTTTATGTTTTAATAACCCCTAGTTAAAATAAATTTTCGAAATTAAAAGTGACAAAGTGAATGTGAGAAGAGAATATTTAAAAATATAAATGAAATAGGCTGTATATATAAGAGATAGGTTATATATATAATATGATTTAAAAAATCAAAAGTCTTAAATTATTAGGAATTTTGGAAAATAAAAAAATTTCGGTTTTCAATATCTGTTTATATTGTATGGAATTGATTTTTTTTTTTCAAATCCCACATTCCCTAAATATTTTACAAAAGAATGAATGAAATTCATTGAACAAATGAAGGAAAGTTTTCATCCACTCTCGATCTCGTCAAATTTTGTTACAACAACATCCTAGCATTAACACGAAATCACTATGTTCTGCGAAAACGAGCCAAATGTAATAGCGCAGAACCTGTTCTTTCCCCGACCTGACAATACTGCTCATCTTTTCTTCACGTTCGACAAGTTTTATGAATAGCGTGCGCTGTCTATTATATCTTTAGTCTATGGTTAAAATTAGTGAGGAAGGGAGGGTGAAAATGCCCATCCCGCTATGGCTAGTGGAACTCCCATAGATGGCCAAAAGCAAAGAAATCTTTGATGTACAATTTTTGAACTACTTGAAGATTGAAGTGGTACCCTATAAAAGTAGTAGAAGGGTCCCTCAATGTTACAGTTGTCAGGCATGGTTTCACACAGAATTTTTTTTTATCTTCTAGGGACGTAAGATGCATGAAATGTGCAGGTCCCCATAGATCTGCTGATTGTTCTATCCAAAAGGACAAAGACCCCCCTAAGTGCATGAATTTAGGAGGCCCCCCATACAGCCAACTTTGGAGGGTGCCCTAGGGCCCCAAGAGTATGGAAGAATAGGCCCCCCTGTGAATTCAAACCCTAAAACAACGGAGAGGAGGAAAAAGAGTCCGTAAGGGTGCTCTTCTTTTGATGATGGGTACAGGCAGCGTTCGCGACTGGAAAAAAAGCTTGAAGACCTGTTCTAGAGGGATTTATAGTTATATATTGAGTATCATTGTGTAGTGAGGTTTCACCATGTCACATGTATAAAACATTGATAAAGCATCTGACACATTTCTCAGTGTTTCAGTTATAGTTGATAATCATTCATTTTATGATGATAAGTTGAAAATTCTTAATTGTGTAGAAGAATCAATATTGAAATGAATATCAAGAAATGTATAAACACACATCAGTTTTGTACATTTCTTTCATTTCAGTAGATTGTTTTTGTTCATCTGCATAAAAAAAAAAGGAAGTTATAATGTGCGGTAAATTGAAAGTTTAATTTATTTTCATCTGAATTTTCATTTAATTTTCATTCAAACTTGAATCTTTACGTTAAAGAGCAAATTTTTTTTTTATCTATATAGATAAGTCAAGTCTGAGAATAATTTGTTCTAGCTAATTAGACCCATGTACAATTTAATAAGAAATTATGCGAGACTGAAACAAATGCAGAGATTGATTTCTGCATGTGCAAGAGGAGAATTTGGCTTAAGGCCCCAAAATTTGAACACTATATATGTTCATTGACTAATTAAACATCTTTTATCCCAGTTGCAGGAGCTCTCTGATTTCTACTTTGCCCAGGGTCTCCCCATGTCCAAGCCACCCCTGCAACCAATGCCATTGTTTCTTCCTTCAAAGATAGTAGATCTCCTGTTTGTAAATAAATTTTAAGTTTGTGTGTAGACATGCTGCTTTCATTCTGGCCAAATTTGCTATAATAAATTCATAAAAATTTCTTTGATACTATTTTCGAAAACTTTGTTGTTTCTGTTGTGTTGCACTTTTTAAACATTGGCAATCATTTCTGTTTGGGCTCGAAGAATCTCCAAAAGTTTACATGCCTGTCTTGAAACAATGCATGCTCAAATCAGTATTTTATATGCAGGTGTCAGGCATGTAGTTAAAAAAAAATATGTTCTCAGTCAAAATTTTCACATGCCTTAGACATGGCAGGCAATAGATTTGTCCAACCCCGATTTTCAGTAAGCATGCAACTAGGGTGTGTGTACTGTCATTAAAACAAGCAGTATGTATATCAAAGACTGGATGAAGTAGATTTTGCTAACTTTCCAAGGTTTTTGTGTAGAGTTTCATTTACCCTGTATATACGGGGTGATTATAAAAAAACTATCCCGACATATGGGCCCCTAACTATCCTACCATTCACAGAAACTGAATGAAATTTTGGCATAAGGTATTTTGAGGTATGCGCTCAAGAATGATATGGAAAACAACAGTGTCACTCTAACAGTTACGGTTACAGTGAGAAAATTTTGAAAATATCAAATGGCAACACCAAGTTTTTTGTATTGGAATGCGATCTCCATACTGAAAAACACTAAATAGTGTGGCATGGCACCTGTAGCACGAAAATCCCCGGAGCTAGGCAAGGAAAAAGTAAAAAGGACTTTGCCGTGCACCAGAGCATTAATGTTCGTTTCATTTGTCACACCGTTTCTTCGGCTGAGATCCCAGCCTGATTAGTCCTCCACAAGGTCATGTGGAAAATTTGTGAAACACAATAAAATGCTTTATTTTATGCTGCTTCTCTGTCCTTATTGGTTGTCCTCACTTTTAGCCTATCTACCGCCGGTGATTTTCATGCTACAGTTGCCGTTCGAATGCTATTTATTTACTTATTTACAATAACCCCCCAGAAGGCATGAAATGCAAAAATGGAGATCGCATTCCAATACAAAAAACTTGGTGTTGCCATTTGATATTTTCGAAATTTTCTCACTGTAACCGGAACTGTTAGAGTGACACTTGTTTTCCATATCATTCTTGAGCGCATACCTCAAAATACCTTATGCCAAAATTTCATTCAGTTTCTGTGAATGGTATGATAGTTAGGGGCCCATATGTCGGGATAGTTTTTTTATAATCACTCTGTATATAGATTTGTTACAAATGTTGTGTGTTTTGCAGTGCACTGTAAACATAGTGTTTGATCGAGTTGGTAGAGTTGATCCAGTGACACGAGGCATAGAAATTGCTGTTGATTACATGGGCATAAATTTTGACGTAAGTTTATTTTATGTGATTTTTTTTTACTACATTCATAAACTGATAAAAATTACATTATAATTTACAATTTTGAAACATATTGATGCTTTATTATGCAACAAGTTTTTAGATAAGAGAAATTATAAAAAATATTTTTTGAATTCAGAAGAAATTAAAAATATTGCCAGCAAAGTTATGAAATACAATTTTTTTTCTTCTGTGCTAGATCTTATGTATTACTGGTGATTAATCATAATACTGGCTATGTCTTAGATAAGCATTAGCCTTAGTTATAAACTTTATATAAATATGTATTCATGTATAATATATATAGTCTGATGAGAGATCCAGCAACATTGCTGTATGAGGGAAAAAAATCAGACATCCCAGTCTTCTGTAATTAATAATAATCAATAATAAATCTAGTAATTGTCATCTGTTCTATCAGTTCTACAGATTTTTCTTTTGTGTAAAAAAGTCTTGTTTTGAATGTATGTTTAGATGTTATAAATTAAATTTCAAATTGAGTTTGAAGCTTTAATATTTAGATGTTTCATTTTTTTTGTTGATAAATTTGGTTGAATTTTCTTGCTTCATATCTCTATATGTTGTAAATGTTACAGGTGAAGTTTTGGTCTCAGCATATATCATTCATTTTGGTTGGTGTGATAGTGGTCACCTCTATAAGAGGACTTCTCATTACTCTCACAAAGGTAATAACTTCTCTTAGTATGCCTAAATATATATATGTATGTATATATAGTAAAATATGTCATTGTCTTTCATGAATAGATCTTTTTACATAATACAGTAAACATGCTTTTCTATGAAAGATTTAAAAAACTATCCTGTTTTGAATAAATAGTCTGAAATCAGATTGCTATTGCCACAATATGTCACTAAATTTCCTCTACATAGTTTTCTTATGTCATAACAAAGCAGTTTGTTTAAAGTATCATCATCAGCATTTTATTGTGCATTAGTGGGTTCTTTGAAATTAAAAGTTTTCTTGTGTGTGCAGCAGAAAATTTGTCATAAGAAACTTTCAGAGTTTTTAGTTATTGATTTATGAAGTAAATTTTATTCATTTTCAAAAATTTCTTCCCATGTATTTTAGTTTATATCAATCAATAATTTACTATTAAAAATACATGTCAGGATATCAAGAATTCTTGTTGGAATTACAAATTTGGTTAAACAACATCATTTTTTAAAAAATGATGTTAAATTTTTTAAAAAATAAACACATTTTTTATAAGCAATTTTGTATTCAAATCAATCATATAAATTAAAATCAGCATTTAAAACTGTTACAAGTATTGAATTTATTAATTTATGGTAATTTTTATTCACAGCAAAAAAATGACATTTTGACTTAAAGTTGGCTTTTTTTCCAAAGAACTAACTGATACAAATATTTTGTTATGAGCCACTCTCTGTTACTCATTCTTCTTTTATTTTAGCACAAAATTAAAAAGAAATAGTGTTTGTAATGCATGATACAGCGAACAAATGCAAACTAAATTCGCTCTTTTTCCAGCATAAATTAAAAGCAGTAAAACCTGATCTTGAAACCGATCGATGTACACTTGTTCTGCAATACAATCTTTACTGCTCTACTAAAGCCATCTATTAAAAACACTGCAAAATAAAAAAAGTGAAAAAGCCAAGCAAATCAATGGATTGGCATAGAAAAATAAGCTGCCTGAGCGGCATACAGGCAAATCAGGGAAGTCCCCTTTCACAGCACACAAATGGTGTTTGGGCAAATCTTTTAAGTGGTTAAGAAAGTATTATTAGACTCATCACATTTTTTAGTTGTGCAAAATAGTGCCCATTTGTCTCTTTACTTCAAGAATGTAAAGATTTTGCCATTGTATAAAATGTTGAAATCACTTATCATAGCATTTTCACAAATGAATAGGAGTTTGTTTCGATTGAAATTTAGTTTATTATTTTATTTTGGAATTGATACTTTGTTGGTACTTTTTATGTTAAAGAGTGAATTGAAATTTCTTTGCAGTTTTTCTATGCAATATCCAGTAGCAAATCGTCAAACGCTATAGTTTTAGCACTTGCCCAAATAATGGTGAGTTAATGGAAGTTTAAGTGATATTTTAAATTATTATTTTTTTGTGTTCAAGGTATAAAAATATTTTTTATTTGAATGTTAAATGTGTGTGACAATATTTTTGATTTATACATTCTGGATTTCACCTGCACTGGCCCATGAACCAGCAGTTGAAAAACATTGCTATATACTGATTTTTTAAAGTTATGGATTGCATCAAAAAAGTATAATTTCTTGTAGAAGTTATAGTTAAAAATATTGAAATGGCAGCAGCATAAATTTAATTTTGTCACACAAATGGTCATTTCATGAGCTTGAGTTATTGCTACAGAAGATGTGGCTCAAATTAAATAAAATTAAATAAAATTATTTAAATTTCTATAAAAGCATCTTTTCCTCTGGGGTGGACCTCTGGTCTCTACCTGGTCCTCTGTACTTCTGGTCTGAAAGGGTTAAAGTATTTCAAAGTTGGAAAATGTAAAAATTATTATTTGAATATGTAAAAACTATGCCTGATAAATTTTTTTTTGCTATGTATAACTAAGACCTGTTATGCTCTATGTTTCTAGGGAATGTATTTTGTTTCTTCTGTGCTGTTGATACGAATGAACATGCCACCACAATACAGGTGAAAAAAGTTTATTTCTTCAAGATTTGTTTTTCTAGTCACATATTAACTATAGAAAAACAGGTTGAGGGGGACTATACCTAGAAAGATGGGCAGGGGTCTGTGTGACCTCATAGCTTTTTCCAGCAATTTTTGAATATTTTAATATTTTAGAGCATGGTGTAATATTTTTACGGCATAATAGAGTTATAACAAAAAGAATTGGTGGAAACCATTAATCTATTAATATATTCTTCTTATTTAGTTTTTAAAGCATTCAGTGTAAGCAACCTCTCTTGATGTGCATCAGTGTTGAGGAAACTTGAGACAGGGGAAATTTTTATTTTCTATATTCCGGTAAGATTTCAGTGTTACGTTGCTTCTAGGTTCTGAATGGGATCAATGAGTGTGATCTTGCTTTGTTTTTTTCACAGTTGGAAGCACCTGACAATGTGCTTTCCAAAGGATTTCAACCAAGCTTGTCGATTTAGGTTTGAAAAAATTCACATAATTCAAGTGATGTGCAATACATATCTGTGTAAGCAATGAGTTTCTTGTAAAATATTTTAGAATCCTTGGCGTTCTATTGACGAGGAAGTGTTCCACAATATTTCATACACTTTCATTTTTAATAGTTTTTTTTTTTTTGCTGCAGATTGACAGGATATTATTGAAATCTCAGATATTTTGGTGTCAATTTGACATTGGGGTGTAGGTCAAGGTTTTTGTTGGTGCCTTCAATATAGTTTGCTTTTATTTTATCTTGTATTATTTCATTGTGGATCAGCTGAGACATTTTTGGATGTACGTTTTCATTCTGATTTACACATCCATCACCAATACAGTTGCTTAGAGGTTTTGCCTGGAGTAGTTTTCATTCTCTGAATTCTCATCATAACCACTACTGTGCTTCTGTATTTTTTTTACCAAATCTTTGTCAACTTCTGAAAAGTTTTCTCTTCTGTGAATCTTTGTCTTTTTGCCATTTTTACAGCAATCATAAGCACATAGATATTTCTACTTTGCAGAATAAAAAAATTATCGGAGAAAATGACAAAAATATTTGACAACAAAAACTGAGACACCTGCTAACTGGCACCCACAGATAAGAATGAAGGTAAAAAAGTCTCATGAATAGAGATTGCTGTATTAGATGCTCAAAGAGACTATCAGAATAATTTCGACCATACAAAACCTAATTGCGACAATGTTGGTAGCAGCATTATACAGTGAATGTGTTCTAAAATATATGGATGGGTCAGTGTGACACCTTTCCGTCTTTCTAGGTATATCCATTTGTATCTCTGTTTCTAAGAAAGATAATGAAAAAAATCTTTAGTGCAGTAGCAAGTAGAGAAATTTTTAAGCTTTTGGTTTGTTCTCACTTGAGATATGGGAGTAGCAAGAGCATGCAAGGTACACAGACCCTGTCCATCTTCCTAATTTGAAGAATAATTTGGGAAATTTTATAAGCACGAACAATACATTCATAATTATGTTATACTAGGGGTTGTGAAACTGTTTGTTGTGGCACCAACAACTTTATCAGGAGTGCCTTGGAGCGGCATTCCGACAAAGGCTTTTTAAAGAGATTCTTTGTTAAACTGCTGTGGGGAGCCACAAATAAGTGTTTGTTAGGGTAAGGGATGCTGTGGGTGGGAAAAATGAGAACCCATGGATTATAACATATGCCTAAACCTAGAGGCTGAGGTTATTTGATCACCCCCAATAAATTTTGTGAAGGGGGCCTGAGACTCTGAATACTTTTTGTAGGAGAACTGGCCCCCGATAATTAATGAATATACTATGCAATACATCCCTCCCTCTCTTGCACATGGGCTTGAGTCTGTATATATGAGACAACTTACAATTTTCATTGTAATAATTTTTTTATCATGCCGGTGCCTCTGGGTTACAGTTAATCATTTACTACTACTACACCACATATATATTTTGTTCATATTCCTCTCTTCTAACAAATTAGTATATGTTGGAATGTTCGTGTACGTGTTATGAACCTAACAGGAAGTGCAGTTGTTTCTGTGTAGTGCTTGCTTGCTGCCATTTGCCATCTATTTATTGAACTATGAGTGAAGTGTAATGATTGAACAATTGTACCATTGTAGAGGCCTATTGCTCTCTGTGAGACTTTTTAACTGGGAATTTTTTAATGGATTTACTGTAAAAAACTCAAGTCACAGAATATGTGGGGGAACATGTAACATCATCCACTGCATTAGCTGGCATGCTGTAAAATTTCAGAGTCAACTAAATTTTGATTGTTGGAGCTTGGCATGCTGAGAAAAGTGAGGTTGAAACCACCACTGAATTTATTTAAAAGAATATCAACTATAAGCACGTAATAGAAAAAAAAAGATTCCCCCTTTTTTTTCAATGTGTTTTGCCTGGAAAATTTGATAAAAATTGAATTCACATTTAATTCATTTCATTTATAGTTGTTCATACTTATTACACAAATTAAGGAATTCTGCTGATGTGAAATAAAATATTTTATCTTTCACTATGTTTGCTTTCTTTACCAAATAGGCCTGACTTATCCTTGTGGTTAACATCATAAACTTCCAATGTTTTTTTTTAGTATTTATTTGCAAGACCAGCAAAAACTTTCTATAAAGCAGCTTCTACTTTTTGTGCTATGGTTAGGTGTAGAGCAGATAGATGTTTTCTGGATTTCATGAAATCTGTCACATTTGCAAGCCATTCTCTTTGGAAAAATCAAATTTATTTCTCAGTGTTTTTAACATTTCACCAACCTTTGTGGTTTTACAAAATTTTATGTTTAAAATTTTTTGGATGTTAAAAAATTGATAGAATATATCGGTTTTTTTTCTTGTATTTCAACATCTTATTCTGCCTACAAGTCTTTTATTTTTCTTGCTGCTTATTTCAATGTTGCACTCGTGATCAAGAAATGGGAAAAAGTATTTAGCTGTTCTACTTATATTTTCATTCAGTTCATCAAATTGTGCAAGCACTTCCAATTTAAAAGTCATAATGTAACTATATGAGAATAGCTGTATGCTTACTGTGCCTGAATTTTTAATCTCAGTTTTATGATTCTTATCAAATAATGCTGATTGGCTTGTACTCTTGAAACTTTGTTCACTGAATATCCTGCCATTTTCAAATCGTCTGTAGCTTAGATCATCTGTTCAACTACCTCTTATGATGAAACAAACAAGGCTTTCGTGACCATTATGTAATAAAAAATCTAAATTTTTAGGGCCGTTAGGCCAATGTGATGGAAAATTTTTGTTTTCCGACATTTCATTCACACGGATGGCAAACATTCTGGTGGATACTTTCTTGAAAATGTTTCGCACCCATACTAATGAAATTGTTGGAAGATAGAAATTTCCCATCACGTCTGCTTAACAACCTGGAAAAATATGAATGCTTCGTATGACACTTTTGCCTTTCTATTAGAAATGTAAAAAAAGTTTAACTTTTTTTTAGGATGCTGTTTCTACTTTAGTTTCTTGCATTTATTTACACAAAACATTTTTCATTGGCAAATGCATATGTGGTAATAAACATCAAAGATAATGATTTTCAATTTTTGTATCTAAAATTAATGAGAAAAATATGATGGTAATGATTTCAGATTATGTAGTGCATATCCAGATTTTAAGATTATGTGTTACTTACAGGGCCATAACTAGAGGGAGGCAGGGGAAGGGCAACTGTCCCGTGCAGAAGTTTTAGGTAGGAACAAAGAACACCATTACAAAATTATCAAATTTTAAAGCTGTGGGGATGGCAAAATGATGTTTACCCCAGGCGGCAAAAATCCTAGTTACTGTTCTGGTTACTTACATAGAAATAAAATCGTTAACGCTATGTATATGGTTACTTATGTGCTACACTTTTTTTTTCTTCCCTATCGGCCAGTGTTGGTTTTATAACGACCGATGCACTTTAGTAAATCAAAAGAAAGAAAATAATAAGTGTGTGTATTTGTGCAAAATATCTTGTGAGTTTTATTGTCTGAAAACTTTTATTCTGAAATTTTTATCTTAATAATTACTTTTTTTCAGGTCTATAATAACTGAAGTTCTAGGAGATTTGCAATTTAATTTCTATCACCGTTGGTTTGATGTAATCTTTCTTGTTTCAGCGTTGTCTAGTATAGGTTTTCTTTATCTGGCTCATAAACAATGTCATGAAAGTGAGATATTATAGTACATGTTCTGTATAAGTGTTTTATAATATATATAAAATAAATATTTATATTTTTATGGTTGTTTTCTGTTTTTTGCAAGGGCTTATGAGTAGATAAGTATCTACTCATAAGGCCCTCCACCCTCCTTACTGTGCATAATTGTTGCCAGTCGAATGGATAATTTTTAAATTAATTTCACTGTAATAGGCATGACTGAATGAGGGAATACTATGTTTCTGATTCACACACTGTCTCTAACAGGTTTAATCATATTATTTTGAATGCTTGAAACAAAGGATTTAGAATTTTTCATATAAAATGAGAAATTTTAGCGGTAAGTTTGAGTCTTACATTTCTGTTGATTTTATATCAACACTCATACATAATCGTATTAATGCTCATTGATCAGGTTGCTGGATGCCAATATATATGTGATTTTACCCGTATTTAAAAAAAATGTCCCAGTGTGAAAAAATTTTTTTGAAATGCATACTTTTGTTCTGTATTTTGACATTCAGAGAAAGAAAAAATTTTAAGTCATTAGGCTAATAACTCAAAAATGCCTTAAATAATCTCAAAACGTTTTATATAGTAAAATTATTGAATTTGACCACCTCTATTTGACCCACCTGTTTATTGAACCATTTTTCAGGAAAGGATTGTAGAATTACAACCCATGTAAGTGTTGATCAGAAAATTGTTACGCCATAGGTAGTCAACTTACACAGGCTTCAGTTGGTGTACTATACATTGAAATTTGTGTTCATATTGAATTTGTTTTCTTCTACAGAGTGATCTAAAAGTCAATTAATATTTGAAAGTTAAATAATTCATGGAATAATGCGTGCAAAGTGGCTGGCAATGACATGGGTTTTTTTTGTTGAAAAGTTAAATCATAAAAATGGAGCTAACAGATGGTACCTGGCTAACTTTCTATCAATCTTTACTAACAGATGCATTGTAATTCTTGTTTTGCTATCTGGTGAAACAACATTTGTTAGCCATTTTTGTAATTATTTTTTGAGGTTTCAATAAAACCCAATGTTGTTTCTAGCATGTGTGTCAATTTTTATCCCTTTATGTATTATTCCTTGAATTAGTGAATTGTTAAATGCTAACTGATTTTTGGATCACCCTGTGTATAAAAATGTGAATACTGTACAACAAAATGGTACTGGTTATAATGAAATCAATAGTTGTTGTAGTAGCGTCATTTTTTTGTTGAAAACAGAGAAAAAAAGAAATAATTTTTTCCCTGGCGAACGCATATTATCGACGGTAGTTGGAGCTACCGCAGACTTATCATTTCAATGGGGGGAAGCAAAGAACATATATACTCAATATATTTCACCTTGTTTGTCCATTTCTCTCTCTCTCTCTCTCTTGTATTTTTTAAAGCTAACCCTTCCAACCTCCTTCCCAAATGAGGGGACTGTTCTGCCATCTACATTTTGAATTGACGATTCTCAGAGAAATACGTGTTCCGTACTTAGGGTGCGATTATAGTGCACGCGTGTTTCCGATTCTGGAAACCGGTGTGCACTATAATCGCACGTACCCTTAGCCACTAATTCACTCTAGCATCCTATTTTTCTCGATTGAACAAGAAATTCTATAGGTTATGCAGTATTGTGTTGAAATGATCAATTGTAACTTGGGGTATTGGTTCATTACATCTTTCAATTATACCATATGTATTTATTTAGTAAAGCATCGGAAGGCACATAAAGAAATACGTATGGTATAATTGAAAGATGTAATGAACCGATACCCCAAGTTACACTGGATAAAAACATACGAACAGGACATGAAATTTAGAACGGGAAGCACTTTGTAAACGGAGGTAAGGTCAAAGTCAGCAGCGGTTGAAGCGAATCTTGAGTATGATGAGCACACAAGGTCTGATGGTAGTCTATTCCATATCCTGGCTGATCTGCATCTGAAGCCGTGGAAGAAGCACTCTTTTCTTGCCATCGGGATCTATATTTGATATGGGTGTCTCCGCAGGTTAACCTGACAGTCAGTAATGACGAAAAATATGACTTCCGATGGTAAATATACCATGCTATGGACCATTTTGTTGCACATTTTCAAGTCGGAAACAATTCTGTTTCATTCTAGGGAATGTAGACCAAGAACTCCGAGCCTCTCAGAGTAGGACAGTCCGCCCAGGCCTGGCAATTGTTTTGTAAAAGATCTTTGGGACTTTTCTAAGAGCATTATTTCTTTGATCTTATATGGGCTCCAGACCTGTTAGCAAAACTCAAGGGTAGGCCGGACATCTACACAGAAAGCATATACTACGATGAATGAATCACATTTACGGTAGGCCGTACGCAGCAAGTATGCAGTTCTAATAACCCTGCAAACATAGGCGGAGATAGACTTGAAAGTCTGGGGGGGGGGGCACGATGACGATTCATCTATACATATAAGCATTAGATCAGTCGACTTAACCTTTGATGATGGGGGGGGGGGGGCAATGGCCCCTCCGTATCTCCGTCCATGCCTGCAAACCATTTCCAAAAGCAAAATCTAGAGAACCGTTCATTAATATGCCCAAATTTGAGCAGATACAAAATTGTTGTAAAGGTTCATTGCCTATCCAAAAGTGGTCACTGTCAGCTTGTCTGTCCAGATGCAGTGATCCACACTTTGAAGTAGAGATAGGTAGATTGTTTCGAGAGCTCCACTGAAGAATCTGATGGTATGCATTTTGTAAGTCCATTGTATTTTCATCTGTGGCAAACAGCTTTACATCATCTGCATATTGTAATATGGGTATTGGTGAAACCGCCTGGGTAATATCGTATGTGAACAGGGTAAACAGTGTCGGACCCAGCACCGAACCCTGAACCACTCCATTAAGAATCTGGCTTTCGCTGGAGGTAATACTCGCACACCCTATCTAACAGTGGACCCTGGAATGTCTTGACCACCTTGCATCATAATTTACGAGCAACAAATTGTGCAATATTACGAAATATTTCGCAGTAACTTTCTGTAATGAAACACTCAGAAAACGATCTTTATTTCTGCAAGGAAAGAAAAATAAAATAACAGATTTTTTTGGTAGCAAACGATCCAACCAACCAATCCACTGCTGCCATCTATAAGAATAATACAGTAGTTTCGATTTCTGAATATATGTCAGTAAGACCTCGTTAAATTTCTCACGGGCTGAATGAAAATAACTCCACAATCAAATGACTAGGCAATAAACAAGCTGAATTTGGCTAGTTATACTGACACAGACTTTTAAAAACTGACGCTTTAGTCAGAGTGGCGTTAAACGCGATAGGTGTTACACTGAGGTCTAAATTAAATAGATGGTAGCAAGGTTGAATACGAATAACATAGGCGGAGATAGACTTGGAAGTTTGGGGGGGGGGGAGGGTCCACGATGATGATGATGTCAATTCATCTATACATATATGCATTAGATCAGTTGACTTCACCTTTGATGCTGGGGGGGGGGGGGCAATGCAGTATCTCCACCCATGACGAATAATAAAAATGTATTCTCTTTTAATTTAGAATCTAATTCAGCCATCTTCAACCTGTTGCTCGCGAGCACCGTGGTGAAAAAAGGTGGTCCGTCCTCAAAGCACCAAGAGTGCTCAATGCTCGTGTCTCATTATATGCTCGCGAGCACTTGATCTACGCTTCAA